>NC_089162.1:4646532-5246532 GCF_009819655.1 Sylvia atricapilla
CAGATCAGTCGGCTCCTGGGGCTCCAGGCTCCTTCCAGAAGCAGCCACGGGCCTTCCTGAGCTCATTCCAGCTTTATCCTTCAGGAAAAGCATCCAGTCACAGGCTACAGTTGGCATTCATGGATAATTGACCACCAGCCTTAGGGGAGATATTACAGTTTTTAATTACTCTCTCTTCTCAGGACCGTCTGTCTTGGTGATGAGGCAGAGCTTCTTGAGCTCCTGCTCCTTGCAAGTGGCTCTGGCTGTACTTTCTTAGCCCAAAAAAATACAATAAAAATAAAAATAAATAAAATAAATAAAATAAATAAAAATAAAATCTAAAAATAAAAGTAAAGTAAAAAAAATAAAATTAAACAAAAATAAAAATTAAAAATAAAAAATAAAATAAAATAAAATTAAATAGAAAAATAAAAAACAAAATAAAAATAAAATTAAATAGAAAATAAAAAATAAAATAAAAATAAAATAGCAATGAAAATAATAAAATAAAATAAAAAACGCAGATACCTTGGCAGTAGGAAGAAAAACCAGGATTTGGTAAAAAGAGAAAGACATCCTGAGCCCAGAGGATGAGTCACATCTGAGATGTCACCTGGGAGGGGACACAGGCCAATTGCTCTCTGTTGACTGAAGGAGATGAGACACCACAGGGAAGGGGAGGGCGATGGATCCGGGCTGAGGGATGGGAGCAATGAGCTCTTCCCCAAAAAATCCAACCCCAGCCAAGGAAAACACATCCCCACTCAGCCTCCACAGCAGCCGAAAATGAGATTTAAAAGGATGTACCCAAAGTTCCAGAGCTGAGAGAGGACAGAGCTCACCCTGCTCTGGTCACAAATATTCAGCATAAAACACCTGCAGGAGCAGAGTCCCTCTGTGTGCTGACTCTCCTCACCACGAGGCAGCTGCTCTTCCCCAAAATGAGAGAAAAAAAAATATATAAAATACACAAAAAACCCTCCCACACTGCCAAATCCCAACTCCCTGCGTGCATCCTCCTTTAACTGCGCCAACAAATCCCACCCCATGCCCCTCATTCCAGCCTTTGCTTTAACAGGGACAGAGCTGCTGCCTCAGCCTCAAATCCAGCACCAAATTCCCTAAAAAACCACCATTCCCCCAGGGGTGGCACCTGCACAGCAGCCTCAGAGCAGGGAATCAGCCAAACCCCCCCAAAAAAAAGTTGCCACGTGCTGGAGACCTGAATCCACCCAGTGGAATGGGTTGCTATGGTTCCCAAGATCGAACCCAGAACGATACAGGTATAAAAAAGAGAAAAATGCAGTGATTAAAAATAAATAAATAGACAAATCTGGGCCCGGTGCCATGAAAAATGTGAAGTTGTCCTTGACTCCAGAAGCAAATGAGGCGTGAAATGTATCAAAATGCGATATTGAATATAAGGATGTGTTTAATATTTTACAACGCCGGGAATCTTGTTACAAAAGGGTTGGGTCATAAATCAAGCCCGGAGGGGGCCAGTTCTGCCCTCCTCTCCCCTCTAATCGCTCCCACAAAAGTTGGAGCGGGGAGAAAAGCTGAGCATCACTCACAGGGAGCAATAAATCATTAATTTCCTGCTCTGCTCCAGAGTTGGCTCCTGGAGATGTCCATCCCTCCCCAAAAGGCTGCGAGGCTCAGCCCAGGGGAGATCTCTGCACCCCAGTTCATTAACCCCTTGTGTTAATTGCCTGCCTGGGTTACCCCTGACCGGCTAATCACTGATTATCTGTACAGAAAGATTTGTCACCGTCCCTTGCTGGTTTTGCCCCTGGGTTTTTTCCATTTTTTTTATTGGATGCAGGAGAGCACCATCCCCATCCCACCAGGAGCTGAGGGAATTCGGTCTGTGGAGCTCCCAGGAAAGAGATAAAACACACATTTCACTCCTTTCCATCCTTATTGCCCAGCCACTCACACTTTGCATCACTGCTTTTGTTGGGTCATGCTCCTATTCATGAATAACAGAAAAAAAAATTTAAAAAATATAGACATGAATAAATATGTATATATACATATATATAAAATAAATAAATGCATATATACCTATATAAAATAAATAAGTAAAATATGCATATACACATATATTAAAATATGCATATACATATATATTATATATAAAAATATAAATTAAATATATATATTTATATAAAAGGTAAAGGGAATTGAGGAAAATTGCATCTCCAGGGGAGAAACGGATTATTTTATTTTATTTTACATACTGCAGGCAGTGGCAGTAACCCCGTGGTAAATGCAGCTCTGGCCCCAAGCACAGGAGCCCAAAGCGTTGAAATCCCCATCCCCTGGTCATGGTAAACGAGCAGTTTTAATTTAAGCACCACCCTGCATGTCAAGTCCTGTTTGTCACCGTGTTAATGGACGTGTTTATTCACACATTCCCCGGAAAAAAACATCCTCCTCCCTCCTCTCAGAGTCCAGAAATGGTGGCACTGACTCCGCCAGGTCCGTGTGCCAAAAATATCCTTTACCCACCTATCCTTCCAACCTGCTTTCCTATGGAAACAGGCAAAGCCACCCACAGACAAACCCACCTGCAGCCCATCGGCCACAGCTCCCCCAAACCCTCCCAAAAATAGAGTTCAGACAATAACCAGCCTCTCAGCATCCTCGGGGACACGCAGGATGCGAGGTGAGCTCGCTCCTTATTAGAGAATTTACACACAATCCAGCTTTTCCTGTGGCTGGGGCACTCAGTCGAAGCCTGAAATTATTTAGTTATCAAAGAATCCAAGCATGAGCAAGCAATCCATAGGAAACCAGGCTTCATTACTTCCACTGCTGATGATACTACCCTGAAGACTGAGGGAGGAAAAAAGGAAAACATTGGTACTTCAAGTGATGGAGCTTCCAACATTTACCTTGAAATTTATTGCCCAGAGTAATTGAATTGCTGGATTGCGAACTAACACCTGCTCAAGGCTTTAAAAAGTTCAGCAGAGGTACAGAAAGGTTTTGCTTAAATCACCGGCAAAAAAAAAAAAAAAAAAATAAAACCCAGCAGGAGCAACTTCCAGGCTGGAGGAGACACCCTGAACTCCCAAAGGGCTACTGGGAGGGGAAAAATAAAAAAGAGAGAATTCTTTGTTTCAGGCTGAGCAAAACGCTTTGTTCCAATTTCAATATTTATAACCTTAATAAAAAGATGAAACACGTTTCAAAACTGAATTGTCCCTTCATGGCAAACAATCAAAGCTGGCTTCTAAGCAGATGCCAAACGAGCACGTTTGCTGTTTTCTCTGGAATTTTAGCTTGAACATTTCATTTTCCTGCGCATTTGTTTCGTGATGAATTTACTCAAAGCTCTGACAGAAGCCGCTCCGTTCTCCAGATATCAAACAGCTTGAGTGGATCCTCTCTCTGGCTTGTCATCACCAAGCCAGAACCTCAAAGTGGTTTCAATTCCCACTCTTGGGGTGTGGAGCTGGCTGGGATTATCCCCATGGTTTTCCTTCCCTGTGCTCCACGGGAGGATGCTGAGGCTGAGCTGGAGCATGGAACCCTTCCCAGCAGAGCTGGTGCTGCCTCAACTTGGAATTTTCTTGTATTTCGTGTTCTGTGGTGCCCAGGGGTGAGCTCTGAGCTCACAGTCAGTGTCACTCAGCTCTGCACACAGCAGGGACACAAAACAAACCCTTCTCCTGCTGCACACCAAGGACAACTTTCAGCCCCAAAGCACAAACAAGGGTGGGCTGGAGGGAGGGACAAGGATGGGACCTCACAGCCTGGAGCTGGAATGGGACAATTCAACCCCAATGTGCAAATGGACCAAAACTTATCAAAGTGTGAGACCTGGTGATCATTTGTCCATTTTGTGACAATTTTGTGTCCCTTTTGTGACCTTTTTGGGTCCATTTTGGGTGTAGCCCTGGCCAGGCTCTTGTCCTGCCCAAGGTTTACCCTTTAAGGTTTACTCTGAAAACCCTTTTATTAAATCTCTGCTTTATTCCCCAGCTCAGTCCAGTCCCTGTTCCAGCTCAGCCTCCCCAAGGCATCATTTGTGACTCCTCTCCCTCCTGTGTCACAGCCTCCTGCAGCTCCCTGAGCCCAGGGACACCTCTGGGGTCCCAAATCCACCTCCCAGCACAGCAGGGTTCACTCCTCCATCCCTTCCTGTGCTGGGCTTTCCTTCAGCCTCTGAGTGCCCCAGCCAGAGAAAATGGGAATTCTCCAGTGAGGAGTGAGCTTTCCTTGCACCCTGCCTGGCCCTGAGGGATGGTTTTTGGCTGTCCTGTGTTTCTGTGGGACTGGAAGGATTTGGGGGAGCCGTGTTTGGATTTTCCTCCTTCCCTGGCTGGATAGGACTCCTGCTGGACACAACCTCTGCTCTTTTTCATTTAAATTAAGCAGAGAAACAGCAGAAAAACTGGAATTTTCAGGGATGAACAGCCTCCCCCAAACCCCAGAAGATCCCACCTGAAGCTTCTCTGCTGTTTCCAACCAGGTGCTCCTGCTGGAAAGCAAACCCTCTCCCCTCGAAGCGCACATTGACATGGTGATTTCCTCCTCTCGTCTCCTCTCCCATCTCCAGGAGCCATTTCCCACCCAGCACTCTCTGCCTCAGCAACTCTGAGTAAAACACATGAAAGTGCCTTTATTCATTTCTCCAAGAAGTAATTAGAAGCAAGAACAGGAGTCAGGAACGTAAACGTTATCCTTCCTAAAGGAAAGCAGATTTCTAATTAGCCAAGAAAGCGGCTTCTGCGGGATTCTTTCTCCAAACAGCTGTTGCTGAGGGATCATCTGTCTCTCTTCTTTCCCTCTTTTGTAGTGAAAAGTTCATTTATTTTAACATACAGAACTGTTGCAGCACCCAATTAAGGGAGGCAGGGAATGAAGGAATTCCAGAGCGGAGAGGAGACAACTCAAAGAACCCTGAGCGCTCAGAAGCCACTTAGACCACCCCCATTTTCCTCTGCTCCACTCAATCCACACAAAAAGTGGGAAAACACTTCCAGGACTGGCTCAGCTCAGAGGAAACAGAGAGGGAAAAGTGCATCCCTGGCTGTCCTCAGCCCCCTCTGATAGGTCAGACAACTTCCATCCAAATATTCCACTTCATCTCCGCTGCCTTCATTTCCTCCCCTCCCCTCTAGGACATGACAAAGCTGATTGGTTTTAAATCATGGAGAAATCAAAGCTCTGCTACCACTTCTCACACACAGGAGATTTCCGCATCAAAAAAAGACATTTTCCATTAAGGAAGATTTTGCACAAGGCACCTCTTTCTTACCCATTGTAATTTTTTTTCTTTTTTTTTTCCTTTCGGCGTCATTATCACCAAGTTTGACAAGTTCATGTGAAGGAGGAAATGTAAATCACCCCCCCACAGAGCTGCAGTGACAAGGGCACATTTTAATTCCGTGCTGAAGGGGACTTTTTAAGCAAAGTCTCAACACAAGGAGCCTCATCCATCCTGTTGGGATGCACAATTCCAGTTTGAGATAAATCCAGTGGGCAGCTCCTCTCTGTGATTATTGATGGGCAAGGAAAAAAAAATAATATTTTATGTAATAATTATAATGATGATGATGATGATTTAAGAAAAATTAATGAGGCTAAGCAAGCCCTGGAATTAATTCTGGCTGCCATTAGAGCAGCGAGGAGCTGGAAATACCCTCCCAAAAATTAATAAAAGGGAAAAAAACAACCCACCCAAAGCAGGCTGGAGGTGGGTGCTTGTGGAGCCTTCCCAAGGCAGGTACCTGTGATTGCAGGGGCTGGGTGGCTCCCAAGGTCCCTGTCTAGGCTCAAATCCAAAATTCCTTCAACACATCACACGGGGGGAACGGAGCAACGTGTCCATCTGTGCCACAGGCAGCGCTCCCAGCCGAGCCCTCCCCTGCTTCCAGCAGAAAGGAGGTGGCTGTGCCATCCCCAGACATATTGTGCACCTAAGAAATTGCATCAACAAACACACCTACAGAGGCTTTCTGCGCTCGGCTGGGTCCTCTCCAGCCCGTTCTGGCACAGCTTCCCGAAGAGTCAGAACCAACGGCGCGGGGCTGAGCGCCGAAATTCAAATAATGGCCAAATAATTCTGCCTGGTTCAAGCTGCTTCGATTCTACCTGGACAAAACCTCCTGGGAAGGCTCAGCGTCTTTTCCCAGCCTGTGTTTCCTCGCTTGGGAAGGCAGGTTTGGGAGCCTGAAGGTGGGAAACTGAGGGAAAACTCAGCCCCTGATGGGTCAAAATAAATCCCCTATTTCCAGCCCGAAGCCAGGGCTGGGGCAGAGAGAGGTCTCACATTTATCAGCTGGAAAGGTTACACAAAGCTCAGTGTCTGCCCTCCCACAGCCCACTCATGCCCAAAAGCTCCATCACACACGTCCCTGCCTGCGGATAAATCCCTCTGTGTGGAGAAAAGGGGGAAAAAACCTAAACCAAATGAGAGGGAAATCGGTGAGAGTAAATTCAGAGATCATCAGTTCTCAGGTATCAAACAGCTCGAGTGGATCCCCTCTGTCCTGGAATCACCAAGCCAGAACCCCAGAGTGGTTCGAGTTCCTGCTGCTGTTACAAGCACACAAATCGAGAGAGGGGATCTCCATCAGTGCTCCAACAGCAAACAGGGGAGGGCAGGGACAGCCCCAAAGCAGGGGGACTCAGAGATGTCCCCGTGCCACAGCACAGCTCTGCTCAGCCTCAGGGGAACACAGGCAAGAGAGAGATGCAGCTCCACATTATTCAAATTACCATTTTTTATTTCTTTTTTTTTTTTCCAATAGCTGGAATTCCTGATCAAAGGAATGCCCTAGGAATGACTGGGAGGAAGCAAACAGCAGACACTCCAAAGAAATCCTTTGTTCACATCACTCCTCCTGCAAAAAAAATCCCACCCCAGTCTCTGACCTCCCTTCCCCTCTGGTTATTCAGAATATTGACTCCAGCTCCCATTGCACCATCTCAATCCAGCCCATCACAAACAGCAGCTTGATTACAGAGCCTGCTGCACATAATAAATGTTTATAATGTATATGTAGGAAGAGAGAGACACCTCGATATTTTTCGCTTTGGTAAAGACAAATAGCCTCAATTGTTTAATCAATAAAAATGCCTCTCCGACTGCTGCTGTTATTACAAAGCTCTTCTAGACAGAGTGAAAAAGAACCATTGCATCTGTGCTGCTGTCAGGGGAGACTCTGGACACATCCTTTGTGCTCCCCAAACCCCAAAATCTCGGCTCTGAGCAAGCAGGAGCTGCACCCCAGGCCTGCCCCGGTGCCCTCCGCCACATTCAACCATCCCATTAAATAAAGGAGAGTTCTTCCAGGAAAGGGCTCTGCAGCTCAGCCAAGAGGACACAAAAGGTGAATTATTTGGAAATCACAGGGAAGGGGACAGGATGGCCTGGGAGGGTCCTGGGTGTTGCAATCAGGAGAGAACGGCTGGTCCCAGAGGGCTGGGGGCTGCATTTGTGGGAATAAGGAATATTTTGAGCTCCTTTCCTCACAGATTTGTGGGAATAAGGAATATTTTGAGCTCCTTTCCTCACAGATTTGTGGGATTGAGAAAATTTTCATGTTTTTTCCTCCCAGATTTGTGGGATGAGGAACATTTTGAGCTCCTTTCCTCCCAGATTTGTGGGAATAAGGAATATTTTGAGCTCCTTTCCTCCTGAATTTGTGGGATGAGGAATATTGTGAGGCTTTTTCCTCCCAGATTTGTGGGAATGAGGAACATTTTGAGCTCCTTTCCTGCAGGAATTGTTATAGCTGCTCTCCACTTCCCCCTCTTTAAGCTTCTTGCTCCTCGGGATTTGTGTCACCTTCAGGAAGAACACGAGATTTTTCCATTCCTGGCTACAAAAATCCACTTCATCCTTCCGAACTCCAGCTCCATCAATGCCCAGGTAAAATCCAGGCTCAGCTCTGAAGGGATCAAAGCACATCCAGCAGTGATTCCCTGAGGAGCAGAGCCTGGGGTGAGTTTGGGAATGCTCAGCAAATCCAGGAGCTCTGCTGGACAAAACTGAAGCCAGAGCAGAGCACAGAGTGCTGCCCTTGCTGGGGCAAAAGACATTAATTTTGAAGAATCAAGGACTTTAGTTAAACTAGATATTGTTGAGGTAAACTTCCCTTTGTTAACAGAAGTTGGATTTAAGGAACTGATAAATCAGGATTCCTGTCAATATATCAATAGACTCCAAGAACACAATGTGATCATAAATCAGATAGTCTTGAGAAAACAGGATCCAGGTGTCACCAACACTAAAAGGTTAAAAAGTCAAAGCGAGGAAGACCCATCTTACTTCATCATTTTGAGACCTCACCCCATAAGAAGGACCACCGACCCATTTCAAAGAACAAACTATGCATGCTTAATTGCTTTTTGGCTAATTACTATATGAAGGGGGAATGGGATGGACCAGAGCGATGAATATGCATTTGTGTTTTGGGTATTCAACACTCCTGTACATAAAAAGACCCTGTGAGCATCTGTGAATTGTGGTGTGTATTTGGGAGCTGCCCGGTGTGGTAATAAACATCCACTTTCTAACTTTAAATGTAATAAACATCCACTTTCTAACTTCAAACTGTTAGAGAGCCTTTGTCCGTCATAGTTGGATATCGGTATTAGATCAATATCCATTTTTTTTTTTAATAAATCACAGGTTTCCTTTAGGGGGATGTGAACCCTCCAAATCCAACCTGTGCCAGAACCAGATTCTCCAAAGCTGACCCTTTTGTTCAAATCAAATTGGCATTGACCAGGACACTCAGGAACTGCAGCAGCAGCAGGAGGAGGAACCCCAAGAGTCAGGAGGATTTCCACACCACCAACTCTCTCCTCTACCATTTGCTCCTTCTCAACAAAGACTTTTTTTCCCCCCTCTTCCCTTTTTCTCCCTGGAGACTGTAAATTAACTGTCAGTTCTCTGGTATTTTGTACCCTGTTCTTTCTGGCTCTTTTCCAGATCTCCAGGGTGCCATTCTTTCTTTTCCTTTTTTTTGTCTTTTTTGTCTCCTCCTTGCTGCTCTCTTTCCTTCACCTCTCTGGTTCTCCCCTGGGGTTTCCTGCTCCTGGCTGAAGGACTCCTGAGCACCAGAGTCTCACCCACTCCCTTATCCCTCCCTGTCTCCTCCTCATCCTCATCCTCACCCTCTGCCGATGAAGCCTGGTCGCCCTTTCTCCTGCAGGTGGCAAATTCCCAACAGGAAAGGAATGAGGAAAAGAGGGAAATAAATCACCAGAGCCCACAAAATCCCGGAGATCCCCCGTCAGTCAGAGCCTGCCCTTCAGCCCTGTCCAAGCCCAGCTGCTGCTGGCTGGGGAACAGAACTCATTTCAGTTATCAGTGCACGAGGAGAGATTAGAGATGTTCTGGAGAAAGGGAAAAAAAAATCAGGCAGTAGAGGAAGAAAAGAGAGAGAGAGGAGATTTTTGCTTGTCAGGCACAAGTAGAAGCCAAGGGAATAAAATGGTTTGAGAAGGGAAAGGGGAGAACCAGATCCTGCAAACCTCTGCCCTGTTCCTCCCCTGGTTCTGGGTGAGGAGGAGAAATCGATGCCAAAAGCTTCTTCCTGCTGCAGCAAAAGAGCTGGGAGCACTCAAATATCCCAACCTGACAGGGAACTGAGGGATTTCCTCCAAAGTCTCACTCTCAGCCCTCCCCTATCCTCTCCCAAGAAACCCACACGTGGATTTTTACTCCTCAAACATCATCCCCAGCCCACAGATTGACCCCCAGCTCCCAAATCCTGCAGGTGCTGCCCCATTCCCAGGAGCTGGCAGAGCTCTCCATCACTGAGCACAAAACTGAGAGGGAAAAAGAAAATCAAAATGTGCCTCATTCCCACAAATCTGGGAGGAAAAAAACCTCAAAATCTACCTGATCCCACAAATCTGTGAGGAAAGAGCCTCAAAATGTTCCTCATTCCCACAAACCCATGAGGAAAGGAGCTCCAAAAGTACGTCAAAGTATTTCCAATCAGCTCAGAAAACTCACACAAAGACACGGAGGAAATCAGAGGTTGAAAGGGAAGAAAGTGAGCAGTGGAGTAGATCCAAGCCACAGAATTTCTGCAGAGAAGAAGGGGGAAAAAAAAAATTAAAAAAAAAAATTCCAACCTCCTGCTCCTAAAAAGGAAGGAGTGGGCACCACTCAGCTTATGGAGATTTCTCCCTCTGAAAAAATTAATCCTGACAATACAAAGACGTCAACAAAAAAAAAAAAAAAGGAACAACTCTCTGCAGAGCACCCAGCAAAGAGAAAGCCACGTTTGGTCAGGGAAGATGATTATTTTAACATAATCATGCCTCTCCCCAAGGCTTTGGGGAGAACCTGCTCTGTGCTTTCCTCCACTGCAGGGCTGTAATAACCCCACAGCCAGCCACAGGAAAAGCCACATCACAACAAAGGCCATTATATGAAACACGTTTTCAATAAAACTTAAGAAGAAAAAAGAGAGAGAGAGAGAGAGAGGGGAAAACAATAAAGGCAATATTTTCAGAGCAAAACCTCAATCAGTGCCTCTTGCCCACCACTTTCAGCCACGCTGGAGATGGATTTCTGCTTGTTTTTAAGTAGATCAAGACAAACGTCCACCCTGACTTTGTGAATGTTTTCCCTTTTCCCACCTCTGCTCAGCATCACCCACCCACAACTCCTTCAGTTCTTCCATGTTTCTGTTGTTCCCCCTCAGGTACAATTTTTAGGGTGTTTTTTTTTTTTTTATCAGCCCTAAAAAAAAAAAAAGCCCTTTTCTATCATCCTGAATTCCCAGTGTCTGCAGGAGAGAGCAAGAGCTCATTTCCTCACCCAACACTCCCACGAGGATGGAGCCCAGAGCAATGAGAGCCAGGGCATGGAAATCTCCTGATTTTTGTACAAAACCATCCCAGTGAGAGGCCTGGAAAGGCAGCACCTCCTCCCCAGGGCCAGCAGAGTTTTGAGGTGAGCACAACCCTTCCCAAAGCTCCCTTGGGATTTTCCGTGGGGCTCAGCACCGAGTTTTTGAGAGGGAAATGCAAAAGCAGAGGGGAGAGAAAGAGAGTTTAGCCTGGAGTTGTCTCTGCTCAGTCTCATTAAACACAGCTTAAGCCATATCCTAAAGCATCAGAACTTAAAACTTTCTGTTCATTTCTGCTCTTACACTCCCAAGCCCCTAAAAAGGTCTGATAAGCCCCACAAATATCAGCTCTGGGTTTCAATTACACGGGGTGATGAGGAAACACCACGGGCTGTTTTTCCCACCACACTCAGGAATTAACCCACACATCAGCAACTGGAGTTTGACTGGAAATTACCTTCCAGAGCAGGGAGGAGCAAAGAGGGGAACACCAGCTCCCCTATTTCTTATTTCATCAGGAACAAAACCCCACGGTGCCTTTTTATTATTTGCTGGGTTTTAAAGTTATTGTCACGAGTCCTTACGATGTCAACAATGAAGAATCCCATTGTTCTCCTAATTAATTTGGCAATCTCAGCGAAATAATACAAGCTGCAATTGTAATTCCAGGCTCACCCCTCGACCACTGGAATCAAGTAATTAAATAACAATCAGCGCTACCACTTGCATTTAGAAGATGGACTGTTCCCTTTTTATTGCTGCAATTAGGGAATGCACTCAATAATCGAAATGAAATACAAATTTACCCAGGAGCCCACTAAATTATGACCATTCATACTTTGTTGTCTTTTCATCCTAGAAAAAAAAATAAAAAAGGGAAACAAAAAAGAAAAAAAATAAAGCAAAGATGGCAATTTTCCCCTTTCCCAGCTTCCTCAGCTAGAAAGGGCATTGGCAGCTCCCGGTGCAAGCCCAGCTGTGCAGGCACCATCTTTCCTTCCTCCCAGTTAGGAGCATCTCTGTCCTTTTGATGAAGGTCCCTCGTAAAAATCATCTCAGCTTCGAATAAATCAGCCCAGGGCTGCAGACACACTCACACACAGACTGGGGCAGAGTGGGGACCCGTCCTGCTGTCACTGGCCATGGCCAGAAAGGCTCCTCTGAGTGCCAGATCTCATTTCCTCATGCAAATGGCTCAATAGTATCTACAGAGCAAGAATAATATTAGAAAAAAATACCTGGGGGCCACAGTTATTTGTTTTAAATGATGATATCTGGCCATTATTCCCATGTTTTGGGTCTTGCCTTCCTCTGTCCTACACCTGCACCTCGAGGTCAGTGGTTATGAGGCTCTGCACTTTTTATTTCAGTGCCAACACCTCCAACTGCAGCTGAGCTGGAAAAAACCCCGTGGAGTCAATGTCCAGATTCTCAGATCCCATCTGGGGTGGCACTGAGCGCTGAAATGGAAGGGAACAGACCCCACACACAGTGGGGAGAGCCCTGGTCACTGCCAGCCTGCAGCTGACCTCCCTGAGGTGGGCTGGGATAAAAACACCTCACTCAGCAGCTCCTGCCACGGGCAGAACCAACTCAGCTTCAGGAAATGATTACCAATCAAACCAGATTGTGAGAAATGAACCCAAATCTTGGAACAGCTTTGCCAGGCCCTTCCTTTTTCCCCCAGGTTTGTTTTTCCATGCTGGTGCTTTATTTCTCTGTTATCCAGAGGTGCTCCCACCACCGCTGGGGGCTTGGCCTCGAAAATTGGTGGCAGTTTCAGAGAAAAGCTCCTCAAGCCTTGCTGGGCACTCCCTGCAGCATCCTGTGAGCCACAATTTCCCATCAGGAGCACATCCCCCTGTCCCTCCCACCCAGGGCCACAAACATCACAGAGGCCACCCAGCCCAGGAGACGCTGGCTGTGCTTTGGGGACAGAGCTGCAATTTCCTGACCCTGCAGCTGAGACTTCATCAGCATTTGTGGTGCTGGCAGAGCCAGAGCTGCTGATGACTTGGACTTGTCCTGCAGCTGCTGCTGGGGCTCTGCAGGGCTGGCAGGAGGCAGCTAAAAGCAGAATTGGGGATGAAATCGCATAAAGGCACTAAAGGGGAGGTGGGAACTGACACCAAGAGAGATGCTCATGTCCAGGTGATGCCTTAAGTTTCAGTTTTCATGTATTTCATGTTCTGTGGTGCCCAGGGGTGAGCTCTGAGCTCACAGTCAGTGTCACTCAGCTCTGCACACAGCAGGGACACAAAACAAATCCTTCTCCTGCTGCACACCAAGGACAACTTTCAGCCCCAAAGCACAACCAAGGGTGGGCTGGAGGGAGGGACAAGGAGGATGGGACCTCACAGCCTGGGGCTGGAATGGGACAATTCAACCCCAATGTGCAAATGGACCAAAACTTATCAAAGTGTGAGACCTCCTGACCATTTGTCCATTTTGTGACCATTTTGGGTCCATTTTGGTGTAGTCCTGCTCAGGCCCTGTCCTGCCCAAGGTTTACCTTTCAATAAATATCTGTTTTATTCTCCAGCTCTGTCCAGTCTCTGCTCAGCTCACAGGGGAGCCCTGAGGAAAACCCCAGAGGAGGAACACTGCACTGTCCCCACCCTGCTGGGGTGCTGATACCCCACAGCCAGCCAGGGGACTGATTTATATCCAAACCACCACAAATTTATATCCAAACCACCACAAACCTCCTGCTTTAGCCACGCCCTGGTGGGAATCTGAGGTGTTTTCCCCCAGCTGGGACCAGCTCCAGCAGGATTATGGAATTGGGATGAGAACCTTCCAGGCAATCACTGCAATAAAGGACAGACACCCACTGCAGAAGCACGGAGAGAACTGGCAAGGACAGCAGAGGCAGGAGGAGGTGTGAAAATTAAATTGGATAAAAGGCAGGTGCTCGGGGAGGAGTGGAGGCTGAGGGGAGGGGAGAAGCAGGAGAGGTGAGGAACCAACCAGAGCTGTGCTGGGACCTCAGAACGTTTGCAAAATGTTCCTGTCCCCTCCAAAGGAAGAGAACAGCAGGAGGTTTAAGCTGCAGAATCAACCCAGCACCCAGAGTTCAAGGAAATGACATTTTCCCTGTGCTCTGGCCCTGCTCAGAGGTGGAAGTCAGGGAATCCACACTTCCAGCCGGGATTGGGGTACAGAGGGAGGGTGCAGGAGCTGCTCTGGCCACCCCATGCCCCTACACCACAATCCTGACATGGCCAAGGGGCTTGGGCAGCATTCCTGAGACCCTGGAACCTTTCACAAGCCAGCCTCGAGCAGGAAAAGCCACGTGTTATCCGTGGGATTGTCCCCAAATTTCCTCCAAGGCACCACCTTTGCCAGCAGGGTCAGGAGGGAGCAGGTCTCTGCTGCTGCCTGAGGCATCATCATCATCATTCCCTCACAGGAGGGGGATTTCAGATGACACAGCATCCGTGCTTCAGAAATAATGAACTGTGATTACACAGGATGGTGGCCAAAACACATTAGAGCGAGAGCTGGGGAGAATTTCTCAAATAGTTCTTTTTTTTTTGTCAAACGAATGGCCCTCTTCCAAAAATTGGTAATTTTTGCAATTCAGCCCCCTCACCAAGAAGTTTCCAATCTTTTCCCATAAACCTCTCAAGGAACACATTCAATTTCTTGTCTCTTTTATTGAGGGTTACTGGAGAAAACAGCTCTTACCAAAAGCAAAAAAATAAACCCAAGAAAAGTTAAAATAAAAAAAAAGAGCAGAAGGGAAAGGAGACCGTGAGAAGGAATAATGAGAGTTTCGCTTCTTCACCTCCAAAACTGCAACTATTTTTCCACGTGTGTATTTCTGCTATTTTGGAGCTTCCTCCAACTCCCACGGGTTTGTTTAAGCCTAGAGAGGCAGAGGGGCTGAACCAGGCAGCTCTGGCTGGGGCAGGAGCCCAGAGAAGGGAGGGAAGAGCAGGAACAAGCCCTGCCTTTGCCTCCTGGCCCCAGTGCAGGTGTTCCCCAGGTGAGTGCCAGGATTTGGGGGCTCAGCAGTGCTCCCGCCCCGCTGGCACAAGCCGATGCTCCAGCAGATTGTGCCATTCATGGTTTTTTACACAGAAAACTCCCTCATTTCCCTTCCACTTCACTGCCTCAGAGGAGTTTCCTCTAACAGCTGCTGGGGGCCCCTTGCTGCCTGTTGGGCTGCACATCTGACACGTTTACACCCCAAAAAATGAGTCAGTGGGCTCACGGTGAGGTTTATTTCTATGCCAATCCTTGGAATATTTCTATTTTTTTGCTATCTGCAGCCAACAGAAAAAAACTGGTCTCTGCAGCAAGGGAGATGAGCGCGTGTCCCTGACCTCTGCTTCCCTTCTCCAGCCCAAATATTACCCTGCCAGCCACCTTTTCCCTGCTCTGGAGGCTGATGCTCCTTCCCTGCAGCTCCAGGAGCAGTTCCAGCTCAGGCTGGCAGTGGCAGGAGCCGGGCAGAGCCTGCAGCCCCTGCCCCAGGTTTGTCCCCTGTGGGCAGCACAGAGGCTCCCAGACCTGTCCCCGCTCCCTGCCCGGCAGCTCGCAGCTCCAGGAGGTTCGGGAGATCATCTCTTAATTACCCAAGCATAATGAACCGAAGCGATTTTGTAGCAGAGCTTGTTCTGCTCCAGTCAGGAGTCTTTTTATCTCGCGAATCAGTGACCTGAACATTGCGCTCACAAATCCAGCGCTGGGGTTTGTGCTCCCAGCAGCCCCTCTGCTTGTGCACAAACGGGATTTCGCTTGCTCACAACATCTTGGGGTTTGTTTTTGTTGTTTTTTGGGTTTTGGGTTTTTTTTTTTCCCCCAGCAAAACCACCCCAAAAATCTCCTGGAGGTTTTTCCCATGAAGAACAAGCAGCTGGTCTGATTGGAGGCAGTGCACCCACAGCACACAGGCTGCTCTAAAGCTTTAGAGCCACCAAAAGATTCCAAGAGCCTTCCCTTTCCTGCTTTCTATGAATTCTGATGGGCCATAATTGCTCCACGAGATTAAATTCTGGCACGGCCCGTCCGAGTTCTGGTGTCCTAAACCAAAAAATTTGGACTGAGTTGTGAGGAAAAACAGATTAACTCGTCTTGAGGGAGAGTTATGCCTCTGCCATCCCCAGCCCAGCAACATTCCTGTCCTCTAGAATAAAATAATATAAAATATCCTGACTGCATAATAATTTCCCTTCTCGGTTTTGATTCTCCCATTGTCCCTGAGAGTCCAATCTGAATGACTTTGAGCTCAAGGATATCTTGGAGCAGCCAGGGCTGCAGGCAGAGCTGCATTAAAGATGGAAAAGGTGGGAAAAGAGGAATTCACTGCTCACATGGAGGCTCAGCTGCAGAGGGCCAGTAGATCCCAGGAGAAATTCCCTTAATCCAGGAGATCCCAGCAGAGATTCCCTTAATCCAGGAGATTCCCTCCATCCAGAAGATCCCATCCAGAGGCCTGTGACAGGGCCAGGGGGATCCCAGCACTGCCACATCAGCCAGGGACCCCCTCATTGCAAGCAGCAGCTTGAGCTAAGCAAAGTGGAAAGTCAGCAAAACTCTCAATTCATCCCCAAAAGCAGAGCAGACAGCACAATTTCAGAGCAGAGTAAGGTTCTCCAGTTCAGCAGCAAAGCAGAGGAAAAAAAAAAAAAAAAAAAAAAAAAAAAAAACAAAGCTTCACCAATAAATTCAAACTGCTGCATCCAAAGGAAATCATGAGGCTGCTCTTGTTGCCTTAAAGATTTTCTTTTCTCCCTCCCATTAAGAATATTGAACCCCAAACCTTTCCTATTGCAAGACCTCCAAAAGAATGGATAAAAATTCCCTCTCAGGGAAGGGAAAGCAGGGCAATGCCACGGGGAGAAGGGAAGGGAACCAGACGCACAGAGCAGAGGCGCCTCTGCCATCGATGTATTGAAAGCCCTAATCACAATCCCATAAAACAGTTAACTTGATTAAGCCAGCGTGATTTAGGCTGCTCGCTGTTTTCCTGACAGGGCTGGAGGTGTCAGAGCTCTGCACTCCCTGGGTTGAGGGGAGGCTGCTCCAGCCAGGCAGGGTCGTTTGGGATTCCGGGGATGCCTTCTCCTCTCCCTGTCTCCTCATCAGCTCTGCCACACACACACAGAGCACCAATTCTCCTGCAGCTCCACTCCCCGTGTGCCCCCAGCTCCTGCCCTTGGTACAACTCGTCCCAATTCCTGCTAATTAAGGGAAGAGCCTGGAGATGATGACAGGGAGGAGAGGGATGCTCTCCCTCCCAAACCTTCCCGGCCGCTCCGTGCTCGCTGTGATGTTCCCGAGCCCCAGGGACACAAACCACACCAATCCCAGCCCTAACCACGGCATCTCTGTGCCCTTAAAAACAAACAAATACACCACCAACACCCCGAAACCCAAACCATTTCCTCTGAGTCTGAGACAAGAGCCCCCCAGCAGCGGGATGCTCCATCCCTGGGATGCTGACCCACGAGCAGCGCTGGGTGGGAACAAGGCTGGAGCTGCCAGCAGCCCCAAAAACCTGTTGCATTCCCAGGGACACGCCTGCAACAAGTGTCCTTGGCCGTGTGAGCAGCGAGGGATGGGCGTGGGGATGATTTACAGGGAGCTGACGGGCAGAATGGGCCGCTCGCCTCGCTTCGGAGATGTCTCCTGGGAGGCTGATGCTGGAGGACAACATCCTCCAAACCTTGCTGAGCAGACCAATATCAGCCCCGAGCCAATAAACCGAGATAAATCAACAGCAGCGCTTCACTCTTGCTGAAGTCAGACTAATTACACCACACAGCACGGCCCAGAGGGGCCCAGGCAAGTCTGGCTGGGAGAGAAACTGTTCACAAGGGCACCTGGGGACAGGACAGGGGAACAAATGTCAGTTGTGAGCTGACAGAGAGGAGGTTTAGATGAAATAGTAGGAAAAAAAAAGCTGTTCTCTGTGAGGCTGGGGAGGTCCTGGAATGGATTTCCCAAAGCTGGGACTGTGCAAAATGTCCCTGCCCATGGCACTGGATCATTTCAAGGTCCCTCCAACCCAAACTATTCCATAATTCTGTGTGAGGAACTTCCCCTGCACTCTGCTCTGTGTTTTATCTGCACCTCGTGGAGAGGCCATCCCCAGCAGGGCACTGCACTCAGAGGGAGGAACAACCTGCCCAATTAAACCAGCAAAGAGAAGGGCTGAAAGGGCTGATGGGTTACACGGCAAAGACCTGACATTCGAAAGGACTGGTGAGAAAATGTGAGGGAAAAAAAAAAAACAACAAATAAACCCACACATCTTGAACCAAACCCTGTCAGGCTGCAGCAAAAGGAGCGTTTGAATCACCCATTGCAGACAAGTTGAAATAAATCTGACGCTCCCAGAACGCAGGTAACAATCTAAAAAACCACCTGGATTGGATTTGCTGCTGCAACAACCTAATTTTTATTTCAGTCCTCTCGCACTCTTGGTGAGTAAATTCCCCTTTATATGCACAAAGAGGGGATGTTCTGCATGGGCGAAATGAATACATATACACAAGCAGCTACACAGAAATCCTGCCCTTTTTGCTCCCCCATCTCTTGGCTGTCCTCACTGCCACCACCAGACACCTGCATCATCCGCAGCCATGAAGATTATTAATTTTTTTTTTTTTCAAGTCTCATTTATTTTAGCTGCTTTTCCCCCTGAATGCCAGCCCCAACCAGGAGCCCTTCTGCTGACACAAGGCCTTTAAAGAAAAAAAAAAAATTTAAAAAAAAAAAAAGCCTTATTGTTGCTGTCAACGTTTACAAATTCTGCTGGATCCATCTGTCCAGTTAATTACTTTGTGCAGTAGCCTGTTAGTTCCTTTAAAAAAAAAAAAATGAAAAAGCACCCAATTATCATTCTGGGCAGCTCGCTGGATCCCGGGGAAGCAGCACATCCCTGGTGCTTTTGTTACCCTTGTGAGCTGACAAACAAGCAGAGAGGGAGGAGAGCTCTGCAAGGATTGCTTTTTGCTGCTGGGCTGAGGGCAGAACTCCCAGCTCCTGGTGACGTGGGGCTCTGTCACCGTGACACTGCTGGTGGCTCTCCCTTGTCCTGCCCCTTCCAGCAGCAACCCCAGCCTCTTCTGAGCAGTCACCTCCCCAAATCTCCCTCTCCTCCCCACATCCCTGGGGCTCAGACACTTGCAGGGACACTTCAGGTGGCTCTGATGGGGACACAGCTCTTGGGGACAGCAACTCCCAACGTCCCTCTGGCCATCAGGGTCCTTCAGCAGAAGGGCTCTGCTGGGGCTCGCCTTCAATGAGAGCATTTTTTCGCTGGAACAAGGGGCTGAATTCAGCTGCTTGGTGCTGTCTGACTGCAGTTTGTTGCCAGAGTAACCGAGGCACTGGAGCTGCCAGGGCCGTGCTTCAGGGGAGGGCAGGGACTGCGCCTGGCACCCGCTGCCAGCGCCCTGGGGACAGGGGAAAAGTGTCCCCACGTCCCTCTGCAGGGCCAGCTCAGCCCACAGGGCTCCTCAGTGGGAAAAAGGAGAGGTAGAACCACCCCTGGCATCTTCTGGAGGTGCCTCAAACAACTGTGAGGCCACCACCCCATCCCCCTGTGAAATCGGGATGCCACTTTGTCACCCTGCTCCAAGCCTTTGGAGCCATCTCTGCTCACCCTGTGCCTCCCTGCAGCCACCCCCCAGCACATCAGCCAGGTTTTCCCAAAGGTGTCCCCACATCTGAGGGTCTGGAGGGCAGCAGGGAGGTTTGGCATGTCCCTGTGTCACCTCAGCTCCGAGTGGAGATGTGTCTCCTGCCTGAGGCAGCCAGACCTGGCCTGGGGCAGCCAGCAGAGGCTGAACACAAGCGGTTTTCTTCCAGAGGGAGAACATAATTTGTGCTTTGTACACCCCGAGTGCTGAGGCAGCCCTGTCAGACAGAGAACGCAGTCTCTGCACGTCAGACCAAACCCCCTGTGATTCTCCTGTCTCGAGGATGAAGTTTGCCTGTCACAGCCGAGCCCTGAGCTCTGCAGACCACCGGGAGACCTCTCCCCACATCCATAGATTTATAAATCAGGTTTTCCATCTGTAACCCACCACTCAGCTCGCTCCCCCAGCCCATTTCTGAAGAGGTTTTGGGTTTGGTTTTTTTTTTGCAGATGAAAACAGACGGTGAAAAGACACAAATATGGGGCTCCCCCTTGACTTCTCAGCACTCTCCTGTCACAGCACCACAGAGAGCAGGGAAAAACACTCCCAAAAACCCAAACAGCTCCAGCCACGGGCTCAGCACTGCTGTTCTCCTGCACATGCAAAGGCAGCCCCAGCCCTGTCACACACACGGGCTTTGGAGGCTTCTGTGCATATGAAGGAGCTCTGTCTCTCTGCTGATTCTCTCTCACAGCCCCTGTGAAATCAGGAGACCCAGCCAACCCTGCCACGCACAGCGACTCGCTCCCTGCTTTGCAATTTTAATTTCTCACCTTCCTAAACAGAAAAAAAAAAAAAAAATTAGCATACCCTAGCCAGAAATATTTAATTTTCCAAAATTCTTCTCTCTCTCTCTTTTTTTTTTTTTTTTTGCCTTCCAGAGCCCTGAAAGCCTTGAGATAATGATGTTTTCACATAACACCCATCTCAATTTACACGCATCTGCTCGGGGAGGATGGACTGCACGTCACAGGGAGCACAACCACATTAAAAAAAAAAATCTTTGCTTGTGAGGCTGGGGACGCCCTGGAATGGATTTCCCAGAGCAGCTGTGGCTGCCCCATCCCTGGAAGTGTCCAAGGCCAGGCTGGATGGGCCTTGGAGCAGCCTGGGATAATGGAAGGTGTCCCTGCCCCTGGCACTGGATGAGCTCTGAGGTCCTTCCAACCCATTGTTATTCAATAATTACCACTATCTCTAATCAACCATGGACTGAAAAAGGCCAAAAAAATTTCATCTCCATCCCTAACAAGGGCACCTCTGCTTGTTGCTGAAAGCCTGGCCTGTGTTCAAGAGGTTCAGATGATTTTCCTGAGGTCAGGTGGCAGAGTTATGAATTAAATCCAAATCTGTGCATTACTGTCAGCACTGGCACAGGCTGCTCAGGGGCCACAAGGCTAAAACAAAACACCAGGAGAGAGCCAAGAAACCCCAAATTCTCTTTGCCCAGGGCTGTGGCAGCCCCAGGGCCAGGCAGGGATTGAGCTTAGGGCTCTGAGTGGGGAGAAAAGCTAAAACAAAGCACCAAGAATTATGAATTAAATCCAAATCTGTGCATTATTATCAATACTGGCACAGGCTGCTCGGTGACCACGAGGCTAAAACAAAACACCGAGACAGAAAACCCCAAATTCCCTTTTCCCAGGGCTGTGGCAGCCCCAGGGCCAGGCAGAGGCTGAGTTTAGGGCTCTCTGTGTGCAGAGAAGGGCTGGCACAGGGCAGGGCAGAGCTGTGACACTGATGGAGGCAGCGTGGGAAGCAGGCAGTAAATGAAGAGCTCTGTTAGTCCTCCCGTCCATCCAACAAACTCAATCCTTCCAAGCCATTTCTCTAATCTGTTCTTTAGACTCTCCAGTGACAGATCCTCTGCAAACTCCCTTAGCAATCTATTTTAGCTCTTCAACTATTTTTACTGTTCAACGACGTTTCCCCGTGTCCAGCCTCAATTTTTCTTGCTGCAATTTCTGCTGTTGAGAAGAGTTCATTCCCTCTCTTTTCTTTGGAGATTGTTTCTCTTTGATTCCTGGGGGCTTGTGTTCAGGTTTCCAGGCCTTAATAAATCAAATATTACAGCACAGAACTGATGGCCCAGCTTATCTGAGCTGCCCTCTGCACACCCAGCTCGGGAATTTGCTGTTGCTGCATTGCCAAGGCAGACCTTTGCATAGGGCCCAGCACAAACAGCAGCTCTGTGGGTCAGAATCCCAAACTGGCAACCAAAATTCAACAGGAACAGCCAAATCTCTAAAGCCTTGATTTTTCCCTTGCACTGAGCACCCAGGTGTGGGCACCCAAAGCAGCAGTTTATATTTCAGACATGTTCATTAATTTCAGAGATGCTACAGCTCAGAAGTGATTTTTGCACCCAAACTGCAGGTGAGAGCTCCCACCTTGGAAATATCGGCTGGTGACCTTGGGAAAGAGGAGGAGAGGGAAGCAGTGCCCTGCCACAGCTCTGCTGGGACCACGAAACCAGAGGAGTCATTCAACAGAGGAATGGACAGGGAAGAAATAATGGGAACACGTTGGGAAGCAAATGGAAAAAGAGCAAAGCTCCTCCAGTGAGGGGCACAACCTCACACCTGCAAACTGGGGAGGAGCATCTCTGCTCCCAGCCCCTCCTCACTCACAGATTTCCCTCTCCGTCCACCCCAGAACATGAAGCAAGCGCTGGGTGGTGAAAGGAGCTGCACCTCACCCAGGCAGAAATGGGTTGGTTCTGGTGGCCCCATGGTGGTCCCATCAGCCTGTAAGGGCCACACGGGGCAGAGCTGTGCCCCCAGCCCTGGCTGGCCCCAAACACCAACTGCAGGGCCAGGGGTGTGCCCTGCAATGTTTTGGTGCGTCCCTGGAGCCCCTCTCAGTGTCCCCACAACCCCGGGGACAGCCCAGCTTGAGCTAACACAGCCCTGCCCACGGCTCCAGCAGTGCCCAGACACCCAGCAGGATCATCCCAGAGCAAGAACAAGCTCAACACACCCGGCCAGCCCTGGATCTGCCGTGTGCCCTGCCATCAGCACCCCTCTTATATCCTTCTCCCGTTTAATGACATTTTAACCATCGCTCAGCCTGTCCTGCAGCCTCCCAGGGCCACCCCTGGGGACAGGGACATCCCCACTGCCCCCAAACCATCCAGCCCCCCAAGGAGCACAGGACTGGGGATCAGCGGGACAGGGACATCCCACTGCCCCCAAACCATCCAGCCCCCCAAGGAGCACAGGACTCGGGATCATCATCACAGAAAGTGAGTTTGCAGTGAGTTCTCCTCCTTGCTCTCTGTGCCAGAGGTTTCCCCACACCCAGAGCTGGGATCCAGGAATTTCCTCCATCAGAACTCTCCCCTTTTTCATCCTTCCACATCCCTGCTGTCTCTCTTCCCCTTTTCTCTCTCTTTTCTCCCCCAACCTGTTTTTTCCGCTCCTTGCAGACGCTTTTCCCAGGAAGGATGGGGCAGCAGCTCCCAACTAATCACCCGAGGCATTAACAAAAGCAGATGTAATTATTCGGGAGCCCTGCTCCCCTGATGGATTCCGTGCTGAGCCTCTGCAGCCTGGACCCATTTGTTCCCTGCCTTTTGCTCCCAGATCCCATAAAGAACTTTTCCCTGTCATCATTAGGGCCGGTGCCTTTTTTGTATTCGCTGACTAACTGCTCCCAGCGGCTCCGCATGAAAAAAAAAAAAAAAAATAAAAACTCGTGTAACTTGATTCCAGTTGCAAAATAACAATACCCCAAACACAGAACGATTCTCCTGGACAGGAGTGGAAACATGACAGGAAAGCACAGAAACCCCAGCAGGGCTCGCATCACAACCACACCGATCACATCTCCCTGTTGTTTAAATTAAGGAGCTTCATCCACACCCAGGAAAGGAAAAAAAAATAAAACCACACAAAAAGAAGAAGAAAACAAAACCCCAGCACACGCACCGCAGCTGGTTTGATAATTCCCAGCCTTTTCCCGGATAATTAAAGGTTTTAGATGCTCTAACAAGGCGAGCATCGGTTCCACCCACGGGGCAAAGTTCAGGGGAAGCTGGAGCAAAGTGAACCAAACAAAAAAAAAATAAAAAATAAAAAGTGCAGTGAATTAAAATTCAGCAGCTCGTCATCTCCGTGGGAACACCCAAGCACATAAGACAACAGCTTCCTTTAATTAAAAAAAGACTCATCTCAATCTGTTTTCCACAGCCTTTTTTTTTTTTTTCTCCCTCTTCTTCTTTTTAGGAAGTGCATTTGAAACTTCTGATAGAAATTCACAGCCGCCGGTCCAAAGTTACCTGTTCCCACATCTCCAATTATTCCCAGTTAAAAAGGGCAAAAGAGGGTCAGGGGAACCCAAATTATTCTCCCCCGACCTTTGTGAAGACACAGAGCCACTGCTCCTGGAGGAGGGAGAGGAAGGAAAAGAGGGTCAAATATCCACCTGCTCTTCCCAACCCTGTCACGACCCCAAAGGATTTCCCAGTGAACGCATTTCACAGATTTTTTTTTTTCAAGCTGAATTTAGCTCAGCAAACTGCCCAGCTGTGTTTCAGGAACCAGGGAGAATTGATATTGAATTGTTTAAAATATATTTTAGCTTCTCTTCTGTTTTTTGGGGGGTTTTTTGTTTGGTTGGTTTTTGGGGGTTTGGTTGGTTTTTGGGGAGTTTGGTTGGTTTTTGGGGAGTTTGGTTGGTTTTTGGGGAGTTTTGGTGGGGTTTTTTTGTTATTGTTGTTGGGTTTTGGTTTGGGGATTTTTGTTTGTTTTGGTTTTTGGGGGGGGTTGTGGGGGTCTTTTTTGGTTTTTTGGGGTTGTTTTTTTGTTTTTGTTGGCTTTTGGTTTGGGGTATTTTTTTTGTTGTTGTTGATTTGGGTTTTTTCCCTGTGTTGTGGTTGTTGGGTGGTTTTTTGGGGTCGGAAGGGATTTCAAAGCCATCCCACAGGCTGGGGACATGTTCCATGAGCCCAGGCTGCTCCAGGCACATCCAACCTGGCCTTGAAGCACCTCCAAACTGGCGACACCACCCCAGCTTTAAACTTTGAATTGTTCCTTTAACTCCTGAAGCTCCCAAATAATTATTTTTTTTCCCCCTTTGGGCTGGGGGAAAAATAGAGGCACAACTTCCCAGCTTCCCACCAAAAGCACCAACCCTGTAGTATCAAACTGTGGGAAAGGAAAAACAAAACACTAAAAAAACCCTTTAAAGCACCTTGGGTGTCCAGTCCATGAGAGGCTGAAGCAAAACTCTTCGTTAGTAATGTGAAAGGAGTAAAAGCAACCAAATGAGAATTGCACCACTATAAAAAAATTATAAACAGCTTCAAAAACAGGAGAATCAAACCCCCACGTAAACCAAGCCACAGAAGCAGGGAGGGCTGGAGCCGAGGTAACACAGCCCAGAAATTCCATCTGCACAATTTTGGAGCATTCCAGCCATCCAGAGCAGCTTGGAAATGGTGGGGTTCTATAGTCTTGGCATATGCACTAAACGCACGGAGACAACCATCATCTCCCTCGTCTTGGCAATCCCTGCCAGGAATTGCCACTCCAGCAAGGAGCAGGTGAGGGGTAGTGGCTCCATCAAGCATCTGTGACAGCTCTAAAAGCTGCATTTATGCAAGCAAATGGAGCAGAGCAGCTGCACTGCATTAACACCGGGCCCCTGCAAATGGGACTCGGATATTTCTGTGACTGGAAATCTGCTCAAGGAGAAAAAGTGTTCCGAGTTCTGCCTTCAGAGCAGCGTTTTCAGCTCCTGGAGCATCAGCATCATCACAGTGTTAATCTGCCACGTTCCAGCAGCACAGGTTTGTCCCTGTTTCACAGGCAGAGAAAATGAGGAGTGAGAGTGTCCCTCACCAAAATAAACCCAACCTGGAGAGGAGAACAAGTCCAAGCACTGTGATTCCCAGCAGGATGGACCCTGCAGACAACTGAAAACACACAAACTCCATCCCTGACCTCAGCTAAGGGATATAAAAGGATTTGATTGTTCAGTTCAGTGTTAGGTCCTTCAACTCAGGATTTCTGACCTGTTGCTCCAAGTCCCCAGGAAGAGACTCTCCACCTCCCCAGGCTGATGGAAAATGAGTTTCTGGCTCTCAAGACAAGGCTAAAGCTGCATTTGGCCAAAAACTGAGTGCCAAAACCAACTCAAACTTATACATTTCACCACCACACATTTCTTAAGCCATTTCCCCATTCCTGAAGGCCACCTGTGGATAGAAACTCGGGCAATCCTTTCAACTCTGCAACAGCTGCAATAAACCCTGCAGGATTTTCCTCTCGACTTGATATTCCCAGAGACAAGAGAGCCACGGAGTAAATTCTTACATAATATGATAATTGACTTGGTCTCCGAAGCATAAGCATGTCAAGATCCTAAAAATCTCCTTTTTTTTTTTTTTTCCCTTACCAATGCAATAAAGATGTGATTGAAAATGTCGTGTTCTGGGTCTATGAGCAATATTCTCATAACTCATCATCTAAAACAAATTGTTCTTTCATTTGTACAAGTTCGAGGAGATTCCCAGTCAGACAAGCTGAAGGCAGGAGTTTAAACAGATTCTGCATGGCAGAAGGAATATTAATTTCTCTCCACCCTGTACAAATGTTAAATCACAGTTTCTCACCTAGGGTTAATTAATCTTTCCAAAGATGCTCCAGCCCACCAAACACACAGCGGGAGGATCCTTCACGCCAGGAAAGCCTCACCACAAATCCCAGAGCTCTGCTGCGGGGTCTGGCAGGGAAGGGATGATGGAATGTGCACAACGCGTGCTTTGGAGGGAAAACTCAGTTACTGCACACACCTTGGGTCATGGGGGGTCATGGCTGAACCCCAAACCCTGGGGAATCATGGATAAACCCCAAACTCTGGGGAATCAGGGGGGATCACGGCTAAACCCCAAACCCTTGGACCACGGGGAATCATGGCTGAACCCCAAACCCTGGGATCATGGGGGATTGTGGCTAAACCTCAAACCCTGGCCTCACAGGGGATGGCAAAACCCCAAACCCCTGGATTATGGGGGATGGCAAAACCCCAAACTCTGGGATCATGGGGAATCATGGCTGAACCCCAAACCCCGGGATCATGGGGGATTGTGGCTGAACCCCAAACCCTGGGATCATGGGGGATCGTGGCTGAACCCCAAACCCTGGGATCATGGGGGATCGTGGCTAAACCTCAAACCCTGGGATCACAGAGGATCATGACTAAACCCCAAACCCTTGGATCATAAGGAAGACTAAACCCCAAACCCCTGGATCACAGAGGACGTTTAAACCCCAAACCTTTGGATCAAGGGGGATCACAGGGGATGGCTAAACCCCAAACCCTGGGATCATGGGGATGTGGGAGAGGAGCCTCCTTTCCTGTTGGGGTCACTGGGATCGCTGCCAGCTCCCGGCTGAGTCAGAGGAGCCAAGGCTGTGTGTATCCCACCCTGTGCCCATCCCTCACGGCCAGCTCACCCTGGCGCGTCCCGAGTGGGATCTCCCACCCCAGAGCCCGCAGGGAGCCCCAGCAGCTGCCCCGGAGCACAAAAAAAAGGCTCTGCCAGGTCTCGGGTGGAAGGATTACACAAGTGCCGCCACCAGCACGACTCGGCGGCGATTACCTGATTACAGAGCCATTTACAGAACAGGCAGCATTAGCACCGAGAGCTTTTGGCTTCTCCTTGCCCACCTCCATCCCCATAAAACACCATTCACTCCCATAATTGAGCCTCCAGCCACAAAGGGCCTCTAATGAGCAGAGCAATAGCTGGGGGAGCTCAGACCCTAAATCCAGGCAGACAACAGCTCCTGGACCGAGTTCAAACACATCCCCCCGCTTAAATCCTTGTCTAGGGCCACTTAAAAACCTGAAGTATTAAAGCATTAAAGGTACTCGGGAGAGAACGAGGGTGGCGCGCAGACTGCGCCTGGCTCCGAAGAGGAGGAGATGATGCTAATTATCCAGCTGCTAAAATGGAATCACTTGGGGGGAAGAAATGAACAGCCCGGCCGGGCTCCTGGTGCCGGAGCAGCTCTGTGTAATCTGGGGTAGGGCACCCGCCCGAGAGGAGCAGAATTACATCAGGGCGGTGACAGGCAATCAATGAACGCTCAATTAACACTTACAATATCACCAGCTTAAGCAAAACGTGGTTTTTTTTTGCAAATGGTAATCTCTTCCCATGTACTGATACAGCCCTAATTTAATTTTCTTCAGCGCGCCAGCAACAAGCATGGAGAGGGAAAGAATGAGGAGCCATCCTCTGGGAAAGGGAATATCCTTCAATTCTGCAGGGAGCTGAGTCAAAGTGGGGACGGAGACTGGGCAAGGCTGTGGGATTCCCACCTGGAATCGCTTTCCGTGTGGAAAAGAGGAGCCAGCCCCGGCTAAACCCCCCCATCCCAAATCCTTGGTGGAGTTGGGTTTGTTCCCGGCTTCTTTTCCCTGCTCTGCCCCATCCCCGCTCTGGGAGCTCGGGTGGGTGAGGGAAAAGGTGACGTGACCTTCCCGTGCCCTAATTAACACGCCAATCACCCAGCGAGAGGTAATGAGGCCTTTCATCTCTGTCCCTGGGTGTGCCGGGCATCCCCGGGGGCGATTTGTGCCCGCAGCATCCCCGGGGGCTGCGGGAGCTCGGGGACCCCCATGGGACAGCAGGAGCAAAGCAGAACTCTTCAGCCACCCTGAACGCCTCCAAACAGACCCATTCCAGTCCTAAAATCAGTAGGAAGAGGGAATTTTTTTAACTGGGTAAGCCCTACACATAGGCTCAGCTGTCAGCAACCCAATCCCATCCACACTCCAGCCCAAAGCCCTGCTGGATTTTACATCCCCGCTCTCCCCCACATCAGAAAAAAAAAAAAAAAAAATTCATACCATGACTGAAAGATTTGAAGGGCAATAATGACCGTTTTGAAAATCTTGTTTTGAGTTGTGACTGACTCATGCTGAGTTTTTCCCACTCCAAACCTGCAGTTGACCTAAAAGAACGCTGGCAAGATGTATCATTTCAATTTAAAGAACAGCAAATGTACCGAGCCCTGGGTAATTTGCTCCTGTGCTTAAATATAAAGCTGTACAAAAATAAAACACGGCTTTTCCTTGTCTGGCTTTATGCAGCTCGAGCACCCAGCCACAGAACCGTGGCCTTCCTCCCAACCTTTGCCTAGCACAAGCCTCTTCCCTTTGCTTAAGTCCTCCTGGACAATAATCAAATCATTCTCTTCTGTGAGGAGAAGAAGATTGAGCTTCAGTCTCTCTCTCTCTCTCTTTCTCCAGCCTGTTTTCCAGCCCTCACATCATCCCCGTGGCTCTGCCCTTATCTCCCTCCAGTTTGCCAACATCATTTTTAAGGGATAGATACCAGGGCTGCACACAATGCTCTTCCTGCTTGTATTCATTATTTCTCTGCTTAGACAGCCCGAGATAGCATTAGCACTCCCGAGGATTCGCAGCACAGCACAAGACCAGCCAGTTATTGATAAGATAATGAAATTAAGCTCCTGCTTCTCACCTTGATGTGGCGGCTCCCGGGGGTTCCTCTGGCCGAGTGTGGGTTTTACTCTCCGCTCTCGTTAGCTTGGATTAGTAAATTATCACAGGGGCAGCCCCAGCACTCAGCCTCCCTCTCTGTAAACCCCAAACCCTCACATCCATCCCTGTGGGAACATGGAAAACCTCAGAGGTGCTGCAGGCGCCCCAAAATCCATCAGAATTCCAGGCTGGAATAAAGGGAGTCACAGCCCTGACACAGCCCCAGCTGCCCGTGGCTTTGTGCTCCTGCAGCAGAGCCTCATCCTGGGAGCCAAAATACGCCAGGACACTGTCAGGACACTGCCAGGACACCCCTGCTCCTGCCAGGACCAAACCCACCACAGCAGGAGCACAGTGTTCCCACCAGAGCATCTCCCACACCTCCCAGTGCCAGCACTGGCAGGATCAAACCCAGGGCCAAACCCACCACAGCAGGAGGACGGTGTTCCCACCAGAGCAGCACGGATCTGTCACCTTGATCGGGTTTTTTTTCAGCCTTCTGATGTTTTATTACATGTCTGTGCCGGAGTTCTGGTGCATTGTCACATAAACGAAGAGTGACGTTTTGTAAATGGCGCACTCCTTCCTGGGGGAAGGACAAACTGACGGACTTCCAGCTGGACCAGTGGGGTCAAAGAGGTGTCAGCCTCATCCTCCAATCCCTGATCAAACTCCAAAGACTTGTATAAGTCAGAACCCCAAAATAAACTTCCTTTTCTGCCCTGACGCTGACTGTGTGACTCTGTGTGTCCATCTAGCGACACAGCTCATCCCAGACCCTTCTTTCCAAGCCAGGCTCCGCTCCCCTGACTCCCAAGGGGATTTTGGGAGCTGGGAAAGCCCCTGGCCTCACTCCCCCAGCCCCAAGGTGCGTTTTGGGCATTGCTGCCAGCACGTTGCAGGCTCACAGATGCCAGATGGAAACTGCCAACTCATCCAGGATCCAGCAGCCAGGGGCTTGCTCCAGCATCTTCCTTTTTTCCCTACCCCCAGCAGCACCAGTTGGGAGTTCACATGTCTGGATTTTTCTCACCCACAGTCAGAGGGGGGAAAAAAAAGAAAAGAAAAAAAAAATTGTCATAGAAAATGTGCGAGCACTGACATCTTAAGACAAAAAAAGATGCAGATTTCTCAACTGTTCACAGCACATTATGGAAATACATTCTCAGGGACTATTAAATATGGGATTATTGACTAGATGAGCAGCAGCTCAATGGACTGGCTTGCAAATACGTCTTTAGACAATTCTTAAAATGCAGATTAATTATCTAACAGACAAGAATTTTTTTTTTCCTACAGACTTTCTAATGATCTGTTGCATAAACAAACATCCAGACAGTTCTGTTTGCGCTTGTGGTGGCTGCGATGCTCTTCAGTAACTAAATAGTGACTGAGGAGACTTAAATCTTATTTAACACCCAGCAGGAGCACAACAAAAGGCACGTCAGCCCCAATCGCTGAAAGCCACATCCCCTGAGAGACCCTTGGGAGGTGCCGCTGCCAAAAGACCCCGATTCCCAAACTCCTGATACTCCACGGAGCATTAAACTCTTCCCATGTTTATGGCATTAAAACAACCGCATCAATGTCCATCATTTAACCTCCCTGACCCCTTCGGGAATGAGAGAGGCAAGTTGGAATAAAGATTTTTCAGGAAAATCTCCCTGCTGCCCATCCATGCTGGAATTGCATTTGAAAGAAGTTGGGGGAAGCACTGCACTGAGCTCTGCCTTCACCTGCAGATTCCTCCCAACCTGTCAAGCCAGAGTTTAAAAATCCCCTCTTGGTTTTCAGATGTAATGCCGAGCACAGCAGTCATTTCCTCACCCCAGGTAATTAACTCATTATTTGTCAGCCGTAATTAACTCGTTGTTTGCTGCCAGCTCCCAACCCCTCCACTGCTCGGGGCCTTTCGTGGTAGGTTGGAAAGCTGTCGGGTGTCGAGCCCACCGCAAAGCAAGTGTGAACCATTATTATTCCAGCTTCACACCCACTTTCCCTCGGTGTGAACAATAATGCGAAGTGCGAGACAGTGATGAATGGGACCTGGGGAGCACCAGATGCTCGCGGAGCATCAGCACAGAGCTCTGCCCCGAATCTTTTCTCGGGTTGGAAAGAGATGTGATAGCCAGGGCTGCACACATTACTCTCCCCGGCAGGCAGGAGGTGCGCAGGGAGAGGGAAATAAGCACAGAGCAAACAAGAAAACACCGAGGGCAAAACACCAGCGTGGCTAGAGCCAGGTTCTTTAATTAACTTTTTTTTTTTTTTTTTTTTTTTTTTTGGGTGGAAAAAAAAGCAGTGTTGGGGCGTGTAAGAGTTGGCAGATCAGCAGTGAACTGAGTTGGCCGCCCCAGGCTCAGCCACTCCGCCCAAACCCCGGCGGGTTCGGAGCAGCTCTCCCAGACACAGCAGCGATTTGCTGCTCCATCCCCAGCCGAGGGAAAGGTGCCCGGGGTGAATCCCACCGCAGTCCCCGTGCCTCTGAGCAGGGACACGGAGCCATGGAGCAAACCTCCCAACATCAAAACACCGCTCGCTCCTTCAAAATAAATACCCACATCAGCTCCTGTCACCGAACTCTGGTTGGCAGCAGCCGGTTTACACAAAGGTCACGGCTGAACAAGGGGTTTGCAGGAATCCATCCCCTCCTGAGGGGGCACAGAGGATCTCTGCTGGCAGACTCAGCTGTAGGAAAGGGGGCAGAGGGTACAGGGGCAAGAAAAGGTGATTTTCTGCCGAGGCAGCTGAGTTTGATGTCCTGAACCAGCAGTTTGATGTCTGAAGCTCCCAGCCTGGTGTCCTGGCAGCAAGGGGATGCTCCTGGGGGAGGCTGGTGTCACACAGCTCAGGGACAGCTGTTCCCCACCTGTTGGTCACCTCCTCCCCGACACACCCGTCCTAACAGTCCCCACGAAGGTGACAAAACCGCTCTGTTTAAAAATAGCAAACTCTTTAAGGAGGCACACGCCTGAGTGGGTGGGAAATTAGCGTCGTTATTATGATTTTTGTGCTCGCAGGGTCTGAGACTTCAGGTGACTTGTTTGTGCCCTGCCCCGATTTTTGCAGACTCATTATAAACCCCGGCAAAGAGAGGGGTTTGTAAGGTCACGGGAGAATTTCCATTAAGCGGAGCCTGGCTGGGGATTGCCGGCATGATCTACGGCTCCCATTTGTGCATATGCAGGGAGGCCAGGAGGAAGCTCCTCTGCTTTATTTCCACATCGTTGTGCTGATGCTGAGCTCACCAAAGAAACAAACCCAAAAGCCAGTGGGGAAGCAGAGGGGGGAGAAACAGGAAAAAAAAAAAAATAATAAAAAGTACAATACAAAATGCTGTGCCTGGCTGTCTCCCTCATAAAGGATGCAAATAAATTCTGCAGACTTTGAAGGCGGGAGGTCTGAGCGGAGAGGAAAATCCCCCGGTGCTGGATGGCTCAGCAGGTGAGACGCTTTGGGGGTATTTTGTTACTGAGCTGCCCACGTGCAGTGGGGACAAGGAATAAATATTGTTGTGGGGATGAGAGCTGCCTCAGGGAGGTGAAATCCAGCAGCTGCACAACCCTCTGGGCTCTCCAATCCCCCTCCCAGCCCCGAGACACCACAGAGCCTTCAAAGGCTGCGCTTCAACCATGGAATATCCCCAAGGCTCCGGGATGGAGACACCACAGACCTGGGGGAAAATCACCTCTGGAGATGGACAGCTTGTCTCAGCTCCTTCATCCCTGACCCACCATCCACCCCCTCGGAAAAGGCAGGGGATGGTCCCACCAGGAGCTCAGCAAAGTTCCCCTTCAGTGATTCCAAGGCAGCAAATCCAGCGGGATGCTGGCACAGTCCGGACACCCAGAGCTCCTGCTCCAGCGACAAATCCCTGAGCGGAGAGGCTTTGGGAAGAGCCGCTGTCACCGCAGAACCCTCCCTGAAGCCCAGAGGGATGGAGAGAGCCCCGATTGCTCCAGCAGAGCATCTCCTGGGGCTGGTCCACACAGCGCCGGGACCCCCTCAGCTGCACTCAAACCACCTCAACCCTTCACGTCCCTGCACGTTCTCCTGCTAAAACCCCACGGAATCACCCGGGATTTGTTATCAGGGAAGGATTCACTCCGGTTTTTCCCCTATTTTTTCACGTGCTCAAACGTGAGTTGCACCAACTGCTGCTGCAGCGGCCGAAGCGCCGCACGCTCCAACCCAGCGCATTTCCCTCTCCATCCTTGCAAAAGCAACCCCTCCCTGTTGGCAGGGCCACTCTCCCTAACCCAGCTCGGCTCCATTCCCACCTCCAAATCATTAAAGATAACAAATAAGCCCAGCCTCAGTGTGAGGAACCCTCACATAATAATCACATATCTACGCTCCCATCAGCGCTCGGCCATTACACTTCTATTTTCTGCAGCTTAACTAGGAAAGCCAGCAGTGAACTCTGCCCCTTATCCCACAGCTACTTATTGCCCACATTCTGCTATTTATTTCCGAAAATAGTCTCTTTTGGGGTGGATTTAATGAAATAGCCAAATAAATTAGGCTCGCTGGAAGATGTTGAACTCTTATTTCCTCAGCCTTTAGGAAGGGAGGCTTCCCTACTGGGCAGCCATCCTCTGCAGATAAACCGTGGTGATTTGACCCCCAGGGATGGACCAACCAAGTATTTGAGGGATAATTAGGCCCTCTCAGCAGGCACTGAAATAAAAAAAAAAAAAAATAAACCTCACTTGCCTGATATCCCAGTTCTCCTTCAGGTTTGGTTTCTGTACGGGCAGAGCGTGGCAAAAATTCCTGCTGCATCCATCGGCTCCTTCTGCCCGCTGAGGCTCCTGCCTTGGAAATGGCCGGGAAAGGAGGAGGAGGAGGAGGAGGAGGAGGAGGAAGAAGAGGCATCCTCCCCTTTATGCTTACACCTGCTGCTGTTTTACACCTGATTGACCGCAGATCTGCGGCGTCTTGGGCCGGTTTTTCCCTCTTTGGACAATGCCATCACGTAACTCCCCTCAGCTGGGCGCTGCCGGCTCTGCCCTGCCCCGTGAGCAGCGTGGGGATGATCCTGCTTTACCCTCTGCAGCTGTCCCTGCCCATGGAAGGTGTTGTGGGTTGTAGAAGGAGATGAGTTTTAAGTTCCCTTTCAACCCAAACCTCTCTGAGCTCCTCCAATCTGCTCCTCGCTACATTTTCCTCCTCCTTCATCACAACCAAGTCCCACACCCATCAGCAAAACCGAATCTTGCAGAGGCACCAGGAGAGACACAAAAATCCCTCTGAGTCCTGGCAAACTCCATCCTGTAAATGAAGTTTCAATGGGGATCCTTAACACTGCTCCATTGCCTCCTCACAGGTCTTACACCTGCTTTTATCCCTCCAAGTCCCTCATTTTTCCTGCCGGTGACCCCAGGACAGGTTAGTGGCTGCCCTGAGGTGACAAAGTGGAGTTTGCATCCTCCTGTGCACGGGCACAGCTCCAGAAATCCCACAAGCTCCTTTCTCTCCCAATCTCCTTTCTCTCCATCTCCCACAATTTTATTTTTTTTTCTCCTCATGGAGCTGCTGATACCCCACTGATTCCTCCCTCAGGTGTCAGCAACACCCTCCAAGCTGTTCTCCTCCTGCTCAGCCACAATTTCACTGTTCCTCCTGTTCACACACACCAAGAGGTGCCTTGTTTTAACAGATTCCTCTCCTTTCATGTGCTGCCTCAGGAACCTCTTGCCCCAGAACAAAAAGCATTTCTGAGGAGGCTTGCAAAACTTCTGTCTTGCATTCTGCCTGCCTAGAAGCACGAAAAAATAAATAAAACTGACCCCCAATGAGTGCTGCCCACGGAGATCTCTCCCCAAAGTCCCTGAAAATCAATATCCACACCTCAGGAACATCAGCAAGCCTTTAAAAAGGGCAAATCATCGACTGTCTGCACATGCTGAGTGCTGAGCAAAGCCAGAATGAAGCCTAAATCGCCTTCAAAATAAAAATAAAAAAAATTCTTAGAGGAGAGGATTCTCCTCTGCCTGTGTGGCCCATGGCTGACACTAAGGATGTACCTGCTCCTTCACCTCTCGGGTCAGCCCTTGCTCCTCCTTCCTCTGCTCACTCCAGAGCCTTGCCCTTCCACTGATCACCCAGAGAAAACAACACCCAGCCTCTCCTCCAGCCTCTCCTCTGGCCCTGTCTCACCTGGAAAACCAGCAGGTTCCTCCAGGAGGAGCAGACTCTGATCCCACACCACACAGAGATCCCACACAGAACACAGAGATCCCACACCACACAGAGATCCCACATCACACAGAGATCCCGCATCACACAGAGATCCCACATCGCACAGAGATCCCACACCGCACAGAGATCCCACACAAAACACAGAGATCCCACACCACACAGAGATCCCACATCGCACAGAGATCCCACACAAAACACAGAGATCCCACACCACACAGAGATCCCACATCACACAGAGATCCCACATCACACAGAGATCCCACACAAAACACAGAGATCCCACACAAAACACAGAGATCCCACACCACACAGAGATCCCACACCACACAGAGATCCCACATCGCACAGAGATCCCACATCACACAGAGATCCCACACCACACAGAGATCCCACACAAAACACAGAGATCCCACACCACACAGAGATCCCACACAAAACACAGAGATCCCACACCACACAGAGATCCCACACAAAACACAGAGATCCCATACAGAGCACAGAGATCCCACACAGAACACAGAGATCCCACACCACACAGAGATCCCACACAAAACACAGAGATCCCACACCACACAGAGATCCCACACAAAACACAGAGATCCCACACCACACAGAGATCCCACACAAAACACAGAGATCCCACATCACACAGAGATCCCACACAGAGCACAGAGATCCCACACCACACAGAGATCCCACACAGAGCACAGAGATCCCACATCACACAGAGATCCCACATCACACAGAGATCCCACACCACACAGAGATCCCACACCACACAGAGATCCCACACCACACAGAGATCCCACACCACACAGAGATCCCACACCACACAGAGATCCCACATCGCACAGAGATCCCACATCACACAGAGATCCCACACAGAACACAGAGATCCCACACCACACAGAGATCCCACACAAAACACAGAGATCCCACACCACACAGAGATCCCACACAAAACACAGAGATCCCATACAGAGCACAGAGATCCCACACAGAACACAGAGATCCCACACCACACAGAGATCCCACACAAAACACAGAGATCCCACACCACACAGAGATCCCACACAAAACACAGAGATCCCACACCACACAGAGATCCCACACAAAACACAGAGATCCCACATCACACAGAGATCCCACACAGAGCACAGAGATCCCACACCACACAGAGATCCCACACAGAGCACAGAGATCCCACACCACACAGAGATCCCACATCACACAGAGATCCCACACCACACAGAGATCCCACACCACACAGAGATCCCACACCACACAGAGATCCCACACCACACAGAGATCCCACACAGAACACAGAGATCCCACATCACACAGAGATCCCACACCACAAACCCACCAGAAGTCCCTGTGCAATCCAGGCAGGATTTAGCCCAGGATCCTCCCAGCTCCTGGGTGAGTTTGAAGTTCACTCTCTGCTTTTCCGTCAGGCAGAGACATCGATGTGAGCACACACACACACACACAGAGATGAGATTTCCTGGCACACTGGAGCTTTCAGGAATAGTTTGGAAGCAGCACTGCCTCTACCCTGCCTCTTAAATCCTTTGATGAGCGCTCAGAAGCCCAGGCCCCCCAAATCCTGCCCCACTCACCCCCAGATTGCTGAGTGCTCCTTGGCACCGAGGTACCCAGACCTTTGCCAGCCCATATGACTCCTTGGCTGATTTTCCTTGCACAGCTTGCAAAAAGAAACCTCCAGCAAGAAACTTGCAGCAGCATCTCTGTGCCTCTGGAAGCTGCAGGCAGCTGCTCCAAATCAGCCACTTAGAATCAATATTTTCAAGGAGATGTTCATGCCTTCATCCCAAGATTTTTGGGATAAAGCTTTTAATTTGGGGGTTCGCCTTCCTCAGGCAGCCTGTTCCCACGACGCAGGAGCCAGGTCATAAAGGATCTAAGAGAAATGGCCATTTAAAGGGTTTTTCTTTCTTTTTTTTTTAAAAAAAAGAGCATTCTCCTTCCCCACGCTGGCACTCTCTGCTCAGCACAGCCTGTCAGCAGCTCCCCTCTTCCCCAAAATTCCAGATGTCTCATCGCAGGGTATTAATTCCTGCCAGGTGCAGGGGAAAGCACCACCTGCGAACCACCGAGAGCCACGCAGCAACTTTCCCAACTTCTGCCTCTGCTCGTCAGGCCCAGCCCTGAAATGGAACCCGAGAGGGGAAGGTTCTGCCTCTCACCATCGATTTCTCCACGCAGATGGTTCCCTTCAGCTGCCCAGCCTCAGACACATCAATAGCGAAGCGGGCTCGCACCGAGACACTTCAAACACGCCTTGGCGCGGTGGGAGCCTCACTGCGGATCGTTTCTGCCCCTCTGTGAAACACCAGCGGAGCAAAGCACGGCACGAAAAACCCGGCACGGCCACATCCCTCTCCTACCTGCGGGCACAGGCGGCTGAGCACCCCGGAGCTGCGGGCTCTGAGGCTCCCGGGGGATGCTCCAGGCTCTCTCCGATGCCGTAGACTCCCGAGCGGCTGCTCTGCCCGCAGCGGTCACATCCAGCCGGGATGTGGCTGCCCAGCCCCGAGGAAAGGGGCTTTTCCCCGAGGAAAGGAAATCGCCTCCGCCTCGCCGAGATAAAGGGGCTGCCTCCTCTTGGGGTGAGGGGGATCTCCCGTGGTCTGGGGGCTGCTGGAGCCCCCTGAGAGCGGCCGGGCTGCGGTGGCACAGCGAGCTGCGCTGGCCCTCAGCATCCCCTCCGGGTCCCCGGGGAGGCGGGCACGGCGCTGGATCCTCCGGCCAGCAGCTCCTCCCCACGGAGAACACGCGTGTGGGGACAAAGCCGGCCCCACGGGGGTCCAGTTAACTCCCCCAGGATCACGAGCCCGGGGTCTCAAGCCTGTCGAGCGAAAGGATCCGGCCCCGTGCACGGCCAGAGCCCAGCAGCGCTCGCAGCATCTCGCCCCTACGCAGAGCCGCAGCCGAGCCGGAGTTTGGCCATAAATCAGCCGGGATAAAGTTGGGCCTAGGAAGAGGTTTGTGCAGGGAGTTTTCCCCGCACACTGCCCGGGCTCGGCGCTGCCGCCTCGTCGCGGGAGTCGGTCAGCATCAGCCCCGCACGTCTGCGCACAGCGCGGGCACCTCCGCGATCCCAGCGCCGATTATTCCCGGCGCAACTCCTCGCGAACGCCTTCCAGAACAATGAACCTTTTCTCTCCCATCCTCAGCCCGAGCGAAATAGGAGCTAAAGAGCCTTTTCCTGGCAGGCTGCGAGCTCAGCAAGCCCCGGCTCCGCGGAGAGCATCCCTGCCCGCCGCCCGCTCCCGCAGCCCGGGATCCGCTCCCGGGGGACCCGCACCGGCTCCACCGCACCGAGTGCTCCCCTCGCCGCGCTCCGTGAACTTCAGCCCCGCTCAGAGCCCCGAGCGAGGCGGTTTTCAACTCTCGGTGCGTTAAAACGCCGCAAAGGGCCGGTCCCAAAGTCCTTCAGCGAGTGCGGGAGGCGGTCGGGGGGCAGCGGCTGTGGCCGGGGAAGGGGCTGCGTGTGGCCGGGCAGCCTGGATGTCACCGGGGAGGGCTGGATGTGGCCGGGGATGGGGACACCGAGTGCCAGCCAGGGGCACCGCCGGCAGCCAGCGAGCGGCGGCGGCTGCGGCTCGGAGCGCTCCCGGCCCCGCGGCTCCGCAGCGGCGGCCGGCGGCCGTACCGAGCATCCCTCGGGGCTCCCGGGGGAGCCGTGCCCGCCCCCCGGCCCAGCCGCCATCCCACCCTGCGCCCCGCATCGCCCCATCGCTGCCCGCGGCTCGTACCTGGGCTGGGCTCTGCCCGCGGCTGCTCCGGCCCCGCTCCGGCAGCGGCGGCCGCGGGTCCCCGGCGGCGGGAGGGGGAACTGCAGGGGGCGGGGGGCGGCTGCCGGGCACCGGGACACACCGGCGGCACGGGGGGGGCTCCGGGGAACCGCTGGGGATGGAGGGAGCGGGAGCGATCGGGGGATGCGGGGAGAGCGGGGGACTGGGATGGAGGGATGAGAGAACGGGGCACAGGGAGGGATGGAGGGATGAGAGGATGGAAAGAGGACCGGGATGGATTGGAGGGATGCAGGGAGAGCCGGGATGGATCGGGGGATGAGAGAGCAGAGGAGCTGGGATGGATAGATAGGATGCAGGGAGAGCAGGGGACTGGGATGGATGGAGGGATGGATGGATGGAGGGATGGATGGAGGGATGAGAGAACAGGGCTCTAAGGATGGAAAGAGGACCAGGAAGGATGGAGGGATGCAGGGAGAGCCGGGAAGAGGGATGGATCAGGGGATACAGGGAGAGCAGGGGGCTGAGGATGGAAGGAGGACCAGGCAGGGTGGAGGGATGCAGAGAGGACGGGGCACTCGGCTGTGACAGGGAGGTTTGGGATGGAGCTCAGAGAAAGGTTCCTCCCCCAGAGGGTGCTGGCACTGCCCAGGCTCCCCAGGGGATGGGCACGGCCCCGAGGCTGCCAGAGCTCCAGGAGGGGTTGGACAGCGCTCCCAGGGATGCACAGGGTGGGATTTGTGCAGGGCCAGGAGCTGGGTTGGATGATCCTGGTGGGTCCCTTCCAGCTCAGCCTGTTCCGTGATGTTTCAAGGATGGAGAGAGTACAAGAATCTGTCATGGAGGGCACTGAGCACCACTGTGGCGCTGGAACTGTTGCTTCCAGCAGTGACCAGCTTTCCCAAGCCCAGACTAAACGCCTCTGACTGGGACAGCTGGGTTTGGGGAGGCTGTGCTCGCTCCTCACGCATCCCAAATCCCTGCTTTGGGACTCCCTGCCAGCACCCCGAGCCTCCCTCCATCTCCTCCCTTCCCTGAGCAAGACACAGGGTGAGCTAATTTTGCTCCCAGCTGCTAAAATCTTCATATTAAAGGTGAATCTCTTCCTGGTGCCCTGAGCAGTAACATGGGCTGGGAAAAGGCATCCTCCAGCCCTGGGCAGTGGGACAGGCGCCGAGCCATTCCCTGGGGTGAGGCTGGGAAATTCTGGGCAGGATCCTGAGCCCCGGGGTGCTCCAGCCTCGCCTGCGGTGCTGCAGTCCCGTCCTCCTCTTTTTGTTTGTTTGTGACGGCGAGGAAAAGCAAAGCTTTTAAAGCATCAATTAATTGGACTCTCGCATTAAGAGCAATGAACTATTATTTGACAGAAATTCATCTTCCCCTCCTGCTGAGCAGAAATAAGCTGGAGGAAAAGAGTCAGCTTCAGAGGAGAAAAATAAAACGCCTCCTCTGCCTCAGAGACAAATTACTCATGAGATACACAGGTAACAGGCATGAGGTGTTTGAGCTCATCCTTTTTACACATCATTTCCCTCAGGACAACAGCTACAAGGCAGTGGCTTTGTGACAGACCCCCGGGCCTTTGTCCCAGTGTCCCTGCCCAGCAGAGGCCATTCCCAGCATTTATTATCCCTGGATCTGATGAGCATTTCCGAATCTGGGCTGTAGCTGCTCCTAATTAACGATGGTCCTGCAGGTCCGGGTCCAGCCCCGAGCTGAGGTTTGGCTGCCAGGGCTGGGATTGCTCCTGGACCCTGAGCAGCCTCTGGGCCAACTCCAGGAGCGGGAGAGGGACAAATCCCACCTCTCACCTCAGCTCTGACCACGCAGGGCTCCCCCTTCCTCCTTGATCCACGTGGGTTCTGCATCCACCCCACTCCCTCTTAGACAATTTTTTGTGTGGTTCAGATCCACCTCTGCCATGTCCCGAGTCCTTCACACAATTACCGGAGCCTCAGCCCTGCTGTTGTACACTTAGAGGGCAACCCAAGACCAAGATTTCTCCAAAATCTTCATGGCACATCTCCAAAATCAGAGCAGGATCACAAGTTAAAGCAGGAATCCAGAGGAGACAGCTCCAGAAACCGCCTGCAAACAAATCTGGTTTGGTTTGGGAGGGAATAAAGCAGGATTCCGAGCACGAGAGCGAGGTTTCCACCGTGCCTGCTGCTGGGAGGTGTTACGTGGGGAGAGCAGGGGGAGGGAAGGCACCCAGCGAGCTTTAAAATAGAGTTTGGTCATTTTATGAATGAGGTGATGTGCCACAGCTCCCTGCCAGAGCTGCAGGGTTTGATGACCTAGAAAAAGGCTGTTTGGGGAAGGAGCTGGTGGTGATGTGAGGCTGCAAACCCCGGAGTGTTACGGGTGGGATCCCACCCACGCTCAGGGCTCACACACACACAGACACAGGGAGGAGATGCTGAGGCTCCCAAAATTCCTGGGGATGCTCAGGGCAGGGCGCTGGTTCCCCCCCAGCCAGCCCTGGATGCTCCTTCCCAAGGAATTGCTGCCAGGATGTTCCCTGGGCTCACCAAGGCACAGGGGAGAGCAGCAGGGCTTGGGGATGGAGAGAACTGTCCCAAAGAGCAGCACAAAGCCCTGGAACCAGTGCAGGCCCAGCTCAGGGCAGACCCAGACACTTTTTGGGGTTTCAATCCAGACCCAAACCTGTTTTGGGGTCTTAGCCCAGACTCAAACACTTTTTGGGGTCACAAACCAGACCCAAATACACTCCAGGTGTCAGTGCAGACCCAAGGCCTCAACTCAGACCCAAACCCTTTATAGGGTCTCAACCCAGACCCAGACACATTTTGGGGCCTCAATATAGACCCAAAAACCCTTTGGGGGAGTCTCAATCCAGACCCAAACCTTTTACGGGGTCTCCATCAGTCACAAACACGTTTTGAGGCCACAATTCAGCCCCAAACACACTTTGGGGTCTCAATTCAGACCCAAACACTTCATGGGGCTCAATCCAGCCCCAAACACACTTTGGGGTCTCAATCCAGCCCCAAACACATTCAGGCCTCAGCCCAGCCCCCAAAGCTCTTTCCCCAGCAGCAGCTTTGCCAGGAGGGTGAAGAGCTCCTGTGGTGCTGCCCACGGATGGATCTGCCCCGATTTCCCCCAACTCCAGGCTGGTTGTTCTGGCAAAAATCCCACACCTCCAGCTCCCAGCACCTGGGACAAGGAGCTGCCAGCAGTGCCCACTGCTTCCCTCCTGGCAGCTTATTTATCCAAGCAATTAAACTCCCTTTTCCCTCTCAGCTTGCACAGAGAGGGGCTCTGATCTCAGACTGACGTGGAGGTGAGCAGTGAATCATTAAAAAAAAAAACAACCCAAAACCAACAAAAAAACCAAACCTGCTACATTTATCTTCATAGGTGGCTGTATTTCAGAACAGTAAATAACAGCCCCGGTGAAAAAAAATAATAAAACAACCAAAGGAGTCAAATTCAGGCAGAGCTGAGAGATTTGAGGGGATAAAAGGCACTGAAAAGTCAAGATTTGACTGAGACACAATGAATAAATCTATTGTGGCTGTGATTTATTTTTTTTTTTTCACCCAGGTTCATAATGAGTTTTTTATTGGTAATAGAAGACATCTAAATGAGATAATTTTATAGATAAGATCTGCTCTGAAGGAAGCAGTGAGAGGAGCAAGTAGCCCGTGGTAGTTATATAAAAAAGCCCAGCTAATTATAAATATATATTTAGATTAGCTCCATGAAGTTGGTAGGACGAGTTAGATAAATAAGGAACATTTTGTGGAACAGTTTGTTTGCCTTCTCTTCCATGCAAAAAAGGAGAATGTGTGTGATTTTCAGCGAGCTGGGGAGTGGCAGCTGCCAAATCCTGATGCAGGATTTGGGAGGATATTCCTGGTCCCATTGAAGAGGCTGCTCCACACCCTGATTCCCGATTTGGGGAGCCTTTAAATGCCATCTAAACCCAGAAATACACGTGGGGTTGGGGATTTTGGTGCCTAAAGCTGCCCAAAAGTGGATCCCACCCCCTTTCAGGTGCAGGGAGAGAACGCTGGGAGGACAGAGCACTTAAAGGAGGTGCAAAAATTGAAGGATTTGGGGATTTTTGGCACTTTAGAGGCTTGGGAGCAGCGACAGGATCTCAGGGAAGTCACACAGAACATCTCAGCTGTCACTGAGAATCCATCCCCTCAATATCATAAATACTGGACTGATCATTTCCAGCCTCTTATTTTCCATCACACTTCCCCTTGCTCTTTTTATTAATTTTTTTGTTCTCCTCCTCGTAATTACTGCCATCAAAGGCTGTTTTCTCCTCTGTGCGTCCCGTTCACACCCCAAAGAGAAAGGAAAACAGTCATTTAAGTGAGGCAGGAAAAAAAAATCCAACCAAAACTCTGCCTCTCTTTGAAATGTGGGGAAAACAAAAGATGAAGAGACAAAAGATGAAGAGACTTTCAAGTGAGGAATGATTAAGAAAAGGGAGGAAGGAGGATGAAATGAGTCACGGGCAGGCTGGGCCAAGGACTCACAGGAGACCTCTCCTTTTTGTGGCAGGTTCAGGGAATTTCCCAACCCCGGCTGTGATTTTGGGGCAAATCCACCCGCTTTAAATCTCCCCCAGTTTATAAATCCTTCCTTCAGCAGGGAAAGAGAGGACAGAGGTGTAGAGACACCTTTTATCCCTCCATCTCCCAGGGAGCTGCAGAACTCCAGGCCTGACTTTTCCCATCAGCACAGTGCTGACATTTCCCAGCTCTCAAAATTCCATGGAGAGTTCCAGTTCTCGTAATTCCATGGAAATTTAGGAAAGGAAAGCAGAGAAAGACAGACTCATTCTAGGGGAATGAACAGGGAGATTTGGATCTGCTGAACCCAATCCCTGACTTTTGTAGGAAATTCCAAGCACAGAGCCCTGGAGGAGCTCTCCTAATTTCAGTTTTCACAATTCTAATTCTCATAATTCCATGGAGAGTGGAAAAAGGAAAGCAGAAAAGGACAGACTCATTCCAGGGGAATGAGCACCTGAACAGGGAGATTTGGATCTGCTGAACCCAAACCCTGAGTTTTTTAGGGAAAGTCCAAGCACAGAGCCCTGCAGGGGCTCTTCTAAATTCCCTGGAGAGTTCCAGCTCTCGTAATTCCAGTTCTCATAATTCTATGGAGATCCAGCTCTTGTAATTCCATGGAGAGTTCCAGTTCTTGTAATTCCATGGAACTTTAGGAAAGGAAAGCAGAGAAAGACAGTATCATTCTAGGGGAATGAGCACCTGAACAGGGAGATTTGGATCTGCTGAACCGAAACCCAGAGTTTTTTTGGGAAATTCCAAGCACAGAGCCCTGGAGGAGTTCTTCTAATTCCCTGGAGAGTTCCAGCTCTCAGAATTCCAGTTCTCATAATTCCACAGAGTTCCAGCTCTTGTAATTCCATGGAGAGTTGAGAAAAGGAGAGCAGAAAAGGACAGACTCATTCCAGGGGAATGAGCACCTGAACAGGGAGATTTGGATCTGCTGAACCCAAAGCCTGAGTTTTTTAGGAAATTCCCAGCACAGAGCCCTGGAGGAGCAGCTGGAGCAGAGCCCACGCTGCTGATGTGGATTTTGGGGCAGGAATTTGTGCCTAAATCAGAGAGTTGGGATGAGGAGAAGCCAAGACTGGAGCCATTCCCTGCTCCTTGGCTCTTCCTGGCTGAGCCCTGAGCAGGGACAGATTTTGGGTCATTTTGGGGTTCTGGGAGCTTTAGGGTCCCTTTTAACCCAAACCATTCCAAGAATCCAGGGGTTCCTGAGCATTCTATCCATCCACCTCCCCAAATGACAAAAACCATTTCAATTTTAAACATTTCAACTGGTTCAACCCATTTGTTCTCTAAGCAAAGACCCTTTTAGCATTTGCTGAGAAAAAAATATCCATCATTTCCCACCCCCTATTTTTTTGGGGGGGAGGCTCCCACATCATTTCCACCAGGAAAAAAAAATCAGTGTAATTTTTTCCCCAGTTTTTGAGGGGGTCTGATCCAGTCCAACCTCAGAACGTTTTCCCTCAGCTCCCATCTGGCAGAGGGAGATGGATGAGGCAGAGCTCAGCAGTGACAGGGGCAGACTCATTTTGGCACAGTGAAGAAGTGGCAGAGGAGAAAAGATGAGTTCCATAGAAGCTGCAATCGAGGATATTTGTACTGGAGGCGTTTGATCCAGGAGTTTAGAAGGTCCTAAAATATCAAACAAGCAAAAAAAAAAAAAAAAAAAAAAAAAAAAAAAAAAAAACAAAAAAAAAAAAACAACAAAAAAAACCCCAAAAAAAAAAAAAAAGAAAAAAAACCCCCCCAAACCAACCAACAAAAAAAAAAAACTCCAAAAAACCCCCCCAAAAAACCAAAGCCACAAACACTCCCAAAAAACCCACAAAAAAACCCCCCAAACCCCATAACCCCCCCCAAAACCACCCCAAAAATAAAAAAAAAGCAATAAAAAACCCACTGAAGAAACAAAGAAATAATCTTCAAAAAAAAAAAATCCCCCAAAACAAACAAGGCAACAAAAAACCCCAAAGAAACAAACAAAAAAACTCCCAAAACACCCCAAAACAAACAAACAAAAAGAGCAACCAAAAAAAAAAAATAAAAAAAACCTAAAAAAAAATAAAAAAAAAAAAAAAAAAAAAACCACAAAAAAACCCCCAACCAAACAAACAAAAAAAAAACCCCAAAAAACCAACCAAACCAAACCAAACAAAAAACCAAACCCAAAACAACAACAACAAAAAGCAACAACCAGAGAGGAGAAAAAAAACCCCAACAAAAATCCCCCAAAATTCCAAAAACAAAGGGAAAAAAGCAACAACAAAACAACCCCAAAAACAAACCCAAAACAAAAAAAAAACTACAAACGAAAAAAAAAAAAAAAAAAAAAAAGGCAACAAAAAACCCCAAAGAAACAAACAAAAAAACCCCCCTGAAAAATCAAAAAACCAAACCCAACAACAACCCCCCCAAAAAAATCCCCAAAAAAACCCCACCACAAAACAAAAAATAAAACACCCCAAAACTTCTGTATTTGGAGGTGAAAGAACAGGTCGAGGGCAGGCACAAGGGACAATTCTGGCGTGGAGTTTTTTGGGGTTATTTTTGTGATGAAGAGCAAACAGCAAAACTTGCCCGAGAAATGGGATTAAACTTCAGTTTTGAAAGATGGGAGAAGGATTTAAAGAGTTTCATCTCCTCCTCATCACAGGGCCCCGAGCAGCTGGAGCTGCATCAAACAGAAAAAGGGGATTTTTAAAAAAATTTTTTTAATTTTTTTTCTGTTGTTTCAAAGCGAGCTGACAAAAGGAAACCACAAAAGCTCTCCGTGCGAATTCCGAGCTGAGAAGTTGTTGCGGCACCAGAAGTGGGCTCTGAATGGAAATTTGAATGGAAATTTGAATGGAAATTTGAATGGAAATTTGGAGAGACAGAAGGGAAGAGGGAGATGTGCTCATTAATAACCCTGGATAATGGGAATTATTGCCAAAGCTCCTCCAAGAGCTCGGGAGAGGAACTGAGATTGGCCTCTGCAGCTCCTGCACTCCGCCGGGTTGATTCAGCAGTGCTGAGTAAATATCAACAGGGAGGATAAAATATTGAGCAGGGGAAGATGCTCCACGCTCTGGAGAAGCTGCAGACATCTGGAAACAAATAAAATTCTGCAAAGAAAGGAAGAGGTTGGGATATTTTGGTTTATTTTGGGGTTTTTTTTGTTTTTTTTTTCCTTCTGCCAAAAAGCTCGACTCGAGGATTTGCAGCTGTAAAGTCCCAGCTGCTGAGGAAGAAGAAGGGGAGAGGAAAAAAAATAATAATAAATATAAAAAATTCAGCTTCTTGGTTGAAGGAAAAGCTGGTGGGTTTTTGGTTTGGAATATGGAGAAATGCACGTGGGAGTCATGGAATTGGTAAGGCTGGAAAAGGCCTTTAAGGTCATTAAATGATAATTATGAACCTGTCACCCACAATGTCACCACCAAACCACGGCCCCAAGTGTCACATCCACAGAGTTTTGGACATTCCCAGGGATGCTGACTCCAGCACTGCCCTTTCCAATCCCTGATCACCCTTTCCATGGAGAAACATCAGAAATATCCGACCTGAATCTCACCTGGGACAACTCGAGGCCGTTTCCCCTCATTCCCAATTCCCTTCTCCCAGGATTATTTTCCAGGCAGGGCTGGGAATCAACTTTGCAGCTCTGCAGAAAGGTTCTGAAATCTCTCCCAAATCCCAGCTGGATTTTTTCCTGCTCCTCTCTCCCTGCCTGACCTCACCAGGGTGGAGCTGGAAGTGGCATCAAAACTTTTGGCTCCTTCCAAAAACTCCCCTGAGCCTCCTTTTTAAAATAACAGGTGTCTAAAAATGTTGGGAGGTTTGTTAAATCAACATTTGAATCCAGGCATATGCTCAGTGTTAACCCCCAGGCTCTTCCTCAGCTCCATTTTGGATGAAACTTTGAAGGAAACGCATCCAAATTTGATTTTTTTTTTAAAAATCATTATTATTTTTTTAATTAATTCTGGAAGTGCTGGGCCCAGCTCTGATGGGAAACATTCCCCCCCCCCCAAAAAAAATGCTCAGCCCAACTGGCAAAGAATTCATGCCAGGGACTGGATAATTTCCATCTCCATCAATATTTTGAAAGAACAAAAAAAAAAAAAAAAAACCCAACCTAAAATCCATTGAGTTGTTGACAAAAAAAAGAAAAAAAAAAAAAAGGGAAGTTATGAGCATTTTTCAGCAAATAGCAAAGGGATCTGTGCTGAGAGAATAAATGGATTAAACAGTTGAAATGTTTAAAATTGAAATGGTTTTTGTCATTTAGGGAGGTGGATGGATAGAATGGCACCCAAATTGCTCAGCAACCTCTGGAATCACGGAATGGTTTGGGTTGAGAAAGGACCTTAAAGCTCCTAGAACCCAAAAACGACCCTAAAAAATGCCTTTAAATACTCCAAAATCACCCAAACCCCACCTGCAATGACTCCTTGAATCCCCCTGCCTGTGGAGAGATGAATTCCAGGATTGTGGATGTGAAATAACCCCAAATAAAACCCCAAATCAAAGCCTGCAGCAGAGCCCTCCCCCATCCCCAGCTGGGATTCCAGGGCAGGAGCCACAGAGCTCCGATTTCTCCGAGCTGCTGAATTTTTGAAATATTTATTTACAGCAAGGCAGTAAAGGGAATATATAAAATAACATTTAAATAGGCAAAACACGAAGAGCATCATTAGGAAAGTGTAATAGAGCTCAGATTACCAATTATAATAAAGTAATAAAGAAATCTCTCAAGGAGCTTCACGTACATAATGCAGACAGGGGAAAAAAAAAAAAAAAGGAAATAACTCCCAAGTTTCCAGGAATAATCTTGATTTGTTTTCCTATTTTGGTGGTGTTCTTCCTTTAATTATTTTTGCCTGTCTGTGAGGACTCAGCACTTTGCAGGGGGCTGAGGACAGGGATGTCACCAACGCCAGGGGTCCAGGGAGAGCAGCCTGTGCTTGGAAATCACCAAATCTCAGCACAGACGTTCCCTGGCCAAGAATTCACAGGTTCCCTCAAACAGCCGAGTTTTAATTTCACTCCTCTTTTACATTTCTGGGTCTGTCCCAGCAGAGGAGGGAAAAAAAAAAGATCCAGCAGAAAAATGGGACTGCAAATAAAAATCTCTGCAAGAGGCTGAGGTGAAATATCACAAGGAAGGGTTGTACCAGCAACAGCTCCCAGCCTTCAAAACAAATTCCCTTTTAAAAATAACAATAAATTAACCAGGAGCAATTAATTCACTGAACTGAACAACGGTTCTGGTTGGATTTAAAAGGACAAAGGAGGCAAAAATGATTTGGGATTGAAAGCAGAACTCCCCGCTCAGGCTGAATTGTCTCAGAGCAGCTCCTCTGAACTTCTCCCAGTAGTCATTAAATTGCTGTCCATGACCAGGGCAAGCTGAAATTCCTTAAAAAAAGGGTAAAAAAAAATTAAAAATTCCCTTTATAACCTCACTTGGCAGCTGCAGAAGGATCCAGGAAGGTCCTGGGTGTGCAGGGCCCTTCAATTCCTGCAGGAACGTCCTGAAGGATCAGCCCAGCCTGGAGCAGCCGGGGCATTTCTCTTCCTGGAGTTAGTGCCTGTCAATTAATTAATTAGTTAAATCATTCATCCACTCTGAGCAGCGAAAATACGATCAAGGTGCTTCAATCTCTGCAAAAATTCGTTGTCCTCAAGGAAAATTTCCTCCAAACAAAAATTTCCTCCAAACACTTGGGGGCAAAACCAGCCAAACCACCCCAAAAAATCCACCAGACAAAGCTTCTTTTCCTTTAAGCTTATTTAATGATATTTGAAACGCTTAAATTTTTTCTATTTCCCAGGTCTTGAAAACAGATTCCTTTTTTTTTCTTTTTTTTTTTTTTTCTTTTAAGTGACCAATATTTAATTCCAGAAACATACAACCCGATCAGCTAAGTCATAAAAGAGCTATTTTACAAACATACATCTGGATAATTAGAACAATAAAGTCTTTTTAGACATTCAAACATGATCAGTAAAAATACAGGATTATTAATAAAGATTTTTGTGTATTTTTTTTTTTAAAGAATACTTCCAGATTTTTTTTTTCTTCTCTTTAAAGTAAATCTCTGTTAAGAGTACATGATTGTATGTTGTACAAAGAAAATAAAAATATTCTAGTATGAAGAGAGCTCCACAAGACTTAATTCAAAATAAAACAGCAGTGTTTTGGCTGCAGTATCCCTTTTGCAGTACATCTGCTTGTCAGTTGGCACCTTGGGGGAAGGGGAGGGAATCCAGGGATTTCTTTGGGGAACAGGGGGAAAAAAAAAAAACTGGAACAGAGGAGAATGAGATCTTCTAACAGCAGGGAGATTTAAATCAGAATATCCAATTTTAGAACGTTGGGACAGGGCAAGAGCTGTGCTGAGGTTTGCACTCCTCGTCCTTCTGCTCCCACCTCCCTGCAGAGCAGGGGGCTCAGGAGAAGGGAATTCCCGTTCCACAAAAATTCCTCTGAGCTTTTGGCTCGAGCTGTGTGACAGCAGAAGGGAAATGACCTCCCAGATGATGTTTTTATATCCCATCCTTGTTCCCAAAACAAGAAATCCTTGTTTTTCTATTTGGAGGGGGGAAAAATTAATATTTTTGGGATGAGAGGCTGGGACAAAAAAAAACCTCCAGAAAATCGTTTGGATAAGGGAATGCCCAACCCATCACCAAGCAGGGGTAAATGAAAATGAGAATTTCATTTTAAAATAAGGGGGATCTTATGGCTTAAAGGAGGAAAAAAAAAAAAAAACCATGGGAATCCTGAATAGTGCAGCTGAGCTCCAGCCCGAGGTCTGTGTGCAGCAGATGTGGGAAAAGGAATTCCCTGTCCCAGCATCTCCCTGTGTGTGAGGGGGATCCAGAGCTGAGAGCACAGCCAGGACAGAGCCCAGAGGGGGGCTCTGAACATTCCTGAATCCCTGCAGTGCCCTGGAGCTGCTCCATGGGCTCCTGTGGCACCCCCAGCTTGGCACTGAGCAGGGATTGTTCTCCTTCAGCACCCTGGCAGTGACAGGGACACAGCTACCCTCACCTCTGGAGTGAAGAATTCGGGGATTTGACGGGGAAAACCCAAACTCCAGCAGGCAAAAAATGTGAATTCACAGCCAACTCGGCATTCCCAGCTTTTCACTGCTGCCACAACCACCCCAGACCTTGGAATTCTGGCCGACTGGAGAGAGCCCCCACGAGGGATTTTGTGTTCAGCCATGAGCAAAGGGAACAGCCAGACCTCCCCAGCCCCAGCTGCTCATCCAGAACATTCTCCTGAAGCCACACTGAGCTCCCTCTGCTCTGGAGCTCGGGGATGGTTTCCTGCCAGCCACTGAGGTCACAGAAACTGCTCCTGGTTTTTGGAGTGTGAATGGGGAAAAAGGTTCAATGCCACGTGTGGCTGTTGGCCAGTTCTCTTCCTGGCAGCATCCATGGCAGCATTCCAGGCTGGGGGTTCTCAGAGGGAATTTGGGTGTTTGTAACCAGGGAATTGTGGGGCTGAGTGAGGAGGGGAGAGCCCCTCCAAGATGGGTTAATACTGACAATAATCCCACACAACAGGAGACAGGCCTTGGTGCATCCCAAAAAAAAAAAAACCCCAGGCAGCTCCTGGCAGGCTGCAGGAGGCTGTGGCTGGTGCTGGCAGTGGTCATGGCTCTTCAAACAACAGGAATTCCTCCTTGCCTTCCAAGGGCTGCAATTCCCAGCCCAAAATCACCTCCTCTCCCTCTCCTCTCACCTGAACTCATCCCCACGGGGTTTTTGGGGGGGAAGAACAAGAGCTGGGATTTCTCTGACAAGGGACAAAGGTGATTTCTTGCCTCAGCTGAAGGGAAAATGTTTTAGAGGAGCAGGAGGATCCTGGCACTGAGCAAAGGCAGGTTTGGTCTGACCATCCATGGGACGAGCAGGACGCTCAGTTTGACCTCCTTCAAGAGCTTAAAACCTGGGGAGAGGGTTTTAACACACCCCACAGGAGCAGCCCAGTGCAGGGACACTGGGGACAGCCTGGGCCACCCTGTGCCCAGCAGGACAAATCCCTCATCAGCCTCACTCCCTGCACAAAACCCCAGAGAAACAAGGAGATGCCCAAAGCCCACGGGAGGGGCAGTGCATGATCCAGAGCTCCTTGCTGGCAGATCCATCTGGATTAGGGATGGAAATGCCCTGTGACAGCCTGAGTCCCCATCCTGGCAGGAATTCCAGCAGCAGGACAGGTCTGAGGAAGTGCCCAAGAGCTGCTCCACCCTCCTCAGGTCACCCTCCTCCCTTTGGGTTCATTGGCACAAAACATTTCCAAAAGAATAGAAAAGAAAAAAAAATTCAACAAAAAAAAACCAAGTCCCACCCCAAAAAAACAACCCCAAACCCCACCCCGAGCCCTCAGCAAGACATACTTCAGGTACTAAAACTTACTGGCCCTATAATCAGCAGTACCTGTGGCTAACTCCATGGCAGCCCTTTTTCATTCAGTAGTGAATCAGGGGCAGAGCTGCCCCACATCTTTGAAACACTTCTGGGTTTGCATTTTCTTTTTCTCTTTTTCCTCTTTTTTTTTTTTTTCCTTTTTTTTTCTTTTTTTTCTTTTTTTTTTTTGATCCAGAGAAGAGTTACAAAAGTGCTGCAGGTCCAAGTATTTTTTTTTTTTTTATCACTTTACAAAGGAGACAATGATCAAAGCCAACAAAGTCAAGAAAAAAAAAAAACCAACAAAACCCAAAATTCAACCTCTTTCTCCTCTCCCAGCAAAGGAATGGGAAAGGGGAAAAGGAAAATTTGCCCATCTCAAGTGCCTGGCTGTTTAGTGCATGGAAAATTCCTCTTCCACACGTGGTGAACATGAGCAATTCCCATGCAGCTGGTTGGATACAGACAAATTCCAGCCATAAATTCCATCCTAACACCTTCATGAGTAGCTCTTGGTAGTCTGAGTGCCAGCAGGGAGTGCAGAGTCCAGTCCAGTGAGGAAACTCCTGCACACAGGTCCCCCCTGTCCCCTCACCAGGCAGGGTGGGCCACATGCAGGGGGCCAGAACTGTCACTACCCAAAAAAACAGAACCAAAAAAAAAAAAAAAAAAAAAAAGGCAGATTAAAAAATTAAAATGTGCTTTTGATACACGGAATGAAGTCAAATAAATACATTGATTTTTTTTTTTCTTTTAAATGTCTAAATACATTTTTTTTTTATATCCTACACCCAAAGCTCTGTACATTTGGTTTGTTTTTTTTTTTTTTTTTTTCCTGTTCTGAAAAAAAAAAAAAAAAGAATTTCTGGTAGCAAGGAGAGGAGCAGAATAGAATAGACTCCCTCACTGACAAGATAGTGCAGATGCCCCCCAGGAAAAGCACCCCATGCCCACTTTGCTAGAGAATGGTTCCTGTTTGGATGCTCCAAACCCTCATCCCAGAGTCCAGAGGGGAGACAGCGGGTGCTGTGTCCTGATTCTCTTCATCCAATCTTCAGCCACTCCTGGAAACACGACTAGCTTTTGTCTGAGGGAGGGGAAAAGGGGAAAGAAAAAAAAAAAAAAAAGGGAAAAAGGTGGTGAGAGAGAGGGATGCACTGAGGAGAGATGAGTGTGGGGCGTTTCTGACCGCTGCTACAGGCACAGGGCTGTTCACTGAGAGCCTCACCTATTTCACCTCCCAACCTCTGTCAGCGCTTCAGGAGTTCCATCTGGAGCTGCCCCAGGCACCCAGAGCCAGCCCAGGGCCAGCAGAGCCAAGCTCAGCATTCCAGGAACGTCCCTATGGGAATTCCCATCCCTCTGGAGGGGGGTGAAGCCGTGGGGCAGCTGGAACAGAACTTTCCAGAGGAGGGAGAAGCTCAGCTCAGTCCCCAGGGATGGGGGAGACCTTTCTGCCAGGGCTGCTCAGGGGGTGAAACCTCTTCTGGGCCAGTTGGACTGCTGATGCTTTAGGATTTGAGCTTTTGTGGTTTTTATCTCTCTGTGACCCTGCAGTTGTTTAGTGCAGAGCTCCAAACCCCACACACAGTGTGAGCTGCTGCTGCCCCACTTTGGGCACACACAACAATTCCTCTCCAGGCCTGGCAGTCAAGGAGCCCTCACTGCCTCAGGCCTCAGAGATGGGAACAAAAGGGAGTTGGGGGCAGCAAACTTGGGCTCAATGATTCATTACCTGGAGCTGGGATTGGGAGATGAACCCCCAATGTGCAAATGGCCCCAACTGATCCAAGTGTGCAAAGCCGTGACCATTGTCCATTTTGGGTGCAGCCCCTGGGGGGCTTTGTCTGCCCTAAATGTCCCTGAGACCCTTCCATAAATAGAATTATAAATAGAATTTATTCTTTTAATTCTGTCTGGCCTCTGTTTTCAGGTAACCCAAAAGGCAGCAGCTCAAGCACTCAGTTTTGTGTTCAGGGTTTGGTTTGGGGCTCGGGGCTCCTACCTGAGTGCTCTCCTGTGGAGGCTGAGCCAGCCAGCCCCTGGCGTCGCAGAACGCTGTAATCCTCCTCCACCTCCTGCAAAACAACAACAACAGCCCCCAAACTCAACTGCCTCTGCATCTACCGACCAAGAGGGAGTTCAGACAGCAGGAGAGGAGTTTCATTACTGCAAACACCCAGGCTGGAGTGAGCCCCCCCCTCAGCTCCTTTATCAGCAGCTTTATTTGGGTGCAATATTCTGATTTCAGTGAAATTAAAGGCCGGCTGCTGGATGTTTCACACACATCAAACCTTCTAGAGTTATTCTATGAAGAGAAGAGTTTTCCCATGCCAAAAATCATTTGGAATATACAGAGCCTGAAAAACCTCGTTATTGGTCTGATATCCTCGGTGCAACTCAACATCTTCATCTGTGACACCCTGAGCAGCAGCACACCGGAGATTTCACGGATTTACCAAGGCTGGAAAAGATCTTGGAGCCCAGCCTATGCCCTAAGCCCACCCTGTCCCCAGTGCCACATCCAGGGTGTCCCTGAACACCTCCAGGGATGGGGACTCCAACCTCCCACCTCTCTGTGAAGAGCTTCTCCCTCATCTTTATGTCAGGAATCCACATTCTTCAGGCCTGTTGATAACTCCACTTCTGCAGGCTTGTCCCATCCCTCAGGAGCTTCTCCAGACCAAAATCAGAGCAATAAAGAGCCCCCAGCTCCAGCAGAACTATTGGCCTGTCATGATCCATCAAACCACACATAACAGCAAAAAGATTCTGCTTTAAAGGCTTCCAAGAGTAAGAGCCTGAGATGAAGAGAAACGTGGCTGTGTTCTTGCCCATCCAAATTGTTTAAAAGCTTTTTTTTTCCTAACCCAAAACTCAACGGGGATGGAGATGGTGAAAGGCTCGCTCAGGTGATGATCAAACCTTATAACAATAACAATGAAAATAACAACAAGCAACGCACCTTGAGCTTCTCCAGGGCCTCCTGGATGTTGTGGATGTACTGCATGAGCTGCACTCGGATCTCCAGAGGGAGCTGAGGGCTGCCCAGGAAGGGGCAGGGCTCCTCCAGCGCCGCCCAGCGCGGCCCCAGCAGCTCCTCGGGGAACGGGGAGCTGCCTCCATCCGACCGGGCGTCCCTTGGGGACAGGGGCTGCTGCTGCTGCTGCTGGGGACAGTCCAGGGGGGGCTGGCTGTGCGAGGTGCACTGCAGGACCAGGGCTGACACCTCCTCGTCCGTGGAGCTCTCCTGCACTGTCCCGTATCCATCGAGGATCAAGTAATTTCCTGCGGAGGAGAGAGTGGGGTTTCGCTCGGCCGTCCCCAAAAAGCTTCAGGGCTTGGGGAGGGCTTGAGCAGGTTTTTCAGAGACAGGATGGGGATGTCCCACCACAGCCCATCTCCTGAGAGAAAAAATCATTTGTGAAAACTCCAAGGATTAGTGGGGATATCAGACTCGGCTGGTTCAGAGATCAGGGATGGTTTTTGCACTGTACATTAAAAAAAAAAAAACATAATTAAATGGACTCAGTGATCCTTCTGGCTCCTCTCCAGCTCAGGATATTCTGTGAGCTCATCACCTCCCTTCCTGCTTGCCCAAAGTCTCTGTGATAATAGCTGAAAATCCTGCTCTTGCCTGAATGGCACCTGACAAATCCAGCTGCCTCATTCCCAAACTCCACTCCCTGGGCACTGAGGATGCTTTCAGATGGGTGAGGTTTAAAGCACAGCTTGCAGATATGCTAAAAGATAAAGTAATTACAGACAGAAAAATGCTTTCACAAACCTGCACCCAGCAACAGGAGTCTATTTAATGAATTTCTCTATAATACCACAGCAAAGCCAGCACAGGAGACTCGGAATTGACTAAAAACAGATCAATCTCATTTTGATGTCCCTGTACAGTTAAAAAAAGTAAACAGTGGAAAGGGGTGACAAATAAATTAGATGCTTGGAGTTGTTGGCTCAGTTTTAATAATTTAAAATGTCTCAGTGAGAAAAATTATTTGCAATATGTAGTTGGAAAGGAGCATTGGGGCAGTCACAAATTGGCTTATCCACGTGGATATAATCCAATTTTGAAATAAGAGCATATTTATGGATAAGAGACTTCTGTGTGGCTGTTAAGTGTTGAATCCACCTGATAGCAGCTGCTTCTGCTACAAAATGCACAGGAGAGAGAGAAACCTCAGCTCCTGTGCTTAGTCTGGTGTGCTCAGGTAGCTGTCAAATAGTCAATTAGTGCAGCAATAGCAATAAAAATAAAATAATAAAGTTTTAAGAGGTTCATAGCATGGTGAGGTTACAGGAGACTATGACAGTGTAAAATTAAAAAGTCTTGAGTTTCTCTCCTGAAGCTTGATCAGGAAAAGGGCTTTAAAAATGCTTTTCCTCCAGGGAAAACCTTTTCCCTCCAGGTCCCTACAGTGGAGAGATGAAGTGGTCAGGGACAGGCACAACTGAGGGTTTGGCTTGTGCCTGGTGCCTCTGCAATTCCAGTCTGCCACAGGCTGTGGGTGCCCCCAGCACTTCAGCTCCTCCTCCCTCACACGAGGAATTCAGCAGGTCCACGTTTGCACAGGGCTAAAAGGACTTGTTGGGAGCTGGGGCTGCCTGTCCCATCCCAGAAAAGTGAGTGGTGAAGCGTGGAATGGAGCTGGCCAGGCCCTCACCCCAGGGTGTGAACCCACGATTTTCTGAGCCTGAGAATTGCTGAGCTCTTCTCAAGGGAAACTTTTCAACAGCTTCTCCCAAAACACCCTTGTGTAACAATATTCCTTTTTTATAACACAAAGGTGCTGTTTGCTGTTTCTGTCACTGAGCCAATGGCAGAGGTGTCAATACGGACCAACAACGTGACTTTTGGACCGAATGAACCGTAAATTATGGACTGAATGAATTGTAATAAACCTTCTGATTTCTCCTGCCTGCTGACTGGAGTCCAACATCTTTATTTCGTATCCTGGGGGCCCAGGGCTCACCTGAGATCCGAATTTGCACCTCCTCCTCCTCCTCCTCCTCCTTCCTGTCCAGCAGCTCGCTCTCGCCGGGGTTCTCATCGCTGTGAGCTTCCCGAGCATCGAAGAAATGCTCCCCGCTCTCGTCAGCCGCCAGCCCCTCCAGCTCGGAGCTGGAGCCCTCCAGGGTCATGCTGTCCATGGGCACGGTGGCCTCGGGGCCCAGCAGCTGCAGGGTGTCCCCTGGGGCTGGGCACTGGGCTGCAGTCCGGGGGCTGTGCCCGGCCGCGGGCTCCACAGTTCTGCCAAGGCTCCTGTCCTCCCCAGCCGCCTGCGCTTGGCTCTCACAGGGCTGCAGCTCCTTCCCACTCTCTGTCTGCGCTTCCTGGGACACGCTCCTGAACCTGGGCAGGCGTTGTCTGTCCTCCAGGGTCCCCTTGTCAGCCAGGCCGAGCTGCTGCACCAAGAGCTGCCTCAGCAACCCCACTGCAAGGACAGGCAAGGGTCAGGAAAAAAGCTCCGGGGTGAGATGGACGGGGTTTGGAATCAGTGATGCTTCTGGCTCCTCTCCAGCTCAGGATATTCTGTGAGCTCATCACCTCCCTTCCTGCTTGCCCGAAATCTCCGTTCCTGTGACGGGATCTGAAAATCCTGCCCTTGCACTAATGGCACCTGACAAACCCAGGCAACGCTCACGGAGCACAGAAGGGATTAAAGCAGACACAAAGGTCACCCTCTGACAGAGGTGTGACTCCCCTCCTTGCTCTTGGGTTGGAAAAACAGGGATAAAAATAAATGCATTAAAGGCTGCAGCCATACTCCCCTGTTTTACCTTACAATATGTCAGGACAAGCTGCATCTTCCTTGGAGGAAACCAAAGGAATTGTCTCCAGAAATTATCCTGAGTTGGTTGGGTTTTACCCTGCAAAGGAGCTCACAGCTGTGGTTATAGCAGGGGATTCCCACCTCAAGGAAATTGGGAATATTCCACTCAGGTTGGAAATGACAGAGCAAAAGGAAAAAAAAAAAAAAAATCCAAGAAACGTTTTCCCTAAAATTCGATGTAAATTTATGCCTGGTTGAACTTCAACCCACATTCCTTTAAGTTCCCAAATTATCCCAACCAAACACTTCATAATAGGGACATATTGTTCCAAACAAAAACGTGTTGCTGTCAAGAGCCTCAGATTGTTCCTCCTCACCACAAAATGCTCTTGCAACACCCAAAAAAAGCTGTGATGTCAAACAGCAGAACTGTCACTCAGCTCAGGCTCTTGTCACAATGTTGGAGAGCTGCTCTTTTAACTCTCAACACTCAGGAGATGCCGTGGGGTCACTAAAACTGTCCCTACACACCCCCAGACTAAGATTATTTTAGCCATGGTCTCTTAAAACAAGTACCAAGAATATCCGTCCAATATTCAGAACTAGAAAAGAACTTTAAATCCTCTAAGAAGTTGAAAAAATGGATTTAAAGCTCCGAGATAACTCTGAGACTGCAGAGACCTGTCATTGCTTGGACAGAGAGATGGAAGAGGCAGCTGAGGCCAAGGATGTGAGAGTTCTGCATTTTGGTAAAAGCAAATATTCCAGAGACTCTTCCCTCCAAGTACAACTGAGGGACTTGGTGTCCCTTCCGGAGTTGCCAAGGAGAGCTCTGGGGATTAATGAATTCATTCAAATTTTAGGGAGTTCTATTTAGGAGCTGCACTGCCAGAGCACTGATCCAGCAGGTTGCAGAGCCCTGCACTCCTCCCCTGGAAGGAGAGCAGAGGAAGTGACTAAAAACCTTAAAAACAATTTCCAACAATGACCTGTCCAGCAGGAAAACCTCTCAAGACACACAAGTGTTCATCTAGACCCAACCACCTCCCAAGTACTCAGGAAATCTGAGTCTGGGCTTTGGATACAAGTGAGCTTAACAATTTGCAGGATTTTACCATTAAAAAAAAAAAAAAAAAAAAAAAAAAAAAAAGGGAAATTGTATTCTGCAACACAAGCAAGCTCTCCAGTTCTGCTCCAGTGCTACAGAAATGAGTCCAGGCCTGACTGCCTCGTCTTTAAAAACTGCTGACCAGCAATGGCACTGTGCACTGACTTCTGCGACAGCATTCTGCCATCTAAGCACTCCATGGAGGGTAAAAAAAATCATTATTATCCTCATTTGAGACAGAAAACCCCAGAAAAACAAGGAGAAGCCTGAAGGCCAGGGAAGGGGCAGTGCCTGGATTGCTGTCAGATGCATTCTGTGTGAAATCCAGCACGGGGAGAACGGATAATGAACAGAAATGGGGTGAATTTGAACAAATCCCACCTCCAAACCCCAGCCCAGGGGCTCTGCCCGTGGGTACTCACAGTTCCTCAGGGCATCCCGTGCCCACTGCCCCTCTGGCACCGAGGCTGAGCTGCTGGCTGCGTGTTCATAGCAGGCAGAGGAGTCCTTGAGGGCCAGCTCTGCCTGCTGCACCTTCTCAAACTGCCCCTCGGCCCCCAGCAGCCCTTCCACCTTGGCCTTGTCAGACATGATGGGTGAGGAGGACTGAGGGTTCAGGATTAAAGGAGATTCCAGGCCCAGATCTTTATCTAGAGGACAGAAAACAAAAATTCAGGTGAAACGACGATGATGAAACTGCAGAAAGTTCCACTCTGGAAACACTAAAATTCTTGAGCGTGGCTTTGGTAAAAGGCCAGTTCTTTCCAGGGTTTCAAAACTACTCTCCCAGCAGTTTATTACTCAGATGGAAATAGTAAAAGGTGCATTTCCAAGAGGTTCAGCATCACTTCTTTGAAAGACTTGTAAAGAAATCATCCCTTTCCAGGAAAATCTCAAAGCTCCCTAGGATCCCCCAGCCCTCAGGAGTATGGCTGAGCACATCTTGCACTCCATGGAACAAATCTCCTGCTCCCATTCCCCTGAATCCCTGTTTTACCTGGACTTTGCAGGCTGCTGGCAGGAATGTCATGCTGCTCTTTGAGCTTCTGCTGCTCCTCTTCTTCACGCTCCTCTCTGCAGGAAGAAGAACAAACACATCCTTTCAGTCAGGCTGATCTCCGGGACAATCCATTCTTTGGAGGGCACATTTTTTCAGCAGGAAAAGGGGTGCTGGGGAAAGAAAAAATCAGCTTTTTTTTTCTTCCTGCAGCTTTGACTTACTCTCCAGGGCCTGACTGAGGCAGTGGGATCACTCTTCTGCTGCTCCCCATCTTCACAGTTCCTGCCATCTGAGCTATAAGGTCCTGCCAGCTGCAGCAGAAACAGCAAATAAAACCATGCAGCAAGTGGAACAGGATGAGCATTTCTCTATCTGATCTTCTTGAATTCACTTGATACAATTACTGCTTTTCTCACCAGAAGAAATGTCTTTTTTTTTTAAAAAAAAAAAAGTGCTGTTACATTCAGTCCCTCCCCAGGAACACCCTGAAATCACCAGAGCACAAAGCTCAGCTCACCTGGATGCTCTTCAGCAGACAGAAATGACAGACAGGACTTGTCAGATCAACCAGTAATTTATATATAAATACATAAAAAAGCGTTATTTCACACTCCCTGAAGTGTCATGCGTGCAACAACACTCACAGATCCCATAAACACGTTTATCCCTGAGTGTTCTTTAGGAGAAAAGGAGTTTCTCTCAATAAAGCCATGGAATTCCTGCAGTGTTTATGATGCCAGAATGTCAACCTGCAAAGATCTCTGGTGCTGCATGAAGATGCAGGATTATTTCTCTGTCTGATCTGACACTCAAGGCCCAAAAAACCCAGAATTTCCAGGGTAAATAAAAGCATTTTGGAGGTCAGGAAAGGTCCTGGAGCGAGCCAGCTGGGAGGGACTCTGAATGCTTCCTACAGAGACCACCAGGCTTCCAGCTAAGTTTGGAGAAGGAACTCAGGGAATTCATGGGGAAAAGGCCTCTCAGGTCCAACAAAGCCAGCAGCAGCAGCTGGAATTACCCCAGGACTTACACATTCTTCTCTGAGACAGTCTGTGCCACCAGCTCGTAGATGTGCGCGCCCGTCGCCGACATGGAGATGACGAAGAAGGCTTTGTTATCTGCACCAACACAGGGAAGGGAGCACTCAGACAGGTGCCAGGCCCCACACAGCCTCCCAAAAAACTCCCAAAGCAAGCCATAACCCCGGGCCAAAGCAAGGAAAAAGTCCCTGAGAGAACTCTCTAACAGTAATACAGAAACACTGACCTTGGCCTTATCAAAGAAATGTGCCCTCAAAGGAAAAAAAAAAAAACATTTTAAGCCATTTTGAAAAAGCTTCATTTCTCCTCTTTCCCCTTCTATTAATTTCCAGAGAGCTTTTCCTCTAACACAATCAGAGTACTTTCATTTAGAAGTCTATTTAAAACTCAGGCAATGCCTATTACTGATGCAAAGAAGTTAAACAGCTCATCCATACTGAGCACGATGTTGGACAACCAAGAATTAAGCCCACGCAGTTTCCCGTGTTCTGCTCTGAAAAATCTACACAAAATCATCTTCCTCAACTGAGCTAATCTTTATTTTTGGCTTCTCTGATTTGCTTCCTCAGTGGGCTGCACTGACCTGTGGCCACCTGGCGAACCAGCACAGTGTTGAGTTTGATGATGGGGCTGAAGGTGTGTTTGCTGTCAGCTGTGGACGCCAGGATCTTGCTGTGGCACTTCAGCACCAGTTTGTCATCCTGTTTCTGCAGCAGCACCAGGATGTCCTCCAGCAGCAGAGTGTACAGATCTGCCCAGAGTGCAAAAAAAAATAAAATAAAAAACCAAAGAAAAGGCTCAGAATGAGTTAAAAGATTCCCATCAGAAAGCAGAAAGCTGCATTTCTGATTACTCATGCAGAGGCAGCAATCAGTGCTGTGCCATTCCAGGCAAAGCTTGCAAATCTTCCCCGTGAAAACTCCAGCAGAAAGCTACAGATGGAATTGGATCAGCTCATGACTGACTGCTGTGTCCCTGCGTGGCCCTAATGATACTCCAGCACATTTCAGAATTGACAAGAGTAATTTAATCAGCTCAGAGAAGCACGCAGGCATTATTAGAGGTGGCAGTAAGAAGCATAATTGGGAGTTGCAGCAGAGCTTTTTCCTTCCTCTCCTTCCCAGCAAACTCACCCAAAGCCAGGGCAGTGAGGGGAGGGCCCAGACTCACCGATGGTTTTGTCACGATTCACTTTCCAGGTCAGGGGCCCTTCGTGGAGCATTTTTCTCTTTGTTAGATCCAGGTTCTGTCACCAGGGGAAAGGAAAAGGAAAAACAAAACAAATTTCTATGGAAGGAAGTCATGCTAAAACACAGGAATGCCAGAGGGACTCCAGTTTGGAGCTAAGCTAAACCCAGAGAAAAGAAACACAGAGCAGGGAACCCAAAACCTCGTCAGAGATGCTGTTGGATCTCTTTTCTGCATGCCAAGCGTCACAGGACGGGGAATTCTCCCACCAAGTCGTGCTCCAGGGGCATCAGGATGTCACCTGTCTCCTGGGAGGAGCTTTGCCAACACCCCACGTTCAGCTCCAGCATTACAACTGATTAATGCTGCAGCACTCCATTTGCAAGTCAAGTGTGCCGACAAATTATTTACAAATCAGCCCCATGATCTGACAGCATTTGTAATGTCAATGGATTCTTCAGGCACTTCAGTGCCTGTGACATTTAGATCTGCAGGCAAGCAGAAGTGACAATTTTCACAATTCATCCCTTCCAAGTCTCAGAGTCTGCAATCAATGACAGCGAGATTTGGGAGCTGCCAGGAAGTTCTTCCTTTCCTCGCTGCAGTTGATTTGGGGAAGGATACATGACACAGTTTTATAGAAAAGAAGATTTTTTTGGGTTTTTTTTTTGATTCACACTGACTTTGAGGGAGATGGGGAAGCAACCAGCAAGTAACCAGCCTCCTCAAAAACTGCAGGGATTTACAGGAGCCGTGAAACAGAGTATTTTTAATACTGGACTTCAGGTTTTATTTGGCTCTAATTTTTAATTTATTTATATATATTTTTTTATTTGGCTTTATTTTATATTATTTATGTGGATCTCCCACGTTTTTGTACAAGCTCTCCTTTTAAAGCCAATGCCACTGTTACACCTCAGGGCTCTCCAAGGCCTCTCCAGTTCCAACAGCATCACTAAGACACGCACTCACATGAGATAAATATCCAAAATAATCTCATTATCCATCAGGCATCTCTTCTGGGACACAGTGCTTGAGCTTGCAGGCCATAAAGGTTTGTTGCACGGAGCTGACAAGCCTCATCAGCACCATGATGTGCAGAACTGGGCTGTTGGAGCCACAGAAATCTTCAGGAAGGTGGCAAAACTCCCATTTCCGAGACTAATTGTTTTCATTTTCCTATGGAAATGTTTATCTCCAAAGAGCACTTGATTGTGCATCGGAAGAAGCCCCAAGTGAACGGCAGGGTGCAAACTCAGTCCACCCAGGGCTGCTTTTAATGCTGCCACTCACCCTGAACTCATCCATCATGGGATCCTCTGACTGCTTCAAGTAGGAGAGGTCGAGTCGGCGCTGATAATCCTCCAAATGCTGCAGGAAATGCAGGGAGAGGGTCAGTTGGAGCAGGAAATGCAGGGAGAGGGTCACTTGGAGCAGCACAACTCCCCAGAGTGCAGGTTCACTGCTGTCCCCAGCCCTGCATGTTCCCCCTGCCCCTCCCACCTGCTTGTTCTCTGACTCTTTGACAGCCTGGTTCACGTGGTTGAGGATCTGCCGACAGTGATCTGCTGCTTTCTTGACTTTCTCCTTCTCCTCAGGCAGCTCTGCAAGGATAAAGGCAAGTGGGAGCAAGGTCTGGCCAGTCAGCTGACCTCAGGCTGGACAGAGAGGGGTCAGACTCACAGAGAAGCCTATCAACAAAAGCACTGCACTCAAGAGTGAACCAAATGAGATTTGTGACAGGAGAGAACTCGCTCTGACCTGCAGATCGTTGCACGTAATTCAGTTGTTACTTGCCCTTTTTTAGGGCCTTGTGACAAATACTCCCAATAATCTGAGAAACCCCAAATCCTTACTAAGAGCACAGGCACAGCCATCAATCCTCACCAGCAGCAGCAGCCACACTGAGAATTCAGTTAACAGGAACATAAACCAGTACATCAAAGATAATGGAGTATCGCATGCTTTCCTAATTAGGATTAGAGGGAACTTGTAGCTGCAGTCTATTTTTATGAGTAATGGAATTACTCTGCAGCAGGTATCAGATAGTAAAGCTGGGAAGGCATTTTGTGCTGTTATTTATCACGTTTTTACCTGTTGTGCTGAAAGTATCTTTCAGTGTAACACATCCTAATTAAAGCCCACCCTCTGCAGGAGCATGAGGACCTTCTGTGCTGCTTTAGAGGCTTGACAGATCCACACTAAATTTCCTTTTTATTTTTATTTCACACTGAATTTCCTCTTTATTTTCCTAAGGAGCAACAAGCACTGATTTTTTTTAATTTATTTTTATTATTATTATTTTACACCTCACGTGCAGAAGGCAGCAGTGAGGTCGCAATGAAAACAGAGAGAGGCAGATAAAATTAAAGTGTTATTTAACACATTTACCTAAAAAAAAAAAACCTTGCTGAGTGAGGTGGGTGCCCAAACCTCAGTGGGAAGGCTTTACCTGTGTATTTAGCAATGTTATCCAGCAGAAGGGGGTATTTAGTCAACCTCTGCATCTCCGTGGGGATGATATCCTTCAGCTGCAGCCTCCGGCACAGGGGATTGCTCTCAGCATCCTAAATTTCAACAGCACAATATCTGCATTTGTCATTTTTATTAAGGCCATAATTACCTGAATGCACAACATCTATTCATCACTTAAACATCTATTACTTCACTTCCCAGTAATTAAATACAAGACGAGAGATGCCAAGATCTATCACCCAGACAACACATCCCCTCTCCATCTGCAATTACCCGGAGGAAAAGCTCATCACAGCAGCAGTGTCTTCCTCCCCTCATTACTCCCCACGGGCCCATCCCCAATCCATCTCAGTCAGCAGCACCCAGGGATCAGTTTGGGCTCTCACACCACAGCAAAGCACAGGACTTTTGGCCGGATCATCTCCCCTCGTGCTCCCAGAGCTCCTCCCAGCCTGGAAAATGTTCTCCTGCAAATGCCACAAGGACCCAAACCTCACTCCTGGCAGGCAGAGCAACATCTGTCTCCTGTGCCCCTGGCACTCTGAGCCCTCTGCCCCATGGAATTTGGCATCCCTGGGCAGCAGGAACCCCGAGGGAGGTGGCACCTCCTGCCTGGGACAGCGTGCGCTGCCCTGCCCAGAGCTGAAGGGCTCCTCCCTCCAGAAACCACCAGCAGAGATAAATGCAGTGCTGGGAATGATCCCCAGCTGAAGGCAGCCCTAGGCATGAGGTCATTAATTGATGTCATTAATTATCTAGAACTTTTATCTAGGAGGATTCATTGGGCTGTGCTGAGGCAACTCAAAGCCTGGTGGAACTCAGAGCCTGGTGGAGAAACTCAGAGCTTAGGGGAAAAAAAACCTCTAAAGCTTCGGGGAGAAAACTCAAAATCTGGTGGAGAAACTCAGAACTTAGTGGAAAAAACCCAGAACCTGGTGGGAAAAACCTCAAAACCTGGTGGAAAACTCCAAGCCCTGTGGGAAGCTCACCTGCACAAAGGTCTGGAATCGTGAGTCCTTCTTCTGGCGGGACTTGATGACCTCGAGAGCAAAGGGCTGGTTGCTGCAGAAGGTGGCAGTGGCAAGTTTCAGCTTCTCCTCTGCTGCTCCACTAAACTGTGCCAGAAAGCCAAAAAAGCCAAGTTTAGACAGGCTGGAGCTCAGCAGGAGCCACTCTCACTCAGCAGAGCCACACGGGGCTGGGCTCAGCAGGGGAGAAAGGAGTTTTTGATAAAAATGAGGAGTCATTTCTGACTGGTTTAAGGCTTTGTCTTCCCAGAGGGCACCTTGACATCTCAAACTCTTCAGTTCTCCTGAATCCAGCCCTCCCACATCACAGAATCTCAGACTGGTTTAGGTTGGAAGGGATTTTAAAACTCATCCTCATCATGGGCAGGGACACCTTTCACTATCCCAAAACATCCTTGAACATTTCCAGGGATGGGGCAGCCAAATCTTTCCATAAAGAGCTCAAATGTGAAGCCTACAACAGCACTATAAACTCCCAATTTATACATCCTAAGATTAGAAATCAGTATTTTTAACCATCTTTTAACTGCACCACAGGCAACACCAGGCTCACATTTCAGTGTTACCGAAATAAATCGTGCCACTACATTTCACAAAATCCCACTCTCACCTTTATGTACCCAAAAGTACCTTTCTATTCTACCCACACATCCTAAGGAAATTATTCCTGTGCCTTAAATGACTCTTATCTCCAGTCAGATGCAAATCCTCTGAGTTTTTCCTGCTTTCCTTCCCTCCCCTCATCCTCCAGCTCTGTTTTGGCTCCAGAACTCCCAGCCCTTCAGTTCCCATTGCTGGGAATTATCTCCTCCAACCTCTGCCTCTATTGGTCATTCCATGGCACATTCTTTTCAAATATTAAGAAATATTAAAAGGAATTTTACCCAGGAGAGCAAATCTTCTCCAATTTGGCCAATGACAGAAGTCTCGTTCCTTTTTCGGACAGATTTCATCTGATCGTTCAGTGCAACTTAAAAACAAGGGGAAAAAAAAAAAAGGTGAATTTTGTTGATAGTGATCAAATTGCTGGCTTAATTCTCAGCATGTAACATAAAAGCTGTTCTAGGAGAAGATTAGATTTGAAATTATTTTCATTAGCCAAGAAACAATATCCTGCAACTCAATGAATTTAGAATAACTAATACAATGTGATGTAACTCCTTTGCATTTGTGTTTCACCTATCTCCAAACGACCCCTAATCCAAACTTATCTTTTCTGAGGCTCAATCTCATTTTTCTGTGAACAGGAATAATACAGAAGCCACAAAACCACACGACTGGTTATTCAGTGGCTGAAATTCCTGTTGTGAGCAGTCCCAAACAACGAGGAAGAGTCAGAAAAACAGACATCAACCTTTACAAATCTGCTTTTTGCTCTCTTCAAGTTGTACCATCTCAAAGGCTGGCCCACAAAGCTCCTTCCTTTTATCAACAAGAATCAACACTGATAAGGAAAAGGGAACACTGGACACAGGATTCCTTATCAAAATATGAATCAGAAACGTGATTTGTGAATCAGAAATGGAACAAGTGTGAGCAAAAGCAGCCCCAGGGCAGTGTCCTGAAGAATTCTGTTTTATCTCAAGCGTTGAGTGAAGCTGCCTCACGTTCCCTTTGCTTCCGTTTTCCAGCCGTGGAAGCCAGAACTGCAGCATCCAGCTGCTCCTACCGTGCAGGCCAAGGATGTCCTCCAGGTTGGAGAAGATTTTCCTCTTGTCACTGGAGCTGAGGATGCCCTCCCTGGTGACCCTCTGGTAGAAGACGTTGTGCAGGACCTTCAGCGTGCGCACGTGGGCTCGCTCCGTGTAGAACAGCTCTGGGGGGACAGAGAGAGCAGGATTGCAGCTGTGGGGCCAGAGGTGAGCTCAGAACAGCTCCCTCAGCAGCATTTCCCTCCAAAAAAATCCTGTGTTTGAATGGCTTGTAAAATTCTGTCCTTTACCCCAAACCAACAGCGAGCTCTGAGCTCACGAATCCACACAGAGATTTCTGCAGGAGCTGCAGCTCAAATCTGAAGTCTGGGAGTGGTGTTTCCATCGCCTGCTTTCCAAAAAAGCCAAGCTTTTCTGCTTTTCTTTCAGAGAACATCATAAAAACCGGCCTTTCAGTGCCTTAATATTGTTTAATGACCACTTGATGTTGTTTATTTCTCCTCTAAGGACTGGATCAATCTCACCTCAGGTAATTTCCCAGGAGCAAGCATGAGTTTCACATCTAAAAACTCTTCACACCAAAAGTTCTACAATTCTCCAGCCACTACTCCACAAACTCAGTGAAGACCCAACTGTAAATTTCAAGAATTTCAAAGCTCCAGGGGAAGGTTTCAACTCTGAGCTTGGCCAGGTAGGAAAGAACCTCCCTCTCACCATTGATCACTTCTTGACGCTTGATTTCGTAGGGTTTGAGCCCCATCAGCACCTCCCTGCTGACCAGCTGCTGCCAGTTGGGAGGGTCTGTGTCCATGTCGAAGTCATAGAGCTCATCCTCACTCTGCACATCTGCAAAGCCAACACTGTCCATCCTGATGGGAGGAGAAAGAAAAAAGTGAGACAATTCCCATTTCAGGGAGAAGCTGAGTACGAAAATCAGCTTTACAAACACACTGTGCCTCCCAGCTGGAGGCTGCTGGATGCCTGAACCTCTGGGCACGTTCTCTGATTTTGCCCTTTGCCTGTTCTGACAGTGGTTTCATAACCCCCCTTTAAATGACACAGATCAAATCATCTGCAATCAGATATTAAGGCAGTGAAAAGGGCAGGTTACAGTTTGCTGCCTCTGTCTATCTGCAGGTACAGAGCCGACAGCAACACAGGTTGGAAAGGAAAATAGGGATATCTCTACTCCCTAATCCAACCCCCATCCCTTTAAATCAGTGGATACAGCAATCATTCCACTTCACTCCCAGATCAAAGGGGTATTTTTGCATATGACTCACTCCACCTGCCCAATAAATGGCTGCCAGTGTCTGATTTCATGTGTTCTTGAAGAAAAAAAGATCATGCAGACAACTGTGCTGGCTCAGAACAGTGAGCACTGCTGCAATTCTGCCTCATGACCTCTTGAAATCCAAACAAATTCAGTCAAGTTCAAACATTTCTAAGCACACTCACTTGCGAAAAGGCTTCGGTGTTCCCATGTCAACCATCCTGCAAGGAAGGAAAGAAGCCATCAGGGAAGCTCATGCCTGGATCTCTCCCTGCTCAGACACTCAGCACCACTCCAGAATGGAGATCTGAGCTCCAAACCACAGGGTTTTGTCCCCTCTCCTGACAGTTTTCTATCACAGCAAAGAGCAAAGTTTCCTAATCCTACCAACACTACTCAACACAAACAATGCCACTGTCGTTTTACACTAAATACATAACTTTGTACTAAATTTCAACAGCCACTGTCATACTGACAGAGGAGTCTCCACAATGATCTTTTCCAACCCATTCCAAGATTCCCTGACCCTCTCTCTCTCGGCTCCCAGAGTTACCTCTCTGATTCTCCCTCCTCCTCCTGCAGGTTTTCCAGGGGAGATGGGAACTCAAAGGTGTTGTTGGGTGTTCGGGGGGTGCCATCCATGGAGTCACTGGCAGGTGGGGCTTCCCCAGGCTGCTTCAAACCTGCGCCCAAAATAAACGTCAGAGCTGAGGAACCAAATCAGAGGTCACCAGAGAAATCTCCAGAGCCTCTTGATCCCAGCTTCAGAGCTGGAGGAACTCAACTCCCAGACTGGAAAGAAATCTTCCAGCAACAAAAGCTTCAGGTGACACAGGCTGGCACCTGGTGGGTTTTTCCTGCTGGATGATCCAGTGGCAGAACCCACTAACAACCCCTGCTGCCCGTGGCGAAGATTCCCTAATTGAGGAAAAGCTGATTAAAGGCCGGCAAGAGCAGCACTAATGACATCAAAGCGTTTCCTAATCGGCCCGGCTCGTTGCATCAGTGCTCTGCACATCCTGTTCCCAGCACCATCTTCATTCCAGCCTACCTGTGTCACTGTCCTTGCTGCCCTCGGGGGAGGCAAAGGGCCCCACGGCCAGGGGGGACATGGGGTTGGCACTGGGGTAAGAGGCGTCTGTGCCATCGCTGCAGGAGCCGCTCTGGCGCATCTTGCTCGACTCAGGAGGCTCTGGGCTCACAGAAGAGGCTGTGGGGGAGTGTTTGGGGTGCCTGGGCTTCTGCATCTCCATGGCCCTGCCAACTGGACAGAGAGAGTTGTCACTGCGCTGCTGGAAACGTGGGGAGGGAAGCGGCATGTCGGGGTCAGAACGGGTCTGTGAGTCTTTGGAATGGGGTTTTGACAATGAAGCGTTTAAGGTCACTCAGTCCAGCTGAGAATCACTCAATCTTGCTGCAAAATGCCTCAGTCCCGCTGAAAATGTCTAAATCCTGCTGAAAATGTCTCAATCCTGCTGAAAATGCTTCAATCCTGCCCCAAAATCTCACTCCAAAATGGCTCAAAATCCCACCCCAAAGTGCCTCAAAATTCCACCCCAAAATGCCTCAAAATCGCACCCCAAAGTGCCTCAAAATCCCACCCTAGAATTCCTCAATCCCACTCCAAAGTTCCTCAAAATACCCCTCCAAAGTGCCTCAAAATTCCACTCCAAAATGCCTCAAAATTCCACCTCAAAGTGCCTCAAAATCCCACCCCAAATTGCCTCAAAATCTCACTCCAAAGTGCCTCAAAATCCCAACTCAAAATGCCTTAAAATCCCACCCCCAAAATTCGATCCCACAGCCCCTCTCAGGGTCGGAAGGGAACTGGGACAAGTGGGGGAAATGCCAAACTGGGCGGACTGGGTGAGGCAGGAGGGGTGGGATGACGTTTAGGATGGTGGGATGATGTTTAGGATGGGTGGGATGACATTTAGGATGGGTAGCACGAGGGCAGGAGGGGTGGGATGATGTTTAGGATGAGTGGGATGACGTTTAGGATGGGTGGGATGACGTTTAGGATGGGTGGGATGACGTTTAGGATGGGTGGGATGACGTTTAGGATGGGGGGCAGGAGGCAGCAGGGTTTCCTGGCAGGGATTTTGGAACTGCAGGGGTTTTGTGTGGTTCTCAGGGGCTGACGTACTGGCGCCGCTGTCGTGTCGGCTGGGTCTCCTGGGGGGCCCCAGGATGTTGGGGAATCCTCTCCTCTTCCCTTTCTCCTCTCCTTCTTTCTCCTTCTTGATGCTTTGCTGCAGGTAAAGGGAAGCAAACTCACTGCTTCAAACCCAGCTGGTTTGCTGAGATTTCAATTTAACTCTTTAAAGCTGCACAAGGGAGAGGAATCAAACCTTCACCTTTTCACAGCAAAGAACCGCTTGAAACCCTCTTAAATATTTCAAAGGAAGGTGGGATGATGAGGAAAACAAGCAGCTCCTGTGACCAGATACACCCCCGTGGTGTGGGAGACAAGGGATCACACCCACGGGGATGGGAGTTTTGGTGGAAATATTCATTATATAACTGGAAAAGTGGGGGTGGAGAATGCAGGGAGGAGAGCTCTCCTGCATCGCAAACCAGCAGAGTTTGGGCAAGTTTCTCCAGAAAAAAAGATTGAAGTAAACAAGGCAACAGCTTTAATGAGACCTTCCTGTGGTTCAAGGAAATGTTCTATGAAACATTTCTCACTCCAAGTTTTAATAACTGCGAAAAAACAGGTGAATTCAGAGGTAGGGATAAAGGAAATAATGCCAATTATTTCCAATTCATGCATCTGCCAACAGACGCAGAACCCAATTTCAGCTCTCGGGTTTGCTGTGCAGCTCAGCAACCCCAGATCCTCTTGGAACACAAAAATCACACCGATTTTTATTTTTTTTTTCCTGTAAAACTGGGGTTTGAATTGCACACAAATCCTCTGAGGCCACTACCTTGATCTTTGGCAGGAAACCAATCCGGCCCCGCTTCTGCTCCAGGTTCCGAGGCTCTTTGACTTTGACTCCCAGATGTTTCATGTAGGTAAGGATCACATATTGCATCGTGGAGCTGCCAAACACACAGAAAAAACCACAGAGGTTTAAGAGAAATATGTTGGGAAAACAGGCTGAGTCAATAAAATTAAGGTCAAGTGCCAAGGTTCTACCGAGAAGTTCGTTTTTAAATTAAAGTAGGGGATGGAATGAACGGAAATAAATCCCCACAGGGAATGGGAAGAAGGCTCAGCCAATATCAGAATTTATCCTTTTGTAAATTATGGAGTAAATAAATGGAATATATGGGTGATGAGGCCCTGGCACAGAGTTCCCAGAGCAGCTGTGGCTGCCCCTGGATCCCTGGAAGTGTCCAAGGCCGGGCTGGACAGGGTTTGGAGCAGCCTGGGACAGTGGGAGGTGTCCCTGCCTGTGGCAGGGATTGGAATTAAATCACCTTTAAGGTCCCTTCAAACCTAAATCATTCCATGATAAAAGGCACAGAAGCCCAGGAGGTGAAAATACAATTTTGAGAATTACACCAGAAGGCCTTAAAATCCTACACTAAAACCATATTTGATGTCACATTATAGCTCTGAGTGATGGTAAAAATAAGCAGCAATAAAAGGGGACCGCATAAAGTGGAGGAAAAGCTGCTCAGATAAAAACTGAACAGGACAAGGCACACACAGAAAATAAATGTTAGGGGCAGATTGAAGCGGTTACAACACAAAACAAAAATAAACACCAACTCTGGGTGACAGTAATTTTTAAAGATGTGAAACACAGGCAACAAACATCAGCAAAGAAGAGGCAGATGCTCTGAATTCCAGTGATTTATGCCAGGGGATGCAGCAGAGGAGTGTTGAGAGCAGCCAGGAGAGGGCTGTCTTGTTCCATCAGCACAACACAGCCCCAGCTCCCTTTACCTCTTGTCTTCTTCCAGAGGCTGAGATGTCATCCTAAAAACAAGAAAGGCTTTTAAAACATAACTCAAACCCCAATTAACAGCCGGTCCCATCCACCCAGAGCACCAGCAGCTGTATTGAAGTGTCCTTTAGAACGTTCAGCAGTCCCAGCAAGGAGGGGGGAAAAACAAAAATAAAATCAGGAAATCAAAAATTGAAGGCTCAGCTGTGGAAATTGGCTTCAGCCCACATTACAAAGGAGAAAAGGGGCTGTGAAGCTGCTGTTCCTACAGGAGAAGGGCTCTGATCTGACAATGAACAAGCTGCACTATTCCAGAACAGCACCTGCCTCGTGCCCCAGCCCTGGCTGACACTGCCCCAGCAAACACCCACAGAGACAGACACTTCTCTTTAAAGCTGCACGAGGGACAGGACACCAGCCTTCAGGGAGGTTTTCACTGTTTCACCTTTTCAAGGTTAGAAAATCTAATATTTCGAAGGAAGCTGAAATGCTGATGAAAATGAGTGACCAGATGAAAATACTGTGACCAGACACAGCCCTGTGCTGTGGGAGACAAGGGGTCACACACTCCCCCAGGGACGTGGCATCCCACAGGGGTTTGGCACAACTCCCTTCAGCCTGCTTCTGCCACCTCTGAGGCAGCACATTTATTTTTATTTTTATTTTTATTTTTATTTTTATTTTTATTTTTATTTTTATTTTTATTTTTATTTTTAATTTTTATTTTCCCTGCCTTTCTCTTTGCCGTCACTTACAGGACTTGATCGATTTTAGCAATGATCTGCTCTGCACAGCTCCTCTCCTCTCCTTCTCCACGGCATTTTTTTTGGTTTGTTTGGGGTTTTTTTTCATTATTTTTGGGGGTTTTGGGTTTTTGGTTTTTTACCCCACCTGTCCCTTCGCTGTCACTTACAGGACCTCCTCGATTTCAGTAATGATCTGCTCTGCACAGCTCCTCTGCTTCTCCAAAGCATTTTTTTGGTTTGTTTGGGTTTTTTGGGGTTTTTTTAATTATTTTTTTGGGGGGGGGATTTTTTTGTTGTTTTTTTTTTTACCCCACCTGTCCCTTTGCTGTCACTTACAGGACCTCCTCAATTTCAGTAATGATCTGCTCTGCACAGCTCCTCTCCTTCTCTACGGCATTTTTTTGGTTTGTTTGGGTTTTTTATTATTATTTTTGGGTTTTTTGGGGGGGGGGGTTTTGGTTATTTTTTTAACCCCCTCTGTCCCTTTGCTGTCACTTACAGGACCTCCTCGATCTTGGCAATGATCTGCTCTGCACAGCTCCTCTGCTTCTCCAAAGCATTTTTTTGTTTGTTTGGTTGGTTTTTTGGGGGTTTTTTTGGTTTTTTTTTAATTATTTTTGGATTTTTTAGGGGGGGGGGGTTTGATTTTTTTTTGTTTTGGTTATTTTTTACCCTCCCTGTCCCTTTGCTGTCACTTACAGGACCTCCTCGATTTCAGTAATGATCTGCTCTGCACAGCTCCTCTCCCTCTCTATGGCATTTTTTTGGTTTGTTTGCGTTTTTTATTATTATTTTTGGGTTTTTTTGGGGGGGATTTTTTTGGTTATTTTTTTAACCCCCTGTCCCTTTGCTGTCACTTACAGGACCTCCTCAATTTCAGCAATGATCTGCTCTGCACAGCTCCTCTCCTCTACGGCATTTTTTGGTTTGTTTGGGTTTTTGGGGTTTTTTTATTATTATTTTTGGGTTTTCTGGGGGGGATTTTTTTGGGGTTTTTTTACCCCCCCTGTCCCTTTGCTGTCACTTACAGGACCTCCTCGATCTTGGCAATGATCTGCTCTGCACAGCTCCTCTCCCTCTCTACGGCATTTTTTTGGCTTGTTTGGGTTTTTTGGGTTTTTTTTTAAATTATTTTGGGGTTTTTGGGGGGGGAATTTTTTTGTTTTTTTTTTTTACCCCCCCTGTCCCTTTGCTGTCACTTACAGGACCTCCTCGATTTCAGCAATGATCTGCTCTGCACAGCTCCTCTCCCTCTCTACGGCATTTTTTGGGTTTGTTTGGGTTTTTGGGGGTTTTTTTATTATTATTATTGGGTTTTTTAGGGGGGGATTTTTTTGGTTATTTTTTTAACCCCCTGTCCCTTTGCTGTCACTTACAGGACCTCCTCGATCTTGAACATGATCTGCTCTGCACAGCTCCTCTCCCTCTCCACGGCATTTTTTTGGCTTGTTTGGGTTTTTTGGGGCTTTTTTTTATTATTTTTGGGTTTTTTTGGGGGGGATTGTTTTTTTTTTTACCCCCCTGTCCCTTTGCTGTCACTTACAGGACCTCCTCGATCTTGGCAATGATCTGCTCTGCACAGCTCCTCTCCCTCTCCACGGCGTTGCGGTCGCGGAGGCGCTCAGCGTCCAGCCTGCTCAGCTCCCCCTCGGCCAGGGTCAGCCCCATGCTCCTCTTCTGCCTGGCAAAGGGGTGGAGACAGGCACCACAATGAGAAAAAGAATTTAAAATCATTTTTAATATAGAAATGTAGAGAAAATACAAAATACAAAATATAAATAAAAAGATAAAACACAAAATATAAAACACAAAATATAAAACACAAAATATAAAACACAAAATATAAAACACAAAATATAAAATGTGTGTGTGTAAATATGTATAAAAAGAAATGTGTAATATATAATACATACTATATAATATATACTAAATAGTACATAATATATACTATATATACTATATACTACATATATAGTATATATTTTATAGTATAAAGTATATAGACTTCTATATATTCTATTCTATATACTGTATTCTAAATACTATAAAATATATAGTATATATTATATACTATATAATATACTATATACTATATTCTATATAGTATATAATATATACTATAAAATATATACTCTATACTACATAATATATAATGTGTACAGTATTATACATCATATATAATTCATAATGTAATTATATAATATATATAATATATAATAAATTATATATATGCAATATATAATATAGAATGTATGATGTATAAAGTATAATACATAATATATAATGTATAACGTATAATACATAATATATAACACGTAATGTAATTATATAATATATATAATAAAATATTATAATATATTATAAATATTACATTGTAACTTATAAAACCAATCCTGCTCTATTAAATTAATAGCTGGCCTGTCATCTCCTCTGAGTGTAGTTAAGCAATTTGCAAGTTCCTGTGTGAAAGCAACCTTGGTCTGAAAGGTTTGTTAACACAACAACCTATTCTGGGCTTGAAAAATAAGTGCATGTGTGTAAACAATAATATAGAAATATTATCTAAATAATAATCTGTTCCATGAGAACCTCTAAAGGAAAAGTGTAAACAACCCGAACCTTAGCACACACACACAAATCCTGACCAATACATGAAGTAGCAAGAAAACTCCCAGGCAATGGGTGTTGCATAGGAGATCTGTGAAAACTGGATAAAATTAGTGATGTGAATAAAGAATTGGCTTCTTCTCCATGAAGAAAACGGAGTCTCAGCTGCTTTCCTACAACAGAAAAGGGCCCAGGAAGCATCACTGCAGCTGGATATTGCCCTGGGGCACTCGGGGTGTCCCACAGGAGTCACAGATTTGGGCTGTTTAAAGCTTTAAAGGAGGAGGGAGAGGTTTTTAGGTGGGAAACAGTTCATTACTGAGCTCTCAGTGCTCCAGAAAAAGCAAATTAATTATCAACTTCTACTCCGTGACAGCTCTGCAAAGGGGATTATTCCCTGCCCAAAGGGGAGAGGGAAGGAAAATAGGGAAAGGGAAAAAAAAAAAAAAAGATATAAGCTGATTATAAATACAATCAGGAAGACAGATTTATACACCACCACCCAAGAAAACAGACATTTCCTCCCACAGCTGCAAGAAAAGAATCCAAGCTCGAGGATTGCCATTGATTAAAGATTGGTCACAGAGTAAATTCCTGGTTTATTCCCATCCAATCCAAGAGGAATTCTATGTCCCTCGGGTTTCCCTGTGCTGGAACGCTGATTGAAATAAAATGGGAATTAAATGGGAATTAAATGGCAACTCCACAGAGAGCTTTGGGTACCTGAAATCTTCCAGGTTCCTCTGAACCTCTGGACAGACTTTGTCCTGCATGGTTTGGATGAACTGGCGGTGCAGCTCTTCAGGGAGGAGCTCTGGCCTTCTCCTGTCTGTGAGGGACAAAATCCATCCATTATTCCTCGAGGAACACTCCCCACCTTCGAGAAATGACTTTAATAAAGTCATTTTCTTGAATTAACCCTACCTAATTCCAAGGAGATTTCATCTGGAACTGGGACTTTCAGGTTCTGCAAAAGGAAAAAGAAAGGTTGGGAGAACCAACAGAGAAACCAGCACCCCAAAAAACCCCAATAAAACACACAAATCACCCCAAATTCCCCCCAAAAACCAGAATCATCCAACCTGAGCAGCTGCTCATCTGAAAAGGGGAGAGTGCCATGAATATATTCTAATTCCCAGAGATTATTTCAGATAGACACTTGATTATTTCAGATAGACACATTATTTCAGTGGTTTATAAACCTCTGCTGCAGTTTCTGGAGGTTCAATTCACGACAGAACAGAATTTTCTCAGCTTTCCAACAGATGCATAAAATTTCCCAATCCACATCAATACCCACAGCAATTATTAACTACAAAGCAACACAGAAGAGCCACTGAAATATTTCTCCTATCAACAACAAATCCCCTGGGATTTATTTTGTGCCCAGGCATCACTTCCCTGCTAACATTGCAACAAAAATACTCCAAACTTTCATTACATGATCACATTTCATCAAGTCATTTATTAAACCTTCTTCTGGTTTTGATTTTTAAACCCATTTCTTTTGGAGGGCTTTAAAACCCCCTTAAGTTTTACCCCCTTAAGTTTTTCACAGTTCAGGTGAGTGGAGAAAGGTCAAAGTCAGCTTCCTGGATGGGTGTGAAAATGAGGAAAACAAGTGAACTTACTGCAGCTCTATCCAGGAAAAACTGATAAAACTCCAGGAAAACTCGCCGGGTCTCTTTGGAATTGGTCTGTTTGTACAGGTCTGTGTAAAGGTAGCACAGCTGTGGGGAACAGGAGGGCAAAAAATGAGGTGAAAACTGTGAAAACTCCAAGTTTTTTTCCCAATTTTTCAAGGAATTCAGCAGTGCTGGGCTGAAATCATCCCCGGCTCCTCAGGGAAGGGGAAAGGGATGGGGGAGAGGGAAGGGGCTGGAAGAGGAGCAGAGAGAGGTCAAACCTTCCCTGCAGACAACTAATCCCACACCTTGGGGTGGAATGAGAGGCTTTCAGGTGATAAGTGATTATTTATAAGCAGCCAAATATAAAGGAAACAATTGTTTTGGTGTGTTTCTCCATTTATCTGAGGAGCTAAATGAGGATTTATCACCCCTAAACCTGCACAGGGTCTGCACTTCCCTCCTTGCCACGACCTGGCAGTGAGTGCTACACAAGATCTGGCTAATTCTGGTGAAAATTCCCAAGTGTGAGGCAGGGAAACAATTCCCAAAGAATCTCACCAGAGCTGCAGGATCAAACTGGGACACCACGTGGTGCAGGAGCACAGCCAGGTGAGCTGGGCGGGATTTCAGGAGCTCGATGTTCTGGAAGCAGCTGCACTGCCCATTTATCTGCAGGGACACAGGGAATTACTTCTGAATTATTCAGGAATAAAAGAAAAGGCAGCTAAAATAATTCAGAGTAAAGAGGTAGCAGCTCTGCTGCTGTGACAGGAATTCGGGGTTTAATAAAAGCTAAGGGAGATGAAATAAAGTAAATTAATTCTTAGGAAACTGGAAGTTTGGAGGAGAAAGAGAAATAACAGGCTCAAAGGTGGATATTGTCATAAACTCCCCAAATGTTTCTATTTGGAAAGATCAGCAAGGACAGGAATCCCATCCTCAAACTGTTATTTCACCATACAAGAAACACCCAGCAGAAACAAGGCAGTTTAGGAACAGGGGGAGGGAATTCTGGTTGGTGGGGGGGAAAAAAGGCTAAAACATTCCCACCTGCTCCTGCTCCGTGTCAAAATCATCATCCTCTGCTCCAATGATCTGAGTCCCCACTCGGGACAGGGGACTCCCAACACTGGACTGGGAATCCTGGGGAAGAGAAGCACAAAGCTGGGATTGTGCCTCACAGTAAAACCTGGAGATGTTCTGAGCATGTGAATTCTTCAGAAGCTTCTGCCAGGATCCCAACAATCCCAAACATCAAATCAGGTGGATGAGAATCAGCCAGGAGCACACCAAGCACGTGGCCAAAGGTTTTTCCAGCCTGGCTTTTTCCTGGATAAAACCCCCCAGTTTATTCCCTCCCAGTCTCTAACACCAGCCTAAAAGAACAGGATTTCGTAGGGACAAGGTTTTGGTGGGCACTGAGGAGCCTGTTCCAGGAATTCCCAGAGTTACCAGCACAACACACACACAGTCTGCCAAGGGAACCCAAAATAGGGAGAGAAGCAAAGCCCTGGGGCTGCCCCACACTCACATCAGCAATGTCACCCTTGGATAAAAATGTCACCCCTGGATAAAAATGTCACCCTTGGATAGAAATGTCACTCCTGGATAAAAATGTCACTCCTGGATAGAAATGTCACTCCTGGATAAAAATGTCACTCCTGGATCCCCCGCCCAAAAGCTTCTCCCAACATCCCAACCATTCCCAAACATCAAATCAGGTGGATCAGGAGCACACCAAACACGTGGCACGTGCCAAACGCTCGTCCCTGCACAGAGGGGGAAATGTGGCTTTGGGGGGACAAGCAGAGGAGGGGAAGGTGAATTCAAGGAGTCATCCCAAGGATGATGATGATGATGATGTGTTCAGACAGATCTGCACTTCCTGCTGAGCTCCACTTGTAGCCCTGCTGGAAATGTCAGCCCCCAAATGAGTGCACATCCTGAGAAAAGGCTGGACTCGAGGAATAAAAAGGAATAAAACACATGTAACTGCTCTCCCTATTCCAGGCCCAGCTGTTTTACTGCAGATTAGGTATTTCTGGCCTCTAAATGGCCCTGCTCTTAAGCTCCATAAACATTTACTCAGCTAATTAACTTTCCCTGCACCACTTTAATTGCATTTTATCTTCTAAAGCAAAGTTCAGGCATGCTCCATTTACAAAAGTGGGGGGAAAGCAGCAAGATTTTAATGGGCTCTTTAGAGGAGATGTTGTTGTGACACTTGGTGTTTTTTATACTCACAGTATCTTGAAGCTCAGCCTTTTCTGGGCTCTCATCTGGATAAATCCTCTCCTTCAGGCCACTGCGAGGGCTCTGGGAACGAGGGAAGTTCAGTTCTGGTAAGTACCAGCAAATCCAGGAAAGGGAGAACTGCACAGTGCACTCTGTCAGCCACAACAGCCAAAAAACTTCTCCTTTCTCACAGGAAAAGGAGGTGTGAAAAACCAGAGTAAAATCTGCGTCCCACATGAACAGTTAGACAAAAAAAAAAAACCCCAAAACTCAAGTGAATGCAGAAGTTTTGGTCAGAAATGTGGTGACAGCGAGCAAGAGCAGGGCTGTAAAATCCCCAGCTCTCAGTTTTCTCCACCTTTTCTCACAGTTCAGCTCTTCCCCCATCTCCCAGCAATCCTCTTGCTCAGGAAGCCTGCAGAGCCTTATTTGCAAAAACCACGTGCTTCTGGCTCATCTTCAGTGTGTCCAAAGGTTTTTCCAGCCAGGCTACTGCTCAGGCTGGTGCTTTCCAGCCTGGCTTTTTCCCAGCTGCAGAACTCTTCCTACTTCCAAAGGTTTCTTTTGCCCCTGGATCCTTAAGTTTCTCAGAGCTGGAGTGAAAAGGTGGAATGTTTGGTGTGCACTGATCAAACCCCATCCCCAGTGATGCCAGGATGATGATTTTATTAGGAAGATAATCATGAATTTTGTTGTGCGTTTATTAAAGCACAAACAGCGAGTGGGATCTGGTCAGATTTGGAGCTGGGATGTTTCAAAACAAGAGTCACGGATCCTCCCATCTCAGCCACCTCCCTTTCACTTCCAACTGCTGGGACAAATTTAGCTCCCACATCCTTAAGTTAATCAACAAACTCAGGCCAAATCCAAGCAGAGAGTCTCAATTCCTCTGCACTAATCAGATAGTGACTTAATTAAGGATTAGGCAGCAAGGGAGAGCACAGGAGCACACAGATTGATAACTAATGAGTGAACACACCAAGAGCCTTTGCTGTGGCAGGAATTGAAGCTCATCTGGTAGGAGGAAGGTTCTTTCTCATTTTCAGGGCAAGCTGCCTGGATCTGAGTCATGGTGCTGCAGTTGGAATATTCCCTTCAAAGATGCTCTAATTGGCAAATGAGTTTTGAGCAGGATGCTGGCATCCACCTTCCTCTGTTTGGTTACAGGGATTAATGCCAGGACAATCTAATCCTGGATAAAACCCCACAGTTTATTCCCTCCCAGTCTCTAACACCAGCCTAAAAGAACAGGATTTTGTAGGGACAAGGTTTTGGTGGGCACTGAGGAGCCTGTTCCAGGAATTCCCAGAGTTACCAGCACAACACACACACGGTCTGCTAAGGGAACCCAAAATAGGGAGAGAAGCAAAGCCCTGGGGCTGCCCCACACTCACATCAGCAATGTCACCCTTGGATAAAAATGTCACTCCTTGGATAAAAATGTCACTCCTGGATAAAAATGTCACTCTTGGATAAAAATGTCACTCCTGGATCCCCCTCCCAAAAGCTTCTTCCAGCATCCCACCAATCCCAAACATCAAATCAGGTGGATCAGGAGCACACCAAGCACGTGCCAAATGTTCACCTTCTATGTGGCCATTCAAAGGTGAACATTTTTCCAGCCATGTTACTCCTCAGGCTGCTGCTTTCCAGGCTGGAGTTTTCCTGGATAAACCCCCACAATTTATTCCTCCCCCAGTCTCTAACACCAGTGCAATAGAACAGGATTTCCTAAGGAAAAGGTTTTGGTGGGCCCCGAGGAGCCTGCTCCAATAACGGATTACAAAGGGACAGAATCTGCCAAGGGAACCCAGAGGCAAGAGGGAGAGAAGCCAAGGCCCAGACTCACATCAGCAATGTCACTGTTGGGTCTGGAGGGGCTGTCACCACCGAAATCCAGTTTGCTGCTGCTGTCCCCACTCTCTGCCTCCCCCTCGCTGATCTGCAGCGACTCCGACACGGATCTGGAGGACAGGACTCCATCCTGCAAGGGTCAAAGGGTGAGCTGGGAGACAGCAGAGTGCTCCACGAGACCATCCCCAAACTCCTTCAAAAGCAGCTAGCTCACATTACTCATAAAACCTTAGTTTATCAACAGGAGAGTGCGATGACTTTCTAAGAGAAAACAAGAGACCATCAACTCTTTCAAAAGCCAGCTAGCTCACATTACTCATAAAACCTCCTTAATTTATCTAGAAAAGGCTGTGATGACTTTCTAAGAGAAAACAACAAAAAGCACACCAAGTTTTCAGTGCTTTTAACACAGGGGAAAAGGGAAAAATGACACAGCCTACGTTTGGTGTTTTTTTTTTCCCCTCTGAAAGTGAAAACAAAATTGTTTAAAAGCTTCCAAGAATGACTTCATGGGTGTATTTTAAGTCGCACTGACAGATAATAAACACATCACTGCTTGCACTTGTTCTTAAAAGCAGGTTTTTCAGAGAAGAGCTCAGAGCCCAGTGCTAAATCTGCTCCACATCCTGATTTAAGATGACAGAGCCAACGTTCCAAGCTCAGCTGCAGAGGGTGCAGCCTGGCTGTCCAAACAACTCCAACCTGCCCAGAGCAGCAGCAACCCCCAGGAGGAGCCCTTCACCTGAGTGCAGCCCGTGGCCTTGGACAGCTGCTCCTGCAGCTGAGGAATGTGTTTCTTTGCCTCCTGGATCTCCTTGAGCAGGCGGGTGGAGGGAGCTCTGCTGTACTCCTCCTGCAGGACCTGCAGCAGAATTAACTGTTTGTCCCTTTTAAATCGACACCTGCACATCTGCACGCCCACATCTGCACGGAGTCTGCTTCTCAGGGCTCTGATCATTAATTGTGATTTAATAAGCCCCCCCTCTGGTAATGAATCTGGGATTTCCCCCAGCTCTCTGCACAGCCCCAGTACCTGCAGCCTCTCCTGCTCCTTCTGGAGCATCTTCCTCAGAATCTCCACCTTCTGGTTGTGGACAATGTTATTCTCCTCCTAGGAAATACAGAGATTAAGGTTGGGTTTGCTGGGGGAGTTGGGCTGATAAAGGAAATGGACAGGCACATTTTTTTACCTACTTCCTAAAAACAAGCTCTGAAAAGCCCTATGAGAAGCAATTAGAATTTCCAACCCTATCCTGTGCATTCTTTCTTAATTTTGAACAGCTATCAACGGTACAAACCCCTGTATTTCCATTACCTGGCACAGGACTGGATATTTTTACTTGCAAAACGCTTTTTTTATGAGTGAATAAACACAAGCTAAATATCTCAACGCTAATTTGAAGTGCAAAAAAAAAATAAATTAAAAAAAAAAATCAAACCCACCCGGTTCCATCTCTCCTTTTGGAAAGGAAGCTCCAAGCTTACCCCCATGAGCACTGGGCTGGTGATCCTTTCAGCATTCCCTGACGTGCCAGGCGAGTGGGGGGATGCCATGATGGGAGACATATGCCCAAAAGCTGCCAGATCCACGTCGGAATCCGCCAGGGGAATCTGGGGCGACCCTGGGGGGCGCCCCTGGACAGTGAGAGCTACATAGGAACCCGCTGTGGGGACACAAGGACAGGCACAGGTCACACACACACACACATGGGGACGCTGCCCTGACTGCCCTCACCATTCCTCTCTGAACCACTGAACCTCCTGAACCCTTCTTGGTTTAAAATCTCAGTATTCCATAAACCTGGCCCTTATAAAAAGGCAAGAACCCAATTTGAAGCCTTCCTCCTGGTTTAGAATTCTGTTTAAAATTTCAGATATTCCAAAAACTTTGTCCTTATAAAAGAACCCAATTAGAAGCCTTCCTCCTGGTTTAGAATTCTGTTTAAAATTCCAGATATCCCAAAAACTTTGTCCTTATAAAAGCAAGAAGCCAATTTGAACCCTTCTTCCTGGTCTAGAATTCTGTTTAAAATTTCAGATATTCCACAAACTTTGCCCTTATAAAAGGTAAGAACCCAATTTGAAGCCTTCCTCCTGGTTTAGAATTCTGTTTAAAATTCCAGATATCCCAAAAACTTTGCCCTTATAAAAGCAAGAAGCCAATTTGAACCCTTCTTCCTGGTTTAAAATTCTGTTTGAAATTCCAGATATCCCAAAAACTTTGTCCTTATAAAAGCAAGAAGCCAATTTGAACGCTTCTTCCTGGTTTAGAATTCTGTTTAAAATTTCAGATATTCCAAAAACTCTGCCCTTATAAAAGAACCCAATTTGAAGCCTTCCTCCTGGTTTAGAATTCTGTTTAAAATTTCAGATATTCCAAAAACTTTGCTCTTATAAAAGGCAAGAACCCAACCTGAAGCCTTCTTCCTGGTTTAGAAATCTGTTTAAAATTTCAGATATTCCATAAACTTTGCCCTTATAAAAGCCAGAAGCTGATTTCCAGCCCAGCAGGTTGCATTTCCAGTGCACACACACACAAAATAAACCAGGCTGGATGCAACCACCTCCTTCCTCATACAAGAAAATCCAGCAGGAAGGTATTTCCTGCAGGGCAGTGCAGGCATCACACAGAAATGCACATTGCCCAGCTGAGGTGTTTAAGGTGAAAATAAAAAGATAGGAAAGCAGCCAGGCAAGGCTTGGTGCTAATTCATACATTGGGTTATGGAGAAGCTACAGGAGAATGTATCAGCTTCAATTCAGGATGTCAAAATCATCTCAATTTCACTTCCCTGTTTCAGCCACTGCCTTTTATGTCTCAGCATTGACCTCACCCCTGTCACCGGACAGGGCCCTGGGAATGCTGGCTGTCACACTGCAAAGGTGACAGAAGAGCCACCTGCCCTTACTTACACTTGATCAGCTTGACCACCTCCAAATGGTTCGAGTGTGTCACCAGAGTCCCGTTCACCTGGGCAGGGAGGGGAGAAAATTCAGTGTTTGCCTCCTGATTTCCAGGCAATCCCACACGTTCCACAAAATGCACCGGAAGAACAGCAGCATTTTCTTCTCCCCCACCTCCATTACTGCCTCTTGCATGACTTTGCCAGATAAATAATTTATCCCTCTAACAGTTTATCTCTGAGCAGAGCTCTGCAGAAAGAAAACTGTGCACACACCAGAAGAAGTCAAGCAGGCAGACAAACAACATGAAAAAAGGCAATCCATCTCTGCCTGGGCAGAAGAACAACAGGGTAGCTAATTTAATTCATTAATTTCAATGCCTGGTTGAAATCCCAGCTCCATCTGTGTCAGGAGCCGCTGCAGCATTTTGCAGCAATGCTTTACAGAGTCTTTTAAGTTACTGGCTTGATTTCTTACTTGCTTGGGACTAAAAAAGAACAGGGGTGTGGGAGCAGTTAGGGGGAGAACAGCAATTCAGGCAGGCTGTTTATTTACAGGCCATTATTAACAACTCTGCTTTTTCCTTCTCTCCCCTGCCATTTCTGCTTTTATTGTGGTTGTGATACTTGAACCTGGCAGGACGCTGAACTTGCCCATGAAATTCTCAAATGAGGATTTGGGGGAGAGTCATCCCCAGAACACTGAAGCTTAGACCATTCCCAGTGCAAACACCACAGCAGACACATCAGTGACTTTTTTTTTTCAGGGAAAAGAGCTCATTTCATACAAAGGACCCGCTTCTCTCACCATTTCACTGCCTTACCTTGATAATTCTATCACCTGTCTGCACTCCAGCCCGCATGGCTGCTCCATCTGGAGAGACAAGAAATCACTTAGTTCCCCTTTCAACACGTCCATTTATAGCAAAAATGGTTTTAAGACTTCTGTAAAACATGCAAAATACTCCTGCCCTCAGCCAAGCTCCCTCAGTCAGTAAAACCTCTGGGTTTCGAGTCCAGAGCAGTTCTGCTCTCCCCTGGCACTGGATACACCAGGACATGATCCCAGCATGTCCCAAGGAGTCATTTCCTCCCCTTGGGATGCAAGAGGTCAGCTCCAAACCCACCAGATCACAGAATGAACCAGGAAAAGCCCTTTGAGATTATCCAGTCCAACCTATGACCTGACATTTCACCAACTAAACCACAGCACTGAGAACACTCAGGGACTCCACCTCCTCCCTGGGCAGATGATCCCAGTGCCCAATCACTCTTTGAATGAAGAGTTTGTCCCTGATGTCCACCCTACACCTCCCCTGCACAGCTCAGGGCTGTGTCCTCTCCTGTCGCTGCCTGCCTGGGAGAAGATCCCGAGGAATAAATTCCCTGCTCAGCCCTGACCTTGCACATCCCTTCCCACCCCAGCTGGGGAGAGGGGTTTGGGACTTTTCTGCTGCAGCTGACCCACGTTTCCAGGATCCCCAGGGAGAGCTGGCAGGGTCTGGGGGACGTTTGCTCTCACCTTCCTTGACAGACTGCACGAAGACGGGGTTGTCCCCGCTGACCGTCAGCCCGAAGCCGTTCTCATCCCGCTGGATCACCACACACCTCTGCACCAGGCCTGGGGACACAGGGCAGCACACACGGGACAGGGACACACAGAGACACAAGCCAGGCATCAGTCCAAAAAACCTTCTCCTCCCACGTAATCACAGAGCGCTCCAAGGAACGGGGACGACACAGCACAGGGGGAAATGTAGGAGAGACAGGAACAGGGCAGCAGGCCAGAAATGGAGAGGGGTGTCAAGACAGGTCAGGTTTATTGCTCCAGCTACACGAAACAGAGGTGCAGACAGCTCTGGCACATCAGACACGACCTGAGGGAAAAGCAGCTTTTAAAGAAGAGCAGCAGTACCCACACCAATGAGCAGGATTTCCCTGGGTCTGCATTAATAGTTCAGAGAGCTGGCAGGGGCTGCTGCATCACCAAAAACACCACACAGCTTCTACAGGCTGCTCTGAAACACCAGCACAGAGCCCTCAGAGTAACATCAGGGGGTTGGGCTAAAGCAGATTGATTGATCAGGGAAAGTTGCCCAAATTCTCAGCCAGAATCTCCTCCTGGGGTACTTTCTGCTCCAGGTGAAATATTGCACAGAGCCAGAAGAGCAGAGGTGAAGAAGTACAAGCCACATTTAACTGTCCTGACCAGGAGTTCTGAAATAAAGACCAGCCCAGGGTCAAAACCCCAGGAGGTGAGTTTGAATGTGCCCCTCCTTTAATTTGCTCTGAGACATCAAAGGCAGCTTGTTTTGTTTCCTGGTGTACTCAGTGTAAGGTGAACACAAACGCTCTTGCAGAGGTAATTTCGTTTAGGAGGAGCAGCATTTGGACCAGGTGGAATGCTGGGGAGGTTTTTTGTTCACCTGGAAATGAAACAAGGGAAAGACAAAACACAAGCAAGCAGCAGCCCTGGCACATTCCCTGCCAAGCACCTTCCTAGGAGCAGCTGCAAAAATCCTCCCACAGCGGAGCCCTCATCCTGAAAAGTGACTTCAGGAACGCTGTAAAAGCTTTTATTCTTTCTCGTTTCTTTTTTATTTCTTTTGTTACTTTTAATTTTCTTTTATTCCCATCCCTCTTATTTCTAACAACTTGCTTTGCTTTTCCCATCTCTAAAGGCACAGCAGGCAAAATTCCTGCACTGGCACCTTGAGAAAGAAATCAGAGCTCTCCCAAATGCCATCCCAAACCTGCAGCAGTTCTTGTCTGGGCTGAGGGAACACGGGGAATTGGGAAGATGCTGTCCCAGGCAGACTGGCTCTTCTGGAATGAGCTCTCAGGTAACAGAGCAGGGAATCATTCCCGTGTCTCCCACTGCTCCCAACCCACCACGGCTCCTGTCACTTCTCTGCAGCAATTCTCCATGGAAATGAGGAGCCAAGAGTGCCTGCCCAGCCTGTCCTGCTGCCCTCCAGTGTGGGGCAGATGAAAACCAGTGTGGGAGCAGTGGGAAAAGGCCTCCAGGACTCGTGCAGCACTATCACATCCCAGGCATTCCCCTCCTGCCAAGAGAGGAGGAGCAAAGCCGGGATCCCTGGCAGCTGCAGGGTTGGGCAGAGGAGGGGAGGAAAATCCCCCCACCTTTCACCCCCTGTGCACAGGGAGAAGTGAAGGAAGGCGCCTCCTCCTCTTTTATATATGACCAAGCTCCTCCAAGTCTCACTTCCCAGGAATGATGCCCGGGGCTGGGGTGTGGGAACTGGGGCCATTTCACAGGAACAGCTCCTCTGCAGCCCCACGGCCGTGAGTAAGGCACTGAACTCAGCTTTTGACTCACCAGGACTGGCCTTGTGTGAAGTCACAGCAGAGCCCCAAATCTGCTCTGCCACTGGATGGGGACCCGGGATTCTCTGAGCTCTTCCCAAGGGAAACTTCTCAACAGTTTTTTTCTTTTTTTCCCAAAACACCCCTGTGTAAACAATATTCCTTTTTTATAACAGCAGGTGTTGTTTGCTGTTTGTGCTACTGAGCCAATGGCAGAGTGTCAGTATGGACCAATAATGTGACTTTTGAACGTCATGAACTGTAAATTTTGAACTGAATGAATTGTAATAAACCTGATTTCTCCTGCCTGGAGTTAAACATCTTTACTCCTGGTCTTATTGCGACAACTGGATTTTCTGTTTCTCCAGAAGCAGCAATCCTTGGATCTGCTGCAGCTCCCTCCTTGGGTGAGCTGGTGCCAAAGCAGAGTCCACACAACAGGAACTCACCTGGCAGAGCAGAACTGAGTTTAATTCAACTTAATTCAGGTTAAACTCTTCCACTCCACAAGCTTCAATTTCACCCAAGACCACCTTATAAACTTAGAATGGAGAAACAACTGGAATTAGGACAACTCGACCTGAAATCAGTCCAGAATTGCTTTTTCCTGTAGTTGTTTCCTTTTGCTAAGGGACCCTTAACCCTCCTCCTAATCCAATATAAAAGGCTGCCAGGAGGTGGAGGAGATTCCACACTTGACTGAGACACACTTTATAGTGATTTTAATGAAGTTCTCTGGAAATTTCCTGGAGATAACACTGACCTGCAGACCCAGATCAGCTCTGAGAGCACTCCCTGCCTCAACCAACCTTCATCTGCTTTTACTCTGCTCATTTTGAAATATCCCACCGTGGTATTTCACTTTTTCCAGCTGAGACTCAGTGAGTATTACACAGACAACTGAATTCATCACTTGACAGTACTCAAAATTAAATCAATAATCATCTTATTCCTATTTTAGCTTTCCTTAACTACCTTTAGGTTAAGAAGTGAAGGGCCATCACTTAAATATGCTTTAAAATCAGTGTCTCTGTTTATGTCTTGAAGGAACTCCTAAAATTCTGGAGGGAAAATTATTTCATTTTAATGATCTTTTTTGTCCTCATGGGGATGAAAATTCCCCCAAACTAGGAAAAAAAAAAAAAAAAAAAAAAAAAAAAAAAAAAAAAAAAAAAAAAAAAAAAAAAAAAAAAAAAAAGCCAGGAGTAGAACAAAGCAACCAAAGATGTGCTGGAGCCAAAAAGAGGTTAAAATCCAAAGTGAAAGCAGAGAGAAAAAACTGCAAGGAAAGCTGAGAGGAGCTTCAGTAGGTGGCACTCGTCCCTCTCCCTTCCCCAGACATTCCCCAGGAGTGTCTTTGGGACGGTGGAAGGGCAAAGCCTGCACTTCTCAAGGTCACTGACACCCCAGGGCCAGGATAATGGTCTCCCCCAGCCTGGGCACACACATCTGGAATGTCCAACAGCTGCCCTGAGCACCTCCTTCTGGCCTCCCTCTTCCCCACATCCCACTGGGAAGTTGTTTAATGAAAGAGGGGATTTCTTTAGCAGCAAACAGAGCAGAGGGGTTCACTCTGAAAACCTGACTGAGACCGGGCTGGGGGGAAGTGGAAGGTGGCCCTGCCCATGGGATGGGAAATAAAAAAAAAATAAAAAAATAAAAAAATATTTTGGAAAATAAAAAAAATCAGAAAATAAAAAAAAACCAATCATTTTTTAACATTTCTTCCAACCCAAAGCAGCCTGGGGATGCCACGGGATGTGAATTCCAGCTCCCAAGTCTGCAGGAGACAGCCCAGGAGCTGAGATTTGGGAATTAAAACCTCCCCTGGAGGCTTTAATCATAGGAAAATGCAGTTTCACAGAGGGATTTGAAATTAATAATTCCGTAAACAAAAAAAAAGTCAAACTCCTTGGGGTTTGGAGCCAAATGCTTCACTCCATTTGGGAAGTTTTCTGCCCAAAAAACATTGTCAGAAATGCTGCTCCACAAAGCAGATCAGAATTTTTATAAAATTTATAAATTTCTCTGGGGAAATGGTGGCACAACATAAAGACACAAAGCTGCTAAGAACTGCAAAAAAAACCCCCAAAACCCCAAAATCAAACAACCCAGGGAGAGTAAATGTCAACTTAAAAACATCTCAAATGTGGGGTTTCAAAATGAAACCCAAAAACTTATCACAAAGCTGCAGAAAATACCTGAAAGAGTCCAAAATATGTCAAGTCCAAATTAATATTCAGGGCCTGAAATTGATGATTGCTGACCATAAAGGCAAGTGTTTTTGGAGAGTAACCAAGTTGTGAGGAAAAAGAAAGACAAACTGATACCTCACCTATCACCCTGGAAAGTAATTTCAGTTTTAATTTAAGAGATGTAAAAATACTGCTTTGAGAAAAAGATATTAAATATCACAGGAGATCATGGCACAAATTACAGCATAACTACACTCATTCTCCTGATAACCTGGATTTGGTTGAACATACAAATGTGAGATGGTTTGGGAGTGAAATTATCTCACTGAGAGCTTCACATCACTATCAATTAATTTCTGTTCATTAAAAGAATTTCCCTCCCTGATCACTCTGCCCCCCAACAAAGCCACTCATATACTCGATGAAATTCTGGCTCCTGAATTAAAAAAAAACTTCAAGAGGTGAGAACAAACAGCCACCAAAGCCACAGCTCCTCTCCCTGCTGTCATTCCAGCCTTCCCCATATTCCCTTCCCAGTGGCCAGCCCCATCCAGTCAGCAGTGAGGGAAATATCAGGATTTCTCCTTGGAGGGTTTGGAATAGTTTGGTCCCTTCCAAAGCAAACAGAGCTCTGCACACATTCCAGAGAAACCTGGGAAAAGCAGACAAAAGGCAGGGCAAGGCCAAAGGAAAGGGAGGAGGAGTGGGAGCTGCTCCCAGGGATCCTGGACACGGGGACAGCACCTGCAGGAAGCCTGGGGGAAACCAGAGTCAGGAGCTTGGGTTTGGTTCTGGCACACGTGGGAAGGCAAACACTGCCAGCCTTGGGCAGAGGGACACACACACACAGAGCTGTCCCAGCAAAGGTTTCTTGTCATTAGCACACAGCACCGGGCAGAAATGAGCCCCACATCACCCCCAAATCCCTGCTGCTGCAGCCCTGTCCCTGCTCCTTCCCCAGGAGAGGGGCTTCAGAGGCAGCAAATCATCCTCAAACCCCTGTTCCAGCCCTCTCCCTGCTCCTTCCCTGCCAGGGTAACTTCAAAACCACCAAATTATCCCCAAATCCCTGCTGCTGCAGCCCCCTCCCTGCTCCTTCCCCAGGAGAGTGGCTTTAGAGGCACCAAATCATCCTCAAATCGCTGTTCCAGTCCTCTCCCTGCTCCTCCTCTGCCAGGATGGCTTTAGAGGTACCAAATCACCCCCAAATTCCTGTTCCAGTCCTCTCCCTGCTCCTTCTCTGCAAGGGAGGCTTCAGGACCCCCAAATCATCCCCAAATTCCTGTTCCAGCCCTCTCCCTGCTCCTACTCTACAAGGGTGGCTTCAGAAACACCAACTCATCCCCAAATCCCTGTTCCAGCCCTCTCCCTGCTCCTTCCCCGCCAGGGTGGCTTTAGGACCCCCAAACCATCCCCAAATCCCTGCTGCAGTTCCAGCACTCTCCCTGCTCCTTCCCTGCTCGGGTGGCAGCAGGAATGACAAGCTGCAGCAAGCCAGCTCTCCTCGAGACAGGTTTCCATCAAGACACCCTCCAAAGCTGTTTACAGCTGCTGAAGGAACACTCTCACACCCCGAGGAACGTGACTATCATATTACTTGGCTTTTTTTTTTTTTTTTTTTAATAAAAAAAAAAAAAAATGATGCGTGTGATTCAAAATTCCAGGGGGAAGTGAAGAGATCTCACAGAAAGAACAGGACACACCTCCCCAGGCTGCACCAGCTTTTCCTAACATGCCTGTGTTGGTTTAAACTCCTCAGGGTTGGTGTTGTTGGGTTATTTTTTTAGTGCTTCTTGCTCTGACAGCATCACTTTGTATTCCAGAGGTGGGTGAACAGGCTGGAGCACAGCCATGCACACCTGGCAGGTTTATTCCAGTGGAACGATAAAGCTGATGATTCTGGAAGAGTCACTGCATCCCAAATACCACAGCAGATTTAGCAGCAGCGATTTTCTCAACAGATTAAAATCAGAAAGTGGCACAGACTGTTTTAAACATGGATTTAAAAAAACAAAACCAGTAAAGGTAAAGAAAGGCAACTCATGGCTGGAGTCAAGACACGCACACTTGGAAATAAAAAATGCAGCCAGATTCAGCCCAAGTCTGAGGGGCTGAAGATCCTGAGAGGATCCAAAAAAAACCAACTTGTGAGTGCTTATTGCCTTCTAGACTCTGAGGTCTGAATGCCAATACCTCCAGAGAGTGAAGTGGAATAAATGATTAGAGCAGGAGGAGTGTCACAGCCCAAGAGTGACACAGCTGGGACAGCTGAGGGAGCAAACTGCCCCATGAGGTGTAGGGACACTGTGGGGTTCAGAGGATTTTAACCTGCTTAGCAGTGGCTAACGTTTTTTTAAGGACAAGTTGCTCAAGAGAGCTTTTTCTCAAAACAATCTTAGTAAATAACTATCTTTTCTCAAAACAGTTTTTGTTCAGCTGGTGGTTTTTTGTTTCTTTAGTTTAACCAATGGCATTAAATATGTGTCATTTTTTTATTCACTAATCACGTTAAGTCTATATTGGAACACCTTATAAAAGGTAGCAAGAATTTAGAAAATAAAGCTTTTTTTTTTCCTATACTCTTCACCTTCTGAATTATTTGGAGTCTTTGGTGTCTTAGATACCCTACCACCAGGATGTGTGGGGATATTCCCACCCCAAACTCGTTTTATGTGTGTCATTTATTGCAGCCAACAGGAGAGCCCAGGGTCACTGCCTCTCCCTGGGACAGGGAATGGGGAACTCCTCACACCGATTTCAATGATCCACACACACATTTTTCCATCTCTGCCCAAAGGAAATGACTGAGAACTCCTACAGATAATGCAAGAGAAGGTGAATTTCTCGCTCCAGCCTCCAGGGTGAGAAGATGGCAGTGACTCTGCTGAGAGCACAAACCCCTGTGGGAGCTGTGTCCTCGCTGCCAGCAGCACCCAGGGACACCCCCGAGGAAAATTGAACCTTTTCCAGCCACGAGCACCACCCTGAGCTGAGAAGTGAAGCAGGATGGAAGGGCAGTCCCTGCTGCAGAGCCAACCATGCAGATCAGGGGAGGGGGAAAAGCCTGGGAATCACAGACAGGAAAAGCAGGAGCTGCCCAGGGGCCAGGCTGCAGCTTTGGCTTACCATACGTCTCGGATCTACTCTCCTCAGAACTAGACTTTGTCTTCTTGGAGGAGCTATCTGCACAAGAGCAGGAGAAAAGGAGAGAGAGATATAGAAAATATGGAGACCAAACATGAGGAACAAAAACAAAAAATCATGAAAAAAACACAGATTTATCGGGTTAAATCGTGCAAAACACAAATAAGATGTGAACAAAACACAGGTGGAACGCTTGGAATAAGGGGTGAATGACACACGGAGACACAGGTAACAGCACACAGAATCTGTTACAGGACACAACCAAAGGAGTTCTCTGCAGGAACTACAGATAAACACCACTCCAAGCACGGGGACTCTGGCAAGGTTTCTCCCCAGAGCCAACAATCAGCCCAGGCACAGCAGTTTCAGCAGCCTGAATTCACCCCTTGAAAAGAGGAGGGTTTTCTGCAGGCTGCAGTGCACAGCTCCCCTGTCACAGCACGAGCACGGGGCCAGGGAGCAGCTCTCCACACTGCAGGGACTTTCTGCACACTGGGCTTACAGGATTCCTCAAGTTTGTTCCTGGAGAAATTAAATTCTCCTTCTACAAACTGAGTTCCCAGCCTGAGACCTCCCCCAGCACGAAATCATTTTACATTCCCTATCCCAAAGGACAAAGGAAAAGAAGATGAGCGCTACACCAGGTTTTTGGAGTTTTATTTTTTTCCCTTACAGGATGTTTTTAACTGGCATTTAAAGCCCATTTTCATTTATTTTGCATGCACTGGAAGGACTCGTGCAGCCAGTGGCAGGAACCATTACCAGGCTGGTCTATAAATCCACATCCTACAAACTGTGCCCCTCTTTCCTTCACCTCCCCTGAGCTGCCCAAGCCCCAGGGAAAAACCTGAATGCACAGAGAGGAAAAATGCACCTTTACACGGGGCCAGGAGGCTCAGACAGGAGCCTGGCAGCACTGGGCGAGTGTTTCAGACAGAACAAAAATCCTCTGTGCACCCTCATTTCTCCAATTTAACTAAAGTAAAAGCAGGCTAACTGAAAGTGGGATAGCAAATCCTTTAAAATGAGGCGTTTATCTTCAAACGAGTCACCTCGGGAAGCACAAAGTCACTTGGCAGGTGGCAGAGAGGGATCCAAATCGACTAAAAAGCAAAATAAAACCCCCCGAAATTAAAACCCCAGCAGGGAAACCCAGCCCTGGCTGAGCCAACCACATCTCCAGTTTCAGGCTTCCCTAAAGAACTCCTCACAGCTAATTACAGCCTTTGCCTCCTGACTTTGCTGGAAGTGGAAGTTGTTATAATTATTTACCGATACACTAATCCAGGTTGATTACGAGGGTGTTTAAAATCAAGCCCACATTCATTTCAGTGCCCACATTGCCTTTGCAGAACAACACAGCTCTGAAAACCACGTTAAAATCTTTTTTTTTTTTATTCTGCTTCTCAGTGCTTTTGTTTGGGGTTTTTTGGGGTTTTTTTTCTTTGAATTTTAGGATTTTACCTGTGGGATCGAAGTCGTGGGTGCTGCTGCAGCGTTCAACCTTCTGCTTCTTGTCTGCTGGAGACTCCCTGCTCAGAATGCTGCCGTGTCTGGGGCATAAAAAAACCAGAAAACCCTCACACAGAGTCCCCAGGAGCAGCCTGAGCACTCACACAACCCTCACCCAGCTCTGCCTGCTCACCACAAATTCAGATTAAAACACAGGCATTGAATTAGCTTCAAAAAAATTGATTCCCAGGCTGAATTCAAAGGGGAAAATGATCTGCCTTGCAATCTCTGGGAGTGGATCCAAGGTTCCAGGAGCAGTCCTGGTAACCTCCAGAATTGGTAACAGCAAGTGCATTCTCTTTATCACTCAGCATCAGCTCGTATTTTATCTTAAAAGCCAAATAAATTTAATGGGGGGAAAAAAAAAAGAAAAAAAAAACCAAACCCCAGCTGAAATCTGAACTCTCCCAGCAAACTTTAAATATCTCAGCATGGCAGAATTAAAGATTGAGAATATCCCCAGAGGGGAAGCACCTGTACATCCTGTACCAAGTGTCCCCTTCCTTCCCTCACCATCCCAAACCTCGGGCAAGGTGAGCCCCCAGCCACGTCACACAATGCAAATGGTCACCCCATGCCAAAATAAATCGATTTTTGGCACCTTATCCCCATCTGGATATCGATTTTCTCACATCTGTCCTGGGTACTACAAGCTGTGTTTGTGTATATATATATATATATATATATATTAAACTTTTAAAAGCATTCCCCTTGCAAAAACACACTGCAGCATCATTTACAATACAGATTTAAAAAAGCAAATTTCAGGAACTCACCTCGAAGGTTTTTTGAGAGGAAACCTAAAAAGAAAAAAAAAAGAAAAAAATAAATTTAAGAAACTTTTATCTTTCAATATTAGGTTTGATATCAACATTAGTGCTTAAACACAGTTATTTTACACTTCTGTGGTGCCTCCACAAAAAACAATCTCTGTTTTCATGGAACTCCATGAACTTGCCATCTTTGAGACAAAGTGCAACAAAGTTGAAATTAAATTACCTATTCCAAGTACTATTATACATACAGATAACAAAAGCAACAAATCCAATGCTGAAGGGAGGAAAATAAGTTTATTTGTATTTTTAAGTCAGGAAAACATGAGATTTTATGAATCCAGGATGTTTTTTTCCCCTTCAATTCCTGGCAGAACAAGGTGGGTGCCATCCAGCTCGAGGCACCAAAACTTCTATTCTCATAAAACACAATTATTTCCTTCTCAGACTTAAAAATCCAGCTCCATTCCTACTCGATTTCTGTTTTAAATCTTTATGCTGGAAGGAAAAACACACATTTAGAACGGTGTAAGGCAAGAACAGGTAACTTCAATCACTTTTAGTTCTAAATGAAGACTCTGCAGATGGTTTAGAGCTGATAATTTACCCACATATATATAAAAATGTATATTTTAATGCATTTTTTCCTATTTATATACATTTTGAGGAAGTGCTGGGCTGAAGGATTTGAAGAAATTCAAGCCCACACAGTTTGAACACCACAGAGGTTACTAGGACAACAAATTACCATTTATTTCTCAATTTTATTTTATGTTTTTAGCTTGAACAGAGCAGTTTGGTAACGACCAAAATTCCCAGGGTTAAGGAATGGGAACAACAGGAGAGGGACAAGGAGCAGCTCCAAAGTCAGGCTCAGGTAGAAGGAGGTTGGAATCTTCTCCCAGACGAGTGAAAGGATGAGAGGAAAGCCTCAGGCTGGACACCAGCAGGAATTTTTCCATGGAAAGGTGGTTAAATATTGCCAGGGGATGCTCAGGGAGTCCCCATCCCTGCAGGAGGTGACATTTCTGGGATCCTGAGCTCAGTGACAGCCCCATCCCAGAGCTGGTCCAACACACAAACCCAAACCATTCTCCCAGAGCTCCCCAGACCACCACAACCCAGATTCCAGCAAACTTGCACTAACATGGAACTCCAGCTCCTGAGGACACACTGGGCCAAGGGAAATGAAAATGCTGTCTGCCTGTTCCTGAAAATAATTACCCCACAGCAAGACACTCGCCATCTTTCAGATAACAGCAGCGAATTTGGCTGAAGTGCAGCAGCAAGCTTTCAAGTGAAGGGGGTAGATGGGGCCTGTGATTGCATAAACAGCAAAAAGTTCATTAATTGAAGGCAAGAGGTGGTAGTCCTCCTTCCTCCTGCCCCCCAAAAAGCTCTATTTTAATCTTAAAAGTCTGGGAAATCCACTCTGGTTCGAAGAAGAATCATCCTCTCCTCGTTCTGCTCTACCTCCAAAGCCGCATCTCTCTAACATCCCATCGTCCTATTTACAAATTTCAGCCAGTGAAGGAGGTGCAAGACAGCTTGAATCCCAAAGGAAAGCAAACAAAAGTCATCTCAGGCCAATCTAACCCTGCCTGAACCCTGAGCAGCCAACAGATGCAGCAGCAATCAAGTATTTCACTGAAAAGCAGAAAAGAGAAAAAAAAAAAAAAGGAATCCAGGGAAATACAGATGCTTAGGATGAATTACACTCTGCTGTTTTATCTGATGCATTTGAACTTCTGAGCTGCATAAAAAAAACCCTGCCATCACTGGGAAGTATTTTAATGAAGCTTTTTAGCGACAAACTTTATCATCCAGAGGCTCCTTTCAGCAGCCAGAACTGCAGGCTCTGCTCCTGCAGCACCAGGCAGAGTTTGGGGACAACACCAAGGGAGTTCAGTGTTGTTCCGTCACAAATGTCCTATTTTCCAGGTCCAGAAGTTGTTTAAAACCTTTTTGCTTATCATACCTAGGCTGGTGATTAATTATTCAGGAAGGAACTTTAAAGTTTTTGTAAATAAAGTGGCGCTGGAAACGCCGGAATTTTTTTCTGTGCTTTGACGTTACCGGTGAATATGAAATTCCTGTGGGGTGGGAGCCAAAAATCTCCTGTCCCTAATCCCCTGGTTTTCTGTGAGCTGTGCTCCCAGCTGGTACAAGGGGTCAGGAGTCAGCTGGCTCTGGAGAATCCTCCTGCCTGAAAAGGGACCCCAGCCCAGGGCTGAGCCCCCATCCCAGAGAGCTCCAGAGAACCTCGGCCACCCACCAGCATCCTGAGGTTCTGCTTGTCCCAGGGGAGCAGGGATGGGGAGCAGGGAGAGACTGGGGAGCAGGGACACAGTGGGAGCAGGGACGGGGAGCAGGGAGAGACTGGGGAGCAGGGACACAGTGGGAGCAGGGATAGGGAGCAGAGAGAGGATGGGGAGCAGGGATAGAGAGTAAGGACAGGATAAGGAGCAGGGATGGAGGCAGGGACAGGTTTGGAGCAGGAACAGGATGAGGAGTAGGGATGGAGAGCAGAGAGAGGATGGGGAGCAGGGACAGGGATAAGGATCAGGAGTGGAGAGCAGGAACAGGATAGGGAGCAGGCATGCAGGCAGGGACAGGATGGGAGCAGGGATGGGGAGCAGAGAGAGGATGAGGAGCAGGGATGGAGGCAGGGACAGGTTGGGAGCAAGGACAGGATGGGAGCAGGGATGGGGAGCAGGGATAGGGATGAGGATCAGGAATGGAGAGCAGGGACAGGATGGGAGCAGGGATGGAGGCAGGGACAGGTTGGGAGCAGAGACAGGATGGGAGCAGGGATGGAGGCTGCAGATGATCCCAGCAAAGCCTCTGGCTGCTGCACAACCACCACTGGCCAGCCCCTCCTGCCTTTCGTTTGCTCCACAGGTATTCCCTAAAATCACAGCAGGAAAGGGACGGGCTTTGCCCAGCCAGGCTGAAGGTGAAGCTCTCCAGCCCCCAAAAACCCTCCCCTCCTGGCTCTGAAATCATTCCTGGGCACCGAGTTATGGAACCACAGAGATTTTAGGGGGTTCAGCTGAGCTGAGGCTCCAGCCCTGCTCCTTGCTGGGAGCATTCAGCCCCACATTCCTCCCTTTTCCCACTTCCCTGCAGAACACCACCTGCGAGACATTCCTCATCTCCCAAACACTGTGCCACCACAGCAGGAAAAAAAAACCGGATAAAATCCAATCAAAGATCACAGAGGAGCTCCCGTGAGTTTTATCTGTGCTTCACTGCAACTGATCTGCACTCGGAAATAATCTTAAAATTCGAAAGCAGCCTCGAAAATCCCCTCTCTGCGTTACAGCACCCAGCACAACATAACTCAAATTAAAATATATTTCACCTCCTACTGTAAACAGCAGCAAGAAGGCAGAGCAGGGCGTGGTGAACAGCTGGAGCCTTAATTCCAAAAGGAGCTGGCAAGTTTAGGCTCCACGATAAAAACCCCGTAGACATTTTGTCTGATAACTGATGAACATCAGCACATTTTCAAACGAGTTGCTCCACTCTCCCAAATACCAGCGCCAATTAAAAGCCAAGTCAAGATTTTGTTTGTAAAATGCTGGGTCCGGAGTAATTTGAGTCATTTAAATGCATCAAGTGACTGAAAGTGTGTCTTCTTAGTCATGCTGCATTAGGAAAATCTATTTAAGTGAGGAAAATACACCTACAAGCAGTAACACCGTGGATTAAACGGCGTATTTCAGGTTAGCTCACACATATGCACCACCAGTGCCTAATAACCACCTTGAAGCCAAGCAGAAAAAAAGGTAATTTGAAGACTTAATGTGTCAAAAAAAAAAAAAAAAAACCAACCACGAGAGCAGGGGAGGATTCCCTGCTTCCAGCAGTACAAAGCATTCCATTCTAGCCCAGGAGGTTGAAAATATAGCTGACCATAAATAGCACAGCATCCAGATAACCATGCTGGGGTTTTTTTTTGTTGTATGGTTTTTTTTTTTTCCCTTCCCCTACTAAAATATTACCAGAATTCAAGTATCTGCTATCTCCAAAGCTGATCAAAGAGAAAAAAATATTTAGATTCAGACAAGGGCCTCAACCTTGGAAATATTTATCCATGGGCCTAACTTTAGTTCCTGCTCACATGCCTGAAATGAAACTTGTGTGTGTTTGCACCGTGCGAGGAGAAACGACTCCAACTTGTGCCCAGATGAGTAAGAAATGTTGTGAAACCCGTGCAGAAGAGAACAGCCAAAAACTGCTTGCTTGACAGAACTAATCTTTAATTAGGAGATGAACAGTTGCAATAGAAGCTGCTTCAGTGCTTTATTAGGTTCATTTAAATAAGATGTTGCTCGTTGTAGGAAAAAAAACCCCTCTGAATGAATGGTAGATTTCAAAGAAAAGCAGCCAACACAACTGATCGTGCCAAATTCGGCAGGAGAAACAGGCCAATCATTGGTCTTTTTTGACACATTCAGAAGAAGAGGAAAATCAAAGGTTATCTCAAAGTCCACCGCAGTAAAAACCCCAAACTCTGGCTTTTTAAAACCTCATCCTAATTCTGGAGGTTTCCACCAAGTCAGGAATCAATGAGAAGCCTTTGGCCACCACCAGCTCCATGGATTTTGGTGAAAAGTGATTTAAATTCACTTAGAATTCCAGAATGATTTGGGTTGGGAGGACCTTGGAGCTCATCCTGCCATGGGCAGGGACACCCCAGGCTGCTCCAAGCCCCATCCAGCCAGGCCCTGGACACTCCAGGGATGGGTGCTCAGGATTTGGGAATGCTGAGTGGGATTGTTCTCTCCTCTTGTTGATACATCCCCAAAGGGATCCTGGAAACACCAAAGTCTGTCCCTGGGTGACAGATAAAAAAATCACTGAACAATTCCAGGACTATTCCTAGTGCATCCAGCTCCTTTTCACACCTATTAAACTTCATTTTCAACACCCTGATTGGGCCTCACTGACAGCACTCAGTGAAATGATGCATTTTCTGTCGAAATCTGGGAGGTTTTAAGTGCCCTGAAAGCACAGTGACATAAACGCTGCTCTGCAAATAACTCCCAGAATTGCATCTTGGAGGAGACAGAACGAAAGAAAAACAAGGAAGGGAATTTGTTTTCCAGGGTTGCAGAGGCACAGATCCACCAGAGCAGGTTTTTTAAAGCCCTGACAAAGGTTTCAGGGCAGAGTGCTGACACCAAGCAGCACCAACACGACTTTTCCAGGGAGCTGGAGGCAGTTCTGTGTCCCAAGGAAAAGGGCACAGGGCACTGGGAGAGCCAGAGGAGCTGAGCAGGTACCAACTGACGGGCACATCCAGGGAAAACACGGATGCAGCAAGCAGGCAGCTCTGGGAAAACAGGAGAAAACACAGCCAGCAACTGCAGGAACCACATCAACCAGCCTGGGACAGCCCTGCTCCAACACAGCCAGTCCATTCACACCCATTCCATCCTCAGCATCAACCTCCAGCAAGAGCAGCTTTCTGCTGGATCATCTTTTCCACGGATCAAAGCACAGAAGCTCAGGAAACCACTGAGGTTTTCGCCTAAATTAAAAAAAACAAACCCAAGACTCGTTGCACAGTGGGGCAGGGAACCAGGGACCCCAATGAGGAGGATTCCTGGGGGCTGTCAGAGCCTGGGGATGGATTTTAGGGACTTGCAGGGAGGCAGGAGGGAAGGAGACCCGTGTTATTTTGGTGGGAGGCCGAGGCAGGCAGCACAGCTGACACAGTGACTCATGGAGGAATCCTCCCTGGCATTATTAACCTTGCCCTGCTGACGGCTCCAGGACAGGAGTCGCTGCCTTCAGAGAAGGAAATTTAGTGCCAAACCCCCCCGAACATCCCCAGCAGCCTCAGTGCTGCATTTGCCTTCATAAAGCATCAGCAAATGCCTCCCACTCGATATTATATCATTTTTCAGGCCACTAATGTCCCTACCCATAACCAAAACAGGCCATTCAATTTTCCTTTGAGGAGAGAAAACGCAGAGTAGCCAGCAGAGCCCATCAGCATATTTCCTGATGGATCAGGGGATGGATCAATGCAAGGGACTGGTGCTATGGCAACCAACGTGCTGAGCCAACCACTTAAACTAGGTTAAGATGAATTTGATAAAAATCAAAGTCTGGAAGGCTGGTGAGTTCCATCTGTAAGATGGGGAGGGTCAGGGCTCCAAGAGGGAGGTATTTCTACAGGGAAAGGGAATTCTGCTGGTGTCTTGCCTTCACAGGATGCTTCCTTTTGGAGCTTCAAAGAATTAAAATATCTATACACAGATTTCTCTTTCGTCCTTGTGGTTGGCTCTGGGTGAGGGCTTCACCCAGAGGGGTGAAGAGAAGGTGGCAGCAGGAGAAGGGAGCAAGAAAAGAGGCAAAAAAAGAAACCGGCTTAAAATTATGAAAGGCAAACAGAACGCGAAGATAAATCCTCTCCATAAAACAAACAGCGAGAATCTGGAGACTTGCCTCCACACATGGAATTTCCTGATGCTACAGGAATGTATCACCACACTCTGCGCTGTAAAAACGACGAGCAGGCTGCTCTGAGTTTACTACAGCCAGCTGCAGCTCTTTCCTCAGTGTCCTTCTCTGTAAAACCCCGAGAGGGGAAAGGTTTTCCAGCCTCCCTGTGAACAGCAACATCGGGAAAAGGAAGAAGAAAAAGCATCTCCAGAGAGGTTTCACCCACAGTTCAGTCATTCAAGCCCCAACCCAAGCAAGCGCCTCAGCTTTTTTTCCATGACACAAGCACTTGGATTTTTCCAAGAGCTGATGTCAGGGCTTTTCATGGAGAAAGAGCTGCATTTACCGGGCAGGCAAGGAAGGAGGGCTTCCCCAGCAGCCACTCTCAATGTGCCCTTTGTGCTGCTCCACCGCTCCGGCCAGGACCCTGCAAGAACTTTGAGTCCCCGCAGAAACTCTCCAAAGGGGAGGGCACAGAGACATTTTTTTTTTTTTTTTCAGCAGCCAGAGCTGTTCTTCCACTCCTGACTGACTTCCAAGGCTTCAGGAGCAGCAGCAGCTTTTCCCTCTGCAGGCCCTGAAGTTGTCACACAAGGGTCATTTATTGTTTAATATCCCCACAACTGGGGGATATCAGACGACTGGGGGTGGAAGCAACAAAACAAATGAAAACTGGGGAGGGGGAACTGCAGGGAACATAAATAAACCAGGTTGCTCATGTTTCCTTAATGCTGCCTTTAGATTCAGCCCAAAAAAGCAAGAATTGAGTACTAGGGATAAAGTTTGGCCACTGAATGTAGCTCAGAGCAAGAACAAACCCAGCTCAGAAATTGGTGGGGAAAACAGAGGTTGCCAAATCCCAGGCAATTTCCTACTGGTTTCCCAACGTGACTGGTTACAAATTACTGAATCTCTCCGTTTTCACCTCTGGGAAAGAAAAAAAAAAATAAAATTACAGCTTCAAAACGGACAAAATTAAACACCACAAACGCTGCAAGAGGCCCAAGTGCTTTGCTAAAAAGACTTCCAGCAAATGGTCTCATCATAAAAATTCACACAAAACGAGCGCACGGCAGAAAAGAAACATTCAGGATTTGTTCCTTTGCAAGCTTTTGCTGCATGATCCATTTTACACGAGTGACCAGGTACAGGAGAAAGGTCAAGCTTGTGATTTCAGAAGTTATAACCCAGTTTTCTCACTCATTTATTTATTTTGAAGTAGGCCATAGACAAATATTGCCAGGCCTGGAGAGCTGAAGCTTCCCTGAAGGAAGAAAAAGCTGAAATATGCAGTTTGGCCATACCAGAACAGCCCCAAAATATCCAATTGTCTCCATGTTTTCACATCATCTTTGCATCCTGAGCTTTTGCTGCTTGGAAGAGGGGAAGGAAGAGGGGTAGAACACGTTTGTTGTGATTCATTCCTCCAGCTTTCACTTCTGAAAAATCCCTTTAAACCCCTTTGCCCACAGCCTGAAAGAATCCAACCAAGCACCGGCGTTTCTTGCGCAGACAGGGCGTGGAGTCCAAATTAACCTGCCCTCCCTAAACTGCAGCTAATTACAGGGAAATGAAATGTTTGCTTTGCTTGCCAATAATTGCAACGCAGAGCTGGGCTCGGTGGCAGCTCCTCCTCCACGGCGTCTGCAGCAGCTCTCCACTCAACTGCCCCCCCAAAAAAACCAAAAAAATCAAAGCAAAAAGACAATTTTATTTTCCTAAGCGGACCAGAGAGATCCCAAAGCTGTGGAGAGCCACGGGATTTGCTTTCACCTGACACACACAGACACAAACACGCCCAGGGCTGGGATCACTGGTGCTGCCCCAGCGTGGGGAGCAGCTTTTGCATTTCATTAGGCACCAAGCCTAGTTCCTTATTAATGCCATACCCAGCTTGTGGTTGTTATGAACCAGCAACGAGCCTGGTGTGGAAACAGTCCTTAAAAACAGCAAAAGACAGCAATTAGAAAGGGAGGAGAGAAAAAAAAAAAAAATAAAACAACAACAGCAAAAAGAAATCAACCCCAACAGTCAGCGCATGTAACACAACTGGAAATGTAGCTTTCAAAACAGCGTAACGCTGCCTCCAATTAGGCAGCTTTAAGTTTTGCAAATATATGTACAAGGTTCAGAGGCACAGAGGAGTATTTGGCCCAGAGTTCACATTTCTGCAGAGTGAGTGCAGTTGCCTGGCACAGGAGCAGCACACCTCCACGGCCTGGAACTACTGACAGTGTCCTAAAGAACCTGCAACAGGACATTTGTTATTCCTCCTGTGCGTCTTTCTAAAGAGGTTTTAAAGAAGTGACAAGGTGGTTTTGTGCTCCTCAGCATCATCAGCTTTGCCTGGTTCAATGTGTCACCGGCTGGGAGAATTGGGATGGTTCTGGAGAAGAAAAGGTTTTGGGGTGACCTCGTGGTGGCATTCCTGGAGCTGCAGGAAAGATGGAGAGAGACTCTTCACAAGGGCTGGGGGGATAGGGCAAGGGGAATGGCTTCAAACGGACAGAGAGCAGGGTCAGAGGGGATGTTAGGAAGGAATTGTTCCCTGGGAGGATGCCCAGAGCAGCTGTGGCTGCCCCTGGATCCCTGGGAGTGTCCAAGGCCAGGCTGGAGCACCCTGGGATAACGGAAGGAGTCCTTGCCCATGGCACTGGGTATCTTCAGAGTCCCTTCCAACCCAAACCATGCTGGAATTCTGTGATTTCCCCTGCCACAGACGTCACTACGACCTGACAACGTCAGCACCAGAGCTCAGCTCACCTTCCCCCATGGATTCCCACCTTCCAAAGGTATCATCACTTTGTCTGACCTACTGCACAACCCCAAAGTTTCCTTAAGTTATTCCTGTGACAAATGACTCAGCAGGCACCTTGCCTTAATTTAAATTTCCCTTCAGCCCTCCTTAGGTTGTTTTAAAGGTTTACTGCTCTGGAAATGTAAACCAAGACTTGCCTGCTCATAGAACCAGCAGTTTCTGAGTTCAAAGCCAAAAGCTCAACCCAAAAGCACTTCCAGCCCTGCTTTCCCTTCTCCCACTCAGTGAGGAACCTTTGGCCAAATGACACCCATTCTGCATGGGATGTGCAGACAGCATCCACCCCTCTGACCTCTGCAAAGCTTCCAAACATTTCCCAGCTGCCATAAACTAATTCACAGTTAATATGTCTAAAACCACCCAAAGGCAAAGTGCTCCCAGGGGCTTAATTTACACCGAGGGAAAAAAAATTGGATCCACGATTTTACAAAGGAAAGCTGCAGCACGGAGAGAAGCAAGAAATCATTACCACAGCCTTGCTTAACCTGTACAGTGTATTTTTAGCTCTCAGCCCTTCACAGTGAATTCTGCTCAAGTTTTCCTCCTGTAGACACAAACGACTGGAGCCTAAATTCCAAGTATGCAATGAAATAAGCATTTCACCTTGCTCCCACACCTCCCAGCAGGGTTTGTGGCCCAGCACTGGCTCAGATTTGAGAAGCATCCACAGAAAGTTCCTCCACCGAACATCGCATTTTCCCAAAAAAAGAAAAATGTGATGTCAGCTGAGCTATAAAGAGATTAGCAGTGCTGTGTCCTGGGGTTGGAGCTATCTCAGTTGTTTAAACGGCCTCAGAAAAAAGAAAGAGGCTTCTGGGATGTGCAAACCAATGATTTCTGCCCCGAAATGCTGCTCTGGCCCATAAAACACAAGAGGGAAGATGCACATAGCACACATTGCACGAGGAGGGGGAAAAAATGTACACAGGCATCTGTGGCATGCTTTTACTCCTTCCCATCTCATCTCCCCTCCATCCAAAGTACAGCAAAAACCCAGGAGGAGCAATGGGAAGGACTGGAGCAGAACACAGGATTGGGATTTCTCAGCGACGTCAAGCCCCGCTTCTCCCAATGTAAAATGGAAGATAAAAATCCAGGAGTGAAGCTCCTTGTGAAATGGCTCAAGATCCTGAGAACAGCCTGTGAGTCAAACCCAGAGCTATTAATAGGCCTCTGGATGTGTTTGTATTAGTGTTTGCCTCTTGGGACTCGTAAAATAAATAAAAATACGAGCAAAAGGGGAAAGAAAAAATAAAAAAAAAAAAAAACCCAACACATATTTACTCAGGAAAGCTCCCAGCTGCTAAAAGGTGACTGCAGCAAATTCCCCAAGATATGTGGAAGGAGTATGGATAATAATAATAATAATAATAATAATAATAATGATAATAATGAGATAACCAAGGCAGCAGAAACAGCAACACCAGATTGGAGTTGTTTCCCCACTGGGTTCAGTGACACCTTCAGCTCTTGGTGCCTCCCCCTCATCAGGCACGACGATGATGATGATGATGATGACGATGATGATGATGATGATGAGAACTGCCAGCCCTCACTGGCTGCATTTGTATTTCTATTTATATTAAAACAACAACAACAACAACAAATCCCCCCAGCATCTCACAGCCTTTCTGCACCACAACCTGGTACATCGGTACAAAACTGCATTTTCTCTCAGTGCTGATGGCTGTCACTGTAGCAACACTGCCTCCAATCTGTCCACACCGTCACTGGGCCTGATACAATTGAAATTTTAGAAGGGCTTTACCATAAAATAAAAACGATAAAGACAAACAAGATCGGTGAAAAACGCATTCGGAAAAATAAACCCCACCCCAAAAGACTCAAGAGATGGTTGCCTGAGTAGCAACAGCTAATTTAACATCAACATGCATAAAATATCAGCTTATCAAAAATCACATTCCCTGTGGCTGGTGAGGAAGGTCTGGTATGGAATTACTGAGAAATGGAAAGAAGGGAGTGCTGCCAGCATCTACATCTAAAAGCATCTTTCCAGGCTGTCAAAACCTTTGTTCTTGAGCTCAGACACCAAGACACAGATTTTTCACAGCAAACACGTTAAACTGGCCATTTTCACAACGAAAACACAAAGGAGTAACTCAGGTTCACATAGCAGCTGTTAAAAGAGAAAAGGAAAAAAAAAATAAAATAAAGGAGACAAACCTCCGCTCCCACCCTTTTTTCCAGTAGATATTATTAAAGGAAAAAAAAAAAAACAACCTTTCTGTCTGCTCTGCATCCAAGGAAGGTGTTCCTGGCTCAGGGAATCGGAACAAAGGCTGGGCATTACCTGTTCCCAAAGTCAGCTGAGCGGGGCCATCCCAAAGGCCCATCCCAGGGGCAGCAGCCGGATCCCAAATCCTCCTTTGGGCGGCTTCCCGGGGATTCCGGGCACCTCCTGGGGAGGAATGTGCCTGATGGTTCCCTGAGCACTCCGGGGAAGGAAGAAACTCCACCTCTTCTCTCCCACCTCCTCCCAGCAGCATCCAGCCACAGCAACAGGGAAAGAGGGGAGAGAGAGAGCTGGGGTTTTAAAATTCAGCATTTCCACCTGTCCTGGGGCAAGGGGAGGGCAGAAAAACGTGTATCTGTATTTGTGTATTCATATATATATATATTTATGGGTGTGGGGCGGATGGGTGTGTTTGTTCTGTGCTCATCTATAGGCACGGGGGTAAATATATAAATAGAAATGTGAAAACATTTATATAACTATAAATATTTATATAATCTATAAATTATTTTGCACATAATATAGAAAATCGTCTTCTATAATAGATAAATTATTTTATATAATATATAAGTTATTAATACATAAAAATTATATTAAAATTATATAAACGGATGAAGTATCTATAGATTATTTATATAAAATGTATATGAATAATTTATATATAATATATACATTTGTAAAGTATATATGTCATTTCTATAAAATATATATGTAAATTACACATATAACATAGATATGTTTATAAAGTATACATATTATTTCTATAAAATATATATGTAAATTATATATTATATATATGTAAATTATATATATATTTATATATACATTTATAAAGAATCTAAATTATTTCTGTAAAATATAAATGTAAATTATCTCTATCATATAAAAATATAGAGAAAGTATATCAATTATATAAATAGTTATAATTTTATTTTAAGAAAAATAAAAATTTATCATTATATATATATATATATATATATATATAATTTTGTATGAAATTTTATATATATATATAAAAATATATCTTTTTGTGTGCATTCCCTCCCTGCAAGCCCAAGGCTGACCCGAGCATCACGAGGCACAGAACAAAGGCTTGGCAGAGGGCACGGAGCTTTTCCCCTCAATCCACTGCCAGCCTTCCCCAGGGTCACACCGGCCTTTTCCCCGGGCCTTCTACAACCTGTGGCACCTGGAAAACACAATTCTGGATCATTCCAGGAACGGGGAGGCAGGAATGAAAAAGGAGCACGAGGCAGTGCCCCCCTGTGCCGCGCACAGAAGCAAACTCAGAGGTCAAACCAGGGGTTCCGAGCTTCCCCCAGCGGTGACGCCCCAAGGGAAGGATTGCAGGGTGAAGGGGCTGTTTTCTTTTTCTGCCCCAATAACCTAATGAAGTTTGGGAGCGCTGCTGGCTGGGAGAGAAATTTCTTCACGCTACACTGTCCGTTTGTGTTTGATTAATGTAAATCTTCCCGGGGGCTCGGCCAAACTGCCACGTCCAGACAGAGCAGGCAAAAACCAACATCTCTATTTTAGTCCTTGCCATAAAGGCCAGAGAACTCCACCAAACTCACGCTGCTGGGGAGTTGACATGAATTATCCTACTCCTCATTAAATCCCAATTTTTTTTTTTCCTCCCCTTCCCAAACCACGAGGCCTGTTAAAAAAAAAAAATGAAACTACAGCAAACCACTTTAATATATTAATAAGAGTTCTTTTTTTTTTCCTTTTTGCATTTCCTCAGTTCTCATGAGCACATTTTTTTAGATGATGCTGGTACCAAGCATCATCTCCAAGCCACAACTGCAGCAAGGCTGCAATTACCCCCAAGACAGCAAGCCAAAGAAATCAACTCCTACCCCTCCATCTCCCTGCTCCATGCAATCATTCCCCAGGCAGAACTTGTATTTTCCATGCTTCTCCCTCTTCCAGTGGCAGGCATTATCATTTTTCAAATAGCAGAGGGCTCCATCTCATTGGTCCCCTATTTGGAAACGTTTGCCCCAGCTCCTCAATTTTCTAGGAATTCTACAAATCAAGGAAATGTCATCTCTCCAAAAGGAAAAGGGAAGCAGAGGGAAGGATTCAGGCAGGCCAGGATCAGCTCAGATCCTCAAAAGGATCCTGTCAATCCTTGGGGAGAACAAGGGGGAAAAAAAAATCATCAATATTGGGTTTTTTTAACCCATGTGGAATGGCAGAGTGAAGGAAACCAGGGGAAAAGGGGCTGCAGATGCAGTTTGTTCGTGCCTGAGTGAGAATCACATGCACCAAACAGCCTCTGCTGAGGGTGTCAAAACACAGATATTTTTAAACTTGGGTTACAGTCTAAAAATCAAACATTTCCACTTTTTTTTTTTTCTTTTTTTTTTTTTTTTTTTTTTTTCTCCCTAATGCTCTTCATCATCAAGCGAAACACAGATGGGACAATCTGACAGACCAATAAACCGTAATTTACTAAATGATATTTTGGGTAAAAAAATTGATAATTCCCATTTCTTTCGCTGTACAGAGCAAATTCACATTTCCCAGCTGCTTGCCTCAGTCTACCCTTAGCACCAATTCAAGGCTGCAGGTTGCTTTACTATCACAAAAATACATAAAACATTATAGAGTACTATGTATTATCTTAATATATTGCGTGTATTTTATATATTTATGCCTTTTACATATTTATGTCTTTTATGCATGTATTTGTATGCGTATATATATTAAATATTCTTGCAGAAAAAACCCCTCAAATTCATCCATTTTAAATTTTCATGCAAAATATTTAACTTGGAGCCATTAAAGTCAGTGAGGAGGAACCAGGAATACAAAAGGAATATGCTTCAAGGCTTTGAACTCAGAAGGGACATTTTCAGTGCCCTGAAACAGAACAATTCTGTTACTGGCACGAGCACTTGGGACAAGAAATGCATTTGTACCATAAAACAAGCTTAAAAGGGTCAGAAATGGATATTGCAGCTTCTCTTTGTTGTAAAGAAGTCAAACCGACTTTGAAGAATCCAAATGAAATTTCAGTCTATCAGGAAAAACAGTTAGTATAAAAAAAAAAAAAAAGGGACTTGAGGCACAGTCATGTAAGACAACTCCTGTCTGCAATTTTTTTTTTGTCTTATGGAAATAATCAACTTTAAAAAAAAACAAACCCATAGAACTAATTTTTATTTCTATTTTCTCTGCAGTTTTTGGGAGAAAGCAACACAATACATCCCTTTCAAGTGCAAACCAACGCAGCTGCCAGGAAACAGTGTAAAAACAAGAGAGGTTCAGGAATGGAAGCTTCTATCTTGCTTCCTACTCTGATTTCCCAGATTTCCTTCCCCCAGAACGCTCAGTCACAGGACAGAATAAGAAAACAATTTGGAGGAGGGGAACAAAAAAAAAAATGACCATAAAAAGCAAGAAAGTCTGATGCAATCAGGTTTTTAGGAGAAATCAGAGATAGCCAAGAAGGGGTGAGGACTGGAAATGGAATAGCAGTGTTTTAAATCCAAGGGGATTTTTACAGTCCTGGACAAGAGCAGGGAAGGAGGATAAGGAAAAAACAAAATATGTAAAAAAATACATAATTAAACAAGAAATCTACAAACATGGGAAAGATGGGGTAGGAATAAGTAGTGAACAACTCATTTAAAGAGTTGTCTTCGCCTATTTCAAATAAAAAATAATAAAATACATGAAAATTAAGTTAAACAAGTGCCTCTAAATCATCACACAAGTCCCAAGCCTGAACATCCCAGAATTTTTCACTTTCCAGAATTTTGGCATCTCTGTGCTCCATCCCTCTTTGCACAGACCATCAATAATGATCCTCAATATTTCGTATTGATGAAGGACCTCGTTAATTCTTGCCCAGCTCCTGTCCCTTGCTGAAATCCCAGCTCTGGGAAATACTGACACAGAATTTCCAGACCTTTACCCCAGCCAGGAGCCAGGCCTGGGAAAAGCTGAGACTTCCCAGAGCTCCCCGAGGAACAGAGCCCAGGGCCCTGCGGAAAGAATCCTGGAGAGCTCAGTATCCCTCCCTGGGAGAGCCCCAGGGAACACCCCAAAAACTCAGCATCCAGGATGGGGGAAGACCCTTCAGGCTGGATCCTTGGGAGGGTCCAAAGCCACTCTGGAGAAACCTGGGATAGTGGAAGGTGTCCCTGTCTAGAGTGTTTTATTTTCTTTTTTCTCTGCCAGAGTCAGGATTAAATGCTAGAAATGGTATTTCTTGGTCAGACTCAGGCGTTTATTAATTCTTATCTGTATTACAAACCATGAATTGTACAGCACATCAAGCTGACAAACCCCTACTTCCCTCTCTACAAGGCCTTTAAACAATAAAATGCCCAATTATGAAATGACACCTAAATTATTTTTACTTTTAACCCAATCACCAACCACCCCTGGCCCACAATGTGGATTTTTCTACCCAATTACAAAACCCCACCCAGACCATGGAGAAGGTGAAAAAGGACTCAAGCTCTGCCTTAAATCCTCCATCTTGCTTTATATCTATATTACTGATTTTTAACCCTGAAACTCTCAGTTTTGCCCCCTGTGCTATCCCACACTCCTATCCAAACCCCACACCCACAATCCCAGGGCTGACACTCAATTTTGGGAGCCTTTTCCATAGCTTCAGGTCACTGCAGTGTTTGCCTGGGGGTCAGTGAGCACAGAAAACCTGGAATTCTCAGTGCCCAGGGCTCCAGCACCTGCCCAGGGGACAAAATCACCTCCAAGGTGCCTCCAAACCCAACCCACTCTGAGATTCTGTTCTGTGATATTTGGGGCTCAGCTGGAGAGGCCAAACCTCACTCCCAATTTTTGGGAAGTTCAAAGCAGCACGGATGAAAACAATCTGTTCTTGACAAAGAATTCCATACAGACATCACCAGGATATGGGATAGATGCATTTTTGAGCAGTGAATCCCTAACATTATAACACATCAATATTTTATCAATAACTATTTTATCAATAACTATTTTAACAATAACTATTTTATCAATAAGCAATAAATAGATAATAAGTAATAGTAAATAAATTACAATAAATAAATGAAAATACACAATGAACATACTTTAATCAATAAATAAAAAGCTTGCCAACGCATTTTATTAGCCCCAAAAATTATCAGTGAGGGAATGGCTGCCCAGTTCCCCCATCAGAATATCCAATACTCCACAGAGCTTTTTATTAGCCCTGACCCTCATTCTCTCCCTTTTCTTTGGGCTCAGAATGTTCATTTCTCCTATTTTATGTCAAGGAACAAAACCCATCTCCCACACATCCGAAATAAACAGGAACTAGCAGAAGACTGCTGTGGTTGTTGTTTTTGGGGTTTTTTTTAAGAGAATGTATAAATATAAACGCACAGCCAAGAAGAAATGTGAGAAATGTGCTATATTTCAGCAAGGACTCAGAGTCCACTCAGTGACCTGCACCTTTCAGACACATCTGAGGAACACCTGAGTGTTTCCAAGCACGAAAATCACAGTCTGCTCTGTCAGAACATCCCCCAGAAAGTCATAAAGGTGTTACAGGCACAGAACTGCACTTTAACCAAGAGTGGGGAATTTTACATTTTCTTTTCTCCATCAAAAAAAAAAAAGTCTGTGTGTTGTCTCAAAACCATTTACTGCTCTCAGGCACGCACAAAAGGACTAAGACATACGTTTTATGGAAAGCAGGAAACAACCTGATGAAGAACCAGGTTAATATTTCATTGGAGGATCTGCTGGGTTCCAGCAGAGGCAGTGGAAGGTGAAGGAAGACACAGCAGCTTCCTCTCAGCAATTCCTGCAGGTCAGAGGAGACAACTCCAGGACGGCTCAGAGCAGATCAAACAATCATTTTCCAAACCCATTTCTTCACACGGACAAACCCTTCATTACTTCAGCTCCTTCAATTACTGAAAAAACAGACAACTGAGGTACAGAAACAGGAAATTGTTTTTGCAGTAAAAAAAGGAGAGCAACAATTGAAGCGGGAGCACTGTCCAGATCAGCCAGTCTGCCCAACATCAGAACCACAATTCCTTTTTTTAAAAACCAAGTGACAGAAGGCTGCAGCACCTTGTGATGTACAGAAAATATCACAGATATTCAGCTTATTTGGGGAGGCAATGCACATGCCAGAATTCCTGCAAACTTTCCATTCTCAGGGCATTTTGCTATGTAAGAGTTAAGCAGAGGGTTTTTTAGGATGGAGATGAGAATGCCTTAAGAAAAACCCTCAATTTTTCACGTACAATCCTGGGTTGTAGCAGTCACTGAGTGAAACCTGAGGACAGCATCTGCACCATGCCAGGGAAAACTCAAATTAAAGCTGGCACAGAAGAAATTAAAGATCAAATCACCTGCAGAAGTATTACCCACAAAGGAAAAAGCAACAGTGACTTAGGGGAGAAATGGATAAAGCGAGCGGGTGGGAAAATCAACTTTACTGCTGGAGATCCAACTCAATTTATTATTGAGGATGATTCACCACCCAAATCCTGTGCTCTGGACAAAACCCACCTCCTGGGCTGCAGGCAGCTGAGCAAAAAGCCCAGATCAGCACAAGTCAGGATTAGAGTGGCAACCCAGTTTGGAGTCAATCATTACAAGGCTGAACCACAGCTGCCTGCTCTTAATGCACGGCTGCATTAACCCTCAGCAAAGGGCTTGAAAATCAGCCAAAAAAAAAAAATAATAATAAGAGAACCCTGAATCATTAAAAACTTTCAGCACAAAATTTTAACTCTGTGTGTTGGCTGCTAATAGATATTAGTGGAGTGATGGAAGCCAAGGAAAGAATTGCAGAAAATTATCATTTTCGACTGTGTCACACAACAAGCAGCTGAATGGTTTCCACAGACAGCAATTAAAATAAGAAAGTTCTGGTACAAATATGGAAACTGATTAAAAGACAGCTGTAAAGTCTGCTAAATCTGCGATGAATAAAAATTAAAAAAAAATCAATCTGCAAAAGCAAAAGATGAAAGATCCTTAATGAAAGGGAACCCTCTTTCAGTTTCATTGTCTGGGCTGACTTCTGGCATAGGAAAATGGGTTCTGTGGAGCTGCACTTAAAAGGTCACGGAGTTTCCTTCCTTGATCTTGTACCATGAACAATTTTAGAAGGCATTAAACATTTCAGAACAGCCTATCTAAACAAATTTTTTGCTTATCCTGTCATTGAATTAAGTTGAACCCATTCCAGTAAGTCTGACCAAAAAAATAAAATAAAATAAAATAAAATAAAATAAAATAAAAAGGCCCCCCAAAAGCAGCTCCAAAATATAATATTTATGCCATAATGCATAAATAAATGCAAACTTGAGTCCACGCCAGAACAGCATAAATTAGAGAGAAATAATTCTTCCATAGCTGACAATTTGAAAAGAGAGCACTGAGATCTGGGGGGAACTCCACTTGCTACGACAAAAAAAAAAATCTATTTCATTGACAGCAAACTGACCAGCCTTGTTCAAAAAACTGCGTGTGGCAATTCTGAGAGAGAGAGAGATAAAAAACCTCGGGACCTTTTCCGTGGATTTCGCACTCAATGCCTCGTCCTGCTTCACTCCAGGGCTGGGAATTGTCAGCAATAAATACTTCCAGACCTATAAAACTCTATGAACTGCTCACTATTCGTCGAGAACCCAGAGAAGGGAGGGGCAGAGCTTCGTTTATTCTTTCCAAAGAATTTTGCAGCTCCTTTTTATTTCGAACCATAAACTTCATCCCACCCCGGTTTTACAGAGCGAAACATCAACGGGCTCAAGGACAGGATCAACAGCAAAATGTTGACCCCAGAAACAAGTCAGGACTGGCCTTATCATTATTCTATCCCACACCTGCAGCCTGACAGGCCCAAATTCAAAAAGCAGGGAAGAAAAAACCCAAGTGAAAACGCAAAAGGCAGAAATCCTTTTTTTTTTTTTTTTTTTTATGCGTTAAAACGCACTTTCACTTTCCCCACTGCTTCAGTGCAAGAAAGAACGCACGGATTTCGAGTTCCCAGAGTGTTTCCAGGTACTGTTAATGAGCCTAACACCACTTTATCTCCCCCAGAATTCACTTTATTTCTGACTCTGCCCTCCAATGGACAACCCACCGCCTTTTCCAGGGCTCTCCCCTTCCCCTACAGCCCAGCACCAAAGGGGAGGAAAGGAAAGTTTCAAACCTTGCCAGGAAGTTTTATTGTTTAACTCCAACCCTGCAGCTGCCCCTGGTTCGAGATCCCCCAGCAGAAGGGTCACACAGCTCACTGCACTCCCCGGTGGGGCTGGCAGCTGATTCACCTGGATTTTTTATCATTTACTCATCATACACTTGCACTGTGCTGGCCATGAGGTGCCTCCTGCTCCTCTGCAGGGCAGAAATCCGGCACATTTTAACCCAGGGATGGCTTTCCTTTAACATTTGACCATCAAACAGACAGCATGAAGCGTTATTATTTCTGTTTAAGCGCCATCCTTTCTGTTATTATTATTATTTAGGCAGAGCATGCGCACACAGAGCTTACCTACAGAAAATTGAATATGCTGGCTGTTATCAGCTAGATCAGAGTCACCCGTGCCTGAAAGAAACCACAACTCTCTCTCCTCTGCTGTCCTGGCAAACTCTGAATGCCAAAACTTCCCTTTCCAATTTCCTCTGTAAGAAGCAGATGCGTTCATCAGCTGTCCGCAGCCAGACAACTCACAGGATTAACACAACGTTGTGTCATCACCAGAACCAAAAGCTGAGTGAAAGCAATCGAGATGGAGCAAGAAACCTGGAAATGTAAAAATGAAGCTCTGGCCAGCAGGTGAATGTCAGTGCTGAGCGCTTTAAAGCAAAGGGAAATTGGGTTTTCTCTCCATTCGGCGAGACAACTCCTCCCCAGGTATTTCCTGCAGCAGGGAAAAGCACCAGGATGCCAGAGGAGTGCTTTAATCTAAAGCAAACATCTCCACGTGATGGAAAGGAGGGAGAGGGGGAGAGCCCAGGCGGCTCCTGAGCCCACAAGGCAAAATTCATCTGCTGCTGGGCATCTCTTCCTGCACATCTTCATGGAATGGGAGCCAGGTCCAGGAATGGTGACACCAACCTCAGCTCAACTGAGAGACTATTCCCCAAAATCCCACAGGGAACGAGGTTCCTGGATATTTGAGTGGGCTCCTCACTGCCATACAGCTCATCATTATATTTGACATTTATCCTATTAATCAATTCATTTATTTATTCATTTACCGCCACGGCAAAGTGATCCAAATACAACTCGGGAGGAGAAAATGAAGATATTTCACATTGAAATTTACAGTTTAAATAAACTAGTCATGGTCCTTGTTTGAAGTGTCCAGAGTTCCTTTGTGCTCGTCCCCACAACCAATTACAAACTACCTTTTTTTTTAATTTAACAAAAAAGAAAGAAAGAACAACAAAACCCCACCTCATTATTTGCATGTTGTTATTTTTCGCCCTCTTTGAAATGCTCTTCTGGGGCAAGCTTTTTGATCTAAAAAGCATTTAATTAACAAAAAGAAAAAAAAGAAAGGAAAACTTTAAATCCCTATATACAAACTATAGCAACATTTTTTTGGAGGGGGCGAATGTATTCCCTGAAATTATATATATATTCCCAAGGATTGTTTCTGGATTAGCAGGGCCAGAACACAGCCAGATTCCAAAATAAAATAAAATAAAATAAACCCAGAAACCAACTTATTTCAAGTGTAAACTTCAAGTTTCTTGATCAAACCCCATCAGTATATTCCAAGAATTAATCTGGAGATCCGAAGGAGCCATTTTCTCTCGATATGGAGAGCGACAGATGGAGCAAAATTTTGAGCACATTTTGAGTTGCTGTGATGTTCCTGTCACTGCAGCCAGCGAGGAGCCTCAGCACAGCCACCTCCCAGGAGCTGCAGGGCCAGCATAATTATAAAACCAGATATGAATTAAAAATATTGAAAAAAAAAAAAAAAGGAGTGGGAAGGGACAGGTTCTTTCCATCTGGCTGAATTCCAGGGATAGGATTTAGAGTTTTGCAAGCAGCCCAAAACTCAGCTGTTTCCTCTCCGCCTCCCGGCTAAGTTTAATTCTCCGTTTCTGCGAGAGGGAAGAGCCTCCTCCAGAATGCCTGAGCAGCACCCAGGGACCGTCCCCTTCCTCCCTGAGCCCTGCTGACCTCCTGGGCAGGCAATCCCACCCACCCTGCGGGAAAAACGCCTTTTCCTGCCCTGCACCCGGGGCTGTGCCCGCACCTGGCGGCACAAGGGAGGCCAAGGCGTGGGGCGAGCAGGTGCAGACACCAAAGGACACTGCTGGAGTGTCACCGGGGATGTGAGAGCTGAGAATGAGCCGCCTCAAAGGGAAGGGGAGGGGAGGTCAGCCTTTGCTGTGCCATACATACAGCTGAGGTTGCACTGGGTGACATCCAAAGTAAACACCGCTGCAGCATTTACAGCCAGCACCAACATTCCTACAGCTTTCCAGACTGCAAGATAACACGTGCTGGCCTTTTTTCTTTTTTTTTTTTCTTCCCCTTTTTCTTCCCCCTCACTGTTTCACTCTCACAGCAATTTGCATAAGGTGAGGGACCCGAGTGTAAAACTTGGGGCTTTACTCAAAGGGGCCGCGGTGTTTGGAAAACAACATTTCCCAATTCCAGGTACTATCAAACTCTTACACCAAATCACCCAGCACTGAAATATCTCAACCAGATAGATAGCGCTCTAGATGGATAATCCAGATATATCTAGAGAATAATGATGGAGAGAGCTCTGCTCTTTTAGATCACTAATTCTGAATTATTTGCCTTTAGTGCTGATGGTTCAGCACCTGCACAGGTGCTCCTTTGGGCTTTTGACACATCCTCCCAGCCAAGAGAAGCCCTCAGCGGCTGGGGAGGGCTGTGTGTGTGCAGGATCCCCGAGCACCTTCCCGGGGCAGAGCGAGGGAGGCCCTTGGGTTTGCTCAGATCAGATCTGTGCCCACAGGAACCGCTTCCGCTCCCCAAACCGCAGCGCAAACCACAGCCCCGGAGCCTCCCGACGGGCTGCAGGACACACTGCCAGCTGCAGAGCTGCACCCCAGCACCAGGACATCCCTAAACCCTCACCACACGAGGATTCCCCCCCTCATCCTCACTTTTAGGAAGTCCACATGATAGAAATTCGCTCTCCTCCACTGCAGTTCCCGCTGGATGTTTGCCAGGGCTGATGCTGCTGCCTCAGTCAGGACACAGTGTGCAGCAGCAGGGAAAATCCCTCTTTTAAATCCCCACAACAGCAGCTCGCTTTTGGCTGAGGTCACTGCCTCATTTAGGACATCACATAATTGCAATTTTTCAAAAGCAGGGGAGGAAAAAAAATCCTATGGGCATGGAGCAGAAAAATCCTATGGGCATGGAGCAGAAAAATCCTATAGGCACGGAGCAGAAAACAACGCTGTGTCCTGGTGTGTAGGCAGCAGCTTTGAAAGGCACTCAGCAGAAGAAGAGGAATTATCAGGACACAGCCCCAACACTGCCCCATGGGACCTGGTGTCACCCGGAGCAGCCTCCTCGAGGGGCAGAGGGACACCCCCAGAGCCCCAAGGTGTCCCCTCTGTCCCGCACAGCACACTGGGCTGCCCTGTCAGGCCTCTGTGCCTCCCAGCAGCAGGTCGTGGCCCTGCAGGCTGCCATGTGCCTGCAGAGCACGGGGCAGGCAGGAAAACCTCTCTCCTATCTGGCAGCTGCCACCAGCTCTCTCATTTCTCTCCCTCTCACTCACTTCCTATTGATTTCTCCTGTCTCGCGCTGCAGCTTTTTCCTTTTTCCTTTCTCTGCCCGCTCGTTATGGCTTCCTTTCTCCTTTCATTCTCTCCTCTTCCACGTTTTCCATCACTTTGTTGTTTTTTTTTTTTTTTTTCTGGCAGCTTTGATCTCTTTTGATGCCTCTTTTGCATCTGGGCACAGCAGAGAGGCAGCGGTGCCTCTGTGGCACTGAGAGGAGACGCCTCGTCTGAAGTGCTGCCAAGAAGCTGCCCCAACAGCCACTATCATAACAGGCTAAAAAAGACTTTGAGGCAGCCATCAGATGCTCCAGGTGAGCCTGCAGGTTGCAGCTTGTATGTTCATGGGAGTGGTGGACTGCCAGTCCTTCGCCTGTCTCACATCAGTCTGCTGCTTTATTAAACACATGGGGCTTTTCCTCCGCGTTGGGAAATCGGGTCAGTCCAGGTCCCACCTAAGTTTTGCAGCCCCTCTCCAGCACCTCAGGACTCTAGGAAAGAGCATTTAAATCTTCTTAGGTTCTTGCACTTGGGATGTCACCCAGGACTGCATGTGACACCACAAACCAGCATTCACAGCCCGCAAATAAATTCAGGACCAGCTTCTCACACAGACGAGAGTAAATCGTGCTGCTACTCACAGATTCAATAAGCAACAGCACCTGAATAAAATTCAGGTTCCTAGCAATATCTCTGAAAGTTTCCAAAACATCAAGAGCTCAGGAGTAAAACCAGTTCGAGTTTTGCCTTTGCAGCCACAGTTCTTGTGCCAGCTGAGAGCAACCAAGAGCTGCCAGAACGTGGAGATTGTCTCTTAGGTTTTCTAGCACCAACATTTCAACTTCTTGGTACCGTCAAGAGAGGCCCTGCTGCTTAATTCCCATACTTGAACTTTCACCCAACCCTCTGCCCATAAAAGGTTTATTTTTTGGAAGAACTGAGCCCCGAGTGCCACGTCCAGGTCAGGGACTGACAGAACAACCATCCACATCCCACCAGAATTATTCCAAATACACAAACCTGAGCTGTGATCTTTTCCACCTCGGGAAGGGGCTCCTCTCATCTGCTCTCCAACAGCAATTCCATGAAAACGCTTTGGCCACCGAACCTTTTCGGCGTTGTCAAAACAGAGCTTAAAATAGCCCCAGCAGGATCGCACTGAAGTGTTTGCCAACAAATGTAAACAGCCGTGTTTCTTATTTACCACGGGGCTCTGCAAGAAACGGGTTCCTGCCCGTGGGCCTCAGAAGTCAAACAGACACAACACTGAAAATCCTCAAGGAAAGGATGCGGGGTGATAACAAAACATCCAGCCCATTTGTGACTGTCACGGGCTGAACGCTGTTTGTTTGCCTTTGACTATTTATACTCATGCTTACATTCGAAACGTAAGGACGCTGTTTTTTCCTGTCGCTTTAATGTATTTATTTTTACGTGTTTTCTTTTCAAAGAAAAACGAGTAAACGTTGCTTCTTCCTGTCTTTTTCAAAGCGTGCTGTTACTATTTTGTACGTATCCTGCCTTGCATTTTATCCCTTTTGCATCCTTAATCAAACGCTGCACGTTTGACATCCCTTTTTCATTTTACTAATTCCCTTGCTGCTGCTTCTCCTGTCCTTATTTTAAGCCCTCTCTTCTGATGTTGAGATATTACCAACATCCAGGCTCCTGACCCTGAGTTTAATCAAGCTGAGACATGAACTAAGACTTTTATTCTTTAAACCTACTAATTATCCAGAGCAGGGCCACAGAACGCAGCATCACCTACCTGAAAAAATGCATTTAAGTCTATTTTTTTTTAGTGCTATTGATATCTCTTACACAGGAAGATCTGCTTATCTCAAAGCAGATAAAATATCAGGGGGAGTGCTCGGGCAGGGGAATATCTGGAATGCTACAAGAAGCATTTTTACAGCAACTCATCCACTAGAAACCGGAGGATAACACAAATGGGATTCATTAATAAATCTCCAACCGGTAATTTTCAGAGGGAAGGAAAAGGTATTCAAGGAGAAAACTGGAGGATGAAAGCTCAAGGCAAGAGGCTGAGCTTATCTTTCAGGCAGCACAGCCAAAATTCCTCCCTGGTGACCCAAAGGACCACCTTGAGGTGGAGTGGAGAATTCAGTCTCCAGACCAAAGCAAACACTGCTCCTCTCTGAGACACTGCAGAACCACAGGGCTGGCCAGGTGGGGTGAGAATTAAAACCATGAGAGGTAAAGCTACTCAAAATACTACGGGAAAAATGGGAGAACAGGAGTTAGTGTCAAAAATCCCGTTGGTTATACTCCAAAGCTTCTTGGGAAAACGGAAGCAGTCGCTGAAGCTACTCAAATTCTTTAGACATAAATTCACTGGGAGACCCCAGTGCAGGAAATCACCAAATAATCCTGGTGTCTAGCCATGAAACATGGAAAATAACTGGTACAGGTGTCTGTGCCACCTTCCCCAGGCAAATTCATCAATGCCTTGGGATGAACTGCCAAAATCTCCAGCGCCTAAATCACCACTTCTACAGTAAAACACCGCTTCCACACGAATCATTCCTGCTACAAAATCAGCACTTGCACAAGGAGGGCCAGACCAGTGGGGAGAGGGAACAGAAGGCTCTTTGATTTCCAGCAGCACGACTGTGGTCACTGCTGTCCCCCTCCAGGACCAAGGGACTCTCCTCCCACACAGGGCATGGAAGTCAAAGGACACCAGTGAACACCCACAAACCCCACCAGTGACCTCAGCAAACTCCTGCTCCAAGGGCAAGCTGCACTCTCCTCCTTCTCAAGCATCTCCAGCTAGGACAGCACTGAATAATTTTTTTTTTTTTTGCTGCTAAAGTCCCATGCATGTGGACCAGAATTTTGCAAATCTACAGCTGAAGGAGCCAACACGCCAGTACCTTCCCTAATCCATCCATTTGAAATGTTAAAATGCCATTAGCAGGAGTTCTGTGCACAGGGAGAATTATACAATTGGGCTCGCAGATGAAATATCATTCCTGCCTCCACCCAAATAATCACAACGCCCACAGCTCTACTCAAAACTCGAAAATCAAGCTCACCTCAAGCTCCTGTCTCCAGTAAAAGCCCTAATAAACTATGCAACGTGAAGTGGCGGCATTTGTGTCCCAGCCAGCAGTCAACACCCCAGACAGTCCTCTCCCCTGCCAGCCCCAAGAAACAGAGAATAAAACAAATAAAATGTGCATTTATGCACAGACTGTGTCCACTGCTAATTTCCAAACACAGCAAAGGCACGAGGATGAAAAGCCCCACTCAAACACTACTATTCTTTTTAATCCTCAGATATCATGCTGTAGCCCATTTTCTGTAAATATTGGATTTTACAAACTCTACTGATGAAGAAAATGCACGAAAATGACATTCAACTAGTCAGTATCAGTAAGGTGTGACTTTCTGTGCAGTCCTTACCCTGCTGGAAGAAATAAACCCCTTTTTCCCCACCACACAGTCCAAGAATTCCCAATTCCTACGGGCACTTCCAAAGGGCCAAAGACAGGGAAAGTGCATCTAAAGCAGATAAGAAACAATTAAGAGTCTATTTTAATACCAAGTCGGGAGCAAATCACCAATTAAAACTTCTCGAGGGTAATTATGTGTAAATTCTACCTCTGCTGTTTTCCAATCATAGCAACAGAAACTACAGCACGGTTATAAATAAAACTCATTTGCAAGCAACTGCAGAGAGAGGAGCCACCAGTTCCTCAGCGAGGTCCTGCAAAAGCAAGAGCCTCCTTTTTTTTTATTTTTTTCCTTTTCTAATAAATAAATACTTCATAAACCTTTAATAAAGGGAGGGAAAACATAAAGCAAGTCCTGCAGCCGTGCAGTTGCTCAACCCCGAAGCGCGTTTGGAACGGCGACAGGAAGAAAAATACAGTTAACTGCGAGAGCGAGAAGAAATTAATGGCACACAAATGTTTCTTTAGTGTCATAACAGGATACAGCCGAGCTCGGGCCGGCCTGTGGTGGCCAAGCAGAGGCTGGAAATGGCCGAATTTCGGAATTTCAGCGCGGCCTTGGGAAGAATAAAGGCCTTATCTCACCCGGCCATGTGTGCACAGAGCACACAGCAACGCCCAGAGCTGGCCAGGCTCCGGCCAGGAGACTTCCAGAGGCAGGGAACGTGGGTACACTGCAGCAGGAACAGAGAAACTCCTCCAGCAAACCCTGCCCTGCCGCCTGCCACCCCTCACTGGTCACACTGAGCCCCAAAGTTGGCCAATGCCCCTGCCAAAAACAGCACCCAGCAAGAAAAACCCAACTCGGCACCAGCCAGCAGCCAAAAATAGATTTATTTTTTAATTTTTTTTTTTCAGGGTAGAAGATATGGGAAATCTCAGCTAAATCCAGAGCTGGATGAAGTTTCAGTCACCTGACAGATTTTAGACACCTTTAGGACAAGAAAGGTCCCCTCCATGTGCAGATTTCATCCCACTAACAAACTTTTTTTTAGGTTAGAAGATATGGGAAATCTCAGCCACTAACAATCTTTTTTTTTTTTTTTCAGGTTAGAAGATATGGGAAATCTCAGCTAAATCCAGAGCTGGATGAAGTTTCAGTCACCTGACAGATTTTAGACACCTTTAGGACAAGAAAGGTCCCCTCCATGTGCAGATTTCATCCCACTAACAAACTTTTTTTTTTAGGTTAGAAGATATGGGAAATCTCAGCCACTAACAATCTTTTTTTTTTTTTTTCAGGTTAGAAGATATGGGAAATCTCAGCTAAATCCAGAGCTGGATGAATCTCCAGTCACCTGACAGATTTTAGACACCTTCAGGATAAGAAAGGTCCCCTCCATGTGCAGATTTCATCCCACTAACAAACTTTTTTTTTAGGTTAGAAGATATGGGAAATCTCAGCCACTAACAATCTTTTTTTTTTTTTCAGGTTAGAAGATATGGGAAATCTCAGCTAAATCCAGAGCTGGATGAAGCTCCAGTCACCTGACGGATTCTAGACACCTTTAGGATAAGAAAGGTCCCCTCCATGTGCAGATTTCATCCCACTAATGATCAAGTCGAGCCAGATGAGCAGCTCAGGGATGTCCACCCACCTCAAAGAGTTACTAAACTCAACTCAGCCAGATAAATGCCACCTTAGGAAGCCTCTGAACAAACACAGCGTGGCAAAGGGAGGATTAAATGAAGAGGCTGTAAATGCTTATAAACACTAAGGAGCAGAGCAATAAGGCTGGAGGATCAAGAGTTTGATACAGTCCAACGGGCACCAGCACTATGAAATTAAAAAAAAAAAAGCAGCTGACAAAGTAAAAGAACATCCTGAGGGAACCAAGGGGAAGTTAACTCAGTGTTTAACTCTCTCAACCCATCAGCAGCTGGGCAAGGCACCACGGAGATCCTGGAGAACGTTCTGCTGACGTGATTTTAAGCCTCAAGCACTACGTCAGGAGATCAGTTTTTTGTCTGTCTGCCCCTTTTAGGTGCTCCCCTAAATGCACAGAACTCTCAACAGCCATTACACTCTCAGGAGTCTTTAAAGCTGCTCTGCCTTTTTTTTTGTTTAATGCCTGGTGTTCCCCCACTCCCGGACTGAAGGCACTTGAAGGAGAAGACACCAGAAAACGATGCTGCTTTGGGAGTTCTGAAAACACAATCTGAGCATAACCACCACCAAAATTAACTGGGGTAAGGTTTAGTCCACGGAGAGAGTGAGCCCAGACACATTCAGATATGAACTGGCCTGACTGTGTTTCAGCAGTGCCAGACACTAAAATCCATTCAACTTTCCTGGGAAAGAGAACAAAAATAAAAGAAGGGGAAAATGAAAATAAAAATAAAAAGAGGGGGCTTAATAAAAACATAATTTATCATCCTGGCTCCAGAGCAGCACTAGAAATAGCCATTCATAGATTCCTAATTTATATACTTAATGGTAATTGTGACATTATCAACAAAAACAAGAGATATAAAATATGGCAAGGATGAGACAAGAGCAGCCTGGGCAAGGAAAATGTGACAGCTGTCAAATCATTACCACCTTAAACTGAAGGGATACCAAAGGAAATCTCTGCTGCCTGTAATGTGGATTTAAGCAGCTCTATATACGCAAAACGCAAATATGTAAAGCTAATATGGAGAAAAATCCAGGCCCAAGCCACCCTATTATATTCCTAATACCATCTGGCCCACATGTAAGTGGGTTTTCCCTGATTTAAGGCAATTCCCATCTCAATCCCACCGAGGCAGGTGACTGACAAACACAGGGAGACCTGAACACGGCAGATGATTTATGCCACGTACATCTAATGACAGTGGAAGCACCGACATTATTTTTATTGCCCCTGCTTTACATTCCAAGCTGAAGAGGCAGATGGAAGGAGGCAACACAGAGACTCCCTGGGAAAGGGGAATGTCCTGCAGGGACAAGAGAGATCAAAACCCATCCCCTCCAAACCCTGCACAGCGCTGGGGATGACCAGGAATGGCAGAGGTGGGAACAAACACCACCACCACCAGTCTGCCAGGGAATAAATCAGAGAATCATCATCCGACAATCCCAGGATGGTTTGGGCTGGGAGGGACCTTAAAGACACTTCCCGCTGTCCCAGGCTGCTCCAGCCTGGCCTTGGACACTGCCAGGGATGCAGGGCTGTGTCACAGCTGCTCTGTCACCACCCTCACAGGGGACAATTCTGCCCTAATAACCAATCTAACCCTGCTCTGAGGTTGAAACCATTCCTCCCTTGTCCCGTCACTCCAGGCCTTTTAAAATTTAGTCTCTCTCCATCTTCTCTGAAAGCTCCTTCAGGTCCTGGCAGGCCACAGTCGGATCACCCCAAAGCTTCTGTTCCCCTGGCTGAGCCATGGCCATGACTCTGTACCCCAGAGCTGGGGCTGCTCCAGGCCAGAGGTGGAAAAAGCAGTGACAAGAAGAGATCCAGTTTCCCCACATTCCCCCAGCCATCCCAGAAATCCGAGGGCTGTGGAGACAGCTCCTCACCTGACATTAAAAGCCTTTTGATCCAAAGCCTTAATGGAACACCAAACAGAAACATCCTCCTGACATGACTGAGAGCAAAAGGAAATGAGACTTTTTTTTTTTTTTTTTTGTCTCCGCCGCATTTTCAATTTGGCTGCCCCAATTCAATAATGGAAAGTATTTTGTTTTACTAACAAGTAAATTAAATTCCCTGTTCTCGTGCTTTTCCTTTCCATGCATCACTCAGCTGCTTCTTGGTATGAAAATCCCGTCGTTCTTTTTGATATCATGCAACTGCCACAAGACATATGGCCTGAAGTACGTAACAAAATCCTCACAAATCCACTGAAATGCCTTTTTACTGTCACTGCCTTGCCTGGCACAGGGAAAAAAAACATCCTACAACTCAAGGGCCATTCATGCACTGCAAAAGAGAGAATTCTGCTAGCACAAGCTACGAAATTAATGGCCAAGATTTAATACTCTGTGAAGAGTTGTAAACACAGATTGCACACAAATCTGAGCTGTCCCAGAGCCCGCTGGAGTGTGCTGTCTGCGAGGACCTGTGGAGTCACAAAAAAAACCCTGGGTTGGTGTGAGAACCACTCAGTGTCTCTCCTGCCCACACCTGGAGCCTAAAATTGGTGAGTTTGGGCACCCCAAAGCATCGCTGCCCTGTCCCAGCCCCAGCTTCGCTGCTGTGCCACAACTGCTTGGGCACGGAAGGCCTTTGCCACACACATTCACACCTTAACCACACGATAAAGATTCATAAAGTGGGTTTTTACACCATATACCGCCCGAAAAAAAAAAAAAAGTATCTTTTCTTCTCATAAAAAAAAAAAAATAAATCTGATGACGCTCATGTATCATGTTGTTTCCTACTTGACTTTTTTTTTTTTTTTTTTTTTCCCATTGCTCTGAAACATCCCAGAACAAACAAGAGAACTGCAAAGGTAATGAAAGGCACCTGCAGAGCAGCCCAGAGGCCTGAGCAGGTATCTAAAGGCAGGTTTCCTGCTCAGGTAGACACCAGCAGACATTCCTGCTCGTCAGCTATCCCTCCTGCCCTCACCTGGAGTGACCTCTGCGCAGCACTTGACCCAAGGAGACCCAAGTGCATCTCCAACACGGTCTCTGAGCTCAGCCTTGAGCCGGATCCTAAATTCTGGTGGTTTCTCCAGCCTGAACTCCTTGCAGGAACACTCGCTGTCGGTGTTCCCCGCTGAATTTCCACCCCTGGATCCTACAGTCAGCTCTGAAAGCTGCTGGACTTGAAATACTCCAGTTTCAAAGTTAACCCAGTCGCTTTGACAGTGAAGACACCCTTGGCTCCCAGAACCTCTGATTTAAGGCTGCTTTTTCTCATCCTGTCTGTCACTGAAGCCACGACACAAAGTACACGAGTGCGGCGAATGTTCACGCTTCAGAAAAAGGAAAAAAAAAAAAAAAATAATCAAGGAATCTTATTTTATACTGACCTGTCCGTGATTGTGGACTGTGTGCCACTCATTGGAGCCTTTGGCAAGAAGTCGTATTATCCAATTTACATTTTACTCTTATTGCAGGAGTATGAAGGAGGCTTTGCCCCTCACACGCACCGAGGCTCAGGATCCAGCCTTGCTCCAGAAGCGGCATGCACAGAGGACAAACTCAGTTCAAGGGCAGGAGAAGGGAACAACAACAACAACAACAACAACAAAAAATCCGAAAAAAAAAAAAAAAAAAAACCGGCAAAAAAAACCCCAATCCAAAACAACTCCAAAAACTCTTCTTTGCAGTCAACCCAGAATATCCAAACCACGGAAAGCGGGGCGTGGGGGATTAAAAAAAAAAAAAAAAAAAAAAAAGAAGAAGAAGCAAACAAAACTCCAACGAGAAAAAAGCAAACAAACTCCAACAACAACAAAAAATAAAGAAACCGAGCGGCCCCGGTGGGCTGCGGCCAGAAGGCGCTCCGCGGGGGCGGCGGTGCCGGGCTCAGCGCTCGGGGGGCGGGCGGCGCTCCCCGCCCGCGGCCGGGCCCATGGCCGCTGCCCGCCCGCCCCGACCCCCGCCCGAGCGGCGCCCACAGGGGCTCGGGCAGGGCGGCCGCCTCTAGGCCCGGGGCTCCATCCCCCGCCGCTCCGCCTCTCGCTCCGGCCCGGCGCCCAGCGGCGAGCTGGCTGAGGGCTGAGCGCCGCTCTCCGCTCTGGGCCGAGTCCCGCCGCGCTGCTGTGCCGGCCGCTGGCTCCGCCGCGCTGCGCCGCTCCGAGAGGCGGGAGCCCGAGCCCCGGAGCCTGCGCCGAGCCGAGCCGGGCCGGGCTCGCCCCTCCCCGGCGCCTCCGGGGGCTCGTACCTCCGGCCGCCCCGCCCCGCCGCGGATCCCTCCGCCGGCAGCCCTCCTCTTCCTCTCTTCTCCTCCTCCCTCTCCTTCTCCTCCTTTTCCCCCTCCTCTTCTCCTCTTCTCCTCCTCCTTCTCTTCTCCTTCTCCCTCTCCTCTTCCTCCTCTTCTCCTCCTCCTTCTCTTCTCCTTCTCCGCTTTCTCCTCCTTCTCCCCTTCCTCCTCCTCCCTCTCTTTTCCTTCTCCGCTTTCTCCTCCTCCTTCTCCCCCTGCTCCTCCTCCCTCTCGGCCCTTCCCCCGGTGGCTGCCGAGGCCTTTTCCCTTCGGGAAGCCTTTTCCAGGCCCGCGGGGTGTTTCCTTCTCTTCCCGTCTGCTCTGTCCCCTTGTGTCCCTGCCGAAGAGCTTTCTCTCCCCCTGCATCCCTAACTCAGGAGGTTTCCCTTTTTCCCTCTTCCCCCTTTTTCCCTCTTCCCCCTTTTTCCCTCTTCCCCCTTTTCCCCTCTTTCTTTCCCCTTTTCCCCTTCTCCGTTCCCCGTCGCCAGCCATCGGTGCCCGCCTGGGCCGTGTCACCAGCGCTCCGAGCAGCGAGCGCCTCCATCTCCATGGAAAATATGACACCGGCGAAACTTAGAGCAGAAAGAAAATAAACAGCGGATTAAAAGAGTAGAAGTGCCAGGAGCCTGTGCAGCACTGAGCCTCGGGCAGTCCCCGGCTGTGCTGTTTGCTCCCAGGCCTTCCGTGGCTCTGCTGTTCCTCACTTTTCCCACGCACGTTCCATCAGGAATTTTTCTCACAGGTTAAGGTCGACATAAATCCGAGGACTGATCCCTCCCTGCGGCCGAGGGCCTGTTTGTGCTGCCCTTCAAAGCCTCCAGTGGGAGAAGATGAGCCTCGCAGGGTGTTTGGGCGTTTAAATTTCAGCAGGTGTGGGTTTCCCTCTCTGCAGCCTGAACACCCAAACACATCCTTGCTCTAACTCCCTGTCCTTTATGCCGTGTAGATTCTGAGAGAGAAATGCCTGTCTGGAACCTACACAGAATCCCAGAATGGTTTGGGTTGGAAGGGACCTTAAAGGTGATTTTGTTCCAAGCCCCTGCCATGGGCAGGGACACCTTCCACAGCGTGAGCACTAACAAAGATCCAGGGAAAGCCACAACTTCTCTGGGCAACCTCACCACCCTCACAAGGAATTATTATTTTTTTCCTAATATCCCATCCAAACCTACTCTCTGTCAGCCTGAAGCCGTTCCCCCATGTCCTGGCACGACAAGCCACTTGTTCTCAAACACCTGGAAATAACATCGACGCCCGAGAACTCCAGGAAACTTCCACGCTCCTCCTCCAGAAATGAAAGCTGGTGAGCGGCGCAGATGTGGAATGAAAAGCAGGATGTGTTTCCACCGCCGGTAATTCCTGCCCCCTCTGCACAGAGGAACTGGTGGAACATCAGCCTCCCCCAGCAGACTAAAATAACCTTCTTAGCTAATCCAAATCATCTAGGACACCACGCTTCTTCCCTTTAATTAACCTTGCCGGGTTATACTTCAAAGGCGGGACAGTGGGCTTGGGAAGAGGCAGGAAAACAGGCTCTGGAGAGTCTTGGGGAGCAGATCCCTGGCTGGGCACACAGGACCATACCTTGCCTGAAGCTGCACCGCTGCTCTGGAACACGGAGCTTTTTCCTGCTCGGAGCGTGGATCAGGAAGGCAGCAGAGCGTCTGAGAGCCTGGAGGATTTGTTGTTTTGGTGAAGTTCAGAGCAAAGAGGGGAAGCGTGGGATGAAATCATTTTCTACATGATGCTTCACGTATATACGCGGGACACTTATGCTTCCTTTTTTGGTTTCCTTTTGGGGAAAATAGAGGCTTGGGAAAGGGAAAAAAAAAAAATAAAGTGTGGGAGTGCAAGACAAGCAGCCACGTCTGCCTCTCCTTCTGCAGCTGTGTGCAACACAGTCATCAGTGCTGATGAAGTGACTGAATGCCTCCATATATCTGTATTTATTTATTATATATCTCTTTATTGCATCTTCTCTGCAATAAATCCCTCCCTGCTTTTAACTTTGGGAACATCGAGTACTGTGCCTGCAGAGGGGAAAGCTCCTGGGAGATCTGATTCATGGCAGGCCCAGCATCTGCATATTAGGCCTCGATGCTTTTTTATTACTTTAATTATATTTTATTGTTCATGACAACGTAACAAGAACAATTAGCTGGAGGAAATCCTAAGACATAGATTTTGAAACTGTGACTGCTTCTCTTTCCTGCAAATCCTGTGTTGTTTTGGTTTTGGGTTTTTTTGTTGGTTTTTTTTGATGGGAGCTGGCTGCATACTTAGATTAAGATGGATGCCTATTTGTGATAATTCTGTTTTACAGCCTGAAATATGAGGTAGGGAAATCAATAAGCAATTACACTGTGCCCATTAAAATAGATTTTTTTTTTTTTTTGGTAGCTCTGAAGTTGTCACTTGGCCTGAATTTACACAAAGAACCGTCCCATGGCAGGAGGGTTGGAGGAAGACGATCTTTGAGGTCCCTTCCAACAAAAAAACATTTTGTGATTCTTAATTAACCTCCTCAATCTGTTTCTTTTAGTCCAGAGCAGAGCTAAACAGGACCCTGAAGTCAAGGAGTTTAATTCCTATGGAGTAAACATTTTTTATTGCCTTAAAATAAGGGTCAGATCCTTGGAGGTGCTTTATAGGGGGGTTCCTGTAAAAGCAGATTTATCAAATGTTGAGTGAGGATCCTTTGGCCACATCCTCTTTTCCCAGCCTCGCACCGAGGAGCTGTTGCCATCTGCTGGGAAAGCCTCGAATGGCTCCTCTAACCTGAGCTCACGGGCAGGTAAAAGGTGAGGAATTTGGGGGGAAAAAAGAACATTTCCAAGCGCTTTGGGATTGTGAAGCTCTGGAATGCTTCAGAGGGGGTTGCACCGCTGTGAGCTCAGCATAAACAGAGATAAAAATCAGCAAAAAAAAGTGATGCTTTGACATTTTTCAGTGTGGATAAACAGTGCCTGGAAGCCTTTTTCTTTCAGAAGAAATTCAGTCTGTGTTTCAGATGGGATCATCAGCTGAGTTCCGCCGAGCTCCACCTCAAAAAACCAAGCACTCAAAGACTCTTTTGCTCCTGACAAGTGATCGATTTAAAGCCTGTGAGAGAACATTTGGGTATTTTGAACTGTTATTTATACACACCGCAAATTGCTCAGCCAGCTCCTGCTCTTCTGCTGCTTTTGGAAGCCAAACCTTTACACCTTGGAGGAGAAAAGCACAGGGGAAACTATTCCCAAGTTCATTTCCCAAGTATGCCCAGAAATCTGTGACTCCTAAAGAACAGAGCACCTCATCCCAGAAACCACAAATAAATTCGTGCTGTGCTCCACATATCTGTGCAATTCCCAAGCTTTTTGGTTTTTTTTTTTCATCTTCCACCTTAAAATGGGCACCAGATTTTCTCCCTACAGCTTGTCCTGCACTCTGGAAACGCTGGAAATATACCCAGGGTTGCTCTTGGGGCTCAATGCTTTGCTGATTTTGAGACCCAGAGAGCTTAATCCAGCAGAGCTTCTACAGTGACAGCTTATTACAGTTCCTAAACCTGGATAATCCACGGGGCAGTCAGCATTTTTATAGCACCGAGCTTTCCTTCCAGATCAGCATAATGACAGCAGCAACCTTGGTAAGGGACGGATGAAACTGCTGGATATTGTGCCCTGGGTTTCTTTCTCTTCCTCCATCCTCTGGCTGGAAAAAGGAAGAGGTAAAATCTAAAGAAATGAAGAATATAATTTCACATTTGAGGATTGTGGTACAGGACAGAACAACACAACACAAGCACTGCTGAAAAACTGTGTTTTGTATTGTTTGAGTAGCTGCAGAAGCTTCAGAAACTTTCTTCTTCCCATACAAAATGATCTACCTGTAAACCTTTCTTACTTTACAGAAACTTTTCCATGCACCTTGATCTGTTGTATTCCTTCCTTTAGTAATTTTCTAAAGATCTTTTACATTTTCAACTTAACCAGCTGCCGAAGTGCCCCTGGAACTCGAGGCAAACAGGGCACTGATGTCTTTGGACATGGCAAACCCCACGGAATTAATGTAATAGCAGATTTCAAAGACTTCAAATGCTGCTTTTACATCAGTGCCTGGACTACTGCTGCAAGGGAACAAAGCTGTGAATATCAAAAAAAGTTGCCATTTTTTTCAAAGTACAAATAAGGAGTTCAGCTACAAAGAGAGGGCAGAGGACTGAGAGAGGAGGTTAATTTTACAAAGCTCAGCTGCAGGGCCAGCAGGAGAAGCGAAAGGCAGGCAGCAGGGTTGCCTGTGAAGAAATAATAGGACGATAAAAAAATGAAATTAATTGGGTGTAGAGGGGCAGCTTTCACTTTTCACAGACAAAGCACATCTGACCGCTGACAACGCCGGATTTTGTCACTCCTGGGGGACACGAGACCTGTGAGACACTTGCAGCTGTAAAGCAAAGCTTCACAACTCTGCTGTCCTTTCTCCTCGGCTTCTGGAACTGCCTCAGAGGTTCAACCAAGTCCCAGCAGAAATTCTTGCAGGCTCTGAGAGCCCTCCAGCCCCAGGCTGGGCTCTGTAAACAGAACAGCATCTCCAGAGGGCTCAGTGCTGCTCAGCAGCTGCTCCCCAGCGCTGCAGGATTTTGAAGCTGGACTTAAGGGTTACATGCAAACAACTAAATTGGATTAACTATTTATAGAAGCCAAGACTTTTGGCACGCTGGATATCTCTGGCTGTGGCCGTCAGCAAGCAGAGTGGCTGCTTACCAACACGGCACCACAGGGCTTTCCTAGGCAAGAATATTAATTTGATTTAGGATTGAGAAGAGCTCACGGCATGGAAAAGCAGGAGAACCTTCTCCCGTGGCACCCAGGGCATGGAAAACAAAGGGAACGTTTTTTGCTCCATCCTGCTGAATCTTTGAGGGTGGGAGAAGCCCCTCCAAAACCATCGAGGGCAGCCTGGGACTTAAGAGCAGCACACAAACAGAGAAACCCAATCCCTCATATAATTAAATAATCTTTATTTTTATAAAACATAATACAAAGCATCTACACCATTCACTGGTGGAACATTAGTTGCTATTACACAGTAATTCCGACACAAGTTATTATTTCACACTAGTTCTGCAGTTTCCTCTCACAGTTTGCTCTAGCCACTACAGACTAGCCCGAGGACAGGTCCCACCCTGTGCTCCACAGCTTGGAATTTGTACTTTTGGGCCTGTGATTCTATGCTGGAGTCCACTAAATGGGCTATGAGGCCTCGCTCTGCCTCATAAAGCCATCCCTAATTGCCCTTTTGTGTTCTTGTTTACCTTCTAAAGCCTCAGAGCCGAGCAGCGCTCTCCTTCTTCCCACCAAGTGTCCCCCTGCTCAGAAAAGGAGCCCCCTCAACCACTGTATTTCAAATTATCTTCACAGAGGTGATGCACAGACACCGCAGTCACTGCCACCCTCATCACCTGGGCAGGGCAGGGCTGTCACCCATAAAGCTGCCCCCAGCCTTGGGCCAAGGGCAGAGCCCAGACCACCAGGGCTCTGCACACTCCTCGTGGTGGGCGGCTCGGCAGGAATGACCAGCCTGTCTTCACCTGCAGGACCTGTCTGCCCCATCTCTCCAGGAGCTGCTGCTGAAAGCCCTCATCATTCCCTGCTCGTGCCAGGGGCTGAGACGCCAGATTCCTGCAATCCTGACCGGGAAAAACCCACCAGACACCTTTTCTCAGCTTGGGGCTCCCTGTGAAGATGCAGCAGCATCACAGCTGCCTTTTATTCCCTGTTCCCCCTGCCCTAAACCCCCTTTGCAGAACACCCCACTCCTGCTTTTGGGATGCTGGAAGTGCCCACGTTGAGGTGACAAAGAGCTGCTGATGGCTTATAGCGGGAAAGTGCTTCACTCAAAGCAACTTTGATACAGCACAGCGTGACACAAGCCACCGAGAAGTCACCAAAGGTGGCTTGGTGCTCAATGGAAGCAGCCTACGAGGTAGGTAAGACTGGACCCACTTCCCCAAAGTGGGCGAAATTGAGGCAAAAAGGCTCCTGGATGTGCTCAACAGAGCAGCAGAGCTGGGAAAAAAGGACCAGCAAGCCCCAACCAGCCCTTCTGGTCTCCTTTCAAGGCTTGATTGTGCTGAAATGAGTCAAGTTTCCTCTCCAGGGCCAGCTCAGCAGTTGGCTCTGCTCATCTGAAGGGGGTTTTTTGGGGGGCTCTTCAGGTTTTTGGCTGCAGCAGGCAAGGCTCAAGCAAAAGGGGCACCTGAGCTGCACTGGAGGCTCGAAGGAAATGCTCAAAATCGCAGCAGCAACAAAGGAACAGCTTTAGAACATGCGGTGAAATAACTCCAGAAGCTGCCAGCTGGGCATGGGTTTTCCCTGCAAATGGGACCAGATAAGTAATGCTTATTTTTCTCCCAGTCAGATTGGTTTTAGTGTTTTGTTTTGTTTTTTGCTTATAAAAGTATCAGATTCTGGGCCTCTCACTTCTTTAATAACTAAGCTGTAACATAAATCTCTCTAACCCTCCAAATGTTCACTTTTATAAAGTGACTCAGACCCAGTCAGAGGGAAATCAAAGCCCAGGGGTCAAGGCATCAGTTCAGATGAAGGAGAGCCAAGGTCAGCCTGTGCCTTCCACAGGGCAGGTTCTGGGCAACCAGAAATCCCAATCTGGATTTGGGGCACAGCAGGGGGAATTTTGGTTCTAGAGACAAAATCAGGGCTTGGCTCATCAGCAAGAAAACCCCTGACTGGCAAATCCTGAAGGGGCTCCTCAAAATGGAGTGTGCTACTTACCCAAGGAGCCAAAAGCAGTGTTTGCAGGGGAGTTTTAACAGTCAGGGAAGAAGATGGGAAAAAAATCAGGAAAAATTTTCCCTTCTGGGTCTGTGTCTTTGGGTGTATTCACAGAGCACCTAGTCCTGTATGGCGCCAGGGCTGATTAGAGCTGCTGGACACTACAGAAAATAAGTTATCAACATGTTAATAAATAAGTTATTAAAAGGAGTTAGAAAGGGTAGGAAACAACAACCTACCTAAAATACTGATTTTTCTAGAGTCTCGCTCTAGCTCGACCACCAAACTCATTTCTCCCCAGGGAAACGCAGGGGTAATGAACCAAGTGCAGATAACAACCATCACTTTGCATTTGTATAGCACCTCTCAAGTAAAAATCTGAAAGTGCGTAACAGATGGAGCAGCTCCATCGCCCCCAAGTCACGGAGGGGGGAATTAGGCACAGAGTTAGAGCTGTGTGACTTGCCCAAGGTCACACAACGAGGTGGTGGAAGAGCCAGGAATCCCAGCTTGGATTCAACACTAGGACATGCTTCTTCCTACCAGCATGGAGAGTCACTCTAGCTGCCTAGACTGCACAGGACACTGGACATGGATTCCTAGCGTCACCTCCTCCTGTCCCCCAAAATCCTGGAGGAGTCGGCTACAGACATCACTATTTACACCTGCACTGCTGCACTAGTCGTGTTTAGTCTATAAAATTAGCCCTTCTTTCACTCCTGGTTCAGGCTGGCACTGAGCCAGCCTCTGCCAGGCCGAGCACTGCAGATCCAGCGAATCCATGGCGTAGCTCCGTGGATTTCGGTGGAGTTAGACCAGGGATAACTTTGCCTCCAGAGCTGCCAACGTGGCTCCTCTCCCCACAGCGGCATTCCAGGCACGATCCTTTCCAGCCCCACCAACTCCAGGAACATTTCACTGGCCATCCCCTCAGTGGCTTTTGAGATGCCCGTTGGTTTTCCAGCCCAGCTGGCGGCTCCTCCACGCCTGGTACTTCCTCATGCTCTTCCTCCTGGCGAAGCGGCAGATGCTGACCATGAACACCCAGGACACCAGGTACATGACCACCCCTCCCAGCTTGATGTACCAGCGCGGCCGCGGCGAGGCCAGCTCGCAGTACATCAGCCACGCGCCCATCCCGATGCGCACGCCGGTGAAGAGCACCACGAAGAGGAAGTCCACCAGGTCCCCCGTGAAGGTGTGGTAGAGGCCCAGCTCCTTGAGGAACCAGCGGGCCTGCAGCAGCGGGTTGGTGATCTCGCTGCCGAAGATGACGGCGTTGACGTCGGCCGCCGACTCGCCCAGGGCCAGCGAGGCGCCGATGCCCACGATGCTGACCAGGTGGTGGGCCAGCATCAGGGCGCCCTCCGTCTGGAAATACACGCACCAGCACAGGTCGAAGATGAAGTAGCCCAAGCTAAGGCACAGCCCGTGCACCTGGAGGGTTGTGTTGGGCGTCCCTGGAATATAAAAAAAGCGGAGTTTTAAGGCGTGGAGGCAACAGGCAGAGGTGTTGGAATAAGTCAGTCGAGGCTCCGTTATCTTCATGCTGGAAAAGGCAAATCTTTATCACATTGATGCCTTAGGAAGGCTGAAACAGAGCTAGAGGATAAAATAGGTATTTATCGAAAGGCCTTTAGGATACACCTTGGGCAGGACAAGAGCCTGACCTTAAGCATCAACATCACTTATTTTACAGTTTTCACTGTATAAGTTTTCACTGTATTTTATCCAGTTTTCACAGATCTTTTGTGTAACACCCATTGCCTGGTAGTTTTCTTGCTACTTCATGTATTGGTCAGGACGTGATTTGTGTGTATGTGCTAAGGTTCAGGTTGTTTACACGTTTCCTTTACGGGTTCTCACGGAACAGATTATTATTTAGATAATATATCTATATTATTGTTTACATACATGCACTTATTTTTCAAGCCCAGAATAGGTTGTTGTGTTAACAAACCTTTCAGACCAAGGTTGCTTTCACACAGGAACTTGCAAATTGCTAAACTACACTCAGAAGAGATGACAGGCCAGCTGTTAATTTAATAGAGCAGGATTGATTTTATGAGGCTTTTCTTTTATAATTCTTCTACCTATCCACGACATCGGGGTGTTCACCTCTGGCTCACACTGGTGACAGCCCAGCCACAGAAGTCACAATGCCACAGTTGTGAGCCCGGCAGCTGCACACACGTGATGGCCACACAAAGGGTCACAAGCTCTGCCAAACTGCAGCTGGGGAGGGGCAAAATTACAGCAGCAAAATCCTGTACCAGGCTCTTCGTTCCTCGGGGGCTTTCCACCACAAAGTGCCCGGGGTATCACTGCACTCATCGTCCCTCAAGTGAGCTGGGGACTGAGGAGGTGATGGAGCCCCTGGGGGATGTGGACCTGATATTTTCTGAGCCTGAGAATTGCTGAGCTCTTTTCTCAAGGGAAACTTTTCAACAGTTTTCTTTTTCCCAAAACACCCTGGTGTAAACAATATTCCTTTTTTTTAACAGCAGGTGTTGTTTGCTGTTTCTGTTATTCAGCCAATGGCAGAGGTGTCAATATGGACCAATATGAACCAATATGGACCAATACGGACCAATAACGTGACTTTTAGCCCAGTGTGTTATAAAAGGGCTGAATGAATTGAAAATAAACCTTCTGATTTCTGCTGCCTCCTGACTGCAGTCAAACATCTTTATTTTGTGTCCTATTGCAACAGAGGGAGGTGGGAGAACACCTGGAGGAGATGGGAGAACACCTGGAGGAGATGGGAGAACACCTGGGGGAAGCAGGAGAACACCTGGAAGAGGCAGGATCGCGGGTCCCATCCCTCACCTGGGTGGCTGAGGGGCCAGGGGCCGTCGATGAAGCCGATGTAGGCAGACAGGCAGGTGGCCAGGATGCCGTGGGTCAGGGTGACCAGCCTGCAGCTCCACTCCAGGTTGCGGTGCCGGTAGCGGTGGCAGAACCACTTGTAGAGGCAGAACCAGGCCAGCAGGCTGCAGGCTGCACGCAGGGGCAGCGGGAACAGCATCCTGTCCTGGGGACAGCAGGACACAAGGGAGCAGAAAGACAAAGTGAGCAGCAGGTCGAGCCTGTGGTGGTGTCAGTACAGCCCAGCACGGCTTTGCTCCGTAACCATCCCAGAGCTGCTTCCTGGTGGGGCTGCTTGCTGCTGACAGACTTTATCTGTGTGAAAACCACTTCATCCTCCTCACTGCAGACTTCATCTCATCCTGACTGGCACCAAAACCTCCAAATCTTTTGGATGCAAAAGAGTAAGAATCTACATCCGTAAAGATTTTTTTTTTCCCCCAGGAGTATTTCCTTTATAATCTCTCAAACGAGCAAAAGACAAATTGCCAGAACAAAACTACAGCACATCAACACTTGTGGATGTTGCTGAAAGCCTCCGAATGCACATTTCTCTATTCTACACCTCGTTCATATAGTGCCTTCCCATGAAATGTGTGTCTCACCACTTCTGAGTGTTCTGGGAAGCGCAGCAAAAGCAGCTGAGTCAGGCTTTGGGATACTGGAGTTCCCAGTTGTGCAAGAGCCAAAGCACCACTGGTACCAACTCTGGCCTCACTCCCAGGGCTGGGAGCACCAGAGGGACTTCACAGGATGAGGAGTCAGAGCTGCAAAGCCCAACCTTCCTGTCTGGCCTGTTGGAGCATTCCCAGGGATGACTGGAGGCTGGGTAAACAAAACCATTATGTTTTAATGGGCCTTGGGAACACGGGGAGATGAAATAGGGGTGGGATTAACTGCTCTGAGCAAGCATTTCCATTCACATCCCTGGTGCTCGAGGTCCAGACTCAGAGCGGATAAAGGAGGGAGAATTCTGCTGTGACAAAAGGGATTGAGCAGCTGGAGAAGGCTGTTGTAGAAACACTGAAGTCTTTTCCACACCTACTCCTGAAAAAGATATGTCTCCATAACGTGGAAAAAAATCACACTCTGGGAAAAAAAATCACAGAATATCCTGAGCTGGGACACACCAGGACCATCCAGGGCAGCTCCTGGCCCTGCTCAGACACCCCAAAATCCCACCCTGTGCCTCAGAGCAGTGTCCAAACCCTCCTGGAGCTCTGGCAGCCTGGGGCTGTGCCCATTCCCTGGGCAGTGCCCAGCACCCTCTGGGGGAAGAACCTTTCCCTGGTTCCAACCTGAACCTCCCCTGACCCAGCTCCAGACGTTCCAATTGCACATCAAAAATCAACATTTAGTGGTTTTATCTCAAAGAGAGCAAATATGTATTAGATATTGGGAAGAAATTCCTCCCTGGAGGGTGGGCAGGCCTTGGCACAGGGCGCCCAGAGCAGCTCTGGCTGCCCCTGGATCCCTGGAAGTGCCCAAGGCCAGGCTGGATGGAGCTTGGAGCAGTATGGAATAGTGGAAGGAGTCCCTGTCTGTGGCAGGAGGTGGAATGAGATGCTCTTTAAGGTCTCTTCCAGCCCAAACCATCCTCTGATTTATCTTTAACAAATGCACACGAGAAAGACCAATCTAATTTAAAAAGCAGCAATAATTATAGAACAATAAATAACAAAGAACTCTATGTATTATACATATAAACAACAAATAAACAACATGCCCCCATATATAAAATTATATATTTCCCTATGGATAATAACGCACATATTATATGTATTATATGCATCAATTATATGCCCCAATTATATTATATATATGCATATATTATAACGCATATATTATTATGTATCTATTATGTATCTATTATACATAACAGATATTATCATTTATATCACCGGTAGGAACAAAAACCTCCTCTACAATAAAACCCGGGTGCAGAACAGCCCGAAAACGATTAAAAACCCATACGGGCACCTCCAGCAAAAGCCCCGTTATCCCGTTATCCACCTTTTTCCCCGGCCCGAAGGGGAAGATGGAGGAGCTGACGGACCGCAGCGAGCGCCGGCGCTCCGCCCGCCCCATCCTCCCGCAGCCCGATCCCATCCCGCCGCGATCCCCGCGTCCCCTGGGGACAGCCTGGCGACACGGAGAGGGACAGGACCCTGCCGGGCACCCACCTGCCGGGCCGCGCTGCCGGAGCCGCCCCGGAGCACGGAGCCGAGGGGCGCCTGGCGGCCGGGAGGAGGGATGGCAGCGCTGGGGATGGGGATGGGGATGGGGAGGAGGAGGAGGAGGAGGGACGGGAGGAGGGGATAGATGACAGGAGAGGCCGCCCCTGCTCCGCGCATCCCTGCTGCCTCCTGGAGTGCCGGAGCTGGCAGGGATCCGGCCGGGATCATCAGCTCAGCTCCTGCTTCCCGCACAGAGCACCGCCCAAAAACATCCCAGCCCGTGCTTCGGAGCGTTGTCCCGAAGCTCCTGGAGCTCTGGCAGCCTTGGGGCTGTGCCCATTCCCTGGGGAGCCTGGGCAGTGCTCCTTTTCCTATATCCAACTAAATCTCCCCTGGCACAGCTCCAGCCCTTCCCTGAGCCCTGTCCCTGATCACAGAGACCACAATTGTCCCTCTGATGAAGCCACAGACTCCAAATCGTCCCCTCCAGATGAAAGCCTGGGCAGTGCCCCTTTTCCTATATCCAGCTAAATCTCCCTGGCACAGCTCCAGCCTTTCCCTGGTCACAGACCACAATTGTCCCTCTGATGAAGCCACAGACCCCAAATCGTCCCCTCCAGGTGAAAGCAGCCAAGTGCCCTCAGCCACCGGTCCCTGCAGAGCCTTCACCCCGCCGAGCCCGGCTGCCAGCCCCGGTAATGTCACCGCACGGAGCATCGCTGTGGCCTGGGGACACAGAAATCAGTCCCGCACCCATGTGTGACAGAGATCCCGGGCACAAAGCACAGCCAGCGCTCGCTCTCCTCGCTCCTGGTGTGAGCAGATCCTTCTGCAGAGCTCCAGAGCTGTGCCGGGGCAGCAGCTGCGGGTGCAAGGTGACATCTCCCGAGGGGTTTTGTCACCCAGAGCGGAGCAGTGCGGGCTGGGAGAGCTCCAACTCTGAACTGGACATCTCCTCCATCCCCTGCTTTATGCAGCAGTGACAAAGCTCAGCAATTCCTCCTCACTGCAGGCATCCAGCGCTGCCCCTTCTCTCTCCTGCCTTCGCATCCCAAATCCAGGGGATTTAAGCAGGACACTTAAAGCAGCTACAAAAGCGCTTCCACCTCTCGTAAGGTACAGTCAAAACAGCCTCTCTCACCCAAAAACGTGGGTTCGGTTTTTTCCTTCATCCCATCTTTTGGAATGCAGACGGTGGGAGTGGCTTGACCCGCCTCTTACAGCGCCCAGAAGAAGTGCTTTCAGCTGGGTATTCAACATGATACAGATCTTACTTTTCCAGTTCAGGCCAGCTACAGGTTCCTGCTGTTAAAAATGCCCATCCTCCTGCCATTTCAGCACATCCTCCTGAGCATTAACGGTGCACTGGCTTCTCTGACAAATCTGAGGTCTCCTCTTGCTGCCCTCCACCTCTGCTGGCCCTCCACCAACCCCTGAGCTGGAGCACCAGTTTAATTTGGGACAAAGAAAAGCATGGACAGACAGGAAATTACAGGGCTGGAGTTTTCACATTAGGAGCAATGGTTAGATGGAATATTAGGGAAAAAAATTCTCGGCTGTGAGGGTGATGAGGAGCTGGGATGGAATTCCCAGAGAAGCTGTAAGTGCCCAAGGCCAGGGCTTGGAGCAGCCTGGGATGGAAGCAGGAGATTTTTGGAATAAGATAAGATAATCTTTAAGGTCCCTTCCAACCAGAACCATTCTGGGATTCTGTGAGCAGCCAGGAAGGATGTCCACAGCCAGACCATTTAATGCAGGAGCTGGGACACTGAGAAGCTGTTAGTTTTTGTTTTGGTTTTTGTTTCTAGCACAAACTTTGCAGGATGAGGTGCAAGGCAGCGAGCGAACTCATCTCCCAGTGGATTGTACCAGAAGTGAGGTGCAGCTTTAGACACCAGTTTTCCTGTTTGCTTTGCGCACAGTCAGCCCTTTCAAGGGGCTGCGTTGCACTGCCTCGTTTGGCCGCTGTTCAGAGTTCAGCAAAACAGCTCAGGGCAGGAACCTCTGCAGACGATGGTTTGCGCTCTGCTGCCTCATTTAGTGCAGCCACAGCCTCCCCCGGCTGCACATCCTTCCTTCTGCTCTCCTGGATCACTTCTAGCCAGATCTCAGCGCTGAAAAGCATCACAGAATGTATTGATTATCTTACCCACACTGGGAAAACTCCTCTTCCACAATTAAACCGGGAATAAACAAGAACTGGAAATCTGGGAGTTCAACAGGCCGTTACTAAAACTCAGGTTTTGTGGCTGTCAAAGCCCTCAAGGATATTTGACAGATAAAAAAAAGCACTTCTGTGAAAAATCACTTTCTTTGGAACAAGAAATACAGTGAGATAGTGGAGCTGGCTGATTTTCTAGCAGCACATCAGAGGGTTTAGCACTCAGATTATCCTTGGGTGAGATTTGGCAGATGAGAACCTGAGGGTTTGGCATCAAGACCTGCATCAAACCTCCAAATTTGGCATCAAACCTGCCCAGGTAACTGTGGCAGGCACTCTGGGTGCACTGGGATGTGTCCCAGTGCTGCCCCTCAGCTGAAAGAAGAGGTTTTTCTCCCTGGAGGCCAATCCAGGCTCTGCTCCACTCCAGACAGCAGAAACAGCCACTCAGCAGTGATTTAGGACATCTTATAACCCCAGAGATGTTCTCATCCTTTTACTTGCTTCTCAAAAAAAAACCACAGACAAATTATCCTGCAACGCTTCTGAGCTGGGCATTGCCCCAGTGACACCCAACACCAGAGAGGCAGAGAAAAACCAAAAGCACCCTGGGCTGTAGGGTCATGGCCAAGAATTTAAGTTATTTCTGCGTCCAGCAAGAGCAAACTCCTCAGTTTGGTGGCTCTCGAGCTCCCTGCAGCACTGATTCATTGGCAAAGCAGTTTGTGGCTGCATTGCTCACAAACCTGAGCCTCACAGCCCCAGCCTGACCTCCAGAGCTCCTGGCTCAGCCTGGGATCATTTCCTCTCCTCCTCTCTCCTTCCTGAACTGCACAAAGGGAATGAACCATCTTTGGCATCCTCAGCCTCCTCTGAAGCCCCTTTGCCTCAGCCCTCGCTCCAGCTGCTTCCTCAAGACCCAGAACAAAAGAACATCACAGCAAATGGGTTCTTTTTCAAAAGAGAACATGACTTTATTGGAAGTCCCATCACTCAGAGGAGGTTTTGGAGGAAACACAGGAATCCTGGCAGGTGCCCACACCTCAGGAGGCCGCTCTGGCTCCTGCTTTCCTAAAAATATTAGCCCAGGAACTTGCCTGGGTTCACAGCTGCAATGCTTTCAGTGGATGTGTCCAAAGTGAAGTTACTTCGGGTTATTTTTATATCTCTCCAGACACCTTGAGGAGCCCCAGCCAAAGGCTGATATCTGCCCTGAGCAGAGCCAAATTCAGTGAGATAAAAGCAGTGGAGGAGCTGCATTCCTGCTGCTCCCCTCCTTCACCTCTGAGCTGCATTCACTTCTCAGCTCTCAGTGAGGCTTTTAGAGGAGACTAAACCTTCACTGCGGCCTTGGACAGGGAGAAATTCACATTAAAACCCCAGGGAAAAAAATGTCAGAACACAATTCTGAGAGGTAAAGAAAAGGAGAGAACTGTTCCATGCTCTGAGGCCTGCTGGTGTGGAGCAGAAGTCACATCAAGGTCTGCCTAAACATTACTGTCACCCCTGGAAATAGTCACATACTTGACTCATGAAGCACGAATTCAGCCTAACTGGCTTGCAAATGAGCCAACCCCAGAACAGAAAAAGAATCCAGGGAGGCTCTTCACTATCCTCCCTCTCCCACAAAAAGCCTGATTATTTTTTGAAGCAGTCCCAGCCCAGGCCAACACCTGCTCCCGGAGTTTATTGGCACCAGTCTAATTCCTGACTCTTGTTTTGCCAGGGCCTGAGTCAGTCCCAGAGAAATCACTCTGCTGCGGGATCAGCACCTGCCCGAATGGAAGCGTTAAAAGAAGAGTCGAGGAAACATGTCGCTAAAAACGAGGAGGTAAAACATCGCCTCACCTGGAGCACCATCACTTCACCCTCTCAAAGGACAACTCCACTACACCCTGCAAGCACTTCAGTCTTGTTCAGAGTCTTTCACTCGAGGGTTTAGCCAAGCACATTGACCAAATCCAGGATTATTAAGGAGGGTGAGGCTCGGGAAGTCTTTGCCAGGTCACGCCCCTTACCCTGTCCCACTGGCAGGAAAATGGCATTTTCCATGTTCGATTTTCTCTACGCTGTGAAATAACTCTGCACTGGAAATGAGGACAGAACATAAAGAATGTGCAATTACTGGCTGTAGACTGATCATCTCTGGCATTTCCACCCTCCTTGGGGGCTGTAACCATTGCTGGAGAATTCAGGGAATCAGTGGCAAGGTTCCTCAGGATTCAAAATCCCTTTTCTCTCAGCTTTTCCACGTTCCTAGCATGGACCCATCTCCTCCAGGGGCAGCAGAAAGTCAATTCCGAGTCATTTTAGGAGTTCTTTTCACAGGAACAAGCTCCAGCAGCCAGGCCCCAAACCCAGGGGATTGTCCTCTACAACCCATTAACGAGCACCAAGAAGTTCTCACAGGTGCCCTCCTACTCCTGCAAACATCGTGTGTCCAGGGAAGGGGTTTTTTTCCACATTTTCCTCCTGACAAAGCGACAAATTTCCACCATGAACCCCAAGGACACCAGGTACATGGCCAGGCCCCCAGCCTTGAGGAGCCAGTTGGGTTCTGGGGACGTCACCATCCCGTACATGATCCACGCTCCCGCCCCGATGCGCAGCGCCAGGAAGAGGAGCACGAAGAGGAAATCCACCACTTTGCCCAGGGAAGTGTGGTAAGAGCCCATTTCCCGCAGGAACCAGCGGGCCTGGAGCAGGGGGTTGGTGATTTCACTGACAAACACCACGGCGTTCACCTCGGTGGCCGATTTGCCCAGCCCCAGCACCAGGATCATGCCGCAGACGCTCAGGGTGTGGTGGAGCAGCATCAGGTCCCCCTCTGTCTGGAAGTACAGGCACCAGCCCAGGTCAAAGATGAAGTAGCCCAAGGTCAGGGACAGCACGTGGATCTGGAGAGGGGTGTTTGGTGAGCCTGGAATGGAAGAGATGCATGTGGGGATTTTATTTAAAGTATTTTTCTACTTTACAGACCAGTACAGGTCGAGTGTGCTTCTCTCCTGAATTTCCAGCCTTATCCAAGTGGCAGGAATTTGGGATGGTTGGTTCTGCTTCCCCTTCACAGCCCAGCAGACCCATCCCATCCTGCCCCACCGCTGCTTCCCTTCTCCTGCCAGCCTTTTAGACAACCTCCAGCAGCAGCACTGTCTGAGACAGAAAGGCAGAAACCAGCCAGCAAAAACCCTGCAGCCAAAATTCAGGAGTTATTCCACCCTTCAAGACGTGGCAGCACTTTGTGTTCTCCACTGATGCTGCAATAAACTCAAGCTGCCGACCTGAAAACTTCTAATTTGCACATGGACAAGCCAAAAAAAGAAAAGAAAAAAATAATTAAAAGAACAGAAGGATGGACAGTGAGAAGCGGTGAAAAAAGAAGCAGCAATTTGGTAAGAGGAGAGGAAATGAGCCTCTACCTCCACCTGTGACAGAGCCACAGGTGAGCACAGGTGAGGGTGAGATTCCAAAAATACCTGCGTGGGTCAGAGGCCAGGGGCCATCGAGGAACACGACATAGCCAGAGAGGCAGGTGACAATGAGCCCGTGCACGAGGGTGACCAGGCGACAGCTCCACTTGTAGGAACGCTGCGTGTTCCAGCGGCAGAAGCACCAGTAGAGGCACAGCCAGGTGACAAAGCTGCAGGTCACCTCCAGGGCGATGGCAACCATCCTGCTGGACACGGAGGGACAGAGTGAGGAGGGCAGCAGCTCCTCAGAGAGCCGCGTTCATCCCGCCCATCCTCCGCACACATCCACGGAAATCCCGGATGGGGACAGGAAAACCTCCACAAACAACCGAAACGAGCAAAATAAAAGAAAAAAACCACAAAGAACCGAAACAAACAAAGAAACAAACAAAAAACCCCCAAAACAACCGAAACGAGCCAAACCAACCCTGTGAGCACCGCGCCCTTTCCAAACGCCCGAAGCCGAACGGGAAAAGCACAACCCCAACCCTCCCTCTGCCAAAACGCCTCTGCCCTCGGGGACAAGGACAGCGAGAGGGACCAGACCCCATCCGCAGCTGGGCACGGGGCTGGGGGTCCCCGACACCCCGAGACCCCCCCAAATCCTCACCCCGCTCCGGCTCTGCGCTCCCGGCACCTGCGCCCGGCTGGGGCTGGTCGGGGAGGCGGCGCCGGAGCTGCCGGAGCCTTTTATCGTCCTTTCCGTGCCCTGCCCAGCCCGGCCCGGCCCCCGCAGCATCCCCCGAGGATGCTCCGCTGCATCCCCGCTGCCTCAGCCCCGCTTTACCTGCCCCGGAGGCGGCCGGGGATGCGCGGAGCGGAGCTGCGAGCCCCGGGGCAGGGCCAGAGCCGGGCCAGGGAACGGGGAACGGGGAACGGGGCGGGGAAGCGGGGACAGGCGTTCTGTACCTCCGCCCAGCCCCGGCACGCCCGGCTGGAGCCGTCCCGGAGCGAGCCCAGATTTTATTTTGGCTGGGCGTTTTCCTCTCTGGTGATGGAGAATAAAATAAAGGTGGATCGGGCCAGACGGGGAGTGCTGGTGTCCTTTTTTTTATTTTGTTTCTTTTAATTTTTTTCCTTTTTTTTTTTTTTTTTTTTTCCTATTGTTTTTCCGAGTGTCCTGGAGCCTTTTTTTCAATCTTTCTCCCAGGTGGGGCGCAGGTGGATGGGTGCAGGGAGTCAGAGAGGTGGGGACAGGCTGGGGCCGGACACTGGCTGCTCAGGGAGATGTGACACAGAACGAGCAGAACAGGATGGGTGAGGCAGGAGCTGAGCTGGGGCCAAGCTCAGGGCTGGGAGTGAGTAACCAGGACGGGGCTGTGCTGCCTCCAGGCCCTGGCACCAGCTCGGTGTCAGCACTGTGTCACTCCTGACTCAGTTCACTTGAAAATCTTCAAATTGTGTCCCCTCAACCAACCCAAATTTTCTCTGCAGCCGCGGGTTTCACACTGAGTGAAACCACTGGGAGCACAAGAGCCCTTCTCAGGGACATCTGCCTGTGCTGCACTCCACAGGATGCTCCTGTGAGTTATATATTCAAATATCCTTTTAATTGGATCATAGATTATAGGTTACTCTTATATTTGAGCTGAAACTTGCTGATTTTGTCTCCTGGCATTTTGAAGCAGGCAGGTTCCCCCAGCACAGAGAAAGGGGACCCCACTGCAGTTGGAGTATTAATCCCTGCTAGCACTTTTAAAGCTGAGCCTGAATTTAAGCTAAAATGTTTTATTGGACTGTTAGGATCCATGCTAATTCTACCTAATTCTACCAATTCCAGATAATTGGCAGCTGGAAATCCCAAGGCTGTGAGCATCAGGAACAATGAGGAAATTCGGTGGCATCATTTGGGCACTGAGAAATGCCCAAAATCTCCCTTCAGGCTGCAGGGAAACCTGAGAAAGGACAAGGAATATTGTCCCAGTTGGCACTCCCTCTCCTCACAGGTGGAAGGAAAGGAATGAACAAACAATAAAAGAAATTAAATACCGACAACAATGTTAATTCTCCAGCCCTCCCCAGCTTTGCTTGAACTTGGGCACTGCTGAATGTCAATTTTTGAGGTACTCCAGCTGGAATTGTCACAGCAGCTCTCCTTGGAGCAGGGCAGGCCCAGGGAGCACAGGGATGGCTCAGGGACAGCTCAGCTGCTCAGGAGGTCACTGAGTTCTCACAGGGAGCAATTTGTCCCTGCATTGTTCCTCCGTGGCTGTGGGAGGTGACTCTTGCTCCTGGACAGCTGGAATTTCCTGCTCTGTTTATTTGAAACCCTTTGGATGCTCTCCTGCGAGGCTGGAAGCGTTCCTGGGTGGCAGGGGAACCAAACTCTTCCCTTCCTTCCAGCTGGAGCTTTTTGTGGAGCAAACAAACTGCTGGTGTTTTTTTTCCCACTCAGGGCCGGGTTTATCAATAAATCCCAGGGATTTTGTCGTCGTGTTTTATCAACTTTGTGGAGGAGATGAACCCTCAGGATGTATTTGTACAGCACCTGGCACAGCTTGGCCTTGATCTCAGCAGAAATATCCACATGCAGGTGCAGTTATCCAGATTTTAATACATTGGTGATTTCCCTCCCGTTTGCAGAAACATTATTCCAAAATTCACGCAGGTGGGAGTAAACGGTTTGGAGGAATTCCTGAGAACCAAATGGAATCGTTTGGAATAGAAGCCAGATTTGGGTCTCAATGTATTTTCTCAAGGCTCTAAGAGCATTTGGATGTGCAGTGAATTGGAAATAGGTTATTGAAAATAGCTGAGACAATTTTATTTTTGATCCTTTTTGACCAAGAGGCTCACAAACCTCTGCAAGTGTGGAGCAAGTCCCCTGACTGTGCAGGCAAAACACAGATTACAGCTCAGCTCCGAGGAGTTAATTCAGGAATTCCTGGGTAAAACATGCAGGCCGGGTTATGAAGACAATCCCTGCTCACTGTCGGAATAATTGCTGATAATCTATGAAATAATTTGAGATTTTCATAGTATAAACAAGCTGGAAAGTCAACCCAAATGTTGAGATCAGTGCTTAAATCTGCTGATCTTTAAATATCCACATCAGCCAAAATGAATTCAAAATAAAGGAGAAATTGGAGTGGAATTGTAACCAGAATTTTCCCGGTGGTAGGCTGTGAAAACTGACTTTTCCTCTGGAATCCCATGAAATTCCCAAACACTTGCACATACCAAGCTCAAGTAATACTGTGTGAACAGAAAAATAGAGACCAGAAAATAAATTCCTTACAGCTTAAAAACCTCAATAAGAGCTTGTTATTATTTGGTATCAGATAAAACCCGAAAAAGAGGAAAATAAATAAAAAAGAGAAGGTCAAGACCCATCCTCTTCCCACTAAATCAACACAAATCACAATTTCCCCCAAGGGTTTTCAGCAATAACAAGACCTGGACACAAGTTTTGCAAAAGACAAATTTTTCTTTTTTTGGTTGTTTGTTTGTTGTAGTTTTTTTTTTTTTTTTAAAGGAAAAAATAAGAAAGCTCTAAAATACTTAATTAAAAAAAAAAAAAAAGGAAGAAATAAAAACAACAAAAAGCACCTTTAGAAAGGGAGCAGGAGGCGCGAAGCAAAGTGGACGGGGAGCCTGGGGAGAAGCAAGGCTCCCACCCAGCCACGGGGCTGCGGTGAAATGAACTCAAACCTCGGCTCAGTTTGGGGGCTGTGCGTGACAGGAACAGCAGGAGGGACCCTCCTTCCTTTCGGGGAGCTCTAGGGCGGGATGGGGACAAGAGAGAGAAAAAAAAAAACAAAAAAAAAGAGCAAAAGAGAAGAAGAGAGTCCTGACACAGGAACCCTGCCCGGGAGGATGCGGAGCTGCAAGCGGAGGAGCCAGCGGAGGACAGCGAAGCCCTGCAGGGACAGTGGCACTGCGAGGGGGCATGGGGAAGGGGACAATGTCACTGTGGGGTTGGGGGAACGGGCTGAATGTCACTGTGGGGGCTCGGGGAAGGGCTGGGCTGCAGTTGGAGTCCCTGCACAGCCCCGCTGCCGGGGGCTCCGGGCGGGCGGCGGCGGTGGAAGGCACTGGAGAGCCCGGGGCACGGCGGTGGGCACACGGCCTGGAGGCTGAGCTGCTCTGGCCCTCGCTGCAGCACGTCTCAGTGGAGGTAGGTGGGCTGGTTCCATCGGTACCAGGAGCTGTTGGGGACACGAGACAACAAAAGTTTTTACCTCGGAGTGAAAACCGTCGTGATTTCCCACTCCAACCCAACTTTGGCTCAGCGCATCTGTGGGCCTGATATTTCTGGGTCTGAGAGATCTCAGCCTGCCAGCGGCTGCTTGTAGCCCTGGTTTGTGCCTGAGGTGGTTTGGGTTTCTGAAATCCTTTCCCCAGGGAATTTTCTGTCAACAGGAGAAGTGTTTTTGTAGCTGTAACTTTGTTATTCATTCCTTTCCCCAGGAGGGACTTCTTGATGTCCCTCTGCTCTGACCAATGGCAGTGAAGAGGTTTGTCTCTGTGTCACCAATCAGATTGGGCTGTGTGAAATGGTATAAAAGGGAGACACAGCCCAAAAATCGAGGAGTCATTTTCAGCCTTCTGAATCTCAGAGTCTGTGTCATTGAGGTGTAAAACAGCATCAGCTGCTAATTTTTCCCAAGAAAGCTTCTTCTCAAACCAATCCTGGCCAACAACTCTCCTCCCTCCAAACAACCTTTCTCCAGGTGATGTTTTCTCTGGTGTAACCAAAGGGATCAGAGAGGTGTCGTTCCTGTTCACCCATTCCTCCTCAACCATGTTCAGTCTGTATGGGAACACCTTACAAAAGGTAGCAAGAATTAGACAATAAAAGCTTTTCCCTAATCCTCTTTGCCTCCTGAGACATTTGGAGTCTCTCATCTTCCTCTCCTGTCCTGGAGCCACACACGTCCTGCGGGTTCTCCCCCAGGCAGTGAGTGTTTGGCCCTGAGGGTGGGTAAATCACGGCCCCTGTGGGGTGTGCTGGCCCCAGGGACACGTCACCCACACCCGGGGGCCTCTCCTGGGTATTTCCATTCTTATTCCGGTGTAAAAGCATCATTCCCATACCCAAGGCCATGAAATATCCATGAAATACCCATGAAATATCCCATAGCCAAGAAATCAGAATTAGTGTTGCATCACAGCAACCTCCCCTTGTTTCTAAACAAGATCTTCAGCTGCTACCTGGGCTTTTTCTTTTTCTTTTTCTTTTTCTTTTTCTTTTTCTTTTTCTTTTTCTTTTTCAAATCACAACAGATTTTGTTGGAAAACAAGCGTTTCATTTCATTCTCATGTTTCCGCAAAACCAAAGATGATAAAAGTGTTTATCATTTAAATATGAACAGTAGATTAAAGTGTTTATCAGCTAGGTAAAGGAGGAGTGGGGGAATCCAGAAAGCAGAAATAATTTCTCCTTTTTTTTTTTTTTTTTTTTTTTTTTTTTTTTTTTTTTTTTTTTTTTTTTTTGTGTGTGTGTGTGTGTGTCATAACATTTGGGAAAAAAAAAAAACCCTTATTTTACTATTAAAAAAAAAATTCCCTGATGTTTTCCAGTCCCTGCTTCTATAACAAAACCTCACTCCAAACAACAAATCCTTTGTTGCAGGGACAAAATAAGGGCAGGGGGATTTATGGCACACTCCTAACTCAGCATCCTCGAGGTGGTGCAGCAGAAATCACAAATGCAGAGAGCCCCCAGGGAAATAACCAGCAGGGCTCTCAGCCCTCTCTGTCTGGTTTAACGCTTTTGCAGCCTCTAAAGGCAGGGCAGAGGTAAAAAATTAATCTTTGTTTTGCCACTGTGGAAGAGTTGCTCCCAGCAGAGCTCTGTGGGTGGCACTGCAGGAGAGAAAACTGCCTGTGGAGGGGGTTATCCGAGCAGGAACAGCAAAATAAACCTTCCTCTGCTCCCTTCACACAGGAGTCAGCTCAGGACAGTGTTTCTAATCACTTTGGGGCTTTTTGTTATTTTCTTTTTTAATTTGTTTCTTTTTTAAGCAGCCCAGTTGTTGAGGCAAAACTTGATTTTCAAGAAGAACAAGAGTCACGTCCCAAGAATCACAGAATATCCTGGAAAGGACCCACCAGGATCACCAAATCCAACTTCTGTCCCCGCACAGGACACCCCAACAATCCCACCCTGTCCCTGAGAGGTCACACAGGAACTCTCCACATTGGTGACAATCTCTAAGAGCTTTCCTGGAGATCCCAGTGCTCTTCCCAATGCCCTGAGTTGGTTTGGAGTGAGTTTTTTTGTGTTTTTTTTTTTGGTTTTGGTGTTTTTTTTTTTTTTTTTTTTTTTTTTTTTATGAGCTGTGCCTTACCCTGAAGAGTTGAAGCCAGGAGAATTCATGGCAGCTTTGGAGTTGCTCTGGGCTGTGCCAGGGCTGCTGGCATGGAGGGCACTGCCAGGGGACGAGGGCCTGCTGGAGTTCCCTGGGGAGCACGAGGATGTCACTGTGTGGGACAGAGCACGGTGAGGGTGACGTCTCCTCCTGCCCAAACATCCCCACTCCCATCTATCCCTGTGCCCACCCCGTGCCTCTCTGGGGCTTGGGGTTCTGCTGAGAGAGGCAGGAGGTTAAAAAACACTCCAAAAGGACAAGGAGATCTCTGGGATTGAGATCTTTGGGCTTGGGGGTTCTGCTAAAAGAGGCAGGAGGTTAAAAAAAAAACACAAAACAAAACCCAAAAAGGACAAGGAATTCTCTGAACAGAGATCTCTGGGCTTGGGGTTCTGCTGGGAGAACAGGAAATTAAAAACCCTGCTGGAGTTCCCTGGGGAGCACGAGGATGTCACTGTGTGGGACAGAGCACAGTGGCACTGGGGTCTCCTCCTGCCCAAACATCCCAACTCTATCTATCCCTGTGCCCACCCCGTGGCTCCTCTGATCCCCTGCCCTGGGGAACCCCAGGAATGTCCCTTATTCCCATATCTGGGCATCTCAGGTCCCCACAGAGATGTGCCCCTCTCCCACCCTTTTATTTGGCTCCCAGCTGGGCTCCCAAACCCAAACAGCCCAGCTCAGGATTCTCCTGGGAATGTTATTTTACTCAGTGGTTTTTTTGTCTTTTTATCCCACCCAACAGCAAGACTGGGCTGTTCTCATCCCACCTTTATGGGGTCACTTTCCCTGGCCAAATACCAAGGGGCTGATGAAGATTGGGCTGCAAAATGTGCCCCAGAAGTGGAGGGGTCAGGGATAAAAGGAGGGAAGGATTGCCAAGGCTCACCAGTCCCGGGCATGGTGCTGTGCACTGGATTGACGGAGAGGGGCCCCAAGGACCCTGAGGTAGAGACCTGGGCAAGAACAGAGGCAGGCAGTGAGCATTTGGCACTGAGAGTGGGATAAATCACATCCTGCCACTCCTTTCCCAGCCCCTGTGGGCTGTGCTGGCTCCCAGGGACACGTCACCCACGTCTGGGGCTCTCCTGGGTATTTCCAGTCGTGTTCCAGGGTGGAAACATCACTCCCATGTGCAAGGCCATGGGAAGAAATCAGAATTAGTGTTGCAGGTGCCTGACACTCTCCACATCCTTCTAAATCTAAGGAAAGGCCTGAAATAACCACATTTTCTGGAAGTCTCAAAATAAAGATGGATGTTTCAGGCTGGGCATTCTCAGCCTGAATGTTCCCAGCTCCCTCTGATTTTGGGGACAAAAAAAATCCCAATCTCCCCTCCAGGGAGTTTAATTCTCAGGTGACAATTGGCAATCGGGAGCTGCCATCCAAATTAGCAATTATTCCTGCGGGCAGCACTTTGTTCAGGGAGGCTGATGAGCAAGGGCAGCTTTGGACAGCAGTCACAGGGGAATTATTCACCCGAGCTCCTGCTGTGGGAATCCAAATGTTTGTTTTGGGGTCCAGATAGGTTGGGCAACCAAACTTCCTGGGATGCTTTCCTGTTTTCTGATGGAGAGTTCTAAAAGCTGGGAGATTTCAAGATAAAATTCTGCTGCAGCATCGAGGACGTTCCTGCCACTTTTAAATGGCAAAGTCACCGAGCAGCTCCTCAGTGAAGCAGCAGAAACACAGCTGAATCGATGTCAGTGTATGTAAACTTCACACCCCGCTAATTCTGGAAAGATTTTCTTTATCAATCTCAAGGGGAGAAGCTTTGGGGACAGCATCGTGATTTGAATAAATTACCCTACAATTAAACTAATTAAGCTAATCAATCCCTCCTAGGAAAAAAATTTGTCTTTTCTTCCCACCGTTTTCAATAAACAGAATTATCGCTTAATGAATCATCGTCATTTTGGCTGATTGTTTCCAACGGGTGGAATAATAATAAATGTTCTGGGTCAGGCTCCAGCCAGGTGGGTGATCCCAGGCCCCTCACCAGTCTGGAGTTGTAGATGGGTGATTTGATGGGGGATGGCATCGGGCAGCTGATCCGCTTTTCCTTCTGGCGCCGGTTGCAGAACCAGACCCGAACCACTTCCTTCTCCATGGAGAGCTGCTCTGCTATCAAGGAGATCTCCTCTGAACTGGGCTTGGGGTTCTGCTGAGAGAGACAAGAGGTTAAAAAGCCCCAAAAAGCACAAGGAAACCTCTGAGCTGGGATCCCTGGACAGAGATGTCTAGGCCTGGGATTCTGCTAAAAGAGGTAAAAAGTTAAAAAAAGTCCCAAAAAGCACAAGGAAACCTCTGAACTGACATCTCTGGGCTTGGGGTTCTACCAGGAGAGGCAGGAGGTTAGATAAAGCTCTTAGAAAAAGCACAAGAGGATCCCTGAACTGGGCTTGGGGCTCTGCTGGGAGGGGCATGAGGTTAAAAAGCCCCAAAGAGCACAAGGAAATCTCTGTGAGCTGCGTTTGGGTTCTGTTGAGAGAAGCAGGAGGTTAAAAAAGCCCCAAAAAGGACAAGGAAATTTCTGAACTGGGATCTCTGAACTGAGATCTCTGGGCTTGGGGTTCTGTTAAAACAGGCAGGAGGTTCAGAAAGCCCCAAAGAGCTTCGGGGGCTGCTGGAAGGACAAGGGTGGGGCTGGCTGAGAGCTGGGGAGGGGACAAAAGCTCCCTCTGAGACAGAGGGTAAATATTTGGGTGAGAGATTATATTCTGTGAACCACAGAGTGCCTCTGGCTCCACATCAGCTCTCCCGGAGTCCGGGGACGGGATGAGTCACATCTCAAATCACTTCCCTCCTTTGACCTTCACAGCACCAAAACTCACTGCTGGGGCCACCTAAACCTGGTGGCCTTGTCCCTGTGCAGGGGACAGGAGCTCTGGGTGCTGCTCTCAGCAAAACCACTGCCCAGCCTTCATTTAGAAAGGGAAATAACAGAGCCCACCCTGCCCCTTGAGTATTTTATTTTCACTCCTTTTAGCTCCGTGGGGTTTGCTCAGAGCTGAAACTCAAAGATACCTGGCCAAGATTATATTCCTACTGCAGAGAATTGCTTCTACCAGCTAAAAAGGAGCTGCTGAAATGATCTGATGATGACTGAGCAAGTTTTGATATGAGGGAGAAACCAAGATGAAACAAGCTCAAAGAACAGTTTTGATTTGAGAAATCTCCAAAGCGAGGTTTAGTCCTATTGATTCAAGCTCTGTTTGATGTCTGCAGTGATTTTTCTTAAAATTCTTGGAGCTTAAAAAGTAAAAGGACTCCACTTCTGAATGGATTCAGGAAAAAATATTTGGAGCAACAAGTTCTGGAGTCTCACAAGAGCTGCTCGATGGGGCGTTGTGGTCACAGAGCTCCTGTGACACATCTGCAACTCAAAAAGAGTCAAGTGCAGAGATCAGCTTTGGTCCAGTGGGTGGTAACGGGGAAATGTGGTGCTAAAATCGTAATTCCCTTGGAACAACATTGGACAAGGAAATAATTGGGAATTTCTTTGCCTTTAACACTTTTCCTGTTACTCCTCCAAACATTTTATAACCTACTGCCAAATAATTGGGAATTTCTTTGCCTTTAACACTTTTCCTGTTACTCCTCCAAACATTTTATAACCTACTGCCAAATAATTGGGAATTTCTTTGCCTTTAACACTTTTCCTGTTAGCTCCTCCAAGCATTTTTTAACCTACTGTCAAATAATAGGGAATTTCTCCGGGTTTGACACTTTTCCTGTCGCTTCTTCATGCATTTTCTAACTTGCTGTCAAATAAATACCCCCCCAAAAACCCTCACTTCTTTTCTTGAGAGGACTCAGTGCTACAGGCTCAGGGAGAGTCCCCAACAGACAGAAAGATTTTCCCCTCACATCTTGGAATCTCTTCTCCAGTGTGGAGCGGATGTTGGTCTCGATGCTGGTCCTCTTCTTCCTTTTCCGTCCAAACATCTCGTTCACTGAGGGGTAGGAATTGGGGCTGCTCATGGAGGAATCCAAAGGAGCCGATTCTGGGGGAAGAGGGAGGGGAAGAAGAGATTTCCAAGGAGATGATGAGTTATTTTCATTCCCAGACACTTTTGGTGAAACAAAGGCGCTTTGTAAAATAAATTGTTCCTACATTGTGGATCCTCCCTTTTGATGGCGATTAAAACTGCTCCAAATCCATCAATGAGCTTGCCCAAATCAAAGGAGAAAAATGTTTTGACCCACACTCCGTTTTTCCTCTGTGAGGCCGATTTCCAGCCTGCCCTGACGGGGACCAGGAGTGTTCCAACAATTGAATTTCACACACAAAAGGGTGTTGACCAAACCGCTGGGCTCGGGGTGGCTGAGCTGTGACCAGTGCCTCAGACATCCCGGAGGGTTGGGTGAAGCCCGGGGCTGGCTGTGAGGTCAGCACAGGACACCACCCCAAATCCTGCTGCGCCTGGGAATTCCCCTGTCAGGGAAACCTTTTTTCCTTTTCCACCTGCACCTCCCGGGCTGATCCCTGAGCACCTCAGCAGCTCCTCCTCTGCTTTTCCAGCTCACACAGAGAGGGGCTGGATGGATTGGAGGTTTCTGGGTGGATCCTCTCCTGTTGAAGCCCTGGGCACTGAGAATTCCAGGTTTTCTGTGCTCACTGACCCCCAGGCAAACAGTGACCTGAGGCCGGGGAAAAGGCTCCCAAAATTGAGTGACAGCCCTGGGATTGTGGGTGTGGGTTTGGATAGGAGTGTGGGATAGCACAGGGGGCAAAACTGAGAGTTTAAAGGTTTAGAATATAGTAAAATATGTATATAAAGCAAGATGGAGGATTTAGGGTGGAAGCTAGTCCTTTTTTCACCTTCTCCATGGGTCTGGGTGGTGTTTTGTAATTGGGTAAAAAATATCCACATTGAAGGACACAAGTGGTTGGTGATTGGGTTAAAAGTAAATAGTTTAGTAAATAATTTAGGTGTCATTTCATAATTGGACAGTTCACCCTTAAAATGCCTTGTAGAGAGGGAAATAGGGGCCATGTTTTACTTTGTTATCCTGCAGTACCCTTAAACTCACAGTTTGTGAGACTGTAACATAGATAAGAATGAATAAACATCTAAAAAAAAAAAAACCAAAATACCATCTCAAGCATTTAACCCTGACACTGGCAAGAAAGAAGATCAAACATAACCCTCTCCTGCTGGTGGCATTTCTGCCTGGGTGTCACCTACCTGCGTCACTGAGCCACTTCTCCAGCAGGGGCTTGAGCTTGCACATGTTCTTGAAGCTGAGGTTGAGAGCCTCGAAGCGGGAGATGGTGGTCTGGCTGAAATCATTGCCATAGAGCTTCCCCATGGCCAGGCCAACGTCACCCTGCCAGGGGACACCCCAATCCCAGAGTGAGCACAGGGAAACCCTCCCCGCTGTCACAGGACACCCCAATCCCACCATGAGCACAGGGAAACCTGTCACAGGACACCCAAATCCCACCATGAGCACAGGGAAACCTGTCCCAGCTGTCACAGGACACCTCAATCCCAGAGTGAGCACAGGAAACCTGTCCCCGCTGTCACAGGACACCCCAATCCCAGTGTCAGCACAGGGAAACCCTCCCCGCTGTCACAGGACACCCCAAACCCACCATGAGCACAGGGAAACCTGTCCCAGCTGTCACAGAACACCCCAATCCCACCATGAGCACAGGGAAACCTGTCACAGGAGACCCCAATCCCACCATGAGCACAGGGAAGCCTGTCCCCGCTGTCACAGGACACTCCAATCCCAGTGTCAGCACAGGGAAACCCTCCCCGCTGTCACAGGACACCCCAATCCCAGAGTGAGCACAGGGAAACCCTCCCCGCTGTCACAGGACACCCCAATCCCAGAGTGAGCACAGAAAAACCCCAGCCCCACAGAACCACAGGATTAACCAGCCTGGAAAAGACCTTTGAGGTCATCAAATCCAACCCCTGACCCAGCACCTCCTCATTAACTAAAGCACAGCACTGAGTGCCACATCCAGGCTGTTTTTTTTTTTTTTAACAGTGACTCCTGCACCTCCTTGGGCAGCGCCCAATCACTCTTTCAGTGAAGAGTTTATTCCTGATGTAGCCTAAACTTCCCCTGAGGCTGCTTGCAGGATAACTTTAGTCTTGTTTCCATGACCTGCCTGCCAGGGAAAGAGGATTTTTTTCCCCTAGGAATCTGCCCCCTGTGGGTTTGATATTTCTGGGTCTGAGAGATTTCAGCTGCTGGCAGCTGATGACTTTTCCCCCAAGGAAAAATTTCTCAAGGAAGCTTTTTCTCAAAACAATCCTGGCAAACAACTCTCCTCTCTCCAAACAATCTTTCTCCAGGTGGGGTTTTGCTGTTTCTCTGTTTAACCAACGGCATTAGAGAGGTGTCGTTCCTATTCCCCAGCCATGGTCAGTCTGTGTGGGAACACCTTATAAAAGGCAGCAAGAATTGGACAATAAAGCCTTTTTTCTGCGCTCTTTGCCTTCTGAAATATTTGGAGTGTTTCTTTGGTGTCCTACAGCGACAGTCTCCACCCCTGAAATACTGGAGAAGGTGCAGACATTGAGGTTGTGGAGCTGAGGTGTTAGGAAGGGTGAATTTGAAAAGAAATGCTGCAAAACCACCCAAATTTACCTGACCCAACCTTTCCCTCTGCCCCAAACTCCCCCTGTTCTCTCCCTTCTCCTTCACCTGTGTGAACCCCAGCTTGATCCTCCTTTGTTTGAAAGTCTTGGCGAACTTCTCCAGCTCCTCCAGGTCGCTGGGCTCCTCGGAAGCTCCTGCTGGGGTCAGGTGTTTTGCCACTTGCAGGTGCTGGGGGACGTCCAGGTGAGGTTCAACCGAGGAGCCAGGGAGGCCAGAGCGACCCACAGCCTGCCCAAAACACCCCAAAAAGATGCTCAGAGACAAAAAACAAAATACCAAACCATGCCTTTTTTTTTTTTTTTTTTTTTTTTTCTGTGCCATTTGCCCTCCCTAAAGCAGCAGGGTGGAGTTTAGCACGCTCTCAGGTGTGTTCTTACCTGGGAGGCCAGGCTGGGGCCAGGCTGGGAGAGGAGGAGGCTGCCCTGTTGCTGAGGGAAGGAGAGGAGGTTTGGCTGCAAAGCTGAAGGGGAAAAAAGGAGATAATCTGGTCAGTGAACAGCCGCAGGAAGGCTCAGAGTGAGAAGCTCCATTTGTTATTTCTTGCCCCAAAATACACGAATTTCAGCTGTTAAGAATGTGCCAGGCTCTGAGCTGGATTGTGAGAAAGAAAAGGTTCTTCCCGTGGCTTTGTAGCCGGCAGGGGATTATTACAATAATGATAGAAGTGAAATATCTCATTTGCTGATCCCTGTGTGTCACTCATCACTCTCAGGCGTTTCAGAGGCCTCTGATCTTGATTTGAGGTGCCAAACAGAGGAGAATTTCCTACATCCTTCGTGGGGATCTCTCTCAGTGCTTAATCACTGCAGCTCTTAGGAAAATGGACATCTTATTTCCAATATGAGCCCTTGTGACTTCAACTTTCAGCCACTTGATCGTGTTAAAAAAACAAACCCTGATCCTCCAGTTAATCTCGTGAGCCCTCCCACTCTGCTCCCAATTCTACATTTCATTTTCAAATGTCATTTGGAAGCCCTGCTGACCCTTTCTTTCCTACCCCACTGTATTTCAAATAAATTGAATTTCTTTCAGAGTGTCGCAGCTGACACAAAATGACGAGAGGAAGAAAGAAGGGAAATCCATAAACCCAGCAAAAACTGGGATTTATGGAGACCGTGTGATTGTTTTGTTGACAAACTGCCAAGTACAAGCCTATAGCTCTTAGAGGGAATGTCCTACAGGATTAGGTTGTGTACTTCCCTAGAAATTTAGTTGGTATCAAGTCCATTGTGAGTGAAACCTATAGAATTTAGTGAGGATTTATAACCTTGCTCAGAGCAAGTCAATATATTTAATTGATTATAACTGACAATTACAGCGAAATCCATAGAAGTTTATGGACTTCTGCTAATAAAAGGGAAAACAGATAATCTCCAGAATCAATCACTCCTCCTCTCCCTCTCTCTCTCTTTCTGCCTTTTCTTATTTAATTTAGATCTGATGTGCACAGTCCCATTTATTTACTTACTCTGGGGTTGGAATAAACCTTCCCGAGTGCTGCAACAGCTCAGGATTTCAAATCCAGGCTGGTAATGAGGTGCACATTTCTATCAGTGCAGGTAATTAATCACTGCAATGGCTTTGCCTTGGGACATGGCAGATGCTCTGTCATTTGGAGTCTTTAAAATCGTGATTGAACACCTCAGCTCTGGCTCTGAGGGAAATGAAGGGCTGGATTCAGGAATCACCGGTCTGACAGCTGAGATGAAGATTTCAGCAGCAGTCTTTAGGCTGACAGGATTCCCAAAAATCTCCGTGGCTGCTCCTTCCCACCTGTACAGAGCTCTCCCTGCCCTGACTCCGGTGTGTCAGGATTTGGGCTGCACAGGGGAGGAGGAATAAAACCTGGGAATTGATCTGACAGCTTCAAAACACGACCAAGCTAAAATTCCCATCCCTGTTGGAAAGGTTCAGCCCCCAACCACAAAATCCATTTATGGACCCACAGCCCCAAGTCAGAGGCACTCAGGGCACTCCCTGCTGGCCCCAGGGACAGTTCTGGAATATTTCCTGCCTTCCTTCAGGAGGAAGAAAACTCCACAAAGCCAACCTGAGCCTTCATTTTCACTCCCCACTGGCCGTGCATGCAAAAGGATCATTAAAACTTGGCAATCACCCATGCAAATGGAAATGTCCTGCACAAAAATCCAGCTCCTGGCCAGAATATCCAGTCCTGGTCAAGCCTGGCCCTAGAAGGGGTGACACCCAAATATAGCAGCAAAAAAAAGTCATTGAACAGATAAATTCTGATCTGTGAAAGGCAGCAAGTTCTGCTTTGCAGTAAAAGATGTTTATTTTTCATGAATAAAAGCAGGCAGCAAGAAATAAATTGTCCTGACCGTATTTCAAACAAACGAATTCGAAATTATTTGTAAATACACATCAAGTGTCTTCATCCATCACTCAGCACCATTTGGCAGAGAGGAAAATTTATATTTTGTCAGGAAGAAATGAATTCCCCACTCGCTTTTAGAGTGTGTGAAGCAGTGGGTTCAAGCTGCAGAGATTTAAGGTTATAATCCTAAATTTTAGTTCACGTGGAGGGAGCTCTGTGCTGGGATAAATCAAGAGCACAAGCAAAGGATCCTTGGATCTGCCAGGTTATGAATTAAAACCTAAAACATCCACATCCTCGGGGTGGGAGAAATGCTGTAAAAATATTGGGGGTAAAACCAGAACCACAGGGATTTTTTTTTTTTTTTAACCTTTTCCTGGAGCAGATTTCTCTGTGTTCCGGGAGCAGGGAGACCTTTGGACTATCCAAACCTCTCCCTCTCATCCCAGAGCTGCTCCTGGCTGAGCTGGACCTGCTCTGCTCCTTCCCTGGATTTACCTTCCCTCCTCCAAACGACCAGCCCGGGCTCTGATGAGCTTTCTGCAGCTAATGAGGGAGCTCAGCAAGGAGCAGCTCCTTGGCTGTTGGGCTGGTTTTGTCCCGGATTCCGGGCTGAGATCCCTGCCTGGCCCCAAGGTGGCACTCGAGGAGCGCACAAGGCTCCGGTGGCAGCAGCATCTCCAGCCGCGGTGTTCCCGCAGGGATCCGGGATCAGCCCCGGGCTGGGAACATCGCCGTGGGAACAGGCTGGAGAATCCGACACCCACGAGAAGGGAGGTTTTCCCTAGATATTTATCCATCTCTGATGCTTTAGGATTTGAGCTTTTCTATTTTCCATCTCTCTGTGACCCTGCAGTTGTTTAGTGCAGAGCTCCAAACCCCACACACAGTGGGAGCTGCTGCTGCCCCACTTTGGGCACACACAACAATTCCTCTCCAGGCCTGGCAGTCAAGGAGCCCTCACTGCCTCAGGCCTCAGAGATGGGAACAAAAGGGAGTTGGGGGCAGCAAACTTGGGCTCAATGATTCATTACCTGGAGCTGGAATTGGGAGATGAACCCCCAATGTGCAAATGGCCCCAACTGATCCAAGTGTGCAAAGCCGTGACCATTGTCCATTTTGGGTGCAGCCCCTGGGGGGCTTTGTCTGCCCTAAATGTACCTGAGACCCTTCCATAAACAGAACTGCTTTTTATTCCCTTCATTTTATCTGACCTCTGTTTTTAGGCAAGCCCCAAAAAAGCTTTTCTTTCTCTTACCTTGTTGTCCTGCCTGAGACTGGGACAGAAGGAACTGGGGGACTGACTGCATGTGCCCAGGGAGCAACACCAGCTGCTGCAGGGTGTGGAGAGAGCTCATGTCCTACAGAAAAAAAAAAGAAAAAAAGCAAAGGGAACAATTAAACTCAAGGATTTATGCTCCTCACGCAGCATCTCCTCAGAAATCCATGCTGAATTTGTGTGATTTGGGGGCTGGAGGGCTGCAGAGCCAAAAGTTTCACGGGTAGGAGAAGATTCTGTGCACACAGAGACATCCACGTGGAGAACTGTCTGCTTTTCCTTGGGAAAGTTAACTCTTGGTGACATTTTTGAGGTGCAGACCTCAAGGTTTCGGGTGTAGGAGAAGAATTCTCACTGAATTTGGGGGCTGGAGAGCTGCAGGTCCAAAAGTTTCATGTATAGGAGAAGGATTTGGTGAAGTGTCTGCTTTTCCTTGGAAAAGTTAACTCTTGATAAAGACATTTTTGAGGCAATCAAACTCTGGTTGTTAGAGCAGCGAAACCTCTTGGATTTCAGTTTTTTTCAGATCAAGAATTTCCAGAGTGAAGTGCCTAAAACCACACAGCAAATTGCAGCAGCTCACCAACACCATTTCCCCCTGGACTGTTCTGAAGATGGGGGGAAATTGAAGAATCCCTAAATTGTGTAATGGATCTGAACACCCCGTGAAAGAACGAGGGAAGGGAGGACTGAGCATCTCTGTGGCCGCCTGGCATCCAACTCCCACTGGAATTTAACAAGAGTTTAGTGCTGAACTCCACGGTTTCTTACCTCAGGGAAAAAAAAATCCCTCGAGGAATTAATTTCTTCCCTGGTGTTAATCGATCTGAGGCAACAACAGGCTCAGATTAGGAGTTAATCTGGTCTAGAATCCTATCTCCAACAATGGCATTAACCAGACACTCATGAATGAGGAAGAGCCGGGCAAACGCTATCAAACACTTCCCCACGGTGCTGCCTCAGCCTCCAATTATTTCCAGTCCAAGGGATTTCCTGACCGTGGGGTGGTTTCCCTGCTTAGAAAACCCTCGGAGGAAATCTCACCCCAGCATGTGTCCAGTCTAACCCTTGAACCCACGAGGAAAAGCCGAGGAGGAAAATGAGGATTCACTTTTCCAATTCCCTGCTTAGCAAACCCTTGGAGGAAATTTCATCCCAGCACTTATCCAGGGTACCCTTGAAGCCATGAGGAAAAGCCGAGGAGGAAGATGAGGATTCGCTTTTCCAGTTCAGTGTTCCTCACCCTCTCAGGCTCCTTTTGCCAGTGGCCAAAGGAATTTGGGGAGGGGGTCAGGAGCAGCTCTCCCCCTGTTTTCCCGGGGTCCAGGGGCAGCCAGGTCACTCACCCCTGCGATTTGGCTCCCTGGCATCATGGATGATCCCTGCACGAGGTGCCCCGACCGAGGCGGGATGGCAGATTGCAAAGAGTCGCTGAGGTCCTCGGTTTTAATCTGCAAAAGAGCAAAAGAATCATAGAATTAGGGAGCAGGGAGGAGGGAAGAGCAGGAGTAGAGGGCAGCTGGGATCCCAGAAGCTCCTCTCAGGGAATTTTCTGCTGTTTCCATCGCTGAAAATCAGGATCATTCCACACTGCTGCTCTCCGCTCTGTCCCATGGACAGTTTTCCTGCTCGGCCAAGCCCAGGGCAGGCTGGCACCTTGCTCAATTAAAACACTTCAGGAAATAACCAATTTCAAGCAGCTTTTCAAAGTTTAAAGCCTTTCATGGAGTTTTAATGAAGACAAGGAGCAATTCTCCTCTCCAGATCACAACTCAAGCCCTGATAGGAGGGCTGGACATGGAAAACCTCTCATTTTTCCCTGCATGAAACAAAGGATGGTACAAGGGGATGGGAAGGGATAGGTCATGGAGTAAAAGACCTCAAAAAAAAAAAAAAACCCAGAGCAATCTCCCGGGCTTGAAAATGCAGCACTCCAGGCACCAAATGCTTTTGTTCCATTTTTACCAAAAAGCAACAAGAAATTGCAAGGGAAATCTCCTTCCTCAATTACAAGCTGTGGAAAAATAACTGGGAAACTTCACAGGTGTCCAGTGGTCTTCTTGAGCTACTTTGATGTTCAAGCAAAGGTCTTGTCCACACAGAAATAATGATTCTTAAATCCACATTCTTAGAATAAAATGCACCCAGGGATCAGAACTGAATCCTTGCTCCTGCTTTATTCCACAATCTCTGTGTTCATTTCTAACTTTGCTAATACATTTTAAAAATTAATTTATTTTAAAAATTAATCTGATATAATTACTGTAGTAGGTGAAATATTTTGGTAGTGCTGACTGGGACAGGAGGGAGAGGAGGATTTTGGAAGTTTTTAGGTTAATTCCTGAAAGGTGAGTGAGGAGTGTCCATGCACAGGGGACAGGTAAAAGATACAGAACTCTCCTCCAAGAAAAGATTGACCCAAACCTTTTCTCAGCACGAGAACACCGTGAACAAGGATTATTCCTCATCATAGCAAGAAGAGCCTCTAATTCCCAAAAACTGGAAAAACCAGGAGGACTCTACAAAGGACACGGTTTCAAACTCCTGAAGATTACCTCTGGCTCCTGGGACTGAACATCCCCAGGTCCCACCGGATCCCTCCCAAACCCCACATCCCCCAAAGACGAGGAGGGTCTTTGCCCCACTGATGGGGCCTGGAGGCCCTGCGACCTCCTGCCAGCAGAGGGGGGACAAGAAATCCAGCTCCACAAACACCATCCCAAGAGAACTTTTTGGGGTTGAAGGAGCTTTCCTGCTCGTTTGAGAAAAGCAAAGAAATGCACGGAACAATTTGGGTTGGGAGAGACCTCTGCAGTCATCGAGTCCAAGCTTTGACGGATCTCCACGGGAAGAGAAAAGAGGAAAATGGGATCACAGGAGGCTGAACAGCTCCAGAACATGGAGCTGCAACATTCCCCTCTGCATTTTGGAAGGTGCTGCTCGGAGGGAAGGTGATTACAACACCCCCTTTCATTACAACTCGAGCTCCGGACACCGCCGAAACTCGTTTTGCAATAATCCCTGCTCCTTGCAACAAGAGGTAGACATGCTATGAATTCCAGCTCTTTCCTACCTTTCAGGTTGGCATGATCATCCCTCTTAGCCTGGCAGGGCACAGAAAGAAAAAAAAAACAAAACAAAAAAATCAGGTGGAAAGATCTTCTCGATCGCTATCGACAGCGATAAGTCACTGAATGTCGGGCAAAAAGGCTCAGGAGGACACCCCGTTACCCCTGAGCCATGCAGTCACTCCAGGCACGTGGATTTAGGGATGTTCTTTGCATTAAAAAGAATCCATCGGAGGCAAAAAAAAAAAAGAAAAAAATTATTAAAAAAAAATTTTAAAATTAATGTTTGTCTGCTTCATCCAAGGCTGAGCAGTCCCAAGAAATTGAAGTTTTTGGTGTCTCAGAGAGCCGGGCTCTAGATCCTGCCTGAGCCGTGATCCCGATAGCAGTGGGGTGTTGAAGAGGCACGAGCCATTTCCAAAGTGAAATCAATTTTTCCAGCTGCCAAGCGGGACGAGCTGGCGGCGCTCCAGGGAGAAAGGGGTGTGTATCCCATCCCGGCATGGCCCCGTGTGAGAACGGGAGGTGGGTTTGGCAAAGCACCGGCTCCCGATTTAAAAACAACAACATCATCTCCCACTGCTCCTTCCCCCGGCCCTGGAATTCTCCCTCCTGCGCAGTGGGCGGGAACTCGTGGGGTTTGTTCTTGACAAATCCTTCTCTCCCCCTCGCACCTCTTTCCATCGGGTTTAGGCTCAAATTTACCTCGCCCTCCTCTTCCTCTCCCCGACAGGCCTGCAGCTGGCTAATTGTTCCTGAGCAGGAGTTCGGGATCTATCCAGAAAAACTTTTGGGGATGGTTTATGCAAATCCCGCTCCTCCGTTGTTTTTTTTTTTTTTTCCCTGGCTAAACCGGCAATATTGCCAAGTGTACATTAAGGGGAAAAAAAAAAACCAACCCAACCAAACCCAAAAAAACCCCAAAAAACCACACACATTGTGGGCGAGGCCGCTCAATATCATGAGACTCCCTTAAAACAATGTAAATTTCGAATTAATAAAACGAGGGGAGGAGTTGCCTCCTCCTTTCCCAGTGTATCTGCCTCGGATTTGCAGAAAATGCCTGCAAATATGGGAAGAGTTCTCCTTGAGGAACCAAAAAAACCACCCAAAAGATTAAATACTCAGAGAATCACCTCATGGGGGTATTGGATGGGAGCTCTGCTGAAATATTGCACGTGAGAAACAGTAATTTGAGGAAAACCAGGAGCAGATCCCTCTGGGATCGCTCAGGATCTTGGTTTTATGGGACGATCGTGGATGGGGAAAGGGGAATTGATGGAGAGGCTTTGTTCCCACTGAGCTTCACTTAGAAAAATAACATTTAAGGAAACCAACCTGCTGTGGTGGAAGCTTCATCGCCCATAGCAAGGGGTTGGAATGGGATGATCACCCAACCCAAACCATTCCATGGAAAAAGGAGCGGGGCAAAGAGCAGGACCTGCCAACCGCCACGGCCCAGGTGAGGTGTGGGGGCTCTTGGCTGTGAATCTCCAGCACCTTCCTCCCCTGGAGCCCCGAGGGGAGGCCCAGGGCAGGGCTGGGAGCAGGTAACGGCAGCTGGAGGCACCACGGGAGCTCCTCTGGGCCAGGGCAGGAATCACACTTGCAAATCTCAAGTGGATGTTTGGATGTGTTTTTTTTTCACAGCCTCGAAACAGGGTCAGCCCCCGAGCAAACGGAGTGAAAAACACAGGAAGGGTGACTGGCTGGAAAAAAGAGAGAGTCCCTTCCGTTTTTGGCTCCAACAGCTGCAAGGATGGATGGTTTCTTACCTATCTCTGGCCTAAACACGAAAACAAAAAGCAAAACAAACTAAGAAACACATTGAGGGTGATGGAAAATGATCAAAGCTCCGGAGCCCGCTTGCGTAACTGATTTGTGGAAGGTGTTTCATAAACATTTCATAAGAAGGAGAATTATGAAGAAAACATCTCCCAACCTGCCTGCAATTACTGCACAAACTCTTCCTTACCAGTAGGAAGAAGGGGAGAGGAAAAAAAAAAAAAAAAAAAAAAAAAAAAAGGTACATCTGTTTTGTAACTGATCTGTGAACTTCTGGCAAAGGCTCGGCTGGTGAAAACATCCTGCAGACATCTTGCAGAGCCGTGGAAATTGGGCAGGTTTCTCCTGAGCAGCTCTGCTTGCTGCTATTCCCTTCAGACCGACCAGCCTGGGGTTCCATGGATGGATCCCAGTGGTTGGGCTGGAGCCCTGCACGGGTTAATCCCAGTTTGGGGATAATCTCAGTAACTTCCCCATTTGTCAGACCCCGAAGCAGCCCCAGAATCCTCCTGCTGTGACACACTCGGTGCTCATCATCCTCCTCACCCAGCCACCGATTGAGGGCCTCCAATCCTCTCCCCAAATCCAGGTTTGGATGTCTCCTACCCAAGCCCTGCCAGCCCTCTCCAGCACCAGTTATCAGGCAGGAACCGCATTCGTGGGAGATGGGAGACAACCCTGTTTGTTGTGAAGCTCTTATTTAGCCGGTGACCTCTTTGAAACACATTTATCTGCCTCCACATCTGCCTTATCTCACAGTCAGAGCCGAGTTTAAGGGTTTGACTCACTCCCAGCCCTCCACAGCAGAGGGAAGAGGAGGATCAGGTGCACACAGAGGGTCTGGAGCACCTGGCCCTCGCTGAAAAGGAACAACGCAGCTCTGAGTCACCCAGAAATGCTCTGAGTCACCCCAAGGTGCTCTCCAGTGCACCAGGGCTGCCCCAAGCTTCCCCAAAAGCCTTTGCCTCGAGCCCAGGGAGGAGGTTTTTGAGCTGGAAACAGGCATTAAGCTGGATCCAAGGCTCCTGCAGCTCCCTGAGCCTTCCCACCTTCCGATGGCGTAAGTGCTCCGCCGTGAATTACCCGCACACGTGGGGCCCATAAAATAAAAAGCACACTAATAATAAATTATGGCAATAGTAATAATAATAATGGGGTTGCAATTACTATTTCCACATGTACTATCCTGCATGTGCAGCAGGGTTTAACAGACACCTGGGAAGAAGGCAGAAAACCTTTATGTCCGTGCCACGACATTCACCCTGTAACATTTCTATCCCACTGAAGGCTGGGAATTTTTGGAAGCTGTCGGCGTGACAGAGAGGAATTCAGCCTGGGATTAACTCCCGAAGAGGCTCTGTCCTAAAGCTCAGCCGTGGCAGCACGCTGGAAAATTCAAATGCAACCCCAAACCTCAGCACACCTGCATCACCCTACACGAGGCCTTTGAGTTTATTAATTGAGGTCTGATCTGATAGGGTTTATCCTCGGCTTCAGCTTGGGATGGAAATGGTTGTGCTGGAGTCAGAGCAGGGGTGGGAAGTCAAAACTTTAGGAGCAGCCAAGCTGCACGCTCCACAGGAGAAAACAAACAGCACACACAGCCTTTGTGGGCTCCCTGATACAGCTTTTCCCTGGAATTTCTGCTTCCAAACAAACAGGGAAGAGAGAGGAGTCCCCCCTCCCCTTGCTGTGCTGAACCTCAGACGATCACCTGTGGCACAGGAGCTGGGCAAGGGAGGGGAGAAGCAAAAGGCAGAGGAGGGAAGAGCACCTGCCCTGGCTGCCCAACACCTGCTCAGGTGAGAGTGTCCTGGCCCAGAGCCTGCTGAGTGCTCCCAGGAGCTGCTCTGTGCTCAGAGGCCACACAACTCCTCAAAAGACACTGAAAAAAGCAGCTTTCAGCACCTTCCCTTTTACCAGGGATATTCAGGCCCTTGGGCATCCCAAACTGGGAGCAGTTTAACAACAGGCAGTGGGGAAGGTGCCATTTCTAGGGCAGAGTGGCCAGGAGCTCCACTCAAAGCATGGGAAATGATTTCCCCGTGGTCAAGGCTGTGATTTCTCCCTCTCAGGACCCTCCCTGCCCCTTCCTCAGCCCCTGCCCCAGCCTGGCTCTGGGTTGCAGCACTGCTCCCTGCACCTCTCTCTCTCTATTTCACTTGCCCAACTCCCAAACCTCTCCAGAACTCCACCTCTGCCCACACCCCCGTGCTTATCTGCTCTGCTCCCACCCTGGGCTGCATCCCTGCCCCTTTCCTTATCACCCTGATTTCACACACACCACTCCATGGCTTCTCCCCTGCCCTCCTGCAAGCTCACACAGGTCCCCTGGAGCCCGAGCACGTTCCTGTTCCTCTCCAAAGTTGCCTTATTGGGATTTTCTGGGCTGAGAATCTGCATGAAAAATGCCCTTTTTTTGTTGTTGTTGTTGTTGTTTGTTTCCCATTCATCCCTTGCCCATGGGGAGGAATCTGTTTGTTCAGTTCTCCCTGAGCCTTCTGGCAGTGACAAATGCAAACAACTGGCGCTGTGTTGGTCACCCACGGGGACAGTGTCCACACAGCCCTTGGCAGGGACTCTCTTGCCACCACATCCCACTTTTAGGAGGAATTAACTGGGAATCAGGCTGGGGCTGGCTCCATCCCAGCTCCACGGGCCTCTCCCATTGGTCCCTGGCACTTTTTTGGCAGCGGCTGCCACGCCACAGGGAGCTGGGACAGGAGAAGAGCAGCTGGAGGGATTGCACTGAACACACTGAGCAGAGAAAGGGAGAGTGAGGAAGATGGGAGAGCATCACACGGGGTTCCATTTGGGGTTTCATTTGGGGTTCCATTTGGGGTGAGGGATGAAGTCTCAGGGCTGGGGGAGCCCAGAGCCAGCTCTCTGCTCTCCCAACCCGTGTAAATCCCATGGGTTGGGAAGCAGGCAGGAGGGTTCCCTGCTGTATAAACCCACAGGCTGCAGCTCAGCACCTCTGGGGAGGGAGAAAGTGCCCTCTGATGTCCAAAATTAGAGGCCTTGCTTGGAACACATCGCCCTCCTCTCCCTGTGCAGGGCCCCACCCTGGCTGGGTGCTGCAGGTTTGGGGTGAATCCTTGGAGCTCAGCTGATGAAAAGCCCTTCAAGGACTCGGGGTTGTCCCCTCATTAGTGGTGACTCCCCGGGAGTCGCAGTCCAGGCGCAGCAGTTGGTGATGCTCAGAAAGGTGCTGGGCCACCTGGATTGTGGCTGCCCAGGGACAGCCGTGCCTTGGGCTGAGTTTCTGTTGTGGAAAACGAGTTCTGTGACCCTTCAGACGGATCTGTGAAACTGGAGCACAGAAAGCGTTTCCCGAAGGATGAGCAGGGAGAATCTGCACAAAGATCTCTGTCTCTCCCTCTCAGGCAGATCTGAAAGAGCTGTACCAGGGGTTTTGCCGAGGAAACAGGTGTAGGAATCACGTTATAAATGAGGTTTGCCCTTTAAAAGCAGCAGAGCGGGAGTTTGGGAATGGACTGCAGCTGGATGTTGAGGAACAGAGAAAATCCAGCCAACTCCGGCTTGTTGTCAACAAATTAATTCAGTGGTTTCAGTCCACCTCTTGAGAAAAGCAATTAAAAAGGCCAAATCCCTGCTCCTAATTGCATCCCCCTTTCCCTCCCAAGTTCCCCTGTTTTGGAGTTCATTCCCAGCGAGCTCAGCCGAGGTGCCAGAACAAACCCAGCCTGAAGAAGGGGTTCCTCCTCTGCATATCTGTCCTAAGCAAAGCAGGGCCAGATTTAGACTCCGAGGACTTTCCCTGGAGCCAGGGCTTTCTCTGATGCTTTCCCAAAGGGCTGCATTTCAATGAGGAGCCTGCACACAAACAAATTTATGCAATCAGCCTGTCCCTAGGACAGAGCAGGGAGACTTCAAAAGGGGAAGGCCAGGGCAGAACGGGCTCAGCTCCAGTGTCAGGCGAGGCAGGTACAAGGGCAGCCCTGATTTCCAGCCAGGGGAGGCTCAAGAGATGAAAAGCAGATGCAAGAATTAGGCTGATGCCCCGGGGCGATGGGGAGAAGAGAGAGTGAAATCTGAATTGATCCCCAGAGGGGAGAAGGAAGCAGGATGTGAACCTCCCCTTGAGAGGAGGGCAAAACAGGACTGGGATGGAAATGTGGAGGGCAGACTGAAACCCGAGCTACCCACGGGGGGGGAAAAGCCAAGCAGGAACAGCGATGACATCCAGGGAGCACATGAGATTAGGGGGAGGTGGGAACACGGGGAGGAATGAAAAGCTCTGAGAGAGATCCCCGGGGGGGAGGAAAGCCCTGGTGGAGCGAAATTAAATGTGCAGGGAGTTTTGCATCGCAGATATTAATAACAAACTACCCAGCGAGCTGGGCCCTTCTCTGCACCTTCAAAAGGACGGAGGGGAGGAAGAACTTGTCTGTGGTTGAGCACAAGACGATGAATCAGAGGATGGGAGTCCATAACCCGGCAGGGAGCAGGCCCCTGGATTTCAATAGAGCCCAATGTCCACGGGCAACTGTCCCATGAAGCATCCCCTGATGGCAGCTGCAATCACAGCGCTCAGCAGCTTTGGGAAGAGGCAGGCTGTGTCTGCAGGACACCTCCCCACCTTCCAGAGGCACCAAGGGATGCTAAAGCCATTAGCAAAGAGCCCTGAGACGTGTGGGTGGAAGGTACCAAACGAGGTCAGGGTGTTCATTAATGGCACTGAAAAGGAGCCACCAGGGATTTCACAGCTCGGGTGCAGCTTTGCCCGCTTGGAATTTCTCACACGGGGTGCCTACGGGACATCAGCCGAGATAACTCACCCTGGTGCCTCAAAGCAATGCTGGATATCCCACACAAAGCTCGAAAATCAAAGTGTCTTTGAGCAAGGACTGTCAGATGTGAGCAGAGCAGGGAGAGGAGCTGGGCAAGGAGGTCCTGAGGGAAGGGAACACCTTCAGCACCTCCTGAGAGAACAGGGCAGCAACACACAGGACTCTTGACCTGGTTTTAGAAAGGAGGAATTGTTCTGCAGACCCAGCTGGGAGTGCTGAACAATTCCTCCTTTCTAAAACTTTCTCCAAGACTTTCTAGGAAGCCTGTTAGAAATCTCTCTCCTCACTGCATCCCCTGACTGGTGTAAAGCAAAGACCAGGAGTAAAGAACCAACAGCAGAACTGAAGCTGGGCCCTGCTCAGGAACCTCAGTGCCTGCTGCCTTAAACCTTGCCAGATCTCCCAGCCAGATCACCTTCAGACTGATGGGACTGGTGATAATGACAGCTTTGATAAACAAATGGCAGCCTGTCCTGCAAGGGTCAGGAATGAAAAGTGCCTGGCACATTTGGATAGGGAGCAGGGGCAGATCCTGCCCGGCTCTGCTCACACAAAAACCTGTCAGCTTTGTTTCAGGAGGGATGTTTTCCCTCCCAGCTCTGGAGAGGAGCTCTCATTCCCTCCTCTGGAAGGAGGAGAGCTGATCCTGCATTCCTCCCTGGACCAAGAAGGTCCTGCCATCACTCCCCTGCTGGGAAAGCGCTCCTGGCTTCAGCAGCTGTGCATCCTCCTCCTCCAGCTGCGGATGCACATCGCTGTGAGCTGGGCTCAACCCTCACACCGCTCACACAAGCCCTGGCACTTCCCAGAGCCCTCAGCCCTCCATCCTGTGTGTATTCCAGCAGGCAGCATTCTCCCAGGGCTCAGCTCCAGACACCTGGCTCTCCAGAGCAGCTACAAAAACAAACAATCCGGTATTTCCTAAAGGCTGAGCGGGGAATTAAAACCCAACCAGGCCTGGGGAGAACCGCAGCACCTGGGCAGGAAAATCTCCCGTTCCAGCGCTCCCAGCCCTTGTCCTGCTCCCTTTGGAGGCAAACTGGCCTTGGATTTTACCAGGAGAAGGCAGAGGCAACACTCAGATGTGTCCCTGCCACGCTCTGGCCACCATCCCAACCCCACAGCAGGCAGATGTCCCTGTGCAGGCTGCCAGCAGCCAAGGTGAAAGTTTATTACCGTGCCTTTGCATTTCCCTGGCCATAAACAGGAAACAAGCAGCATTAGACTCGCTAAATAAAAAAAAAAAAAAGCCAAACCAGATAGGCAAGGCTGAAGATGCTGCTTTTTTCCATCCACACCCTTTCCCCTCTCATTCACATACAAATTACTGTTGCATCCAGGTGGGAGGAGAGTTTGAAGAAGGGAGGGAAAGGAGAAGAGGGGGAGAGAGAGAGAGAAGAAATGTTTGCCAAATAGGCTGAGGGATCAGAGGCAGCTTTCTCATAAAACGCAGGGCTGACCCACAAACTGCTCGAAAACCTCAAACTCCGCCAGAGTTTCCCTCCCCGGCCGTTTGCAGGGTGAGAGCAGCTCCGGCAGGGAGCTGGGAGGCAGAAGGGGTCTAACCAGGTCACTCCACCCTTCCCATCCCGCCTGGAGCGCAGCACGGGAGGCAGGGGAGCAGACCTGAAATGTAGGCCATCTACAAAGGCTGGGGGAGAGGCTTAAAACGAGGTGAGATTTATGATCTTCAAAGTGATTAGAGCCCAGCGCTCCAAATAAAGGCAAAGAGAGCTCCTGCAGTCGGTTTGGAGTTGGGTTTCAAACCATCCTGCCCTGGCTTCGGGTTTGAGAACTTGAATTGCAAGCTAACGAAAAAGGGAGGAAAAAAAAAACCAAACCAACCTCAAACCCCAAACCAAATTAAAAAACCCACCAACCTCCACCCCTAATGAAAGAGCATGGCACCTGATTTTACGTGAAAACACTTTGATTTTCCCCAGCTCTCCTCTCTTCCTTTTTTTTTCTCATTTCAGTCATTTGAAATCTATTTGCTGAATTGAGGATGAATTCACCAGCAGCTGAGGTCAACCCTAAATGTGAGTGTGGAGCCCGTGTGCGCTCGGGCTCCTGCTCATTTGAGAGAATAATTTAAAATAATAATCATTATTTTAAATAACAATGCTTTCAAATAGTAATTATTATTTTAAATAATAATGATTTAAAATCACTCTGCCCATGGCTTTGGGAGGACCAAGAGAGGGAGACAAAGAGCCACTTGCACAGGCGTGTGTCCACTCAGGGCCTGTTACATCCCCATCCCTGGCATCACTGCACACCCCTTGGGTGGACTCTGGGCAATCAGAGCAGATTAGAAATAAAACAAAATTATAAAATGAGCTCATTCAGAGCCCTTTGCTGTTTAAACCTTGCTAAATCCCCCAGCTAAGTTGGGCTATTCAGTCACACAGCCAAGCTGGAATGAACAAATCGGATTTTGTGGCGCCGTTTTGGTGGGAGGAGAAAAATAAAAGTGGAAATGCTGCCTAAAAAAAAATCCAAAAAAAGAAAATCATAAATCCACAATTTGTTTTTTTAAGAGGAGGATATTTCTACTGCCTGGCATCACTCAGGGGAATACAGAGGATGGTGGGTCAGATCAGCTGGGGTGTAAATCAGCGTTGCTCCACCAACTCTCCTCGATCAGCCCCAGCCCAGCTCCAGCTCCTTGGTGTTGCCATAGGAGAAGTTTGCAGCAGGGAATGATCTCCTGCTCCTTTCTATCTGCAAGGAATTTCCTTTTATCCCCCCGGGGAGCAGATTGGATTCTTCTCCAAACTCCTGCTCCTTTCTATCTGCAAGGAATTTCCTTTTATCCCCCCGAGGAGCAGGTTGGATTCTTCCCCGGGCGTGTGGAGAGTGAGCCCGTGCTCTGGGCTGCAGATACAGGGCTTTTTGTTTGCAGCTGGAGATTCCAGGATCCTGGAAGATGGCTGAGCGTGTCAGGACACCTTTGATAGGAAAGGGAGACCCACCCAGAGCTGGAGCAGCCAAAGCAAACAACCCAACAGCAGCCTGGCTGACATTTGTCACGGGGAGAGCCACCAAGGGGAGCTTGAGGGACAAAAAGCCGCGTGGAGAAGGTGAAGCTGCCCAGAGCTGCTCACTGGGAGCCTTTGGAAAGCCTTGGAGCCCTCGGATTTGGGGAATGCATGATGGAAGGGGACAGGCTGCTGTGCCAACGTCGGCCTCAAGTGTGTCCCTGGAGTTACAGCCCCTTGTGCATTCCTGGCTGCAGCTCGCAGCCCCGCTGGGGCCCTGCAGCAGGGCAGCGTTTCCTCCCCAGACTCCTCTGTCCCTTGCCAGGGCTCAGTCCAGCTCTGCTGGCCACAGCTCTGGGCCCCAAGAGCATTTCCCTAAAACCTCACAATGCTTTGGGCTGGAAGGAACCTTAACGTTCATCCCATTCCACCTTCCAGGGACACCTTCCACTATCCCAGGCTGCTCCAGCCTGGCCTTGGACACTTCCATGGGCACCCTGTGCCTCCGCAGCCTGCCAGCAGTGTCCAGTGTCTGCACAGATCCAAGGGCTCCAGAGGGCTGCCACCTCCTCACGGGACACTCAGGGATTTTTAGGAAGATGTGCAGGCACTCACTGAGCCGGGGAATGCTTTCAGCTGGACAAAGGGGGGAGAAGAGCACACACACAGCAGGGATGTGGCCCCTCAGCTGCTCTTTTGGGGTTTGCTTGCCCCACACTTTTACCCGCTGTCCCTTTCCCTGCTGCCTTGCAGACAGGAATTTCACCTGTGCACTCCAAGACCTCAAACCACCTCGTTTTTAGTGACGCTCCTGAGCCAGCCCCTTGTCCCTGCACACCGCAGAGCTGCCAGTGCCACTGTCACAGCACTGGGGCTGTGACAATTTGGGAGAAATTCATACCCCTGCCACCATGACTGAGGTGCTTTCTGTTTTTATAAATAACAATGTAATATTCTTTTTTAAAAACCCCACAAGCAAATGGTCATTTAAAGGAACTCTGCAATTAGCTGAACTTCTATGAATTAGGGAGAGGGAAACCAGAGGTGCAATCTGTCATTGGATCCCACAAGGGGAACTGGGAAGAAGTTCTGTGGTCGGTTTAATGGCACCTTCTGACCTCACAGGGTTTTTTTATCTCTTTGCAGGAGCTGCAGCATGATGAGCAAGTGAAAAAAAAAAACCAGCCAGAAAGGAGGAGAACACCTGGCAAGCCAGGGAGCATCTTACCTGCCTGTTAAAATCCAGCCCATTCTGTTCATTCCCTACAACGAAACAAAGAGAAAAAACATCTCAGTATTAATGACAACATTGGTGGGAGCTCTCCTGGACTTGGAACACACATGAACAAAAAAAAAAAAAAACTGGCCCTGGGAGAGCCAGAGGAGGAAGAAGGTGCAGAAATGGAAGGAAGAAGGCTTCCTGCAGTGTTTAGGTGGTGCCAGCCTTTGCTGAGGGATAATAAAAGTGTTCCTGCCTGGGAGATAACCCGGCCAAGGGTGAGGGAGATTCCAGCAGAGGTGAGCTGGAGGACATCACAAATCCCCAGGAAATCCAGGTCTGGCAGTGGACAAGGGCAGCAAACAGGTGACCAGGGCTGCTGCTCACCCCGGGACCTTCAGGAACCCGCGTGGCACCGGGGAATTACGGGATATCTGGAGGAACACAGGGTGCCGTGGGGTTGTGCTCAAGAGGCGTCTCCTTGATTCCAAAAAGAGATTGGCAGGCACAGGGGGAAGAAATCAGACAGGTTTCAGCCTGAAGGTACCGCACAGGCCCTCACTCATTCCCCTTTGATGATAAACATCCCCCCCTCCACCATCACACCTGCCAAATTCATCAAGAACATCACAGGGCCAAGGTTGCGCTCTCCGCGGAGCCGAACGCTTTAAGGGATTCCACGAAGCTCTCGAGCTGCACAGGCAACCCCAAGACACCCCTTGGCCTTTGCAACGCATTCCCCAAGCCATTCCCTGCCAGTGCAGCCCGGTCTGTGATCAAGAGCCTGGAATTGTTCACATCCCACCGGCACGAGCCCCCAGGCCTCCTGCTCCTGCTGGTTTTTTCCAGGAGAACGTTCCCCATGCAGCAGAGCCCGTGATCTGATCAAGCTCCGACACATTCGTGTTTTCCAGCAGTTCGGGGTTCCTGCAAAGAGCTGGAGAGTGCTTGGGAGGAGGCTGTGCAGGCAGGAGGGAAAATCCAGCTCTCCCATGGACTTTCCTCCACTGAACAAGCCTTTCTCCTATCCCAGCACATTTTTTTAATTTTTTTTTTTCCATGCACAGAGTATTCCCAGGTGAATCAGCGTGGATCCTGAGGGGGAGTGTGCTTGGTACAATTATCCACGGATGGCAAAACACTGGAGAGTCAGGGATAACAGAGCAGCTTCGTGGCTGCTCTCTGCTGTCTAGAAACAGCCCTGGAGATTTAATCTGTGACATTCAAAAGGCACTGACTGTGGAAACTGAGCTGTGGACTGTGCTATTGAGCAGGGCCATGGCAGAACGAGCTTGTCAATTTGCCCCCTCAAATTGACATCTCCTCACCCTCTGCACCTCAACCAGCTCTCAGCTTTTCCTCCAATTTGAGATCTCCTCACCCTCTGCAACCCAACCAGCTCTCAGCTTTTCCTCCAATTTGAGATCTCCATCTCCTCACCATCCACACCCCAACCAGCTCTGAGCTTTCCCCTCTTGATTTGAGATCTCCATCTCCTCACCCTCTATACCCCAACCAGCTCTGAGCTTTTCCCCCAATTTGAGCTCTTCATCTCCTCACCCTCTGCGCCTCAACCAGCTCTGAGCTTTTCCTCCAATTTGAGATCTCCATCTCCTCACCATCCACACCCCAACCAGCTCTGAACTTTTCCCCCAATTTGAGCTCTTCATTTCCTCAACCCTCTGCACCCCAACTAGCTCTGAGCTTTTCCCCCAATTTGAGATCTCCATCTCCTCACCCTCTGCACCCCAACCATCTCTGAACTTTTCTCCCAATTTGAGATCTCCATCTCCTCACCCTCTGCAGCCCAACCAGCTCTGTGTTTTCCCCCAGCCTGGCTGCATTTCTGCCCTGCTCTTCCTTCCTCCCTCCCTCCCAGCCTGCTGTCTCCCAGCTTTTTCCCTCCCCAATCTCAGCCCTTTATCTCTTCCCCCTCTGTGTAATTCCCTCCTTCCAACCCCCTCTGCTCCCTGTCCAGCTCTCTCCAGCTGCTCCCTCCCCACCAATGGGGTTCATTCATTGCCTTCCAGCTCCTTTCCAGCCCCAAAAGCCAAGGAGGGCACATGCAGCGATGGGAATGCTGATAGCGCTAATGGATGATCACAATCAGCATCCCCACACCTGAGCAGGACCGCGGGAGCATCTTCAAGGCCTGCAGTTTCTCCCTTTGAAACCCCCACGGGCTCTGTGTGTGTGTGTGTGTGTGTGGAGGGGTGGTTGATGCGATCTGGAGGCAGCAGCTGAAGGGAGGCAAAGCCAGGAGGGAAGGAGGAAATAAAAGCTCCCAGCTGCTAAAATAGAACAGGAAGGAAAAGGTAATCTCCCGGTTTCTTGGAGACAGGAGCTTCGCTGGTGATGAGGCAAGATTCAAAGGGCTGCAGGGGAATCCCTGGGTCTCAGTGACGATGGCTGAGTCACCACCGTTCACCCCAAAACTTGGAAGCCGAGAGGCAGAGCTGGAACAGAGCCTCCCTGCACAGCCCCACATCCTCCAGCACGGCCTTTCCCCTCCTCTGCCTCCTCCCTGCCTCCACAGGCAGGTCCAGCTGCCACACTGGCGCCTTTCCTTTGTCCCTTCCTCTCCTGCCAGTCAGACACAGCATCCTCCACATCCCTGCGGATCAACTGAGGGGGTTTGGGAGCACCCCAGCCAGGAATTCTGTGCCAACTGAGCAAATATTCCTGGAGCCTGGCACTAAGAGAGTGTGAGGGAGCTGCCCGGGGCTGCCTGGGCAGACAGCAGGAGCAGGAGGCACCTCCAGAGGCCATTCCTGCCCCTATCTGAGCCGCCCATCTCCCTGCAGGAATGGCCCTCTGGAGATGACTATTCCTCCTGGCTGACTCCAAAGGGACCCAGGGGCAACCAGCTCCGCCTCAGATGTCCAAGAAGGAGAGATTTAAAACTGGGAGGGGTGATTTCTGCTCCCAGTGGTTATGTAAATTGGAGCTGGATACACAAATCTCTGCAGGACCAACGAGTGTTTGGGCAGATTCATTTGCAAACAAATCTTGCCCCCCCCCCTTTTTTTTTTTCTTTTCTTGTTTCAGTAAATGTTAATTTTAAGTGATTGCAGCTTGGAGCCAAGGTTTGGGTGTGATAGGGATAACAGCTCTCCTCTTTCAGTTGAACTGTAACTTTCCTACAAATGCTTTATAAAAATAGCCTCAGTTTCCTCCCAGTTTCTGTCAACATCAGGACTCACACTGCAGTAGTCATTCCTCTCCTTAAAGGAACGAGCTGTTCAAACAATCTGCACTTAAGATTTAATCTTTTCTAGCTCCAGGAGATAAAAAGGAAGAAAAGTGTAAGTGGCAGCAGATTCTCTCCGCTGCTGCAAACTGCCAGAACTCCGCTCACATTAATGGAGCTTCAGCCCAGCCAACAACTTGATTTTTGCTGCAACGAGCCAGACACAAGCGGGATCCAGAACCTCTGGGATCTGCTGGATCACAGTCCTCTCCTTCCTGAAATTCCAGGAGGCTGGGGAAGCCCTGGGATTTCAATCTGCTCAGAGCCCCTACAATTCCCAGCTGCTCGCCCATCACCGAGGTTTCCCCCTGCCCTTCCCGGGCCTTTGGAAAAGCAGTGATAAGCTCGGCTGGCTCCCCCAGCCCGGCAGCCCAGGGTTGTGCTGCTCGCCTTGGTTCACCTGGCAGCTGTTTTGCATAAACCTGGCATCAGATCTGGTGCGAGTTTGCCTGGGGAGGTTTCTCTGGGGATGGGAGCAGCGCAGCAGTTCCGGGCAGCTTTTCCCCCCCTGGAAAAGCCAAAGGATCCACGGGGAGCAGAGCTGCAGAGCCAGTCCAGCCCGCGAGGATAAAAGCACCTTAATGGGGGGAAAAGTCAAATCAGGGTGGCCTTCATCTTCACACGGGCAGGTGACACCTGCAGGGAGTGACACTTCTCACCTGGCCACACCGACAGCTCTGCTCTGAGCTCACCCCAACGCTCAGGAGGGGCAGGGGCATGAGGAGGTGATCCCAGCCTCCAGCAGGAGCTGGGGAATTCCTGCAGGGAATCAGTTTGGTGCGGCACATTCGGGAGGGGAACGGGGGAGCAGTGCCAGGCACACACACACCAGGCAGGGGGCTCGGATGGCTGAAATTTGGAGGTGCCTGTTGCTCCGGGCTCCCTTTGCAGCCATGCAGAGGAGGCAGGAGCTTCCAGAGGGCAACTCCTCTCTCGCCCCCGAGACAGATGGCACAGGGATGAATCACCCTCTGGAGATGCCTGTTCCCATCAGGGACTGCCTGGGGTGAGCAGGTCAGGCTGCAGCCTCCGAAGATCCAATATCTAAAATTAAGATTCATCTCCCCCATCCTGGAGAGTTTTGCACTGCAGCTGATGAAGCCACGGGAGATTGGCTGGGTGCAGGGTGCCTTTCAAAGGGCGTATTTCTGATAAACTCACTCCTTCAAATCTCTCCCCTCAGACAAGGTGTGAAGTGAAGAGATGCCCAAGGTAGAGAAAAGAGTGGCAATTGCTGTGACTGTAACCAGTACGTGCCCCACAAGCTGTCAATGAAGCCAAACGCTCACCTGCACTGAAGGAATGAGCAAAACAAGATATTCAGCACCAAAATCCCCTCAGCATTCCCACTGACTTTGGAAATTCAGGCAAAATAAAACAAGGCATGGCCTTCATGCTGCTGTCCCAGCAGCCACAGCAGCGACTCCCCCAGGGCCAGCAGGAGGCCCTGAGTGCTGGCAGCTCCCTTGGGTCACCTTTTCCCCACGGAGTGACCACCCCTGATCCCCCCAGCTGCTCCCACCAGCACTGAGGGGAGCAGGAACTGCAGCTGGGCTGGTTCCAGTCAGTTCCCTGCATTCCCACATGCCCTGCCTGGGATGCTTGGTGCTCCCGAGGCGCTTAAAAAGTGATTTTTTTTAAGTGTGAGCAGGATGGGGGTGGGTTTTCAGACAGCCAGGGTTGCAGTTTTAATCTGAACTCTTTGCTCCTGAGACACAAAAACCCCAAACCATGGGGAGCATCTCCATGGGAAAGCCAAGGCTGGTGAGCAAAAAGTGAATCTTGTGCTGACTCAGGCAGCTCCAGACTCCAGGGGAAGCTTTCACTGAACACTCCAGTGCCTCATTTGGCTGGGCAGCCCTGGGTTACAGAAATGCCTTCAGAGAAATCCCATCCCCGGGTCCCTCTGCAGCCCCTTTGTGTGGGGCAGGGGAGCAGGACACGAGTGTGGGAGACCTGGGCACCTTCCAGCAGGAAACCCGAGGGCAGCAGTTGTTCCCACGGAAAACATTTCACCTGCAGGTGCTGGGAGAGGGCAAGTCTCTTCTGCGAGACCAGAGGCAAGAGGCAGATCAGACCAGCTCTTCCTTTGCCCCTCGAATTCAAGTCAAACCAGCCTTTTGTTCCCCTTTTCCCCTCCCCATCCTTTTTTATCCTCTTCCATAATGGGATGTTTAAGAAAAAAAAGAAAGAAAAAAAAAAAAAAAAAAAGAAGAAAAAAAATAAATAAAATAAAATAACCCAACCTCAAACCCTAATCACCTTCATTTGAATTTCAAATATCCCCCTCCTGGCCTCCCCCACGCCCCAACTGACTCGGAGCTGGGAATATGGAAATTTCTCCTGCTTGCCTTAAATGTGGCTGTGCTATGAAAATCATCAGCCTTATGCAAATCCCCAGCAGCCCCAATTGCCATAGCAACCAGCTGTTTCCAGCCCAACTGCTGCAGCTTTCATTTACCCGGGCCTTGTCCTGGGGCTGTGCATGGCTGCGGGGGGAAGAGACCAGAGAGATCCTGGAGGCTTTGAGGGGAGTTTCAGCAGGGAGAGCCAGCCTTGGGGAGCAAAGGCGTAGCCCAGCCCTGAGCTCAGCGTGGGGCTGGGAGAGGCCAAGTTTCCTCAAAAGACTTTGGCCCTGGCAAGCTGCTTGTGAGCCCCAAATGAGGAGGGAACAACAAAAGGCAGAAGGGGAAAAAAAAAAAAAAAAAAAAAAAAAAAAAAAAAAAAAAAGCTCCCAGAAAGAAAAAAAAAATTAAAATAATAATAATAATAATAGTTTTAAAACCCAGCTGGGGCTGAGCAGCCCCCAGCCCAATGTGCCAGCCCTTACCTCCGCTAGATCCTTTCACCTCAGTTAGGGGCTGCCACAAGAGGCCAGAACCCCCAAACTTTATCCCAGCGTGATCCATCACCTTCCAAAGAGACTCTGCCCCATGGGATGCCCCAAACAGCCTCATTCCCAGAGGCCAGAAGAGGTCAGGGCCCTGTGCTGCCCACCCCGGGGCGCAGCAGCACCTGCAGACTCCTCTCACCCCCCAGAAAGGTGCAGAAGAGAGCAGCACTCTCACCTGAACTCAGTGTGCGGCACGGGCAGACTGAGGCAAAGTCTCTGATTTTCCACCTGCCCGTGAACACACGGGTTTCATGCAAACTGCAGCGGCGCTGGGAGGGGATTGGGCTGGGCTGGAGGTGCTGGTGTCCAGTTTCAGAGCTGCCCCGGCTCTGGGCTGGCTGTCCCGTGGAAGGTGCGTGGGGCTCACACCTTGGCACAGGCTGAAGATGAAGAATGGCACCCACAGGGATGGATGTGACAAGGGACACCCAGGAGACACTCACAGCCCCCTCAGCGCTCGGTTTTGCTGGGGTTTAAAGGGTTTTCTTGAGGTCTTTCCTACCCCCCGAGAGAAGATTGCTGCATTAGTGCTCTCCACTGGGGAGATGAGGGCAGAACTCACGGGAGTGTGAGGGGCAGCTCCAACCTCTGCTCTGTGTGACCCAGGAATGGCTGGGGCTGGGTCAGGGGAGGTTTGGGATGGAGCTCAGGGAAAGGTTGGATACCAGTGGCACTGCCCAGCTCTCCAGGGAATGGGCACAGCCCCAAGGCTGCCAGAGCTCCAGGAGGGGTTGGACACTGCTCTGAGGCACAGGGTGGGATTTTGGGGTGTCTGAGCAGGGCCAGGAGCTGCCCTGGATGATCCTGTGGGATCCTAAAGCACTCAGAACAGTTAGCCCAGCTGCAAAGGAGGTATGACCCTGCTCCCGTGGCCACCAAGAGCCCAGAGCTCCAGCAGCCCAGCCACTCTCCTGCCCCATCCCCTCCAGCTCCTGGGCTCAGCCACAGCATCACAGAGTTCACAGAACCACCGGGGTGGGAGAGACCTTCAGGATCATCGAGTCCAGCCCAGCCCTGACACCTCAACTAAACCCTGGGCCCACATCCAGTGTGTCCTCAAACACACACAGGGATGGTGACTCCACCACTGCCCGGGCAGAGCATCCCAGTGCTTTATCACATTTTCAGTAAAAATCTCTTTCATAACATCCAATCCAAATTTCCCTTGGCACAGCCAATCCCCCAGACCCTCCCCAATTCAAATAATTGATCACTCTTTCTGTAAAAAACCTTATTTCTTGACAACTGACTTAAACTTCTCTTGGCACAGCCAATTCCCCAATCCCAAGAGCCACCAAAGCCCTTCCAAATTCTAAAGCCCTTCCAAATTCCAATATTTCATCACATTTTCAGCAAAAATCTTTTTCCTAATATAGAATTCAAACTTCCCTCAGCACAGCCAATCCCCCATCCCAAGAGCCACCCCAACCCTCCCCAATTCCAGTACTTTATCACTCTTTTCTTAAAAATCTTTTTCCTAACATCCAGTTTAAACTTCCCTCGGCACAGCCAATCTCCCATCCCAAGAACCATCCAAACCCGCCTGAACTCCAGTACTTCATCACCTTTTCAGTAAAAAACTTCTTCCTAATTTCCAACCCAACCTTCCCTCGGCGCACCCCATCCCAGACCCTCCCCAATTCCGATACTTCATCGCTTTTTCAGTAAATGACTTTTCCCGAACATGCAATTTCAACTTCTCTTGGCGCAGCCAATCCCCCACGCCAGGAGCCACCCCAGGGCTGCAGGGCTGTCCTCTAGGGCACCTTTGGGGTCCTGTAGGGCACCTCTGGGGTCCCATAGGACATCTTTGGGGTTCCATAGGGCACCTCTGGGGTCCCGTAGAACACCTCTGGGGTCCTCTAGGGCACCTTTGGGGTCCCATAGGGCACCTCTGGGGTCCCATAGGGCACCTCTGGGGTCCCGTAGGACACCTCTGGTGTCCCATAGGACATCTTTGGGGTCTTGTAGGGCACCTCTGGGGTCCCGTAGGGCACCTTTGAGATCCCGTAGGGCACCTTTAGGGTCCTGTAGGGCACCTTTGAGGTCCTGTAGGGCACCTCTGGGGTCCTGTAGGGCACTTTTTGGGTCCTGTAGGACACCTTTGGGGTCCCGTAGGGCACCTTTGGGGTCCCGTAGAACACCTCTGGGGTCCCATAGGGCACCTTTGGGGTCCCGTAGGACACCTTTGGGGTCCCGTAGGACACCTCTGGGGTCCCATAGGGCACCTTTGGGGTCCCGTAGAACACCTCTGGGTCCTGTAGGACACCTTTGGGGTCCCGTAGGGCTCCTCTGGGTTTCTGTAGGACACCTTTGGGGTCCTGTAGGGCACCTTTGAGGTCCTGTAGGGCACCTCTGGGGTCCCGTAGGGCAACTCTGGGGTCCCGTAGGGCTCCTCTGGGGTCCCATAGGGCACTTTTGGGGTCCCACAGGACACCCCACATCCCCCCCCAGCACACCCCAGCCCGCTGGCAGGGCTGGGCTCCCCGGGTTACAGGGTGGGGAGGGAAGATGCCGGCGCTGCCTGCAGCTATTCCCTTCCCCGTGCTTGTGTTTGAAGCGCTTCCCTATCGCCCTTTTGGTGGAAAAAGTTTGGCTTCCCCCCCGTAGCCTCAACAGATGAAATCAAAGGGAAGTAGCTCGGCTTGGTGTAACCTGTTTTGATGGAGGAGATAAGCGGGGAACAAGTGTCTGACACAAACAAACAGACAGACAGGGGCAAGTCCCACCTCAGCGTTCTGTTGCATCAGATACCGAGGGCTTTAGATAAACCACAAGAAGGGGGAGATCTCTGCCCCGGGGGCTGCAGGACCAGGGGCGACACTCGGCACTGCCAAGCCCCCACAGTTCCCATCAAAAAAATCAGCTGGCATGGCTTTCATCAGTTTAAAAAAGATGAAAAGAGCTCGGAGCCAAGCAGAAAACTCGCTGCTCTTCGTTACCCCCCATGGAGGCTCGCTGGGAGCCCGGCCCCAGTGCCAAGGCTGGAATCACGCAGGGAAAGGGGAAAAAGGACCCTAAAAGCAGAGGGATAATCCCTGATCAACCCGCCCCGCATCCCCGGGGTGATGGGGAAGGCAAACCAACCCTCGCGGTGCCCCTCACTCGCACGATGAAAATAAAATTCCGAGGTGAATTAAGGGAAGGATTCGTGTTCGCAGGGTTGGGCGGTGAGAACCCTCAGAGATCATGTCTTTTTAAAAGAATGGTTTGTAAATGGCATCGTTTCACTGTAACCGGCAGATTTGGGATCACAAAACCACAAGTTTCTGGAGAATATATATATATATATATATTAAAGCCCTGAAACATTTTCTATGAAATTGGATGAAAAAAAAAAAAAAAAAAAAGGAAAGAAAAAAAGAAAAAAAAAAGGCGCTGAGCCTTCCAAACCTCCTACGAAAGGTGAACGGTTTTAATAATCTTCTCCAAAAAAGAAAAACCCCCCACAATTATTTCAAACGCTTTCAAAGTGGAACAATGCCCCAAATTACCCCCTTTTTTCCCCCCCCCTCCATCTTCTAAGCCTGGAATTGGCGGAGATATGAAAGGATGAAATTATTCTTCTGCTGCTGACACTTCCCATCAGATCTTTAGGCATCAGTTTTAGATCAAGGGCTTGGTTTACAAAAGCATTTTGGTGCTTAATTCCACTTTTTTTTTTTTTTTTCTCAAGTTTTTGGAGCCAGCCCGCATTTTTTTTGGTGATGAAAAACCTTTGGCTACCTGCACCTCGGAGGATTTCTAGCTCTAATATTGTTAATTTGGGTAAAAGACCTCTCTTTTGGCGGCGGCGAGGGGGGGGAGAGCGGAACGAGGTTCTTGGGATTGCCTTAATTCGGTAGGAAACGGGAAATTCAATTAATGACTCATCAGAAAACACACGGAGCCTTTTCCCACATGAAGCAGGTAACCAAAACACGCCGCTATTAGGGAGCTGCAGTAAATATTCCTCGAACAAAGCCTGCAAAGGAGCACCAAAACTTCCCGGGAAGCTCGGCACAAAGAGAGTTTTGTTGATTATAAACAGAAAAGGGCTGAAAGAGGCGAGGGAACTCGGGGAAGGAGCCGAGAGGGTTTGGGTGAAACACCCGGAGCTGCATCTTGGATGGGTGAGTGAGGGGGTGATGCCACCACCCCTCGAGGGTCCTACAAGGTGTCCCCAAGGGTGACACTCTCAGGAGGGGCTGGCCTTGCTGCTGGGGACTCTCCCCCAAAAGCTCTGCAGTGCGTCCTTTCCCAGAAGAACCCGAACAGACCAAAAAAGACCCCCCCAAAAAACCCCCCAAAACCCAAAAAACCCCCCCAAAAACCATAAAAACCACCACCAACAAAAAAAATTCCCCCCAAAATAATCACCAGGACAGCCTCAAAAAACAACAACCAAAAAAAAAAAAAACCAAAAAACCCCAAAAGCCATTTAAACAGGTTTCTTTTTTGTGCCACTCTGTGCAAATGAAGGCGATTTACTCGTCCTGATTTCCCTGCTTGATTTGAAGGCTCCGAGAGTGAACTTTTTTTTTTGGTTGGTTTTGTTTTGTTATTTTCAAACAAATCGACTCCGCTGCTCTGCTTTCTTTTCCCAATTACCACTAAAAAGAGGCGCTGCAGCTCACGCTAATGGCTGTCTGGGATGCTTAAGCTGGAAAATCAAAAATAAAATAAAAACTCCCCCGTATTTTATCCAACCAAATGTGCTGCCAGCTTCTGCCTTAACACTTCTGACTCTGACAGCAGCAGCCAGAACCTTCCACTACTTAATAACAGCCAATACCAGAATTAAAGCCCCTTTTTATTTAATCTTGATTAATCCTGTCGCCCGTCAATGAGTGCCAAATATTTCAGGGGGTTGCAGTTCCCCATTTAAGGCCTTGTAACAGCTCCCAGGTTTGGGGTTTTTTTGGGGTTTTTTGGAGGAGCCTGGGGAGTGTTTGTTGGGGATGTGTTTGTTGCTCGTTTATCCCAAATCCCAACTTGGGGTGATTTGAGAGCCCCGAGCAGGAGCTGAGCTGGGCAAAGTCAATCAGAGTTCATGGATGTGAAGAGAAACAGATTTTTATCTCCATTTGAGATTATGGCAAATAACCCAGTTTAACAGCCAAGAGCACAGAGGATTTCTAAATCAAGGGTTAGTCCTTCTAAAACCTGGAATTCTCTTGCTACTCAAAATCTCTTTTTTTCCCCTCCTAAGTTATCTCCAATTTTCCAAGAGGAAAATCATTCCATGCAAAGTTTCCCTTGGCCCAAGCTTGGGGCTCTTCATTGCTCAGAGAATTTTTGATCCTTCTACATTGTCTCCACCAGCTTTTGTTTCGAAAGGCGTTGATTTCTAAGCCTATAGCTTTTAATAACCTTCATTTGCTGTACCCAGTGGGAGCTAAAATGATTTCTTATTGCTGCTCATTTGCCTAAAAAGGGATGTGACCGTGGCCCCGTGGGAGATTACAGGGCTCGGGCCTTCTATTCAAATCTCACCAAAACACAAACCTGATTTTTCGGCTGCCTGTTACACCTCGTGGTGGGCAAAGCTGGCAGGAATGAGCACTCACAACATCCTTGTCACCTTCACAGGGTCACCTGGCAGGAATCAGTCACCTGTCACCTTCAGGAGGTCACCTGGCAGGAGTCAGTGCTCACACCATCCCTGTCACCTCACAGGGTCATCTGGCAGGAATCAGTGCTCACACCATCCCTGTCATTGTCACAGGATCACCTGGCAGGAATCAGTGCTCACACCATCCCTGTCATTGTCACAGGGTCACCTGGCAGGAATCAGTGCTCACACCATCCCTGTCACCTTCACAGGGTCACCTGGCAGGAATCAGTGCTAACACAATCCCTGTCACCTCACAGGGGGTCACCTGGCAGGAATCAGTGCTCACACCATCCCTGCCATTGTCACACGATCACTCTGTACCCTTCCAAATCCAAGGACTGTCTCCGTGGAGGAGCTGGAGCCCGCCCAGGGTCAGGCGTGAGCTGAGAAACCCAATCACGCCTCTCCATCCCTTTCTGCTGGAACTCCCCAACTGGATTTGATGACTCCCAAAGTCCCTCCCATTTTTTCCCCGCACACACAGAGCCCAGAAAAGGCTGTTTTCCCTAAGGAAAAGCTCCTGGCACAACCCGAGCTGGGAGCACCAGGGCTGTTCCATCCAGAGCCATTATCGCTGTGGCAGAGGCGGGAGCGAATTTCCATGTCAAACCCACTGAGGACATCAGGGAGGCGCTCAGGGATTCGCTGCTGTCCCACAGGAGGGATCTTGCATCGCCGATCAAGATACCAACGCAATCCTAGCCCGGAGCGCATTCCTGATCAACTCCCAGGCTGCAACAGCAGCAACAGGAGCCGAGGAAAAAAAAAAAAAAAAAGCACGGGAGAAACTTCCAGCACCCACATTCTCCTTTTTTTTTTTTTTTTTTTTTTTTTTTTTTAATTTAATTTTTCTTTTTCTTTTCTTTCTCCTCCATCTCCTGCCCGTGCCAGCGCAGACCCTCCTTACCTGGCTCCACCTGGTCGGGTTCGTGCCGGGTGTCTGTGGAATCTGCAGCATCCCCGCTCATCTTCATCTCTGCAAAAAAAAAAAACCAAGGAGGCACAACTGATTTTAATAACAGGTCACAGTCCCAGGCAACAGGCACATGTGGCTCCCACTAAACAGCACAAATGAATGTGTGTAATTATAATAAACCATCAGACTTTCAAATTTCTGATTCCTCAACATCCAGGCACTAGAATATTCATCAGCTCTGAGGATGCACTTTCCCTCCTGTTGCTCTTTGCAGCCCCCCGCTCCTTCACTCCTGTTCCGTCTCCTTTGCTGTGGGGTTTCACCCTGCCCATCCCTCCTCAGCCCCGGGATAAAGGCTGGATTCAGGAGCTCCCCAGGCCTGGTCAGGCTTCCCAAACCTGCTGTGGTGGTCTGGCTGTGGCAGCACCCTCCCACACCTGCAGAGCTGCCGAGTCCCTCCAGCATCCTCCCAAAGCCTTTCTCCCTGTCCTTCAAATGGCTCAAACCCAACTCGGTTTTTTTTTTCCCCTGCTGCCTCTGCCTGCACTTTATTTCTCCTCTCTTCTGTCCCTCGCAGATGTTCACAACCCCCAAAATCACACCCAAGGTTCTGCCTTGCCCCAAAGTGATGTCCCCAACCCCCGTCCTCACCCACGCCAAGAAATGTGTCATTTACCCTTGAAGTGATGACTGCCACCACAGCCGGGGCCACTTTCTCCTTCGGGGACAGCTGCAAGAAAAGGTGGCAATGGTCAGCTTCACCGCGGGCTGCTCGTCCCCTGCCTAAAAAGAGGCCAAGGCCACCGAGGTGGGACAAAGGGGGGGAAATACCTATTCAAATTCAGATGGACACCCCCTCAGCTTTGCCGCCCTTTCCACAGGGAATTTTAACTATTTCCAGACTAGTTGGGGATTTGGGGGGGGAGCGGTGAAGCAAAGAAAAAGAAAAAAAAAATTAAAAAAAAAAAAAAGAAAGAATTTTTTTTTTTTTTTTTTTTTTTTTTTTTTATTGGAGTGATTTGCATGTGCTTCCTGCAGCCAATCCCGGCCACAGACTCTTCCCATTTGCATCGGGGAATAACAACCGCGGCCGAGCGGGGCCGGTGTTTGCTGTGGTTTCGCCGGGGCAGGGAAGGCAGGTGGAAGCCACCTAAAAGCATCATGCAAACCCCTTTTTTCCTCTTCCCCGTAGCCACCTTTTGTTATTCCCGAACGGATGAGAGCAGCCCCGTTGGATTTTTATTTTGTTTGGGTTTTTTTTATCCCCGTTTCCCTCTTTTGCTCGCCCCAAGACAGGCAGGGCTTTGTGTGTCTGCAGGTTTTCTTTTCCCCACATTCAAAGTCTTCCCCCTCCGCGTGCAAACAGCAGATAATCTGCCTTTTTTTTTTTTCTATTTTTTTTTTTTTTGGCCAGGATTTCGTAGCTTTGATCAAGTTGAAAGTCTGAAACTTTCTCCAGCAAATGAATAAAGGTAGAAAGAAAAAAAAAAAAAAATCAGGATTTTATAGCAGAGCACAGAAACTTTCACATACTTCAGAAACTTCCTTCCCTTAAATTATATTAAAGAGTGAGGGGAGGAGGGGGGGGAAAGGAGGGAGAAAAGAGTTGTGGGATTTTTTTATTCTTTTCCCCCCTTCAAATAAACCCTCTGCAATTAAGACATGAACGTTTAGTGGGGCTTCTAAGCATTTCTACTGCAGGAAGAGTAATTACCATCAGCCATAAACATCTTTTTGTCTTGTACCACTGCCAAGGGACCCTAACTTAGGCAATCTACAAAGCACAAAGTTTTGCTGGCTGCCAAAAAAATATTAAAAAAAAAAAAAAAAAAAAAAAAGGCAGCAAGTTCTCATAAAATAGAGGAAGGGAAAAATAATCTAAAAGCCTGCAGAAGTTTGGTGCTTGGTTTGGTGAGAAAGCTTGAAAACTTGTTTAAAAAAAAAAATTAGGGAAAGAAAATATCTAATTCCTAAGATGGTGAGAGCTGGAATGATTCAGAGCTGAGGGAGGACAGACACAAAAAGAGAGAAGGAAAAATTCACATCCTGCAGGAGTGACCCCACACCCCTCTGCCATTAAAAACTGAGGGAAGGAGGAGCGGCTGCTGCACCTTGATTGCATATCACATGTTATCCACCAGGTAAATCCCCTCCTCCTGCAGTTGGGAGATAAGGAGATGCCCTGGGATTCCCATGCACAGGAATTTTATTTTCAGCCAGATTCAAATCTCCCCTGTAAACGTGCACAAGTTGTTAGAGTTGGAATATCTTGTAGGGGAAAAAAAATAAAAATAAGCAGGAAGAAAAGGGAATCTCTGCCTGCTGATCTGAGAGGTTTAAGGTTTAGGGCAGATTTTGGATCCTTATGGACAACAGAGCAGCACCAGAACTCTCTAAGGGGTCTTTGAGAACAAGGAGCAGACACACAGAGCAATTCCTTTCTAATCTAATTGTACCCAACACCTTTTTATGGACACTCCAGACCCTTCCTCTACAACCAGAGCCAGGCAAACCCAGCTTTGACCCCTGCTCCATCCTCAAAACCACCACCAGACAGGGCAGGCTGTGAGTCCAGCTCCTTCCACACAGCTTTGCCAGCTTAGCAATACACACAGGAGAAAAAAAAACAAAACGACAAAAAACCCAAAAAAACCAACAACCCCAAAACCTCTCTGGGAAAAATAACCCGGCTTAGGACAGCCTAACTCTTAACCACAGCCCTATTAGGAGCCGCCACTGTGGCCTGGGCCATATTAAAAATGTGCTGCTCTGCCCCAGATCCCAAAGTGAGCTGGGGGTAGGGGCAGCCTGGGTGGTTCAGGCAGACCAAAGGAGCTCTGCCCGTGCAGACGCTTCTCCGGGGATGGATCTGCATCTCTATTTGTACCGAAACAAACGGTGTCAGCAACTCGAGCCTTTCCCAAGGCCTCATTCCCCCGTAGCTGTTGGGGCGCGGGTGAGAGGCTGAGCCGGCTCTGATGGCTTTAAAAGCAGAATCTCATGGTGGAGGAGGCGGGAGCTCGGCTTGGCTGTGAGCATCACCTGGAGTTTGCTGGGCTTGAGGTGCCTGAGCCCCTCGGGAGGCTGCAGAGAGGTGAAACAGCCAAAATGCCCGGTGAAGGGGTGGTGGCAGCCACCAGGGAATGTCTCAGCAGAGGGGACAGTGTGTGGAGCCTGGGCAGCCCCCCGGAGCTGTGTCTTCTCCTAAAACCATCCGAGTTGGAAAAGACCTCCAAGATAAAATCTGGGGTTAAACTTGAGCACAGCTCTGCAAGGAGCTTGTTACAGAGGGAGGGACCCCAAAACTGAACTGCTTTTTGTACAGGGGTGAAAAAAACCTCCCTCCCACCTGTGCTGGGCTCCTTTCCCTGCAGAAAGGCTCCTCCAAGCTCCGGCCTTTCTGGCAGCACGGGGGGATGATGTGGGGAGTGGGAGCACCGCACACACCCACAGCCCCAAATCCAGCCTGGGGGCGATGCCAGCGGCTGTGGCAGAGGGCACGGTATCGATCTGGGGAATCTCCTGGTGAAGAAAGAGTCGCCCACAAGGCCGGCAGAGGGGTGGAGGGGTGGGTTGGAGCCTGCGGGGGACGCGTCCCCAAGAGACACCAACACGAGCACACCCAGAGCAGGTGCTCCGACCTGTCGGGCTCACAGCCCGAGCCAAGACCACGAGCCTCCCTCTTTGGCAGCCTCTCCTCGTGGCCAGGGCTCCCCAGCCCGCTCAGGCTGGCCACAGAGGCATCGCAGAGCCCTGGAGAGGTTGGGACACGGCCGTGGAGCAAAGGCTTTGGCCACCTCTGTCACGCCACTGGCACTGGGTGAAGTGGTGGCATTGCTGCGCTCGCCCTGCGGGCCTGTCTGCGAGCCCAAAGCCCACGGGCTGGGCTTGTGGAGGGGCTGCCAGCCCTGGGCACAGCCCCGAGGTGTGCCCGGAACAGCCCATGCCAGGGAACGAGCCGGGCAGAGTGATGGATGCATCCTCCCCTGGCCCCAGCGGAGCGTTTTGTGCTGCACAAAGCCCAAAAGTCCCTAAGGGGCACGTGGCTCCTGTATCCCCAAATCCTGTCCCGGCCAGGACGGGGCTGTCGGCGTCTGGCTGCCACCACTGCTCCAATTCCAGCTCCGTGTTCCCGTTGTGCTGCCCCTGGGCTGGAGCCGAGGCTGAGCTCGGGCAGGGCGAGCCGGGGCTGGGCACGGCTCCGGGGGATGGGGCAGGGAATGCTCCTATTCCCGGGACAGGGAATGCTCCGGTTCCTGGGACAGGGAACACTCCGGTTCTTGAAGCAGGGAGTGCTCCTGTTCCTGGGACAGGGAATGCTCCGGTTCCTGGGGCAGGGAACACTCCGGTTCCCGGGATAGGGAATGCTCCGGTTCCTGGGACAGGGAATACTCCCGTTCTTGGAACAGGGAACACTCCGGTTCCCCGGACAGGGAATGCTCCTGTTCCTGGGACAGAGAATGCTCCGGTTCCCCGGACAGGGAATGCTCCTGTTCCTGGGACAGAGAATGCTCCGGTTCCCCGGACAGGGAATGCTCCTGTTCCCGGGGCAGGGAATGCTCCTGTTCCCAGGACAGGGAATGCTCCTGTTCCCAGGACAGGGAATGCTCCTATTCCTGGGACAGGGGCTGCTCCTGTTCCCAGCTCGCTGCAGGGCTGCTCGGAGGGGATGTGAGGGCGCCTGAGCTGCAGCTCCGGATCAGCCCCCTGGAAGGAGTCCCTGAGTATCGCTGTTCATTCATTCCTGACTCAACCCAGCCTCCCTCGGAGCTCCCTCCTCATTCATTTCTCCCTCCTTTTCCCTCTTCGCCGTGAACTTTTCTCCTTTCAGCCCGTGTCCCATCTCCCTCTCGCACACCTCCCCTCCACCCCTGCCGCATCCCTCGGCGGATTTATCCCTTCTCCCTCCTCCCAGCGTTATCCCAATGACAGGAGGCTCTGCTCAGGCACTAAATCCTCATTTTCCAGGCACCCAAAGAGCCCTGTGCGCTGCTCCGTGACCCCGGCTGGGGCTGGCAGCGGCAGCGCTGCTCCCACATTGCGGGCACGGCTTGGCAGCCCCCTAAACAGCTCAGGGCAGCATCCATCCCCCGGCAGGAACGTGGGCGCTTCACCCCAGAGGCAGGAAAAGAAGTGAAGAAAGGAGCGAGGAAAGGTCAGAGCGAGCCCGTTCTCGTGCCCCGGCCGCACGGCGCGCTCCGTGCCCCTTTACCTGCGTGCACCGACTCCAGGTTCACCATCCTGCCGCCGGGGGGAAATCCGCGGTGTGCCCAGCCTCCTGCCGTCAGCCCCAGGTTGCCAGGGGCTGCCAGTTTGTCCTCCCTCCTCTGCCACCCGCTGCCTCTCGAAGCGGCCGTGGGTCCGCCGCCGAAGGGACCTAGAGCTCCATTGCCTGTTGCCATGCAGGGCCAGGTGAGCATGCGGCGCGGTGCCACGCCTCGCCCCACCTCCGGCTCCCTCGGGTGCCCTGACACCCAGCAGCCTGGCGTCAGGCCCATGCAAACGCTGCCATTTGCATATTAGTAACTCGGGAATGGATGGATGAGTCCCTGCAGCGCTGCCAGGCTGCGGGGTGGGGTGGGAAGGAGGGCAGGAAAGGGAAGGAGCGGAGCTCTCCGCCCGCCCTCGGTCCGCAGCACCTGCCCCAAAGCCCTCCTGTCCCCCCTTCGGGCACCTCCGGCCGGGCAGCGCCTCCAGGGAAGGTGTCGGAGTGGAGGGACAGCGCTTTTTGGCCACTCTGGTACTCCTGGCTGCTGCCGTGGCATTGGGGATGTGCCCTCTCAGCCCCGGGTGAAGCTCGATGCTGAGCGAAACGAGCAGGAAAAGGAAAGTTAAAAGCATCAAAGAAAGCTGGCGGTGAAGAGCAAGGCTCGGGCTGGCACATGGAGACCCTGCTCTCCTCACACGTGCTCCATCTCTGTCCCCTGAGGAGAGAAGTGGCAGCCAGCCTCTTCCCCCTCATCCCTCCCTGCTGCTCCGAGCTTCCAGGGAAGATTTTATTTACCAGCTTCCAGGGAAACCACGCAAGGAATGGGGAAAAAAAAAATCCCCTAACTTTGTCTCCTCCTGCAGAAAACAGCCAGAGGCAGGCCAGAGCTGTGACAGGGACAGAGCCACCCCCACGGAGCCATGTCCCTGCCATGTGCCAGCCCGGTGACCCCTGGGGACAGCCGTGTGACAGGGCCGGGCTCCAGCGGCGCTCCGAGCCCTGCTGAAAGCGTTAACGCTCAATTAGTAGCTGCCAGGTACGAGCTATCACACATTCATCTCTCCCTGGGTAATTCACGTTCCAGGGCTCTCGGCTTTCCCACATGCCGCTCTCTCTCTCTCTCTCTCCCTCCCTGGAAAGACAGGTTTCTCCGAAGGGATGGGTGGGCGGGCAGGATCTCCAGCCTCAGCCCCAGCCCGCGGCATGGTCAGGGACAACATCCCCGGGACACGGGAGGACAGGGCGGAGGAGCGCCGCGAAACCCTAACACGGGAAAAAAAATAAAAAAATAAAAAAAAATTAAAAAAAAAATATATATATATAAAAGTGAGGGAAGCTGAGGGTTCCCAAGTGGCCCTGACGTCTATTTGCAGGCCAGGGGAGAGAGATTTCAGCCTCCAGGAAGCAGCGAGGTGGCAGCGACCCGGCGGAGCTTGGCACGGGCAGCTCCTGCAGGGGCTGGACTCCTGCCACCCGGGGCAGGCACTCAGGCCCTGCGGCGGGCCCGGGCGGCTGCCGCCCTCTTCTCGAGTGTTTTTTCTCTGGGTTTTCCCCCATCCTGAAAGCTGACGCGATCGGGTGTCTTCACTGCGTCAAACAGGAATTTATTTGCTGGTGGCTCCCGGCCAGCTCCAAAGGCTGACGACCACGGCAGCTCTCCTTTCCCCCACATCAGAGCACCTTTTGTTCACCAACACGAGTTTCTCTTCTTTTCTCTCTCTCTTTACTCCTCCTGGTGCTTTTTTTTTCCCCGTGTTCCAGAGCGGAGCAGCGAGGTGGCTGTGCCGGGTGGCATCTCCAGCCGGACAGGAATCCCGGGCATCCTCTGGGCAGGTTATTCCTGACCCGGCCACGGGCAGGGCACCAGTGCCCTCTCCTGGCCCCAGACACAGCCGGGAATGGCTTTTTTCTGGTTGTGCTCAATGAAACGGCGGGGAAAAATTTAAATATTTCGGTGGTTTTCTGCCCAGAGAGCAGCAGCAGCCAAGGCCGTCCCCTTGGGTGCCCTAAGCTTTGGTGATGTGGGGAGAGAGCACACCCTCCTTATGAAAAACGGGGGGTGGATCACAGCATCCCCTCTGCTTTCTGCCGTGGAAATGGGATTATCGGTATGGTTTTACTCTGATCGCTGCTAAAATCACCCCCAGACACCACCAAATGCGCTTTTTTTTTTTTTTTTTTTTTTTTTTTTTTCCCTGTAGCCATCCACAGTTTTTCCACTCTCCTCCTCATTGCAGGCACCGTGCTCTTCCTCTCCTGCTCCCAAGGTTCGTTCCCCTCTTGGAGGGAGACAAACCCTGCAGGGAGCACCTGATTTATGGGAGACGGCCACAGAAATCCCCAACGTTCTCTTCTGGCAAGGCTGGGGACATCCCGCGATGCTGCAGGGAGCGGCTGGACCACGAGCATCCCTGTCCCGACATCATCCCGACATCATCCCGACATCCCGGGCCCAGCCGCGCTCCGCCAGCACCCACTGCTGGAAGCCGGGGAACTGCAGCGGCCACTCCAGAGCCTGGGATGACAAAATCCAGCCCGTGGAAGGTCGCTGGGATGTGTCCCCACCACGCCAGAGCCAGCCCGTGTCCGTCCCGACATCCCTGTGCAGAGGTGGGAACGAGCTGCAGCCCCTGGAATCCACCCTGCTCCCAGCCCCGGGGATGGGTTTAACCCCAAAAACCGGCCCCAAACCCCACGGGGGTCCTGCTGCAGCAGCAGCCGGGATAACCGAGAACAAACCCTGCTCCCCTTGCCGGGAAAAGTGGGTGGGCGAAGCAGAGAAAGGCTGGGAGCGCTCGGCCCCATCGCTGCATTCCCCACGCTAGAGGGAATCAGAGCTCCACGTTTCTCCCTCCGGCAGCTCCGGGCTGGTCCCGAAGTGCCGCCCTTCAGCAGCTCAGGAATTCATCAGGGATATTTCCCGCACCCGGAGAAGCCTCATGGGATCACCGGGTGAGAGGAGCTGCTCGTCCTGGTGGGTTTATCCAGCACAGCTCGAGCCCAAAGCTCCCAAACTGCTGGGGATGAGCCAAACCTGCTCTGTGGAGGGTCTGAAGGATGGTGGGTTTGAGGTGAAGCATCACCTTGGTTCAGCATTTGGTTGTTGAGCCCAAAATTCCTGAGTGTTCTCCCCCAATCCATGGCTCTGCACCAGGTGCAGGTCTGAGATTTACCCATAAAGGAACAAATCTGAATTCACACACAGATTATCACGCACAGAGAAACTTTTAGGCCAAGGATGCTTTAAAAAAAAATCAGTTTATTTTACCTTACAAATGATAAATAATTTGTTTTTTTAAAAAAATCATTTCAAGTGTGTTTTACTTCATGTTCCAATATTAAAATACCTTTCCCTTCTCCCCCCACCCCCTTAAGTGATCGATACAAAAATAATTGTGACCAAATTCTTCTTTTTTTTTTTTTATTATTTCGCAAAAAAATTTCCTGTATTTGAGGCAAAAAGGCACATTGTGAAGGCTTTTCACCAGGAGGCACAGGGGCTCCTAAAGACCCCAAGAGCTTCTCTCCCCTCTGTGCTTGTCCTAATTTGGGTGGAAGAGGACACAGAACCAGGCAGCACTTCCAGTGCTTTTTGTCTGATCCCTCCAGGAAGATTCCAGGGCCAAGGACAACTTCAGTGCTGTCCTTGTTTAACATCAAAGGGAAAACCAAGGCACAGCAAAGCAGTACAGTTATTTAAGAGCTTCTTGTGAATAGCTGGCAGAGCAGGACACGAAACTGGACGTGGATGTAGAATCCTGTCCCCTTCAAAAGCCACCTGGGGTCCTCCTCTCCCCGCTGCAGCCACAGGGTTACGGTGGCAGTCACCAGTCTCCAGATGTTTCTTTCTTAGTTGGAACAGGCACCAAGACCAACACAAAAAGTTGGGCCTTCGCTAGTCTAGGTAGGGATTAATTAAAGCCCTAATTAGCAGCCCTTTAGGGGCACGAGATGCTGGGTTATACCCCCCCGGTGTATCTTCCATGCACAGGGGGATAGAACAGCCAGTCAGGCACTAGGAAAAGCTACAGGCAGGCTCTTGCTTTGGGTGGGCTTCAAACCTTCCTTCCTTCAGGGGGTGTGCTCCCAAAAACCGGCTGTTTCCCCGTGGTTGTGTCACCAGGAGGTGGCCAAGGCACCCAGGGGGGCTTCTTCAGTGGCAGAGAAGTTTGGCAACCCAGGTCGGCAAGATCCTCGCCCTGCCCGCTCAGCTGGAGGCTGGGACGTGTCCCTTTGGGCTCCAGGGCAGGGCAGCACACCCCAAAACCTGCATCCCCTGCTCCAGGGAGCCAGGGCATCATCACCCAGCCAGCTGAGCCCGCTTGTCACAGCACGAGGCAGCGCCAGGTGGGGACAGGGAGGCACAGGAGGCCACGGGGACAGGCACACACCCCGAGCACAAGGCACCACTGTGAACAGCACTCCGTCTCCAGAGCAGCCAGCTCTTTGGCGGGGCAGAGGAGCCACCCCTGGGGAAGCCCGGCCCGGGCTCTAAGTCTCCTCATCCCAGAGGCAGAGCTGCTTTTGAGGCACGTAGTAGTCGAAGGTGTAGCCCTTCTGGCAGCTGCGGATGCCGCACTTGTAGGAGGACACCTTGCCGCCGGCGTCGCGGCTGCGGCAGTACTTGAGCATGCAGGGGTACCACTCGATGCTCAGGGAGTAGCTGCAGATGCAGGGCTTCCAGCGGTCCTGGCACAGCCTGCAGCGCTGCAGCTCCGGCACGTCCGAGCCCTGCGGCAGCACCTCGAACATGGAGCCGTCCACCCCTGCAGAGTGAGCACAGAGTTCAGGGCAGAGCCACCAAAGGTATTCCCACAGAGCCTTCAGGGTGAGGAGGAGGTTGGACAGAGCATTTCCAGGAATTACTGGGATTTAAATCTGAACAGGAACCACGGGAGAGCAAAAGACCCCAAGGAAAGCAAGGTCCAGCAGGTTCGAGCCCTGCAGCAGCACCTCAAATGTGGAGATGTCCACCCCTGCAGGAGCAAGCACAGAGCTCAGGACAGAGCCACCAGGCTGAGGAGGAGGTTAGACAATGTTTCCAGGGGCTGTTGGGGCTTATTATCTGAATGGGAAACAGGAGAAATAAAAGACCCCAAGGAGAGCAAGGTCTGGCAGGTCCGAGCCCTGTGGCAGCACCACTCCTGTGAGACCAAGCACAGAGTTTAGGACAGAGCCACCAAGGCCATCCCCACGCAGCCCCCGGGCACAGGAGGTTTCTAGGGGCTGTTGGGACTTAAATCTGTATGGGAACCACAGGAGAGCAGAAGACCCCAAGGAAAGCTGCAGCAGCACCTCGAACAGCCATCCCTCAGGCTGCTGCCATGAGATAAAGCCAAAGGAGACAGCCACCAAAAGCAGCTGTGGTCTCTCTGCACAGTCCCCAGGCTGAGGAGGAGTTTGCACAGAGTTTGCAAGGATTTACATCTGAACAGGAACCGCGGGAGAACAAAAAGACTGTGGGGTGAGTAAGCCAAAAGACACAAAACCAACATCGCTCCTCCGGGTGGTGGAGCAGGTGAAAGGTTACTTTCAAAATCCCAAATCAGGTTCACTTGGGGAGCACCAGCAGGAGGAGTGAAATCTGCTAACCCAGGGGCTGCTGCAGGGTGACACACGTGCCTCAGAGCCAAAACAACGGCTGCTGATGCCCAAAAACCTGGCAGGAGCCATCACGGCACCGTGCCAGCCTGCTGACAGCAGCAGCTCCTGCAAAACTCACCTTTCTCCAGCCAGAACTTGACGTCTTCCTCGCGGGTGTAAATGGCCTCCTTGGCCTCTGCGCACACGTTGTGGATGTGGGGGCTCAGCTGCGCTGCCTTGCTGAAGTTCACGGCCACGTCCATGCTCAGGTGCTCCAGCCCTCGCACCTCCTCTGCCTGCCTCACTGTCCGTGGGTTCTTCTGCAGAGGGAAATCAGCACAACTTTGAGGCCTGGGTGCATCTTACTCCTATGTGCTGCCAGCATCAGGTGTGGGAACTCCTGCACCCGACCTGGGTGAGAGGCACTTCCAAACAGCCTGCTGCTACTGAAAGCACCCCGTTTTACCATTGTGGTGCTTTCTCCATGGTTTGTCTGATAAATGGTCCCAGATCAGCACTGGCTTTGATGCCTTAAGCTTTAGCTTTCATATTTGCAGGTTCTGTGCTGCCCAGGGGTGAGCTCTGAGCTCACAGTCAGTGTCACTCAGCTCTGCCAGAGCAGGGACACAAACCAAATCCTTTTTCTGCTGAGAACCAAGGACAACTTTCAGCCCCAAAGCACAAATAACGATGGACTGAAGGGAGGAACGAGAAGGATGAGACCTCACAACCTGGAGCTGGAATTGGACAATTAAACCCCAATATGCAAATGGACCAAAAGTTATAAGAATGTAAGATCTCATGGCCAGTCTGCCATTTTGGTGACTATTTGGATCCTGGGTGCAGCCTTGGTCAGGCTCTTTTCCTGCCCAAGGTGGATCCTAAAGGCCTTTCAATAAACACCTAATTTACTCTCCAGCTCTGCCCCGTCTCTGTTTCAGGTCAGCCTTCCAAGGCATCAACTCCACTGGGGCAGGGATTTTTTTCACAGCCACTCACTCACCCCTGACACAACTCAGGCTCAACCGAATCTCCAGTGCTTTACTAGACCAGGATCAACACCACTGATGCACTCAGCTGAAACCCAGACCCCTGAAGCAGGAGGGGTGGTCAGAGGTGGAAGAGCTGAGCTGTCAGGCAGGAGAGCCGGGAGAATTCCTGGCTGGAAGGGAGGATGGAGCCGTACCTGCCGCAGCTTGGCCATGGACTCGCTGGGGATGATCTCGTTGCGGTGCAGCCGGGTCACAAAGCACAGGGCCTGGAACTGGCTCTGGCCCCTCTCCAGCTCCCCCAGGATTAAGGCACGGAAAATCTTCACCTCCTGACAGAGAGAGAGAAATAACCAGAGTGAGAGTTGCACATCTTCGGTGTCAGCGAGGTGAACTGAGAGGCAGGGGTCAAAGAGAAAGGCTCCAGCCCAAAAACAAAGGCAAAGGTCTCATTCTTGTGCTACCTGAGCACAGGGGTGTGCTCCCAGCTCCAGTCCCACCCCAAAGCCTGCAGCAGAATCCCTGGTGTGTGCAGAGAATGGAGGGTTTTCACAATCCCACTGTGGCAAGGCCAAATTGCTGCCAGGTCACATCCCACATCCATCAGCTGAGGGTTCCTGTGCCTTCCCAAGAAGGGAAGCAAAGCCCCGAGGAGCCTCAGTCTGGTTTTGTTGTGCAAATATCACGCAGCCATTATCTTCATGCCTTACTGAGTGAGCAGCCCCAAATTTCCTCTGCTGCCTCCCTTCATTTGCTCCTTGACAAGTGGCATCTGGGAGAAAAAAGTTACTCATCCCTGAACGTGCAGAACAGAAGTGAAACTGAAATTGTTAAAGGCAGAAGGAGCTGCTGTGATCAGCTGCAGCTGACTTCCTTTTCTGTCCAGGTCACTAATTTTGGCATTTTATATGATGTGGATTGCAGTCCTTTCCAGAACCAGCTTGGAAATCAGTCACAGTTCCTTCGTGTAGAGTCACAGAATTCCTGGTGAACAGCAAAGCCTCCCAGTGTCCTGCTCTGCCACCAACCCCTGATTTGTTTGCAGAGATCCATCCCTGGATCTCCGTGGGAATGTGGCACCCCTCGGTGCCATCCCAAGGGCTAAGCAGGGCTGGGACAGGGAGAGCAATCCCTGCCTTTGGCACCTCCTGCAGCCAAACCCTGCACAGAGAGCTGGGCAGACGCTGGTGGCTGGAGAGCAGCTGCTCCAACCCTGCTCCTCCTGCACTGCTCCTGCTCCATGGCTCCCTGCCTGGGCCTCCCAGCCTCTCTCTGCCCCAGAAAGGAGCATTTCTCTCTCCCAGCTGAGCTTTCCTGCCCACAGAGCCCACTGTTTATTTCCGTGCCCAGCAGAGGAACGGGAACGCCATTCAGCGCACATCTGGACAGCTGCAAGAACAGCATTTCCACCCCCAGGATGGGAGAAATCATCTGCCTGCTGCAATCGTTGAAGAGCAGGGCACAAGAGGAGGCTGGAGAAGAAAGAGATACCAAAAATTCTTGTGACATTCCTATGGAATCGTTCCTTTTTTTTTTCCAAGAGGTTTAATGGGGACGTGTCCCGCTGAGGCACTGGCACCACTGGAATAACCCACATTCCCCATCCACATTTGGTCCAGCTGCCTTCCAGCTCCCAGCTGGGAGCTCCCACAGCACGCAGGGCCCATGGATGAGCAGACTAAAACCAGGAGCTGACTCTGGCATATTCCTCAGCTGCGGATTTAATTCTAATTCCCTTTGAACAGTCTGGGAAAAGCACGCAGGGACAGCCACGGTTTGCATTCGGGCCGAAACCCTCCACAGGCAGGGGGAGATTAAAAACAGTGCAGCACTTCCCAGGTTGGAGGCAATTTTTATAAAATGAGAACGTGCTGAGCAGCTGATTAATCCTCCTGATCCGTCTATTTAAGAATTAGCCTTCAGCCAGCCAGCTCTTTCCTCTTCAAGGCTGAGGCAGACGAGGAATTCACAACTCCCTCTGCCCGACCTCCAGGTGCCAGGGATTTCCAGAGCCTTTGCTGACACCAAGGGAGATGCATTGGGACAGACAAGAATGGGCTGGCTTGCCAGCATTCAAACAGCTTTAAAAAAAGATGTTTTTTTCAAGGATCTGGCCTCTGTAGCACGAGGGAGAGAAATCCCACCTTTACCTGGCTCCAAGCAAAGCCAAAGTGGACCTTGCAGTGACCACCCTGCCCTGGGAAAAATCAGCCTCTTCTTCTCCCTGTCCCAGACCCTTTTTTGGCTTTGACCCAGCTCTCCCTGCAGCCCCAGGTGGAGCAAGAACCAAACCACTCTGCTTAAAAAAGACCCCACAGGGAAAGAGCCCCCAAAGCTTTCCCCTCTCGGAGAGCACCTTCCCCTCGCCTCATTCCCGGCAGGAAAAGCAGTGAACCAGTGCCAAGGTGGGTGAACCCAGCCAAGGCAGCACCTTGAACTCTGGGCTCCTGCAGAATTTCCCAGCAGGGAACAAGCCCCAGCAGGGCAGAGCAGAGCGGGGACTCTCCGGGTGAACTCGGGGACTCGTGGGCGCAGTGACATCTGGGCTTTGGGTGACAAACCCTGCAGGGAACAGCCAGCCCTGCAGCAAGGCCACAGCAGCTCCTCCAGGCAGCACAGAAATCAGCTCTCAGAGGCCACAGCAGCTCCTCAAGGCTGCGTGGAAATCTGTGCTCCCAGCTCTCAAAACCCCAGAGCTGCCTGTCCCTGCACAAGGCACTTCCAAGGAGGAGCAGGGAAATCATCCAACTTCTTCCCTCCTCACCCTGTCCTCAGCCAGGGGCTGTCACTGGGGGGGTGAGAGCAGCTCAACCCCTCCTGCCTGGCGTTTATTCCAGCAGGGATTTCCAAGCCTGTGTGGTCCAGCTCCCAGCCCAGCAACGATTCCACGTGGAGTGGAGCAAACCAGTTCCCAGGGAAATAAATCATTTCAGTGCCTTCCTCCTCGCAGCCCATTCAGCTTTCCTGCCAAAGTTCTCTCCCCTAAGGCCATCAGCGCTGCTGTGGGGACCCAGTTTTGTCTTTGCAGTGGCACCAGGCAAAGGGGAATGTGCTGCTGTGGACACGGGGTGACACCAGCACTGCTGGGCCCAATTCTGCACACTGTCAGCAGCCTTGGCCCCAGGGAACGAGCACAGCTGGCCAGAATTCCAGAGTTTGCACAGCGCAGGGAACTGGGTGTTGCATCCACAGCGAGGGTCCAGCCAGCTGAGCTACCCTGAGTGGGTGTGGATTTTGGTTTTTAACCCCTCCGTCTCTGGAAACGGCTGGAACGGAGAATTTGGGTGTGCTGCCTCTCATATTCAGGCATCTGTAAAGGCAAACCAAGGATGTGCTGGGAGAGGGGGAATAAAAAGCACATTTTCTGAGCAATAAATAAGATTCTAGAGAGTAACAAACACCAGGGTGTTTTAATGAGCCCTCCCAAAGCCTCCTGAACGTCCCTCATTTCCTACTTTTGGTATCTGTTCCGAGAAAAATCTACTTTCCACCTCACACAGATCAAATCCGTGGTCAAGACGCCTTCCCTTGTCACCTGGTGATTTGTCACCTAACACGTGGCCCCCTGGCACGAGGAAATTCAGACACCACCACCCCGAGACATCCCACAACAGCTTGACCCACACTGGCAGGGCCAGGGTTAAAACACTCCCCAGGCTCCCTCCCTTGTGTTTCCAGCCTCAGCTTTTCCAGCCATCCAAAGGGAAGAGAGAAACTTCTCTCTATCTTTGTGCCGACCTTGAAATAAATAAACCCACCCACTTCGTTCTCAGGCTGTGTTTAACAACTGGCAACATCACTGGGTTCCAGTCAGAAACAACATTCAGGGCTGCTGAGCCCCCTCAGGATTTATTTTTTTTGGTTTGTTATTTTTTGCAATACATTTTGTGCCTGACCACGGAAAAAAGAAGCGTTTTTATTCCCCTTCTTTCAAACGGCAAGAAAAGAAAAGGGTCACCTCTGCTCTGCCCAGAAAACACCGAGTCCCAGTTTGAACTCGCACTGACCAGTTTGTGCTGCACCAAGGAGAAAACAACCCGGTGTTCCCTGAGGACACAGCTCCTCCAGGTCCAGCTCTGGAGGGCGGGCAGGGATGGCAGAAAATTCCAGGGAAAGATGAAAATCCCAGCCCTGTGGAAGCCCCAGGCACTGCTCAAGTCCCCACCAGTGTCAGAGCAAAGACATGAACAATGATCACATTTAGCTCCTTTCTTCCCCAGCCCCTGGTCTGGCAACCACAAATTGCCAGCAGAGGGGGAAAAAAAAAAATTAAAAAAAAAAATTAAAAAAAAAAATAAACCCCTGCCTTTGGACGAACCCCCTGCAATCGAAGCCAGAGGAATGGAAAAATCATTTGTGGAAAAACCCCAGCATCCTGGCCACATCATCAGGCTCAAGGGCAGCAGATGAACAACCCCAGCTGCTTTTGGGAACACGCAGAACCCCGCGACCTTCGGCGCAGGGAGAAGTTGCGTAATTTCAGGGCAGAACAGGGAACTGTCTGGGTGCAGCTGGAGCAGGTCAGAGGGGGAAGGCTGGCCAGGCTGCTGCCTGCTCACACATTACTCACCTCACCACAAAGCCAGCTCCCTGCTCCTTCATCTTTCCCCCTGGCTCTTCCCAGCTATTTTCCAGCAAATCCATGGAGCAAAAAGAGAGCCAGGCCCCAGCTGCCCTAAAACTGAGGATCAGGGATTTGCATTTCTGCAAGTCGGATGCTTGCAAAACCCTCGGGGGACCATCACTTCCAGCAGGGGCTGAGGAGCTCAGGATTTAACCTGTGGACTCCAAACACCTCCTGAGAGCCCCAGCCCAGAAGAAACTCAGCTCTAATAAGGCTGGGAGGGAGAGAAGGTGTAACACACTCACTCAGGGTTGTGGGTGAGCTCTGAGCTCTCAGGAAGAGCTGAAGCCAGTGAAAAATGCTGAAAAATTCAGCAGCTCAGCACAGGTCACCTCCCAGACTCCCAAAGGGCCTCCCTAGAGGATCTGTAGAGTTTGGATTTCCCTCGCCTTGGAATGTTCAAGTTTCTAATCCACAGGCTTCAGAGCCCTTCCTAACCTCCCTGCTGTGTCATGGCTTGCAATTATTCAGGATTTTCTTTACTAAGAGTCACAGGGCTGATTCCCTGCACATGTGCTGGAGTATTTGGAACATGCCACCAACTTCCCAACTCCCCACGGCTTCTGCTGGCCCCTCAGAGAGGAGAAGGGACATCTGAGGGGTTTGCAGGGACACTGAGACTGAAAGGGGAAGAGGCACCAGGACAATCCCTGGCAAAAAGGCTCCAAGGTTCACAGCAGGCTGGGACACAACACCTTCCTATATCTCATGGCTCTGGGCTTCCTCCTGCTGCAAAGCAAAGTCCACCTGAGCAAAGAGCCAGGACGGAGGGTTGGAGTGAGATAACACAGCTGGGCCACCCTGGGAAAACTGCTCTTCCCTGGGCAGTGGGCAGCTCCCTGCCTGCAGCCAGGCTTGGCATCTCCGTGCCCACGACACACGTGGGATGTGGGGCTCCAGCTGAGCAGCATCACCTCCCTGCATCACCTCGGGGCTGTGCTCAGTGCCACGGCCAGCTGCCACTCAACCACACCCCACACCCCACAGGAGCCCCCAGAAGAGCAGGAGCCCACCTGAGGAATGAACTGTGCCCCACTGATCACAGACAGACATCCCAGGGATACAGCAGGGCACGGACAGCCCAGAGCAGAGCAGGACCCGAGATCTGCCCCAGCCCAGCCTCTCCTGCCCTGACCCCGCTCCGTGCCTGGCTGTGCTGAGCCTGCCACGCCAAACTGGGAGGAATCGTGCTGCTCCCTTCACCAGCGTGGAGACAGCCCCGGTACAGGTGTGACACGGCTGGGGACAGCGAGCCTGGCGAACTGTCCTGGAGCTGGGCGGGAGAGCTCCAACAAAGCCCCCGACGCTGCGGGAGCGTGGATGGACTTTTCCCTGCGCATTCCGACGGCCTTTCCACGCCTCTGAAACACTCCTGGCTCCTGGACCCGCAGCCAAGATCCCCGAGCTGGGATGGACTGGGGTCTGGAAGGAGGACGGGAAGGATCGCCATCGCACAGAGCGCACAGAAAGTGCTGAGCAGACCCTCCCGAGAGGTGCCGGGGGCCAGCGCTCCCATCCCGCAGCCTCCAGCCTCCTCCAGCCCCGCCGGGAACCGCCGCGGGACCCGGGGATGCGCTCCCGGGTCTATTCCTGTCCCAAAGCCCCGGGGATGAGCTCCCTGTTCTGTTCCTGTCCCAAATCCCCAGGGATGAGCTCCCGGGTCCGTTCTTGTCCCAAAGCCCCGGGGATGCGCTCCTGGTTCTGTTCTGTCCCAAAGTCCCGGGGATGAGCTCCCGGTTCTGTTCCTGTCCCAAAGCCCCAGGGATGAGCTCCCGGGTCCGTTCTGTCCCAAAGCCCCAGGGATGAGCTCCCGGTTCTGTTCCTGTCCCAAATCCCCAGGGATGAGCTCCCGGGTCCGTTCTTGTCCCAAAGTCCCGGGGATGCGCTCCCGGGTCTGTTTCTGTCCCAAAGCCCCGCGGATGCTGTTCCCGCTCCGTACCGATCTGAACTCCCCGCGGATGCTCTCCTTTGCCCCGAACCTGCCCAAACTCCCCCGGGGATGTTCTCCTCTCTCTGTATCCGACTGAACCCCCCGGGGATGCTCTCCCCAGCTCGCTCCCTGCCCGAACACCCCCGGGGATGCTCTCCCTCGCCCCGTACCTGTCTGAAATCCGCCGTGAGCGTGACGAGGGCGCCGTCGGCCGCCCTTAGCTCCAGGCTGACGCAGTCGGCGCCGCTGTCGGCCTGCAGGCTCTCCTCCGTCACCTGCCCTCCGGGCAGCCGCACCCGCACCCGCAGCTCAGCCCGCGCCGCGGGGCCGGGCAGCGGGGCCAGCGCCAGCCACAGCAGCGCGGGCAGCGCCGGCAGCCGCGGCCGGGAGCCGCGCATCCCCCCGCGGCCGCGGCTCAGCGCAGGGCGCGCATGGGGCGGGGGGCGCGGGCCGAGCGCCGAAGGCGGCGGGGGAAGGCGGCCCCGCCGCGCCCCCGGCCCCGCGGGGATGCCTCGTTGGCCCGGCTCATTCAGAGCCCGCCCGGCTCCGGCTCTCCGTTCTCTCGGTGCCGGCCCGCGCCGCTCTGCGCTCGCCCCCCGCCCGTCACTTCCCCCCTGGAGCCGGGACGGCCCCGCCGAGCAGCGCCCGCCCCGTCGTTAAAGGAGCAGCGCCGGGCGGGCGGGGAGCGGAGAGCGGCGGGCGAGAGCTGGGTGTGAGTGTGGATCTGTCCAGAGCACCGGGTGTGAGCTGGATCCATCATCCTGAGCCCTGGGTGTGAGTGTGGATCCATCATCCTGAGCCCTGGGTGTGAGTGTGGATCCATCCAGAGCCCTGGGTGTGAGTGTGGATCCATCATCCTGAGCCCTGGGTGTGAGCTGGATCCATCATCCTGAGCCCTGGGTGTGAGTGTGGATCCGTCCAGAGCACCGGGTGTGAGCTGGATCCATTATCCAGAGCGCTGGGCGTGAGCGTGGATCCATCACCCAGAGCCCTGGCTGTGAGCGTGGGTCCATCCAGAGCACTGGGTGTGAGCTGGATCCATCATCCTGAGCCCTGGGTGTGCACATGGATCCATTATCCACAGCCCTGAGTGTGCACATGGATCCATCACCCAGAGCCCTGGGTGTGAGCATGGATCCATCGTCCACAGCCCCAACCCTGCGGATCCAGCTCAAATCATGGAATCACGGAGTGGTTTGGCTTGGAAAGCGCCTTAAAGACCACCTAAAGTTCCACCCCCGTCTTAGGGACACCTTCCATTATCGCAGGATGCTCAGAGCTCCATCCAGGCCAGCCTTGAACACCTCCGGGGATGGGGCAGCCACAAAGAAATCAATGAAACACACTCAGAGCTTTGTGAACGTGTTCTCGCTGCAACTCAAACACCATTGATGTGACTCCTCAGGCTCCCAGTGCCACAGGTCCGGTGTGAGCCACTCTGGAGTCGTCCCTGCCCCTGAGCATGTAACTGGGACACCTTCAAAGTCTCTCTCCCACTAATGAAGGAGCTGGGTCAGCTCAGAGGCTGCAGCTCCCTCCCTGAACGCCCCCGATGTGCCCTCCACTTTCCCGGGGCTGTGATCATTTCCAGACGGGCAGATGCTGCTGAAGGGCCCCTTTGATTTCCAAAGGTCTCTCTGCAAACACAAAGGTCACTGTGGCAGCAGGATCAGGGCCCCGGAGAAAGAGCACAGAAATAAATGGAAATAACCATTTAAAGCCACGCTCCCAGGCAGGGAGATCCCACTTGTCCAAACAGTGCTTTTTGTGTCACCTCACACAAAGCTTTAACCTGAAATTTTCACAGCTCCCTTCAAGCAAAATCGGCTCCTTGAATTTTTTTTTCTTTTTTTTTTTTTTCCAGGACAATAGCAGCGCTAAAAATAAGAGGAGGGAAAGTGAAGAGGGAGGAAAGCAACGGCTCAGCTCGGGTACAAAGAGGAGAGGGAGGGCCCACAAGGTGGGAAGGCACAGAAAGATGCTCATGACAAAAGCTGCGAAAGGAGAAGGCCCCACTCACACAGCGAATTTATTCAGAGGAGATTATGCAAAAAACCAGGAGGGTCCCAGCAGGGGCTGGAGGGAAGAGCACAGTGAGGTCAGTGGGCACTAACAACCCTCACAGGGCTTCCAGTGCACAGCTTCTTCTCCTGCCAAATCTGGAATCCACCTCCCTGCGGCACTGGGGCTAATTCAGGTTTTATCTGAGCCCTGGATCCTGGGCTGTGAGAGGTGATTGGTGTTTTAAATCTATATTGTATTATTGGCTTTTTGCAAATGTTAAAATAAACGCTGTATGGGGAAGGTTGGAGTCGCTTTGCTATATAAATACGGCTTTTATTTCTGCAATTAACAGAGCTTAAAATAGTAATAGGATAGCTGATATAGAGTTATGCTTTTTAATTGAACTGTCTACTTAATTGACTTCCAGTAAATACATAATAAAGACCCTACAACTAATGGGGTTGTAGGGTCTTCATTTAACTGTTTAGATGTTAATTATCAGCATCCCCTGTCTATAAATGTATCGACCAAAACCCAAACTAAAAGTGATAATGAAAGATGAAAACAACCAAAAAACCACACATGCTCCAAAAAAGCACACCCAAAGAGGAGCCACACAGAATAATTCCTGGAATATGTAAACTTATTTGTAGAAAAGTATAAATATGCATCATAATCTATAAATATGCAACAAGCTAATGTAATAAGAAAAGGATTTTAAAAGTGTCTCCAAAAATAATAAGTGTACTCGTAACTAAATACTAAGCACCCAACCGTTTAACCTTTTACTTTATCTCCTATTATATTTTATTAAACATTTTAAATTTTACAAAAAAAACCCCTCCTCCCCAAAAACCCCCAAACAAACAAAAAAACTCCTCATTTTTCACATTGGGGAGTGTCCCTTGCTGTGCTGCTGCAGCCAAGCCTCCTGGGAGTACGTGGTGTTATTTTCCTCCTGGTTAGCTCCTGGAGGAGAGGAAATCAGGATTTTTGGCTCAGGGAGCTCTTCCCGAGGCTCAGCCAGGAATTCTGGAGTGTTCCTGCAGACTGCAATTCTGACCTGGGTTTGATTGCTGAGTGGCTTTGATCCCAGTCCCAGAAATTAATGGACACACAGATTAAAAAAAAAAAAATACAGGGAAAGGATTTAAAACACTGCCAGGCAACAGAATTAAAGAGTCAGGGGCTGTTTGGAGGTGGCAGGGGACGCAGGAGGGGACAGTTTGCAGAGATTTCAAAGGGAAAGGGGACAGAGTGCTCACAGGTGACAGTGAAGAGAACTCGTGCAGCTCCAAGGTTTTGGGACAGCTCTGAGTGGCCAAACCAAGTTTTCCTGGTGTGTCTCAGTCTCTGTACCTTTGCTGTTTGCTGCGTGGATGGAATCTTTTCCGGAGCTCAGAGAAGGTGGAACATTCCCCACAGCTCCGTGCGCCCCTTGGCAGGATCAGTCTGACTGAGTGTTAATGGTCTGGGCCAAGATTTTCTGGTATGTGAGCACACTGCAGCCTTTGACTGGGAGAAAACTTCCATTAAAATGCCTCAGCCACGAAGTTAAGGGAAAAAAAAAAAAAACCCAACAAAAACAAAACCAAAAAAATCCCCCAAAGAACAAAACCAAAGAATCCCCGACAAAACAAAATAAAAAGTGCTGCTACAATCCCCGGCTGAGCTTTGCTGTGAAGTTCCAGAGCGTGGGAGCAGGGAAGCGCAGCCTGACACAGAGTCTGCCTCTATCATCCCCAGGGGAAAAAATAAAACAAACCCAAACTACAAAACAAACCCAAACTACAAAACAAACCCAAACTACAAAACCCCACGGGCTGTTCCTCACCTCCGAGCTCTGCTCACTGGAGCCCCGTGTCCCAAACCCCGGAGGGATCGAGGGGCTCCAAGAGCCCTGGAGGGCGAGGGCAGGGCAGGACAGAGGGTGGAGAGGAGCTGCAGCTCCACACAAAGCTCTGCCTTTCCCCACATTTAAATTTTCCGTGTAAACCGAAGCGTTTGTGGCCATCTCGTCTTCACCGCTCGCCACCCACTGGGTGCTGTGTGAATGCAGCCAGCGGTGATGGAGAAATTCCTGCGGCGGCTTCTCCCTTCACCCATCCCGGGAATGCCTCTGACCTGCGGGGGGGTTGTACTCCTCACCAAATGAAATAAAATGAAATAAAATGAAAATAAAATCGAGAGACTAAAGTGATAATAAATAAATAAATAAATTTAAAAAATAAAATTAAAATAGAACAGAATAGAATAGAATAGAATAGAATAGAATAGAATAGGATAGGATAGGTTAGGATAGGATAGGATAGGATAGGATAGGATAGGATAGGATAGGATAGGATAGGATAGGATAGGATAGGATAGGATAGGATAGGATAAAGTTAAAATTAAATAAATTTAAAATTTAAACAATAAAATAAAATTTAAACCATAAAATAAAATAAAACAGGAGAAAATAGGATAGAATAGAATAAAGTTTAAATGAAATAAACTTAAAATTAAAGCAATTAAATAAAATTTAATAAATAAAATTGGAGAAAATAGAATAGAATAGAATAGAATAGAATAGAATAGAATAGAATTTTAAAAAATCCTTTCCCCTCTTAATCCCCATCTCCTTTACGCAGTCAGGCTCCCAACATCCTGAGTTTTGAAGGGCCAACTCAGTGAAGGCCCTTTCCCTTTTCTGTTTCACCCCAAAGTGAGTAATCAGCCTGTGCTCCAAAGGCCATCAACACCCAAAATTTCCCGTCCCGTGGAGGAGGGAGCAATAATTACTGCCACTTCTCATCAGCTCACAGCAAAGCTCTGCGGCCAGTTTCTTTATTAGGAGCATGAAACCAAAGTATCCCGAGCACCACAACAACACATCAAAGAGGAGGATGTTTGTTGTGAACCAGCTGCTTGTTCTGAGAAATCATCTGGGTGACTCTGGGCCGGAGGAAGGCTGAAAAATGGGGAATAAAAAGGTAAAAATCCTTCTCCCATCCCCTGCCCGGTGTGTTTGGGGTGGGGAGGCTGAAAATTGGGGAAGAAAAAGGCAAAAATCTCTCCCACCCCCTGCCCTTTTGGGGTGGCTGCAGCAGGATCTCGGGCAGGGGCAGCCCCAGAGCTCTGCCGGGTCTCAGCCCCACACGCGGTTCTGCTGCTGCAGAAACTGCTGCACCCTCTGGTTCCGCTCTGAGTGCTGAATCCACGCCCTCAGTGCTCCCCCAAGGAGCTCCAGGTCCTCCAGGCTGCCTCGGATTTTTCAAAAAAGGGCTTTTTGCCTTTCCAAGCCGCCTTTGCCTCGGCACCGAGGGCACAAATTCCGTGCAGGAGCTCGATGCTGGACCCTGAGAGCAACAACGAGCCTTCAACATGAAACTTAAACCCTCCCCGTGATGCTGTGTTACACCACAAGGACACAAACTTCGAACTTCAGAAGGCTGAAAATGACTCCTTGATTTTCGGGATGTGTCTCCCTTTTATACCATTTCACACGGCCCAATGTGATTGGTGACACAGAGACAAACCTCTTCACTGCCATTGGTCAGAGCAGAGGGACATCAAGAAGAAATCCCTCCTAGGGAAAAGAAATTAAAATATAGGTACAGTTCACAAAAATCACTCTACTGTTTACAGAGAATCCCCTAATTTTTTTTTCAGAAAACCAAAACACCTCGGGCACGGAACCAGGGCTCCACTGGTTTATACTTTTATATTATTTTATACTATTATATCCCTTTTATGCCATTTCACACAGCCCAATGTGATTGGTGACACAGAGACAAACCTCTTCACTGCCATTGGTCAGAGCAGAGGGACATCAAGAAGTCCCTCCTGGGGAAAGGAATGAATAACAAAGTTACAGCTACAAAAACATTTCTCCTGTTGACAGAAAATTCCCTGGGGAAAGAATTTTGGAAAACTAAAACACCTCAGGCACGGAACCAGGGCTGCACTCGCCCCGTGAGGTGATTAATTAGGCTGTGTTTAATGAGCTGTGCACAGCCCCCGGCTCGGTCAGGGCACAGAGGAGAAGGATGGAGCAGCCCCAAAGCTGCTGCACCCACCTGATGTTTGGCAGATGTTTAACCCCAGGTTCTGCCCGCTCAGAACACACCAAGAGCAGCCAGAAGCAGTGAATTCCTGGCCCTGCCAGAGCTGGGAAACAGGATGGAGGTGAATAGAGGGTTTTTTCCTATGGATCACCGGGGTTTGGTGTCCCCTGCCCTGGCCCCAGCAGGTTTATTGCCCTGCTCTGTGGAGAGCTCCGAGCTCCTTCCAGCTCAGATGGAGCTCAGGGCAGGAATGTGAAGCCAAGGGGGAGGAATCCCAAACTTTTGGTTGTGCTCTGCAAACGCGGCTCAGCCACTCAGAACAGCCTGAGAAAGATCTGAGGTCTCCCAAATTAAACCCCACCAAAGAGAAGCTTTTACTGCCTGCTCAGTGCAGTTCCTCCTTTTGTTTACCCTGGTGTTAATCCCAACTCGAGTTGGTGTAACTGAGGTCAGGGGTCAGACCCAAACCTTCTGCCTTGGGCTCTTTAATCTTCCATCCTCCGTTTTCCCCGTGCCAAACCACTTTTCAAGCTGCACGACAGAACCATCAGTGCTGTTTGAAGGATTCAATCAGGACAAGTATTTTGGGGAGCTGAGCACACAAAACCCAGCTATTTGCCATTGTTCCCGGCACTACAGAAGTAAAAGAGCTCAGGGAGAGTTAATTGGATTTTTTTTTTTTTATTCCACTCTCTTGGTCCCCCAACTCGTAGATTAATCCCAGCTCTTATCAGGAATATTACTACCAAGGATCTGAAGCTTGATCTGAAGCCCTGGGAAAGGATTTGTGTTTGGGGTTCAGTGGAGATCTTACCGTAGCAGAAAGGAATCAGGCTCGGAGTCATCCCTCATTAATTAAAAGCGATCCCACGTCCCTTGGGAGTGTTCCCTGCTGCCCCTCCTGAATGCCCTCCTTTCCTTGGCAATTACATAAACCAAGCTCCTGAATGGGGGCGAAAAACCAAAAAAAACAACTTCAGTGGCTTAGAACAATGGCCAGCATCTTCTGGCTCTGACCTGCTTACCAGCCTATTCTCTGTCCTGGGCAATTAAGGGGCTGGCTGTAATTAAAGGAGCAGGCCCCATAGCAGAGCACTGGGAAGTTGGTTTGAGTGGCTTTGAAGCTGCTGCAGATGCTTGTCCAGGGATTTTTGTCCTGATTAATTGGGGTCCCACGCTCGTTGGTGCAGCTGCAGGGAGGGTGGGAAGGTGGGGGGAGGTTTTTTGGGGTGTGTAAGAAGGGGATTCTGCCCTTTTTCTCCTGGATCAGTTAATGGGAAGGGACTGGAGAGCACCAGCCTGGTGTTACCTGGTTCAGGTGGGAGAGGGAAGAGCCACAAAATAAAAATTCTGAAGCCACACCACAAAAGCCAGGTGAGGATCCCTCGCAGGGCTCCTGAAGCCCAGAGAGAGAAATCCTGACTGGTGGGAGCTGCTGGAGGTCAGCCAGCCAAAACTGGGCTCCAAGGATCATGTGGAAGGGTCTGGTCGGCCAGGAGACACTTCACAGCTCCCACTGATGGTGTGGGTTTGGGAAGTACAAGGAAATTCCTGGGAAAATCTCCCTGATGGTGAGCACTGCTCCTTACACAAGTAAAAACTCCTCTGTGGATTAATCTCCTGTAGCCCTGGAGATTTGGGTAGTGCCCCTTTTGCTCCCCTGTCCTCTGCTGAGGGCAGAAGTTGTACCTGAAGAGTCGAATTCCCATTCCCTTTGTGTCTGAGTCAGGCTTGGTGTTCCTGGTTTCCCTGCTCCAGCCCTTTTCTGCCCTGCTCCTTCCCTGAATTCGCATCTGGATCCAACTACTCGCAGCAGGATCTCTGCAGCACATTCCTCCCCTCCCTCCTGCCTCTGTCTCGTCCACAGAGGGAAGAAACACAAAGAGGGGGAGGTCAGAGAGAGAAAAAGGAGGACAGGACATGATGAAGACGTTGGGAGGCGGAATAATTTTTTTTCTTTTCCTTTCCTGGACTCAGCTCTTGGCCTGTGTGGCTCTCAAATGCTGCAGAAATACAGGAATTCCATTAAAAATCCACTGAAACAAGCCTTCTGAAGCTGTCCCCATGCCTGGAAGTGTTCAAAGCCAGGGCTTGGAGCAGCCTGATTTAGTGGAAAAGTCTCTGCTCATGGGACAAAGTGAGTTTTAATTCCCAAACCGTTCTGGGATGCTACAAAAGCTGCCCTCAGTGAGCAGAGGGAAAACCTGGGAGCCCTTTCCAGGGATGGAGAGGATGGAGAGGATGGAGAGGATGGAAAGGATGGAGAGGATGGAAAGGATGGAGAGGATGGAGAGGATGGAGAGGATGGAGAGGATAGAGAGGATGGAGATGATGGAGAGGATGGAGAGGATGGAAAGGATGGAGATGATGGAGAGGATAGAGAGGATGGAAAGGATGGAGAGGATGGAGAGGATGGAGAGGATGGAGAGGATGGAGAGGATGGAGAGGATGGAGAGGATGGAGAGGATGGAAAGGATGGAGAGGATGGAGAGGATGGAGAGGATGGAGAGGATGGAGATGATGGAATGCTCTGCAGGTATCTCCCATTGCCCAACCCCAGTGCCACATATTTGGGAATGAAGCAATCCAGGAGGTCAGCGTTCATTAAAGTCCATCAGCTCAGTGTTTGGAGATAAAAACGGGGGCAAGGCTTTGGGAGCAGGAAATGCTCTGAGCATGACGTGTTCCCAGCAAAACAACCCAAAATCCTGCTGGGAACAGCTGAAATCACAGTCCCCAGGGACAGCCTGCCAAGGGCAGGGGCAAAAAGGAGCTTTCGTGTCTCTTCCAACCCAAACCATTCCATGAATAAAAGTGCTGCCTCTCCAAGTGTCCTGAGGAATCCAGGCAGGGAGATGCTCTCAATCATCTCCCTGGCTTGGGAGGGGTTAATTTAAACCAGCACGGTTTAGGTTGGGATGATTCCTGTGGGAATTAAAGGGGGAAATAAAAAATACCCCAAAACCTCCAAGTGGTGAATTTTTAATTGGGAGGCTGACCAAAGAGCAGATAAAGCAGTGTCAGTGTGGAGTTATTATCCTTTAAAACAAATAAAAATAATAATAATAAAAAAAAGGATTTTCCGTGTGAGGCAAGCCTGGTGTGAGAGATATTATAAATCTCGGTGAAGCCCTCAAATTCTAAAAGGATATAAATCTAATTAAAGTGATATAAATCTAACAGGAGAAGTACACTGTAAATCCAGCCAAAATGATATCCATCTAAGGAAAGCAATGCAAATGCACCAGAAGCACCATAAATAAAATCAAAGCAATACAGAAGATGTAACGGAAGCCATCTGAACCCTAAATCAAGCGCTATAAATACAGCAGGATGATCTAAAACTAATTAAAGTGATTTATAAAATGGACATTTTTGAGAAGAATCGCAGCCCCACGGAAGAGGAGAGGAGCTGGAGAAGGAGACCAGGAGAGGTTTTTTGAGCAGTAAAAAAAAAAAACCAAAATCCACAAAGAATCAGCCAAGGTTAAAGAGGTGCTGTGCTCCAGCTGCAAAAAGGGTCAGGGCAGCTCTGAATTTTATTCTGACCCACGTTTGCCAGGGCAAGGCAGCGAAATTTGGATGGTTTTGTGGGGTAAAGGGTGGAAATAATGCCAGAATCCTCCAGCCCAAGCTCCTGGGAGGTTTTGGGGTGTCCTGAGCCAAGCAGGAATTTGTGGGAGCTCAGAACTGAGCCAGCACAGCCCTGACATTTCCCCCCCTGCTCATTCCCAACCCAAATTTTCCTGTGCACAGTGAAACAATGAAAAGAAAATGAAGGATTTGGGGATTTTCTCCACCCCCTCTTCCCCTCCTGTGTCTAAAGGCAGAACTGTCCCAAATCTGCTGTTGGAAACACACAGACACAGTGGGGACAATTTTTTGCCTTAAACTGGAAAAATCTCATTTGTAGTTCCCATTTTCCTCCACTTGCACATAAAATAAGTTCCTAAATGTTTGGTTTTGGTTTTTTTTTTTTTTTTCTTAAGTGATGCAATAATTGACCTAATCCAGCCACAATCCAAATAATCATAATCAATAATGCTGTTTGTCTTTGGGGGGAAAAGAAAAAAAAAATCAATTCCAGAAAATAACCAGGTCTGATTAAAATTCTGGCTGCCTTTAGCAAAAAGAAAGTATTTTCATTCGAAATAATAAAACCCCCTCAGTTCAGCTTTACAATTGTGCTTTTCCCTTCCAATCTTCCTCCGAAGTGCCATATGTGTTATTCCTGCAATTCCAACATTTTCTCGTGCTTGAAAACCATTTGGCATTTGAGCATCTGCGGTGGCCTGAATTTCTTTTTTTTAATATTTTTTTTTCCCAGAGCAAAGGGAAAAAAATCTATTTTGTGGAAACTCACTGGGAAGCTGCAACCCCCTCCCCAAAACCCCCCAACCCAAACAATTTATGTTCAAAAATCAGCCTGGAGGAAAATGCAAAATTATTTTTTTTTTCTGGCAGATTTAGCTGGAAATATTTCCCGTGCTTTTTCTGAAGCATTAAGGCAGGATTCAGCAGCCACTGAGTCAAACAGCTTTAAAAAAAATTCTCCAAAAAACCCAACCCAATTAACCAAAAGGTCTATTTAATTTATTTATGGACAGATGGACACCTGGGGACGGTGTTTGTGTCAATGGTGGTCTTAAAACTCATTGGAAATAGTTTGGCAAATTATATTATTAATATAATATACTATAATATAATAATTATATTATATGATTATGATATGATTAATATAATATAATACAATACAATGCGATGTACTGTACTGTAATATATTATAATATAATATCATATAATAATTTTAATACTTTATTTTATTTTATTTTATTTTATTTTATTTTATTTATATCATATTAGTTTCTGCTCATCAAATCATTGGGATCAGCCTGAAACAAGCAGCTGGAGCTGACCAGGACAGAGTCACCACTTTTTGCCACTCTGTCTCTGATTTAAGGTTCCTCCAGCCAAACCTCCCCGAGGCCATTTCCTGGACTCGAGGACGTGGGCAGAGCATCATCATCGTCCCCTAAACCCTGATTCAGGCTGGAAGGAATGAGGTGGGACTCCTGGAATGCATGAGTGAGCTGGGAATGGGGAAGGAGGTGACTGGGAGCTGTCACACCGTGGCCCAGCAGAGCCTTTCCCTCAGTCACACCTCAGTCATGTGAGAACAGCAAAAACCCTCCTGATTTCACGGAATTCATTCTCCTGGTTGTCCTTCTGGACCAAGTTTCCCACCAAAGGAGGGTTTTCCCTCTGCAGCCCTGGAATCAATCTGTGAAGTGTCCCTGTGGGCACAGGGGGCAGGATGCGGCTCTGGAATTATTTTTTTTTTCCTTTCCTGGACTCATCTCTTGGCCTGTGGGTCTCAAAAGCTGCAGAAATACAAGAAACTCATTAAAACCCAGGGAAACCAATCTTCTGAGGCTGCCCCCATCCCTGGGAAGGCTCTGGGCATCCACACAGGGCAAACACGCCGGGATGAGCAGGGATTCCCAGCCGGGCTGTTCCCAGACAGACACTGAGATAACTGAGCCCTGGGGCACGGGACACTGCTCTGTGCTGTCACTGCAGCCTGCTGGTGGCTGCAGGGGACACGGGCTGGCCAGAGCAGCCTGGGGCACAGGGACAGAGCTCAGGATACAGGGACAGAGCTTGGGACATGGGGACAGAGCTCAGGACACGGGGACAGAGCTCAGGACACGGGGACAGAGCTCAGGACACAGGGACAGAGCTCAGGGTACAGGGACAGAGCTCAGGATACGGGGACAGAGCTCAGGATATGGGGACAGAGCTCAGGACACGGAGACAGAGCTCAGGATACGGGGACAGAGCTCAGGATACGGGGACAGAGCTCAGGGTATGGGGACAGAGCTCAGGGTACAGGGACAGAGCTCAGGATACAGGGACAGAGCTCAGGATATGGGGACAGAGCTCAGGGTACAGGGACAGAGCTCAGGATACGGGGACAGAGCTCAGGATACAGGGACAGAGCTCAGGGCACAGGGACAGAGCTCAGAGCACCATCAGTTGCTCCTCAGAACAGCTCTGGACTAAACTGTGTGAAAATCTTGGCTGGGTGAGGCCAGTGAGACATCGGATAAAATCCCCCCTGTGCCCATTCCTGAGGCCCCTGCTGCTGCTCTCAAACCCTGCTGTGATCCCCAACCCTGTTCCTGTTCCCAAACCTTGCTGTGATCCCCAACCCTGTTCCTGTTCCCAAATTGCTGTGATTCCCAAATCCTACTACAGTTCTCAAACCCTCCTGCACTTCCCAAATCCTGCTCCTTCTCCCAAGCTCTGCTTCTGTTCCCAAACCCTGCTTCTGTTCCCAAACCCTGCTCCCATTCCCAAACCTTTCCACACCTCCCAAACCCTTCTGCTGTTCCCAAACCCTGCTGTAATCCCAAACCCTCCTGAGACTCCCAAACCCCCCTGGGGCTCCCAAACCCCACTCCAGCTCCCTGGTGACGTTATCCCATGGCGTGGCTCCTGGACTCAGCCCAGGTCCCTCGTGTGTCTCAGGCCAAGGTTGATGTCCCCACAGGCAGCGGGATGGAGGCCAAGGGACAATCTGTTCCTCGTTGAGGTCATCCTGCAGTTTGCTGCTGATGTGGCGTTTGGGGGATGGAGCAAAGAGGAATCAAATAAATAATCCCTGCCTCGGCCGGCCTCAGCTCCTCGGATAAAGCAGGAGGAGCACGAGGCCAGCAAAGGAAACCAAACTCCTCCAGGTGACCTTTTCCCCTGCTCCCACAGCAGTGGGGGATAAACCACAGCAGCTCCAGCCGGGAATGGTATCAGAATTTACAGGAATATTTTTGTATCTCCAGTCAGTCTTTCCAAAATTTGGGGTTTTTTTTGTTAGGGTTTTTTTTCCCTTTATTTTTTTGTTTGGCCTTTTTGTTATTTTTTTTTCCCTTTTTTAGTTTTTTGTTTGGTTTGGTTTGGTGGTTGTTGTAGTTGGTTTGGTTTTGTTTTTGGTTTGGTTTGGTTTTGGTTTTTTCAGTTTTTTTGTTGTGATTTTTGGGTGTTTTTTTTGTTTGGAGGATTTTTTTGGGGGGGGAGGTTTTTTTTGTTGTTGTTGGAGTTTTTTGGGGGGTTTTTTTGGGGGGGGTTTAGTTTGGTTTGGATTGGGATTTTTTGTCTCTCTCCCCTCTTTTTCAGAGCGGGGCTTCCCCCAGCCCTGCTCTCCAAACTCTCCCCGCTCCCCACAGCCCAGCCCGAGCTGCTGTGTCATTTTAACGCCCCACCTCAAAGTGCAGCTGCCGAGCTCAGGCATTTTGTCGTCTTCTGGTGAAAAATCACAGCTGGCTGAGAGTTCCCTGCTCCCCTCACTCGCCCTCCCCCTGTTCAGGAGGTGGGGAAAGCAGGAATGCAAAAGCTGAGACGCCTCCAAAACTGGGAATATTTCTCTCCCCTCCAGCCCAGCTTCTGCCTTCCCTTTCTGCAGCAAGAAATCAGCAGCACTTTTGGAGAAACCAGCCCAAAAATGAGAGACTCAAATGCCCAGAGCTCCCAACCCTCCCTGGTGAAAGGCCTAAACTCTGAATTTCCAGTTCTGCAGAGGCTGGGGAGGTTTGGCACGAGCTGTGACTCCGGAATTTGGGATGTGTCTTTCTCCCCAGTGGGCTGCACTATCGGCTGGTGACTCGGGGTGAAGAAGGAGACAGCAAAAGGGGGTTCAGGAGCTGGGATCAGATAAACCCGCCAGTGGGAATCCTTGGTTTGCCCAAAGCACCGTGGTAGGAGCTCAGGGATGGAGGAAGGACAGAACAGGAACGCTCCTGCTTGTGCCTGCCCTGCCAAACTCTTCCAGGCCAGGCAGACTTGGAGCAGAAAGTGCCAGGCTGGAGAGAATCCCTCCTGCTGCTGCTGGGTGAGGAATTTCCTCCTGGCTCCCAGAAAAGCTGCAGCCCAGGATTAACTGAGCGGCGCCTCGCCTCACATTTGATGGATTTTGCCTCTGCAGGAGGAATCACATCGAATTCCCTTCTCTCTCAGGGAACACGGATCCCTGAATTCCTGGCTGGGATGGAGCCACGGAGGGTCAGGGCACTCCTGTCAAGGAAAGAGAGACCTTCTGGTGGAGATAAGAGGCATCAGACACAGCGGGAGGGAGGCAGAGCCTGGGGCACCGGGCTCTGCTTGCTCAGAGCAGAGGAAAGAGGAAAAAAACCTCCCGAGGCTCACAGAACAGAAATCTCCCCTCCTTCCCAGTTGTTAGAAATACAAAAGGTTTATTCACAAGAAAGAACGGTGGGGGAAGAAAAGTTACAATTAAACAGAAACGCCCAAAGTCCAAAGAAACGTTTAAATCGTGTGGGAAATTTCTGAATGTGCACTAACCTGTGACATTTAAAGGAAAGATCCTTTGTTAGCCGGGGTGCCTCGGTGTAGAATGCCAGGCACCCAGATATCTGGAAACTTTCTGCTCTCTATGTCTCTTAATGTCTTTTTTTTTTTTTAATTTTTTTTTTTTTTTTTTTTTTATTTCTTAAACTTTTACAATTTTAACAAAAGTGAACCGTGTTTTTCACCCCAGGGACGCTCCCCAATCTGCTTTTGGGGCCATCTGAGATTCCCAAAAGCTGCTCCCCGCTAGCCCAGCCCTCCTGGGAGGTGAGGGAGGAGTGACCCCACTGTCCAGCTGCAGGACAGCCCCCCTGCAGCCCCGAGTCAGGGTTTGGGCAGTGTGGGGGCTGCTCTGTGCCCATCCCAGCGAGGATGGGGCCGGGGGAGGTGGGAAGGGGATGGATTCCCATTCCCTGGCTCTGATCCCCCCAGCTCAACCCTGGAACCACGTGTAGGACTGGAGCCGCTCCATCCCTTCCCCTCTGCTGTAACCTCAGCCAGAGCCCTTCCCACGTGCAGAACGTGGCTCTGTTTCAAGGGACAAAGTGCAGGAGTTTCTCATTAACAGGGAATGAAAAGTGCCTGCTGCGATCCAGCTCCTTTGGAGGAGGGAGGAAAAACACCCCGGGGGGAAGAAAGAGGTGGAAAAAGGAAATCAAAGCAGCACAACTGGCTCGCACTCAGAGCTCTGAGCCTTGTCCCTGAACTCCTTTCCCTGTGGACCCTGCTGGCCCCAGCGTGTCCTGCTCCCCCAAATCCTTTGGGGGATCACAACTGGAACAGCCTTGAGCCCAGTGGAACCCCCAGGAAAAACCTCTCAGCACATCCAACACCCACCTGGGGCTCCCCAGGCGCCCAGAGCCCAGCCCAGGGCGCTGGGATGAGGAGCAGGAAGGGCACTGCCCGCTCAGGGTGGTCAGGAGCAGAGAGGAGGATGAAGAGGAGCAGCCCTCCACTGTTTACATCACCTCCAAAGAGAAGAAGCTGAACTGTGATGATCTGCCCCAAGGCAGCTCCCAAAGAATTTACCCGACATTCCAAGAAAAAGGCCTCTTTTTTTTTTATATTATTTTTTCCCCCCACCTACGGAGTTGGCTGCAAAAGCAGCCACTCGCTGCACAAGAGGAAAAAGAAAAAACCATATTGTTGGGGAGAGCCTGCTCCTGCCAAAGAGCCTGACCCACGTGGGCCGGGGCTGGGAGCAGCCATGGGACAAGGAAGGAATAAAGTGGCTCTTTATGTGCTGGCCGGGGCTGGGGGGATGCACAGGCAGCAGAAATGGAAAGGTCAAGTCTCATAACAGCCCAAAGAGAGGGATTTTCCTTCTGGGGCAGCTGGAGGGGGAATAAGGAGGAGAATGTGGGCAGCAAACAGGTCCCTGGAGCATGGGAGAACCTCCCTGGGCAGCAGCACATTGCCTGGGCACGGAGTGAAGGAGCAGAGATGGGGATGGCTGTGAGGGGAAAAGCTGAGTTTGGGTACAGCAGGAGCACTGCTCTCCTTCCACTGCTCCAGGGAAAGGCAGCCCCAGGAAAAGGGTTTGGGATGGTTCATGGCGGAGGGAAATGGGCTTTGCTCTCACCACGGCGGTGGTGCTGGGCTGAGTGCTGGACTCAAAGGTCTTTTCCAACCTCAGGGACCTCGATCCCTCTGATCCCAGCGCTTCAGCTCCTCCAGCCTGAGCAGAGACCTGCCAGCAGCATCTGCTCCCCCTGGGGAAGTCACAGGCAGCAGCAGACGCTGTTTTACACCACAAGGACACAAACTCCAATTTCAGGAGACTGAAAATGACTCCTTGATTTTCGGGCTGTGTCTCCCTTTTACACCATTTCACACAGCCCAATCTGATTGGTGACACAAAGACAAACCTCTTCACTGCCATTGGTCAGAGCAGAGGGACATCAAGAAGTCCCTCCTGGGGAAAGGAATGAATAACAAAGTGACAGCTACAAAAACATTTCTCCTGTTGACAGAAAATTCCCTGGGAAAAGGATTTCGGAAAACCAAAACACCTCAGGCACAAACCAGGGCTAGAGAAGGACCAGCCCTGCCCTGTGCTGTCCCCAGCAGGGGCTGGAGCTGTGTGCCCTGCCCATCCCTGCCCACCTCCCGCTGCAGCCTCGTGCTCAGGGTGAAGGGCAGGTTGCAAAGACACAAAAAAGCCCCGATCCCATTGCCATGGAGATGTTAATTCAAGCCGAGTTCAAAGGAAGTCGTTCCAGCTCAAGCTAACAAGCCTGGCAGGAAAAGCCCTGAAAGGGGCCAGCTCCTCGTAAAAGGGGGAAAGGAGGTGGGGTCACAAAGAGGGGCCCCTGCTCCGAAAACCAGCTCCGAACAGCCCCGGAGCTGCTGCCTGGAGCAGAGCCTGGCACAGCAGCAGAGGATGCACAGCTCCTGCACTGCTGCCATGGGGGCATTGAAGGCACCGGGGCAGGGCACAGAAGGGCAGGACAGAATCAGAATCAGAACCAGAATCAGAATCAGAATCAGAATCAGAATCAGATTGGAAGAGATCTCTGGGATTATCGAGTCCAGCCCAGCCCTGACACCTCAACTAAACCCTGGCCCCGAGTGTCACATCCAGTGTGTCCTTAAACACATCCAGGGACGGTGACTCCACCACTCCCCGGGCAGAGTATCCCAGTACTTTATCACCCTTTCTATAAAAAACTTTTTCCTGATATCCAATCCATATTTCCCTTGCTGCAGCCTGAGGCCGTGTCCTCCTGTTCTGTCAGTTGTGTCTGGAGAAAGAGACTGAGCAACAGTCACTTCTCAGAGAGCTGTAGAGAGTGATAAGGTCTCAAGGGCAGGGCAGAGGAGGAGAGGACAGAGGAGGAGAGGACCCAGAAGGACAGGACAGCCCTCCCCTGGCACTGCAGCCATGGAAATGTTGCATTTGGGGTAATGATTAATCCTGGCAGGGTAGGGGCTGGGCTGCTGTGGAAGGTTTGGCTCTGCTGTGCCCTTTGGGGACATTCCCAGCCCCTCGGAGGATGGGTGGCTCTGCCCTGGCCTCAGCCGGCATTGCTGGAGGGTGAAAAGGTCCCTGCGGAGCACCTGGAGCAAAGGCAGGGGTGCTGTACCCACAAAAGCCCCGAGGAGGGATGCAAGGCAGGCAGAGCCCACGGGCTGGGGTGGACAGCAGAGAGGGCAGAGCTGCCAGGTCACACAGCATCTGAGAGGGATGATGAAGGCCGCAGCTGCCAACCCCTTCCCCTGCCCTGCAGGAGCACTTTGAACCGCTCCCCTGAGCCCGGAGCAGGAGCAGACCTGCTCAGTGCAGCATCTGGGGGGTTAGCAGCAGCACAGCTCAGCGCTGGAGACCTGAACTGTGGTTTAAAATAAAAGACAGAACAACAACAAAAAAAAACACCTCAGAGTCAGGACAGGCTCTTCCAAGGGAGCCAGGAGATCTTCCCATCTGCTCCTGCAGTGCCAGGAGGAGAGCTGGTGCTGGAGTGGAACTGCTGCCTGCCAGCCAGGGCACTGAGAGGAGCTTTGATCTGGAGCAGGCAGCGCTGGAGAAGGTCCTGCCTGGCAAAGGAGAAAGTCCTGCCTGACAAGGAGAAAGTCCTGGCTGGTAAAGGAGAAGGTCCAGGCTGGCAAAGGAGAAGTCCTGGCTGGCAAAGGAGAAGGTCCTGCCTGGCAAAGACTGACCCTGAGGGAGTCCTGGGCAGTCTCTGGCCACTGAGGCACCTCTGGGCAGCACAGCTCCCCTGCCATCCCCCTTTTCTCTCCTTCCCATCCCCATCCCAGCCCCCCTGCAGCCCCTTCCCGCTGTGCAGGCTCAGATGTGCTGCCAGGGCCGTGGTGGGGAGCAGCAGAGAGCGCTGACAGCCACGGCCCCGCTGCAGCTCCCACATCCCACATCCCACATCCCGCTGCCTGAGCGAGCCCTGGGCCCTCTCCCACCTCTTCCTTTGCTTTCATCCTCCCCAGCTTCCAGGCTGTAGCTCCAGGCTGCAGCTGCTGCAGGAAAAAAAAAAAAAAAAAAAAAAAAAAAAAAAAAGGAGATTTTTTTTGCTAATGCACAACGGGGAGATTTCTCACAAATTGGAGCAAAAATGTTTTCTCCATCCTTTTTTTCTGCCCTTCTTTGCCCTTTTCCTGCCACCTCTCCCGGAGTCATTCCCTTGCCAGCTGGCTGCTGTCCCCCAGTGTCACTGCAGGGGCTCCCTCCTGGAGCAGCCCTGACTTTTGGCCTCCTCAGCGACGTGCCCGAGCAGGAGCAGAGGCAAGTAAGGAAAAGGGGAAGGACAGGCTCGGGTTTCTCGGAGCTTTGTGCGGGGAGAGCAGAGCAGACCTGGTTTCGCTGCCTTTGGGAATAGCAGCAGGACGCTGGGGTCTGGTTCTGTAATCTCAGCTCACTGGTGGCCTCACACGGGGAAGGAGGACACAAACCAGGGCTGGGATCTGCTGGAGTAATCTCTGGATAAATCATATCACAGCTGCCTTCCTCAAAATACAGAGGTTTTCCTTCCCCTCCCAAGGCTCTGTCACAAGCTGAATTCTTTTAGAAAACAAAAACCCCAACCAGTCAGAAAAACAACCTTGGTGACCACAGTTACATTTGTTTTCTATTTATTTGTAATCTTCGCTCTTCTCCCCTAAAAAATTTGCTCTGATTGTGAGGATGGAGAGGCGCTGGCACAGAGCAGCCGTGGATGTCCCATACCTGGAAGTGTCCAAGGCCAGGTTGGAGCAGCCTGGGGCAGTGGGAGGTGTTCCGGCACATGGCAGGGGCAGGAATGAGATGGGATTTCAGGTCACATCCAGCCCAAACGCACTCCAGGATTCTGTGACATCCTGCAGAGGAGTGAAGCAGCATTCCCCTATAAATCTACAATAACCTCTCCCAGCTCCATCCCGTTTTTAGCTGCAGATCCTGGTGCAGGTGCTCTGAGCCTGAGACACGCCGAGGTGTTGAAAACCCAGCGGAAGGAGCTGTGCTTTCCCTGACTGGTCAGAACCAGAGGGAAGAAGGATTTTCCCTGAACCCTCCTCCCCAGAGAGCTCTGAGCTCTGCCTCGACCAGGAACTTGGCAATTTCCCTTCGGACCTCTGCCTGCACTTGCCCCGCACTCAGCCCTTTCCCCAGGGATGATAAAACCCTTTTGAGGCAATCCTGAGACTCGTCCCTTCCCCTTTTCTGATTGCAAAACGTCACCCATTCTCCTCTCCTGTCGCCCTTTTTGTTCTGCACCCAAAGAACCCGGGGCCGGTTATTTTAGCGCTGCTTTCGAGGTTCCTCAGCCGGGCTTTTGACAGCTGGTTCCTGCACACAGCGACCTCTGCTCTGCCTGCTGCTCCGGCCCGTTTCTCCATCCCTGGCAGGTATTCTGAGGACTCTGAGCATCCTTTTGAGGTGGTCACTCATCCAGCTGGAACTGGAAAACTCCTTCGGAAGAGGTGTAGAGGTGTCCTCTCAAACGTTTGGACTCTGCTTGGCCTTTTCTTTTGCTTTTCAGGCTTTTTTAATTTTTTTTTATTTTATTATTATTATTTTTGTGTGTGTGTGTGTTTTGTCTTGTTTGTTTTGTTTTTTAGGAAAAATTGCAATCGCTTTCCTGCGCTCCCGAGTCCAATTTTCATTCCTGTGGATTTCTCTCCGCCGAGGAGGATTTGCCTGTCTGAAATGGAGGATCTCGTTTGCAGGCTTTGTTTGCCTTCCCATCCCATTTTCCCTGGATCAGCAGTTCACCCCTGAAGCCGAGGTGGTTTTCTCATGTGGTGCCCCCGTCGCTGCTCAGAGCCCAGGACAGGGCAAAACCTTTCCTCTCTCTTCAGCGAACCCTGCTGAGGAAATCCATCCCCATCCCAGGCCAGGATGGATTCCCTGCTGTCATTAATGTCATTGGTTTGCAGGAGAAATAAGAGCCTCTCTTCCTAAGAACACATTTTCTCAGGCTGGGTCAGGTGAATAATTTTGCGGAATTCTCTTTCCACGTCCCAGTTTGACCCTGGGAATGAACAGAAACCCCCTCGACAGTGCCAGGACCAGCCCAGCTTTCTTCCCCTACTGATCTTAAGCCTTATAGATTCTTTTTACAACATGTCAGGACTTGGAGGATTCTCACTCTAAAGCTCTGTATTGCCCCTTTTACTGTACATCCCTCCAGGGAATGGGAATTATTTCAGCTCTGGTCTCAGAGGGCTCCTGCACTTCATCAGAGAGCTGTAACCCATCCTCTGAGAGCAGGGCAGGCTGCATATGGAGAGGAAATGCAGTTCCCTGAACTTGGGAGCTGCTGAAAACAGGATTCAGCCCAGAATGGACAAGGCTTTACCTTTCCTCTCGCTTCTAATCTCTCCAGCTTCAAAAAAAAAAAAAAAAAAACCAAAACCAAAAAAAAACAACAAAACAAACCAGAGTTAAACCCCAAGATTGTAGTTAAATTTTCCTTTCAAGTCACCAGTCAGCAACTGCTGGGTAAGTTTTTTTATTCTTTATTTATCCTGAAGCTGGCAAAGAGCAGTTGTGGACACAGGGCAAGAGTGCAAAGCATCCTGTGCACCAGCACCTCGCTTTAACCTGTGCCAGGGCTCGTGGAGTGACACAGAAATTACCTCCAGCACCGTCACATCCCTGCGAGAAACCAAAGCAATCCAGGCACAGCACCCAGGCGGATTTTCTGCCACGTTATATTTGAGTTTCTGTGTAAAACTCTTCCCTTTCTCCTCCTGACGAGGGTTTTTTGGGGTTTTTTTTTGTTTCCCCAGCCTGCCGAGGCGGGCAGCAGCCCAGGGGATGCTGTTTGCTTGGCTCAGCTCTGGCTGCTGTCAGGACGCTTTGGGGCCACATGTGGTGTTACTTCCACGGGGAAAGGAAGGGGAAATGTGAGACGGGAGCTGAGAGGGAAGGGGGAGAGGGGTGGGATGGGAGCAGACAGCCCCAACCCACGGGAGGAGTCAGCACAGAGCTGATGGAGGGAGTTCGGGCAGGAGGTGAGGGGCTGCACCACAGCCAGGGCTTGGACAGGCTCCTGGAATCGCTGCCACCAGCCGGGAGACTAATTTAGTTTCTGCTCTTTGCCCCTTTCTCCCCAGTGTTCTCTCTTTCTCTCTCTCTGTAGGGGAGGAAGGCGGCCGAGGGCTCTGCTCCAGCCGGGCTGGGTCACTCCGAGGAGGAGGAAACACCGAGGAAAAGCTGGAGGAGCTCCCTCAGGCTGGGCTGAAACGCTGAAGAAGAGCCCTGGAAATCCCTGACAGATGCCAGCCCGTCCCCAGCGTTACCTGCGCTGGGGTGGAGCAGCGCAGGGTCCGCTCTGAATCCCACCGCAGCGGCGGGGAATGGATCAAAGAGGAAAGAATGAGGGGCTGGGAGGTGTTGAGCGTTCTGTCATCTCCTCCTCTGCTCCCTGAGCGGTGCCCAGCGGCAGCTCCACGCTTTTGTGATCCCAGCAGGAGCAGCCCCGTCCCCACTCCAGCCCTGCCGCTCGTGTCCCACCGGAGGTGCCATCCTCTGGAATAAGACATCAAACCCGGCTGCCTGACAGCCCGCAGTGTCAAAACCCCTCCCTTGGCAGCTCCTGCCCGCCTTATCTCCCTCCCTCAGCCAAATTCCAGCTTAGGAGCTGCCAGGGTTTTAATGAGCGGTTCCCAAGGCATCTCCGCGTGAGGAAACTCGGCGGAGCAGGTGCACGGTGAGCTCCCAGAAAAGGCAGCTCTGTTTGCTCCCGCCTTGTTCAAACAGCAATCCGCCTCTCTCGAGCATCACTCGAGCCGCGAGAGTGGCTTTGTCGCGGCGAGGGGATTGTCGTGGAGAGCGCCTTGCCGCGGGGTGTTTACACCGTGCTTCTGATAAGATAACACGGCCGGGGATTTCAACAGGGAGGGAATGAGGGGATGGGAATGTGGGGATGGGAATGTGGGATGGGAATGCGGGAATGGGAATGAGGGGATGGGAATGTGGGGATGGGAATGAGGGGATGGGAATGTGGGGATGGGAATGTGGGGATGGGAATGAGGGGATGGGAATGTGGGGATGGGAATGTGGGGATGGGAATGTGGGGATGGGAATGTGGGATGGGAATGTGGATATGGGAATGAGGGGATGGGAATGAGGGGATGGGAATGTGGGGATGGGAATGTGGGGATGGGAATGTGGGGATGGGAATGAGGAGATGGGAATGTGGGATGGGAATGAGGATATGGGAATGTGGGGATGGGAATGAGGGGATGGGAATGAGAGGATGAGAATGAGGCGATGAGAATGAGGGGATGGGAATGTGGGGATGGGAATGAGGGGGTGGGAATGAGGGGATGGGAATGAGGGGATGGGAACACCAGGATGGGAACACGGGAATGGGAACACGGGAATGGGAACACTGGGACGGGAACGCTGCCAGGAAGCTGCCCGGTGATCCCTGCAGAGTGTTTGGGAAGCATCCTCCTGCACCCTGCAGAGGGGATGTCGGATGATTCCCATTCCTCTGCACCGCTCCCTCCCGGACTCTTCTCTCAGGCCGATTAGGGACAAGGTCTCTGCAGGACAGAAGAAGAGAACAAGGAGAGCCGGGATTTCCAGGATTTCACCCCCGCCATGGAATCCGGGCTGTTCACCCTGCTGTAAACCCAACGGATCCCTTCCCAGCATGCGGGACATTCCAGCGGGGAGGAGGAGGACAGGAACGAGCATTGTCAGAGCCCCGGTGCTGCCGGGGGAATCCGGAGGGCGCTGACCCTGCCGGGACCTGCAGGATGGAGCAGGGAGCAGCACATGGAGAACCTGGCACAGCCTCCCCAGGGTTTGGCTGCACGGCAATCCCGGTGGGTTCTCCCCTTTCCCAGAAAGCCAGGATGGTCATACCCAGCATTATCCACCAGGGATGGAGCCATCCCTTCCCACCAACCCCATGGAATTGTGACACTCTGGCCCTGCTCAGCTCCAGGCGCCCGCCCCGATCTCAGGGTGGAACAGGACTGACCTGCCGTGTCCTGGAGGGATTTTCCAACACGCCCAGATGTTTGGGGCCCCGACACCCGTGTGTGGGCCACGGAGGACACCTAGTGGCTGTCAGCCCGTGCGGGGTGTCCTGCCCCACAGCACCTCCTGTGCCGGGCACAGCTCCCAGCCTCTGCATCATCCTCAGCTCCTCTCTGCAGGTTCTTTTCTGCTCCATCTCCCTTTTCCATCCTCATCTTCCCCCTCCATGTCCTTTCTCCAACTCTCCTCTCTGTGCCCTTCCTCTATCTCCATCCTCATCTCCCCTCTCTCCATCCCATCATCTCCATCTCTCCCCTCCTTTCTCCATCTCTCCTTCCACCTCGCCTCTCCATCTCCATCCCGTGTTCCCACAGCAGCCCCAGATCCCGGGAAATCCTCCAGGCAGGGATAATGACTGTCCTTGCTCCATACCTGAAAGGGCTCAGCACCTTTGGCACCCTCCCAGCCCAGCCCAGCCCTGGATGTGCGGGGGGTCCCCGGGATGCTCCATGGGGTGGGAATACGGATGCAGACAGGAAGAATAAGCAGCTCCCGAGCTGTGCAGGGCAGGGTGAGGGGAGCTGGGATGGGCCAGAGGATGCTGGAGGAGCCTGGCAGGGGTGGGCAGGGAAGGAGGGATTTGGGTGGCCAGCACAACCAGCCTGGGGGCCTGGCTGGATGCTCAGAGGGTCCTGCTCTAGAAAAAAAAAAAAAACCACTGAAAGTGCCCTGGGAGGGAAATCTCCACTTGTTGCCTTTCCTTGGCTGCACGGGCAGGATGTGAGCACCCAGGGCAGGAAAACCGCAGCACCGAAGCCTCAGGTGAGAGAGGTGAGAAATGTGAGAATGTGAGACCCTCCCTGCACTGCCCAGCACCCCTGGGTGCCAGCGTGTCCCCCTGCCACACCCCTGGAATGTGGGGCCAACCCATTCCCTGCTCCAGGAGGGAGCTGCAGCTTCCTCTCCCAAACCTCCCAACCTTCCTCCACGCCTTGGCTCCCCTCCCTGGGTGCCGGCCAGCCCCGGGACGCCACGCAGGGCTGAGCTGGGACTTGATGGAGCCTCCAACGTGAATGATATTAATGTCATAATTAATGGGCTCCCAGGAGAATCGGGCCACCAGCAGAACCGGGCTCCTGGCAGTACCAGGCTCCCGACAGAACCGGGTTCCCAGCGGAACCGAGCTCCCAGCCCAGCCGGGCTCCCAACCTTGCCCCAGCTCCAGCTGTGCCCAGGTGTGCACAACAAGCAGCATCCATTCCTTCCCCGCTCCCTGCCGTTCCTGCCTGGGAACATCCCCCTGGTTGTCCCCTCTTTCCCAGCCGTCCCGGCTCCGGGGAGGCGGGTGGGATGCTGCTGGAGGAGCAGGCTCTGCACGAATGCAGGAGTTCCCGGGCCCTGCGGGCACTTCCCAAAGCTCCCGTGCAGTTGTGCAGCCTCGGTGGCCACCCCGGCGTGCAGGTGACAGTGTGGGCGACGCCAGGCCTCGGGCTGTGCCCTCGCTGCTGCTGGCAGTGCCCAGCCCAGCTCCCTGCTCTTGATTTGGGCAATTCCATCCCCACACAGAGCTGCTGCAGTGACACAGAGAGCTGGCACAGCTCATCCTGCCCGGGAGGGCTTGGGGAGAGGATGGGGGACAGACAGGGGTGGGATGGACAGACAGGGGTGAGAGGGACTGACAGGGATGGGATGGAGAGACCGGGGTGAGATGGATGGACAGGGATGGGATGGACAGACAGGGGTGGGATGGAATGGATGGACAGGGATGGATGGGATGGAGAGACAGGAATGGGATGGGCAGGCTGGGATGGGATGGACAGTCAGGGAGGGATGGATGGACAGGGATGGGATGGATGGACAGGGATGGATGGGATGGGATGGACAGACAGGGGTGCAGTGGGTGGTCGCTCCTGTGCCACCCAGAACCTCACTGTGTGCCCTGGCTTCAAGCCAGGTCCTGCTGGGGACATTCCTTGAGCTGGAGAATATTCAGAAGTTTGTTTTGCTGGGTGGGAAGGGCTTTGTCTGCCACCAGAGCAGGCAGGAGCGAGGCCAAGGGGCCTCAGGGCGTTGACAGGGTGGTGGAGGCTGCTGGGCGCCCTTTGGGGTGCAGGATGGAGCCTGAGAGAGGCAGGAGCAGGCCGAGAGGTGAATCCCTCCACACCACGGTGGGGCTGGGAGCAGACACAAACAGCAGCTGAAGGGAGGCCCATGAGCTCAGTGCCACTGACGTCAGGGCCCTGCTCAGCCCGTCCCCAGCTCCTCTCCAAAGAAAACATCAGACATTTTCCATCCAACGTCGTTTCCCTCACATGCCAAATCTCACTCCCATTCCTGCAAGCCGGGGCTGGTGTCCACATGCTCCTGCTGGATTACTGCTCCCTTCCCAAGCCTCCACCACGGAGCAGCCCTGGCAGGAGGGAGCAGATAAAGGAGCTGGCAAGGAAGAGGAGCTGTGTCAAACCTGATCCCGTTTCCATCTAAATTCCAGCCACCAAACCCTCTCTCTCTGTGCCTGGAGAAAAGCAGCCTGGCCTGCAGCCTGCTGATGCTGCTGGTTTTTCCTGGAAAAGGGGAAGGCATGACACACACACACACACACAGAGCTGTTTCCCAGGCAGCTGTCAGCACCCCAAAGCCAGAGGGTGGGATTGGGCTGCACAGGGATAATGCTGACCCAGGAGTGCAAGCCCAGGCAAGGCAGCTCCGTGCTGCTGCTGCTGAGTAAGAGTGGTGGATGCAAAACCCTCCCCGAGCTCTGGTCCTGACCCTCCACCTGCCTCAGCTCCTGTCATGTTACCCTGGATTTATTGCCATGAGTAAGGCAGCTTCAGGCCCCAGGTTCATGCTCTTATCTAGATTTTATACATCTAGATTTTGTATTTGTGTTTATCTCTCAGAATTGCTCTGATTTTTTTCCAATTTTTTTATTTTGCTCTGAATTCTTTTCTCCAGTGTTTTTCCCTCTCCCTGCTCTCTCCTCCCTCGCCCCTGTCTTGTATTTCTCTTGCTGCCCCATTTTTTCATTCTGTACTTACAGTGGGAAGGGAGAGGGGAGTAAATCAAGAGCCACACGTGCAGGCACACACACAGGCTGGATATTTGTCTTGCTCAGTCACAGGGTGAATAAGTGTCCTTGTTCCAACACGTTTTCCCATTTCACTTCCCAGCGGCTTTTCGGAGCCAGGATTCCTCTGCACAGCCAGGGCTGAGCTCACTCTCCTTCGCTCCTCAGGATTTTTCCCCTCCTCCTGATTTCCAGGAGGCCAAAGCCCACCCAAAGGCTCCCTGCAGGGCAGCTGGAGGTGCTGGGCTGGCTCCAAAGCCGCTGGGGGAGGTTTCTGTGCAGGGCAGGAGCCACGGGAGCAGGATTTTCTCCCACATCCATGGGTTCAGCCCTGCTGCCCCGGGTGGGCGATGCCTCTGAGCCTTCTCAGAGTCACATCCAGCTGGAGCCTTTTCCAAGAGGTGAAGGAACATTTTGGGGACAGCACGTGTGCTCTGAGCAGTGAAGGCACTGCCCAAAGCCCCAGAAATCCGTGACTTTGCCAACCTCCTGAGCAGCACGGGGAGGGGAGGAGGCACTGCCCCTTCCTCATCCTCACCTGTCCTCTGTCCCTGCCACCGTGCCAGGCTGCCCAGTGACCCTGGGTGGCTCGGGAGGGACAGAGCCACGCTTTGTGTCCCCAGGGCAGTGCTGGACCACAGCCTGCAGGGATGCTTGGCTTGGGATTGCCAAACCCAGAGGATTTCACAGCATTTCACAGGACACTCTGTTAACATCTGGCTGCCCTTGCCCTCTTGCCCTGCCAGGCCTTGTCCTGCTGCTCTTTCTCCTGCTGGTTCCCCGCTCTGTCTCCGGGCTCTGTGGGCTCTGCTGGCTGCCCTCAGCTCACCTGGAGCTCACCTGGAGCTCACCTGGAGCTCACCTGGAGGCAGAGGCTGCACTCAGAGGGAACTGGGGAGCAGCTGAGATGTTTGCAGGGGCAGACAGGGAGCCATGAAGGGAAAGGGAGAACCTTTAGGAAGAGACTAAGGAGGAGCAAGAGGTGACGTTCCTTCTTGTCACCCAGAGCTTTTCCCAGCTCCATGATGGCCCAGACTGTGGACTTCAGGGAATCTCACAGACCAGCAAAAAAGCTCCAGGGGGAGAAAATCAAGTTTTTAAGCAGTGAGACAGGGACATAAAGGTCTCAGTCTGGGGATTTCCAGTCTCTGGATTTCTGGGAAGCCAAAGTTTGGCAGGCTGCAGTTTCCTGAGGCAGGATGGAGGTGGCATTCCCCGGATTTGCAGCCTTGGATGCAGAGACTTTCTTGCTGGGATGCAAATCCAGGGACGACTCAACTAACAAAGGGATTCCTGCTGCTGGGGGCAGCAGCAAATTATGCTGAAAGATATAATTTCAGATTAAAAAAGAGCATCCTCAAAGGAGATCCTTGGGGGCCACAGGATGGCAGCTACAGCCCAGGACCAAACCTTTATGTGGAAATAAAACCTCTTGCGGCCACTCAGATCTCAGTGCAGTCAGTTCTGCCAGCTGCAGGATAAATAAAGAATAAGTAAAGAAAAAATAAAGGAATAATAAAGAAAAAATAAAGAATAAATAAAACATAAAAAGAGCAGAATGTTTTAGAAGACTCCTACAGCCCCCCTGAAAGTATAAACTATCAATATCACATAAATAATCTCTCTCTCTCTCTCAGAGCTTGTTTTGCTCCCAAAGATCCCAGAGCACCTCAAACAGGCTGGAGCAGAGCAGAATCTCCATCTCCCAAGTTTGAAAGGGGAACCACCCATGAAATCCCAGCTCCAGAGTCACTGAGCCTGAAAACAGCCAGTGACCACGGCCCCAAGGAGCCAAAGCAGATGACAAGAAATCCCCAGTGGTCTTTTTCCATCCCAGCTGAGGATTGTCCCTTCCTGAGGACGGGTTTGGGGCTGGTGTTTTACACCTGAGAGGCACAGCCACCGAAAACGAGGTGGGAAAGACAACAAAAAACTCCAACCCAACGACACAGAAACCAAATTCATCACCAAAGTGTGTGTGTGTGGGGATCCTTCCCGGCCTCAGCAGGCAACCAGCAGGAGCCTTGAGACGCAGCTCCAATTAATTAATTATAAACAGGATGAACATGGTGCAACAAGCCCTGTGAGCACGTCGGAGGCGTGCAGGATCCTCTGCGCACTTATGCAACGTGTTGATGGCTGCAGAATGCTGCATGTTGGGCTCCAAGGCTGCTCCAAAGCCTGGCCTCTGCTCCTGTGCTGCTCCCCCAATCCCCATAATACGTCTATGATATAGATATATATTATAAAAGAAAGGCCTTGACAAAATATGGTTTGGGCCTTTGCTGCTCTGGCTGAGCTAGAAGCAGCTTATAAATTCCCATAAAGAAAAACTGTAAGAGTGAACACAACAACCAATTCTCAGAGAGAAAAATAAGTTTGAACCAGCATAAAGAATGAATCTTGTCCCCTGAGAATCGGTGGAGGAAATACAGAAACGTATCTAGAGAGAGAAAATTTGATAGACATTTACAACAGCCCTTACTGACCAATGAGCTGAGTGTCACTGTAGTGCTGGCCAGTTGGGTTTAGCACAGTGCCTTCTGATATTATATTTATATTCCCAATAAACCTGAGCTTTGTGAGTAAAGAACTGGCTTTTCAGCACGAGAAAACTGAGTCCTGTCTGCTGATTTATTACAACACCCAGCCTGCGTTTGTGATGAGTAAATTCGCCTTTTTTGAGCTGACCTTGGCCTTTCCCTCAGACTCCCCTCTGCCTGTGCTGTGATTTAATGCTGAGCTGTCGTTTTGCCCTTCCCAGGCTCAGCCAGCAGCCCAGGGAAGGAGCTGTGTGTCCCCTCCAGGCTTCACAAACCCTCTGAGCTGTCACAGCCCTGCCTCGCCCAGTATCGCTCTTACACAACGGGGCACTCGTGTCCTGCTGCGACTGCTGCCCATAATTAGGATTCCCCATGGTCCTGCTCATAGCCTGCAGGCCTGCTTTCAGCCCTGGCAGGGTGTCTGGCCTCTGTGGTACCCTGGAGGAGCTCCTTGGATGCTCCCAGCACCCTAAAAATCCAAGTCTTGGTGTAGGAAACCAAATCGTGAGCAGGATTTGAGCAGAACTGACCCAAATTCATCCCCCAGGTTACTGGATCCTGTTGGTTCAGCTTTCCTTCCCTTCATCCCCCAAACGACTGGATCCTCTCAGTTCAGTTTTCCTTCCCTTCATCCCCCAAATGACTGGATCCTGTTGGTTCAGTTTCCTTCCCTTTGTCCCCCAAATGACTGGATCCTCTCAGTTCAGTTTTCCTTCCCTTTGTCCCCCAATCCCACAGCTGGTGGTCAAATTGTGACAAAAATCTGAGCTTCACTTTGTGCCCTATAAATGGAGTCCATCTCATCTAACCTGAGTCCATCTCACGTAAATTCTGCATTTTTAGGGAAGGGAAGGCTCCAGGGAGATCTCACTGTGGCTTTCCAGTCTTCTGGAGGTTTATAAAAAGTGGGGAGAGGGATTTTTTCGATGGGTAGGTAACAACAGGACAGTGGTTTTACAGGAAAAGAGGGCGGGGTTGGAAGAGATGTTTGGAAGAAATTCTTGATTCAGAGGGAGGTGAGCCCTGGCACAGGGTGCCCAGAGCAGCTGTGGATCCCTGGAAGTGCCCAAGGCCAGGCTGAAGCGATCTGGGATAGTGGAAGATGTCCCTAAACACGGCAGGGGTGGAATGAGACGGGATTTAAGGTCCCTTCCACCCCAAACCACGAGATCACAGAGTCTCTGCGGAGCTGCCCTCTCTCCCTGTGAGCCCCAGTGACCCACCTGGACGTGCTGCTGCCTGAGTGTGATCCCCGTGGGAGCCCTGAACTGGTTCTGCCAGCTCCTGCTGTCACCCTGGCAGCCACTCTCCTGCCCTGCCATTGCCCAATGGTCCCCACACGGCACTGGGGTGCTCCTGAGCTCTCCCACAGCAGGAACAGCTCGGCTGGAGCCTCGGCGTCACCACTCCTGGGCTTTATTTCATGGGAAGGTGGAAGAAATGAGAAAGGGCTGGAAAAATGTGGGATGTGCAGGTGGATTAGTGGGCAGAGCAGGGAGCAGGCAATCACCAGGCAGGTTCCCTGCTCCTGCCTGGCTGGGAGCTGTTGTGAGAAGCAGGGCCAGTGAATCATGGGCTGGTTGAGCTAATTCTCCCTGAGTCCCCATGACTTCATCGCTGGCTGCTGTTTGAAAACCTGCTCTGGAGCCTGTCTAGAGGAGTGCCCCGGGGTTGGCTTAACTGTTTCTGTTCTATTCGGTTTGAAGTGGGCCCAGCTTCTTTCACTTTTTCATCCTGCGTAGATTTGGTTTTCCAACACCAGCCATGTGCAGCGATATTGCAGAGTGGAAATGTTTTGGTGAGAGCAATAAAACACCCAAACTTTTTGGTACAGTGACGAAAAAAAAAAAAATTAAATTCTAAACAACAGCAGCATCATCATGAGGTATTCATAAAAAAGATCAAGAGTTTAGAGGGGTGTCAACATGAAAAACAAGGAGATGCAAAAGATGAAAAATAAGAGACTGCCAAAGTTCAATTTAAGAGAAAGCAAAAAGGCTGCACAGTGACTTCAGGGGGCAGAAAAACTTTCATTTTGCTGAAAAATTTGCCAGCTCCCCAGTGCATGCCTCAGTTTCCCTAATTGCTACGTGGGGTTACCAGCCCAGACCTATTTTGCAAAGGTGTTGTCAGGTTTAATTTGCGAACCTTTGAGAAGCTCTGCCGAGTCCTGGAGATGAAAGGGCCCTGCAGATGCCACCCGTGGGTGTGGTGTGCTCTGAGTCACACACACGGGGACCTGTGTGCTGGGACAGCACCTGGCAGGGGACACTTGTGCACCCCTGGTTTTGTGCCTGAAATGTTTCAGTTTTCTGGAATTCTTTTCCCGAGGAATTTTCTGTAAACAGGAGAAATGTTTTTGTAAACTGTATTATGTTTTTCCTAGGAGCAATTTCTTCTTGATGTCCCTCTGCTCTGACCAATGTGAGTGAAGAAGTTTGTCTTTTGTCACTAATCAGATTGGTGTGTGTAAAATAGTATATAAAAAACCCCACATCCCCAAAATAAAGGAGTCATTTTCAGCCTTCTCAAGTTTGGAGTCTGTGTCGTTGTGGTGTAAAACAGCGTCACACTCGTCCTGTGCAGGGATCAGAGTGAAAAATCCCAGGGGATGCTCCTAGAAAAATGAACTCATGCTGGAGGCAGCAGGAGCCACCTCTGGGAGGGGCAGAGATAAGGAGATGTCCAGGCTGGGCCATGTTTTGGCTCCTAAATTGCTTGGAAAATGTGTGTGTGCCCAAATTGGCACCTGGAATATGAGATCCTCAACACGAGGAGGACATGGAAGTGTTGGAGCTGGTCCAGAGGAGACCACGAGGTTGATGAAGGGGCTGGAGACAGGGAATGTTCAGGCTGGAGATGAGAAGGTTGTGTGGAGAGCTCACAGCTTCTCACAGAGGATCTGAAGGGGTGCAGGGAAGCTGAGGAGGGACTCTGGATCAGGAACTGGAAAAGGGGAGATGGGTTCAAACTGCAAGAGGGGAAATTTGGGTTGGATGTCAGGAAGGAATTGTTCCCTGGGAGGGTGCCCAGAGCAGCTCTGGCTGCCCCTGGATCCCTGGGAGTGTCCAAGGCCAGGCTGGAGCACCCTGGGATAATGGAAGATGTCCCTGCCCATGGCACTGGATGGGCTTTAAGGCCCCTTCCAACCCATCCCACGACCCTGGGATTCACTCTGGAATTAAATCAGTAAAACCAAAATCTAAAAACCCCAATCCTTAACCTTTTATCTGCCTTACCCACACCAAAATCTTATCAAAGCATCAGGAAAACAAACCGAGGCCACCTTTTGTCCAAGCCAGACCTCTTCCTCGGGATGTTTTTTTGTTCCTCAAGGATTAACCTTGGCTGGAAGAGCTCTGCTGAGTCTCCTCAGTACACGTGAGAACAGCAGCCTCCACCCTGCAGGATTTTTAATTACTTGGAGACTTGCAGGACTGTTGATGTTCTAAAGAACAAGCTCAGCCCAGCAAGCCAGGGGGAAAGAAATGCATTGATGTCAGTCAAATTTTTTCCTTTATGAAATCGGGGCTTAAAAAACCGGCATTGCCCTTTCCTGCGCCGGGGAAATGAATTCTGACTCATGAAAGGCTGTAGGCCTATTAATAAAAAATTATTAATGAAAGAAATGCCCTTTCCCAACAACTATTACCCCCAAAAAATGCAGAATGCCGAGGTATTTTTCATAAAGGGAGAGTCATAAGGACGTGCAGGCAGCGAGAGGGGCTGGATCTATGAGCCAGAGGCCCAGAAAAAGAATTTCACTTTCATTTTCTCTCATTTTACACAGACAACACCTTTAAAAACTGCATTTGTAAGACAGGTTCTTTCCTTCTATCAGATCCAGAATTCTTGCTTTGCCTCTGTTTCCTCCACACCTCAAAAAAAAAAAAAAGCTGGAAAAGGCAGAGCTGGATTTTTACTCAAATCCCTTCCAATAGGGAGCTCCTGGTGGATGTTTAAGGAGGTTTTTTTTACAGGTAAAAACCACCTTCAGCAGCGCCACCGGGGCGTTCTGAGAAAACTCAATTAAGCACAAATCTCTGGCGTGGTTAATTTGCATCCTGGGCATTCGTCTCAGAGAAATCTCACTGAAATTCCCAGTATTATCTGAAGGGACGGGAAAGGAGGATCAACCTCATCCTTTAGAAGTCGCTGGAATCCACCAGTGCAGCTTTTTTTGCTCCTGAAATCCTCAGTGATTCCAACAAGTGAACATTTCCCAGGAATTCAGCTGCTGGAGACAGATGGGCTTTAAAACTTTTTCGCTTCTTTTGTCTGGCAAGAGATATTTTGACCATCTAAGGCTCTTCTTCCAGGTGTGTTCCAGCTCTGAGGACATTTATGGGAAGGGCTCCACGGGATACACCTGAACCTTTATCTCAGAGCACGCATTTAGGGTTTTATTTCACTGCTCATCTTTTGGAGATTGTGTGGCTTGTGGGAAAAGCAGGCCCAGCCATTTTTCACCTGTTCTGATCCGTGGCCGGGTTATTTCCAGGTCTAGATGGACAGACCTTGCACAAACCCAAAATAAAATCAAAATAAAGATAATAAGGCTGTTTAAACCCAGTATTAACCATGGGTTTCTCCTCCCTCCTGAATGCAGCAAGCCCTGGGGGGGAACCTGCTTGAAGAATGCTTTATTCTAGGCGTTCATTTTAATTACAACCCTAATTATTTTGGTGCAGGGCTATGACCCAGTTAACAAACCCACCTTGGGCATCTCGTGGTCTCCCCGACCTTGCCCATCTCTGCAAGGAGGGAACCTCAGCTGCTGGCCAAATTATTTTTGAAACAAGCGGTGGAACTGGTTGCTACATCTTAATGAAAATGGGTTTCTCTCTTTTTTTTTTTTTTTTTAATTTTTTTTTTTTTTTCAAGGAGACATTTCTATGTATATAAACAGCCCTTCCTCCCCAACCTGGTTAGACAAGAATGTTCCTGGGTGTGGACTGCCTTGTATAATTAACTGCACAGCTGGAGCTTCTGATCCCTCCACGTCTGCTCCTTCCTTTCCTCCTTTTCTTTTCCCCCTCGCATCCACCTGGGCGCGATCCGGGCGCGCTGCTCCTCCTCGGGAGCTCTGGGGGTGCGTCACCGGGGCGGAAAGGTTCCCTCATCCCGCATTCCAGAGCCGATCCTCGCCGAGACACGAGGGCCAGGCACAGCCTGCCTGCCTTGGAGGGGCTGAGAGACACAGGAGCTGGGGCTGAGACACCACCGACCCCGTGGAGGCCATGGAGACGGGCAGCGCGGCCAGGACCAACGGCACCGCCAGCAAACCCGAGGAGGTGAAGAGCCCCACTGCCCCCAAAAAAGAAGAGGAAGCCAAGAAAGCCACGAGCCCTGGCGGGGGTGAGAAAGAACCTATAAAAGGCACGGGCGGTGCTGCCTTGGAGACGGGGCAAATCAAGAGCTCTCTCTTCTCTGGGAGTGACTGGAAGAGGCCCATCATTCAGTTTGTGGAGTCATCCGACGAGAAGAGGTCAACCTACTTCAGCATGGACTCGGCAGACTCCAAGAAGATGCAGTTTGCCAGCGGCCAGATCGGGGACATGAGGAGACCGGCCCTGAACTTCCCGGAGAAAGGCGACCTCAGGAAATCCCTCTTCTCCTTGGATTCCAAAAAGAGCTTCCTGCCCGCTGACGGGGAAGGGAGGAAGTCCTTGTTCTCCGCGGGGCAGATGGGGGAGCTGAAGAAATCCTCCCTGCCCCTGGTGGAGACGGGAGACCTGAGGAGACCCTTCAACAAGGCCGACAGAGCCGCGGGCTCCCGGCCCCGCGTGAAGCTCGAGGACGTTCTCTGCGACTCCTGCATCGACAACAAGCAGAAGGCTGTCAAGTCCTGCCTGGTGTGCCAGGCTTCCTTCTGCGAGCTGCACCTCAAGCCCCACCTGGAGGGAGCAGCCTTCCGGGACCACCAGCTCCTGGACCCCATCAGGGACTTCGAGGCCAGAAAATGCCCCGTGCACGGCAAGACCATGGAGCTGTTCTGCCAGACGGACCAGATGTGCATCTGCTACCTCTGCATGTTCCAGGAGCACAAGAACCACAGCACGGTGACTGTGGAGATCGAGAAGGCAGGCAAAGAGGTAACTGTGCTCTCCTTTCGTTCCTCTTTTTATTCTTCCTTTTGTTCCTCTTTTTATTCCTCCCTTCATTCCTCCCGTTCCCAGCAGCCTGCAGATCCCACAGCCGCTGCTCCCCAGCCTCCAACCCCTCCTCAGGTCACGGGATGGAATTCCAGGATGCAGCGGTGGTGGATGGGATGGGTTTAGTGGAGAATTGGTATTGCCTGGGCGCTGTTTTTCCGTGGAATTGTCGTTCTCCTGATCCTGCCTGGATCATGCAGTTGTGCTGCAGGTTGGATTTAGGATGGAGAAGCTGCTTGCCAGCACACCTGACTTCCAGCAGAGGTTGAATCAAATTAGTTTTTAAAGGTTTTTTAAGCTATAAATTAGTTTCTAAGTTTTTGTTTTGTTTTGTTTTGTTTTTTTTTAGCCCTAAATTTAAGTTTTTTAAAAAAATATCCTTGAGTTTTAACACTGTTTGTGTGGTGTTACCCACAGAAAGGTGGGCACTGCTCAGGGTCACCACCTCCAGAATACAAATTGTCAAATCAGTGGCTGCTGAAGTTACTCATGGGTACTGAGAACTACTGCAAATTGCTATCTCAGCTCCTTAGAGTGAGATTAGGCTTTGGAGTTATTTTTTTTTTTTTCTTTTCTGTTGAGCCACACCTATGGAAAAAAGTCTTTTGAAGCTTAGATGGAAAAAAACAAACCCTAGTGCTAGCACAAAACCTGATCATTTCCCCTGAGGTGTTACTGCAGCAGGTTCAGAGGATGGACATCCAGGGAGATTTCACTAATGAGATGTCTTTCACCTTTGTTTGCTCAAAGCCTCCTGTTGTTTGCTTTCTGGGTGGATGAGGAGGATTTCACTTGTTCCAGAAAAAAAAAATATAAAACAATCAGGGTCTCACCATGTTTGTTTGCTGCACATCCCCGTGGCCCAGAAACTTTCTAATGAGACAGGACAGGAGAGATGCCAGAAAGGAGCCCTGTAAAATGATAATTATATAAAACAACGTGCCTGGAGTCACACAGTCAGAACCTGGAAGGGCACTAAGATCTCCTAAACCCAAACCAGTGCTGTGATGTGGTGACCAGGAACCTGCTGTGAGGAATCCTTGAGTTCCCTTGATGGCAAGAACCATTTAACTCTTTCTAAGGAGCTGGGAAGATTTATCTCGTCGGGCTGAAAGAGCATCTTGTGTAGAGCTTATCTCTGCTCTTTTCTTGCCATGTCACCTCCAGCTTGCAGCCTGGCTGAAACCAGACAGAGCCTTTTCCAAGTGTCTCAGACAGCCTTTCCCAAATTCCTGCAGGGCTCGCCAGCCTGCTGTTTGTTCCGTAATTGCCTGTTCTCGTGGTTTTGATGTCAGCCCTGAACATTGCCCAGCTCTAGCACAAAGCTGTGGCTGGTGTCTGTCCAATTCCTGCCTGGAACGAGGTGAGCAGCTGTTTCCTGAGGAAGCAAAGCCGCTCAGATCCTTCCTCCTGGGGCTGGAGACATTTCCAGCACCTTGATTTTAAAGACACAACCGTGGAGGAGCAGAGAGCTGGGGTTTGAACCTGTTTAAGTTGTTGTTTGATTCCTCTCTGAGAGTCCTTGTGCCACCTTTAGCTCCTGCTCTGGCTCTGCTGCCACTCAGCCCGAAGGATTTAGGATTTATCACCATGAATCACTCCCATGTGCCGGTTTTCTCCTGACAGCGAGTTTGATCATGTTGTAACTCGAGCAGAGCATTCACTCAGACAAAAACAATTAGCGCCAAAGCTGCTGCCTACAAATGTTTGCTCCCCACCCCTGATTTATTCACCAGAGGTGGAGCCTCAGCTGGAGCCACAAGGAGCGATGAATATTTCCAAGCCCCTGGTTTGTAACACCTCTTCTTATCAGATGAGCCTGGTGGAATGCGACCACAAATTGGGAGAGTGGCTGGTGCTGCTGCTGCCCTTTTGGAAGGGATGAGCAGCAACCTCACACCAGCAGCTCATCCCCATCCCTGTTTCCCCAGCAGCGAATCCCAGCAGCTCCAGAGTGGCTTTAGAACCTCCAAACCCATCCTGCCACCGCAGTGATGACCAGGATAAAGCTGTGTCCTGACAGAGCCGTTCACACGGTGCTGGAGGTCCAGGATTTATCTGAGACGATTTCCTCATCCCTGGCTGCTGCTGTGACTCCAAAACTGGTGTTTGTTTTGCTGCACCGCCAACCTGCGGGCTCAGCGATTTGGTGGCACCAAAATGTCACAGAATCAGCTGGGATTTAGCTACATCTGCCCTTCAGTGGTGCAGAATTCATGCAGGTTTCAGCCTGTCTTTGCTGTAGGGAGGAGAGGAGCCGTGCTTTAGAGCTGGGAAAGCTCCTGCTGTGGAATTAGGAATTAGCAGACAGAGAAGAGGAATGCAAACAAGCCAGAACACAGACACCTGTAGTTAGGGCAGTGCAAAGCCTGATATCTCTGTCTCAGACAGAGAACACAGCAGCATCTTCCACTTTCCAGGAGCCTGGGGTGAGAGTCACTCACCCCCTGTTCCTGCTGAGCAGCCACAGGTGAAAGGCACAGGGACTCAGACAGAGACATTTGTCCTGACTTCCCACCCAGCGCCATTTGCCTATTTTACCCAGCAAACCTTTCATGCTCTCCCCAGATCCACTTTGCATTCGTTTCCTGCTGTAGATTTACAGGGGAAAAAAAAAAAAAAAAAAAAAAGAGCAGTTTGCACCAGAACCAGGACAAAAACCAGCCAGGAAAAGGTCTGTGAGGCTGGGGAATAACCACTCACACTTGGAAAGAACAGTCCAATAAAACCTTTGATTTATCAGCGGAACCAGAGTCCCCCCATCCTTCATTCTGAAAGGGGATCCTTCACCCCAAACCTGTTTTTCAGGGCTGCTCTCCACTGGAGACAATTTCACCTCTGCCTGCCAGCCCCAGAGCTGTGAATAAACCTGGAATTTCCTCCCAGCACCAGCCTTGGTGCTCAGCAAGGCAGGCCAGCTCTGCTGAAAAACATTTTGGTTGGGTTTTTTTTCCTGAAAAACACTTTGGCTTGAGGTTTTGGGTGGGTTTGTTTTTTTTTTTTGTTTTTTTTTTTTTTTTTTTTTCTGTAATTCTTTATCTTTTAAAGCAAAGTTCCACAAAGGCTGAGCCAGCCTTGGAAGAGAACCATCCACAGAGATGGATCCAGAGGGATTCTCATCCCTCCATCACTTTTCACTGAGCAGAGAGCAAACAAAATTAAACCCTGCAAGGGTTTGGGGGCCTTTCTCACTGACTGTGAGATTCTATCTGCACCAGCTGTGGTTGCTCTGTGGCCACAGCTCCAAATAAATCCTCTTTCCTCAGAGTTTCCTGCAGGAAGGACACCCTTCCCAGCTGGAAATCAGAGTAAATTTTTCTGTTTGCCTGAATTCTGCATCAATCCTCTACACTGAGGACAGAGTCCAGGGAAAATCCACTTGTTTGCAAGCGAGGAATTCTCTTCCAAGCTGTGCAGAGAGAGACTCAGCTTCTGCAGTTGTGTTTTACAGGATGCTGGCAGAGCCTCCAGAGGTTTCAGCTCTCTGACACCCAGAAACTGGGCTGGGAAAATACAATTGTGACCCCAGCAGAAATTATATCTCAAACAACCCCCTGATTTTTTCAGCCACGGCATCCTGGCCCTGCACTGGGACAAGGAGTTGGAGCAGCTCTTGTCCAGCTCTGTGATTCCCTCTGGATGCTGCTGGCAGGGGAATTAGCAGAGCCCTCCCAGGCTGGGGACACGGGGGTGTTCCCAGAGCACTCGGGGCATGATGCTGCTTGTGCTGCTGCTGCTGCCTTGCACAAAGCTCTTGCATCATCGTGCAGGGCTCAAAATCTCCCACCTGAGCACCAGGGCTGGGCTCAGCCTGTTTGGATGTACATTCTGAGCTTTCACTGAAACCTCTTCACTGCCCTAATTAACGCAGACTCTAATAGGAGATCCTTGAAGGATCCTCAGTGCCTTCATTTCTCTTCATTTTCACAGCCTGCTGTGCTTGAAAATTGTTGAAATTGGGATTATTTTTCCCCTCTGTTCCTGTTATTTCTGCTCTGGAGGGGCCTCCACGATGAGGGGGTTGCTTTATTATCTCCCATTAGGATCTCCTGAAGCCCAAACCTTCCAATGGATTTGTTCTGGGTGGTCCATCAAGGATTTTTTGACCCTGGAAAAGCTGAGAAATATGAAGGGAGACAGGAGTTTTCTCTTAGGGGGTGAAGCTGAGGCACTGCCTGTCCCTAATACCCGTGGTCCCCACACTGTGACTGTGCATCTGTGATATACATGGGCAGCCAAAGCCACATTCCAGACCAAAAAAAAGTCTTAAAACCATCAGGAAATCACCTCCTGAACCCTTGAGGGTATGCTCCACATCCAGAGGACCCTTCCTGAACCCTTCTGCCCATGTCACCAGTTTTCCCACTATTCCAGAGTGTCCCTGCACCTCTCTTTACCATTTTTCCGATGTTTTAGGTGGGGTTTTTTGTAGTATTTATTTAACAGCTTGCAGTACCCCACAATCACCTCTCCCTTCACCTCCCCTGCCCCTGCTGGAGCCTGTGCTGGTGTTTCCCCTTTGCCAAATCTGGCTGAGTGTGGGATTTGCATCCCAGCTATTGGGACCATCTCTGTAATTTCCATTTGCAAGTCATGAACCTCGCTCCAAATTGTTGCGTGCCTCTGCTCTTAAATGGTTGTTTCATCCCACAGCACCTTTCTCAGGGGGGTTTGAACTGCCAAGAGTCTGGAGCACTTTTACAAATAATAGTCCCCAAAAATTCCTTGGAGACCCATCTTAATTAAAAAGGACTATAGAAGCATGATGTTGTTATCAGCACCTTCCAGCCATCACCTGATTTTTTTTTTTTTTTCCCCTGTCATTTTCTCAGCAAATCCCTTGAGTTTGGGAGTGTCTGAGTGGCCATGAAAGTTCTGCTCTTCCCCAGAAACTCCTTCCAGTCTTTCTCTGTAGGATTTCACTCCCATCCTTACAAGGACGTGCTGATTTGGGGGGGATGAGGAGGGAAATGATTGGTCCAGAGATGAGTTTTTTTACCTGACAAACAATTAATGCCTCCTGGATGCAGCTCTGTGGCTGGAGGAAACAACTGGAATTTGGCTGTAATTCCTCACATTGGTTAATGCAGTGGATAAAAGGATCTCAAATATTTCCATCTCGTTGCATTTCCCTGCTGTGCAGAGCCTTGATGCACGTGGGGCTGGAAGCCAGCAGGAATCCCTCCAAGTCATCGTCTTGCAAATGTGAAAATTACTGGATCAAACTCCTCTCTTTTGTTCTTTCCATCAGCAGCAGAGCAGATTTTCTCATTTGGAAGCCGGTGTGGGTTCCCTGGTGGAGCTGTGGCACAAAATCCTTTCCTGTGTGCCCTGAACCCCTGGGGAGGGTGAGAATCAGCTGGTGGCAGTGTTCAGGCCACCACTGAGGCTGTGTGGATGATCTTTAGAAAGCCAGTGATCTCTTAACTCCTAAAACCAACGTGAGGATGCAGCTTTTGTGGCACTGAGACACCTCTGAGCACGTTTCCCTTTTTCCTGCCCACTTTTCTTGTGTTTTATAAGGCAGCCATCATCCTCCCTCCATAAACAGAGATTTTCTAAATGGGAGCAGCTGGGGTTGATGGCTCTCAGAGCAGCTGTGCTGGATTCCAGCTCCACAGGGTGTTCAGACACTTGGCTGGCAGCAGGACAAGAGCTCCTGTCTGGGCTGGCTCACAGCTTCTTCCCTGCTCTTCATTTCGAGTGGAGAACTGGAAAACTTTTAAATTCTGATCAATCAGGACCCAGATTCTCATGTTTCGTTTCATGATTTTCATGTTCCATTACATTTCTGGATGGACACTTGGAGTGTGAGAGTGGATTTATCCATCCATTCCTCTAATTGTTGGCCTGAATTTAAGTGGTTTGGGTTAATCCAATGATTTCCCAGAGGATCCCACATGAACAGCAGGTTCTCAGCACTCTCCCAACATGACAGGACACAGGGAATTTCTGCCAGCTCTGGAATTCCTCAGCAGCTCTGGGCTGGGTGTCCCACAGCCAGATTGCCTCCAGCCATGGCTGAGATCAACCTGAACTGCAGAAATGCAGCAGCAAAGGCTGGGGCAGGATTTGTGGGGCAGGGATGGAGAATGGGAACGGGTCTCTGGAGTTAATGGGGCAAGGCTGTGCCAACCTCCAGGTCCTGGGCTGATCCAGGGAAAAAAATGATCCAGAGAGACAGTGCACGGTCCCCACAGCTCCACTGCCACGAATTCCTGTGCAAGCCTGAGCTCTGAGCCTCTCTGGGAAGCCGCTGCACAACGAAATGCAAATGAGTCCCAGCGAAGTTGCTGATCTCAGCCAACCAGGTCGACTACACCTCTTCCCTCCCCCTTTTTGCGGCTTTTCTTTTTCTTTTTAATTTTTTTTTTCCAAGCATTCCCCAGCCCCATCGCTACATGAAAGCTCTCAATTCAGAGCAAATTAATCCACAATCCTGTCTAAACAGAATTCCTGCCGGAGGCATCATCCTCTTGTTGCAACACTCGTCAAACGTCATTCCGTAATTACATGAAAACTGTTATTGCTGCACAGGCACACCCTGGGCTGGGCCCTGCTCTGCACACACAGCTGAATTTTGAAACAGCTCCCTTCCCCTGGAGCTCATGACTCCCATGTGATTAAGAGCAGCACCCTGACAGCCTGGGAGGTGGGTGCTGCAGTTTGCTGAGGGAGCTGAATCTGCTGGGACGGTGCCCGCTGGCGGCACGTGGTGTCCATGGATCTCCCCGCTGCTGCTCCCAGCACAGCAGGATCTGTCTGAACTGGGCCACCCTCAGCCCCAGCTCACCAGGCTCCTTTCCCTCTCCTCTCCTCTCCTCCCCGCAGGCCGAGCTGTCCCTGCAGAAGGAGCAGCTGCAGCTGAAGATCATCGAGGTGGAAGATGAGGTGGACAAGTGGCAGAAGGAGAGGGACCGCATCAAGGTGTGTCTGAGTTCACCTGCAGTCACCAGCTCCTGCTCTCCTCTCCCACATCCCTCTCCTTCCCTCACTGCACCCCTTCCCCGGCCTCCATCCCCATCCCGAATCCCAGCCAAATCTTGGAAACAACAACTCCCACTGAAGTCACCTTGCGACATTCCCCGCGGGGAGATGGAGCCCTGATACAAAACCACGGCACCTCCCTGCTCTGGCTCCTTGTTTTAGCTCCTTTATGGCCCTTCCATCACCAGGCAGATTTAGAAACCAAATCCAGAAATAACCTGCCAAAGGGCTCTGGGTCGCCCAAACTGAGATAAGACAGAAGGAGCAGATGAATTGACCCCAACAAACATCTTATTTATGGTGGAGCAGCTCATTTCCATGCTGAAGGAAGGCTCCTTTATAATTCTTGCACCGTGGTAAAGGTTGGAATAGAGTCATGGTATATTTTTTTTTTCTTTTATAGCCTAACTGAATAAAGCAGTGAAAGCACAAGTTGGAGACACCCCAGAAAATTTGCATGATATTAACAGGCAAAGCCATTCTTCTCCCTTTTATGTGGTGCAAGCACATTGGCTCACCAGCTCTGCTTTTCATCTGCTTTATTATTACTATTATTACTATTGTTATTATTATTATTATTATTATTATTGGAAACCTGACCTAGAAATTGCAACTCTCTCTATAGTTACATCCCCAGTCCTTCTGAGGAATATTCCAGAGGCACCTCGAGGTCAGGCTTGTAAAAAGAGTTTCAGCACCTTTCATCCTTTGAAATGGTGGGAATTTGGTCCTGGAGTTGTCCAGGAGCCAGAAGGAGCCTGACTGAGAAGGTTACAGAGTGTTTTTAAGCATCACCTGTGAGTGCAGGAATTGCAATAGGAGCTAGGCTCTTACCCCTGGGAAGGCAGTGGCCCTCTTGGATTGCATCCATGGGTTATTGCAGGAACAGGTATTGCTTCTCCTGGCACAGCTTCCCTGCAGCTGACACTTGCACAGCTGGAGTTTCCATACTCGAAATGCTGAATCCTTGGATTTGTCCCCCTCTGTGTGTGTCTCTGTTAGCGAAGAACCCCGTGAAATTTCAATATTTTAATAATATAATTTAAATCGATATAATTTATATTATATAAAAGATATTTATCATAGACAAATGTATTATTAAAATAGCTATAACATAAATATATTATTAAAATATTATATATACATATTTATATAATATACTTTTATAGCATTTAATGTTTCGATGATAATTTTTTTAATATTTTCTTGCTCCTCTTTCCTGCTGCCTCCTCTCCCTGCCCTTCCCCGTGCAGAATTACACCACCAACGAGAAGGCCACGGTGGACCAGCACTTCAAGGAGCTGATCCGTGACCTGGAGAGGCAGAGGGATGAGGTGAAGGCTGCCCTGGACCAGAGGGAAAAAATCGCCTCGGAGAACGTGAAAGAGATCGTGGACGAGCTGGAGGAGAGGGCGAAGCTGCTGCGGGAGGACAAGGAGAACAGGGAGCAGATCCACCAGATCAGCGACTCCGTGCTCTTCCTGCAGGTGACACTGAGCTCATGTCCCTGTCCTTTGTCCCCCTAAAGGCGGGGTTGGTCCCAAAGACAGTCCCAGAGGTGTGGGAATTGCCCAGTTCACTGCACATCCACGGCAGGGATTTGTCTGTGCTCCGGGAGGGGAGGAATGGCCTTGGACCCGCTGTCGGGTTTTATGGATGGCTGCAAACCACGGACAGAACATTTCCCTGCCCACCTCTGTGCTTTTGGGGTCTGACACCAACCAGTCCCCTCAGATTCACCCTCCACATCTTTATGCTCCTCATTAACCTCATCCCCCCCCTTTTTTTTTTTTTTTTTTTTTTTTTTTTTTTTTTGGAATTTTTTTTTTTTCGGCAGGAATTCGGGGCTCTGATGAGGAATTACGTGCCCCCTCCATCCCTCCCAACCTACAGCGTGCTGCTGGAAGGGGAGAGCATGAGCCCATCCATGGGGCTGCTCAGAGACGACCTCCTCAACGTCTGCATGAGGCACGTGGAGAAGATCTGCAAGGCAGACTTGGGCCGCAACTTCATCGAGAGGAACCACATGGAGAACGGTAAAACATCCCCCCAAAAAATCCCTCCCTGCATCCCTGGAGGGCAGGGTCAGGGCTGGTGAGGATGAGGAGCACTCCTGGTGAAGAAGAAAGTAAGGAGAGACCTGGAGGGGGAAAAGTGGGAGCAGCAGCTCCTGTAGCTGGAATTAATTCTGGAGTAGGAGAGGAATTAGAACGTGAATTCTGGAATATCAGAGATATCCTCCCACTCCTGTGTGAGGATGGAACTGCCAGGGGTTTAGGGTGTCTCGTGCAGGGCACCAAACTGGCCCCACTTCCCTGATTCTTGGTTTTAGGGTTTCATATTTAGGATTTAACGGGTTCAGCCACCTCCTGTGTGGAGTCAAGAGCAGCCCTCCTTCCCTCCTGCCCTGTGTCAAGCTCCAGAAATCCCCTGGAAGTTCAACAGGACATTTTCCAGGAGGGGAAACTCCCTAAATCCACTGAGGCAGCGCAGTAAAGTGTGAAGGCAGTGGCACAAAGGTGAATGTGGGATGGCAAGTTTGAAATCTTGTTTGTACACTCGGTTAGCACATGCAGGGTGCTGGTGTGACAACAAATATCACAAGTGCAGGGTTTCAGCCTCTGCTTGCCTGGCTGGAGCATGAAATACCCTGCAAGCACCTGCCACTGAAAAGGAAATATTTAAAAATCGGGTTTTCCAAGTAAAAAGGGCGTCATTTGGGAGTTCAGCTACACCTTGAGCTGGAATGACTCTGGTCGTGTTCCCTGTTCCAGCTGGGGCAGCTTTCCTCCCTGCCCTGGTCCAGCCTGCTCCTCACACCACTGGGGTGATCTTCCAGGTGAACAGAGAGGTCACAGCCGACACCACAGCACCAAAACGAATCTTTAAAGTCTATCAGCCACTTCCTCACAATTAACCGTGAATAAATTGTCTGGCATCGGGCTCACCCCTGAGATTAGGACAGGGCACCACAACTGGGCTGTCTGCACTTCCCACAGCCAGCCTCTGCAGCCCTGGGCCTGTTGCCTCATCCCAGGGAATGAGCTCTGGCCCCAGGAAGATGGGGATGGGTGGTTATCTCACCTGGCTGTGACCTCGCAGCCTTTGAGAAGTCCAGGTGCCAGGGCAGCAGTGGGAGGATAAATGGCACCCAGCTCTTCCAGGAGGATGTGGCAGTCCCAGAGGTGCAGGGATAACCTCAAGGACAGCTCACAGAGCACAGGCAGCTGAGGAACTCTGCTGCAAATCTGCAAAATGGCTGATAATTCACTCAAATTCACTGTATTTGCTGGGCACCCTTCCTATATTAATAATGATTCTGTCCAGAGCCATCATTGTCCATCAGGAGTGAATTAAATGGATCAGATCCTGCTGGACCAACCTTTCAGGAAGGTCAGGGATCCCAAAGTGCACAGCTAGATGCAGGTTCTGAAACTCTCCCCGCCTTTAAAGCAGCACCAGAAACGGAACATTATTTATCCTTCAACACTGCAACATTCCCATTTAAATTCTCCACACTCCACAAGCTCCAGGATTACCGAGCAAATTGACAATAACTCAGTATCAGTAGGTGACAGACAGATCCAAAAATCACTCCCGAGCATTTTCCTTTCTTTGCTCACCTGAAGCTGTGCAGAGTTTCCATCTGCTGGGCTGGGTTTTGCCAGTCCTGGAGAATTTTCCTTGGACACTTTTAAAACCCAACAAGGTTCTGCAGCTTCTCAGTTCTGGTAGCTCAGGATAAAGCCTGAGTACTCCTTGATTACTTTAATTGGGGTCTCCTCCGTGCTGTTGATGCCAGAAGCCCCCTTTGCTATTTGAAATCCATGGAACCCAAGTGCCAAAACCATTTTATAACTCCTGCCAGGAACCTGGCTGCTTCCAGGAGCTTTACCAGGGACACAGCTTGGATTCTGCCCTAATGAAAAGCTGGGAACAGGTGGGAAATGTTATTTATGGCCAGTCCCAGGAGCTCCAGAGCTCTCCCTTCCCCAAGCCATGGTTACAGATGAAAGAGGGCAGCGCTCTGCATCCAGCGGCTGCGAGGGAATTAAATCCATTAAGGAATTGTGGAGTTATTAACTCGGGCTCCCCCTGAGTCACTGCAACAAATTCATTTGCAGCTGGCTTGATCTTCTACTGTAAAAAAAAAAAAACAACCCAACAACAACAAAATAAACCTTCCCAGGAAGAAATATTATATTAATGGAATGAAAGCTGCTTAATAGCAGACTCCAAAGGGAATCCACGGCCTTTTAGTTGTCATAACAGGTACCAACGTGGCGAGGAGACAAATAATCAGGGAGCTTAAATAGCACCGAAATAAATGGGAGAAATAAAAGAGAAGTTTGTTCAGTGACTTGGGAATCAAAGAATGGGGTTATTTAAACATAAAAACCGAATTTACTTCCTTGCAGAGAACAATAGGTTTATAGAGGCCCCCAAAGAATGTTTTTGTTATGAGCGAGTGTAGTGATAAAGGCTCATTTCCTGTGAATCAGGGTCAGAAATCCAAACCCAGGCTGTGTAGGAGTGAGTTTGATCCATGAAACCTGAACCAACCACCCTTGTCCAAGAGTTCAGAGCTCAGTTTGCAGCTCAGCTTTAGCATCTCTCTCCAAAAAGTGGAAAAGCAAACCCACTTAACCCTCCCAGAACTGATTTATGGAGCTTTAAAGAGTGGCAGTTCTCCATCAGCCAGCCCCGTGCTCGGGCTGAGCACACAAAAGGAGCCAAACTCAAACTCTTGGAATCATTTTTAGCCACAGAAGAGTGTTTTGGTGAGGAAAAATGCCTCAACCCTCAGGTCTCCCTATGGAATTTAGAGGATCCTGTCTTCTAAAAGGAAAAGATTGTGTCTGCTGCGAGGTTGAACTCCCCAGCTGGGCTCTGCCTCTGAGAGAACGTTTTATTTTATACCCTGGGCAGCTCCAGAACTGCCTGAGCTCCCAGGCAAAGATCCCCCAGGGGGATTAAAGACCACCCAAGTGCCCCCCTGAGCTCATGGCCTGCTCTGCCTCCCCAGGGGACCACCGGTTCATGATGAACAACTACGAGTGGAACCAGCCCGACAACCTGAAGAGGTTCTCCATGTTCCTGTCTCCCAAAGGTACGGCACCCCCGAGGTGGGCAGGCTCCCTTCCAGCTCAGGAAAAGGAACTTGGCTGATGATGTGGCCCAAAATTTGCTCTCCCTCACGTTTCAGATCAATCCCTCTTTGCACCTTTTTTTCTCTCCAGCTTACAGAGCTTTGGCAAGGTTTTGCCTCAAGCCAGGCAGAAAAGGTTCTCAGTTTTATGGGGAAGAACTGGAGTGACTGAACTCCACCCAAGAGTGAATATAGGGGAGGTTTAACCTGGTTTATCAGGATAAAATCCCTGTTTTTCTCCACCCAAAGCTTATCTCTCTGTGCTATCAGGCTGCATTAAGCATTAAGATTTCCCTTTCACCACCAAACATGATTTTTTCTTACGGGGAAAGGACAGAAGAAGTGAGGAATGTGTCCTAAAAATCCCCAAAAGTCAGGAGTCTGGAGTTCCCCTCTGAGCTCTGACAAGAGCCCTGGTGATTTGTTTGTGTCCCATTTGCTGTGTGGCTGCTGCAGGATGAATTTTTGGAGTGAACCAACATTTCCAGCACATCCAGCTCCAAAATCACAGTTGGAATTCCTAAACTGGCACCCAGAGCAAGGAGCTGAGAGTGCTGGAAGCCCAGGCAAGGCAAGGAACAAAAGAACAGGAAGAGTGGCATGAAAAGTTCACCAACTTTCAGCCCTGCCCGGGTTTGCAGGATGTTTGCAGCTGCTGTTCTGCAGACAGAGGGTGGGCAGGGGCAGGGACAGGGACAGGGACAGGGACAGGGACAGGGACAGGGACAGGGCAGCAATGAGCACGGACACTCCCTGAAGGCACATTCCTGTGCTGGGGGTTCTTGGGGATAACCCCAACACTGAGCCCTTTGTCTGGGTTTCCACTTTGCCCTTCTCCTCCGCCCTCAGCCCTGAGGATGTTGTTTGGAGCATTCTCATTTCAGTGCCAGCGGGATTTGAGCAGGGCTCTTCCCAAATTCTGGGGCAGAGGGGCGTTTTTTTCTTTTTTTAGAGCTGGGTTTGTTTTGCTGCCCCTCCTGCTCAGCTGCCTCCAGGCTCTGTGCTGCTGCCAGGGAAATTCTGCTGAGACCATAGAGCAAAACTTTCCCACCCTGAGGGGAGTTTGAAAATCCATTCTAACATTGCACAAGCTGAGCTCAGCTCGACCCAAAGTGTGGAGCTTTCAGGTGGAAACAGCCCCAAAGGCATTCAAGGAGTGTGGCAGGGAGGAACACTGGACAACGTGTGTCTGGGATGGGGATATTGCCCAGCCTGGCAAAAAGGAAGGGAAAATAGAAGGAAAAAGGCATTTTTGGCAGTGGCACAGCATGGTCAGTGCTGTCAGGAGATTCCCTCTGCTGCTCTCTGGAGCTGCTGACCCCTGGGAGTAGGAGGGGGGAAAATTCACCATTCCACCTCCCTGAAGATGCAGGAGGGATCTCCAGGCACAGGCAGATCCCTGTGGTATGTGTCCAGAGCAAAGTGAGGACAGCACAGCAATTCCCCCTTCCTGCTGGCTGTCCCCACTCAGGGGGATGCTCCATCCCACACCCGTGTTTTCCTGGACACACTGCTGCCTTCCCAAGTGCTCATCTGTTTTCTCTCAGCCAAGGGACTGTGGCCAGAACAAGCCATGGCTGCACACGGGGCTTGTGCTGGGGAGGGTTTGGGGACAGCGTTCAGGGGTGACAGGAGGGCTCCAACTGCTGGAGAAGGGTTTGGGGACAGCGTTCAGGGGTGACAGGAGGGCTCCAGCTGCTGGAACCACGCTGGGGAGGGATTTGAGGAGCAGGATGAATCAGTAGGCAAAGCAGGAGTGACCCACTTGGCTTGCAGGCCGGCTGGCCAAGGATTACCCCATGAATAATGTGACATCCCCATCATCATTTAACTCTCTGGAGCTCTCTGCGCCCTGCCCCTGCGGCATCAAAGTCCAGCTGCTTGCATCTCTGTTAAAGAATCCCAAAAACGGGAGGGGAAAAAAAAAAAAAGAAAAAAGAAAAAAAAGAAACCAAAAACAAGGGCCACCCTTTGCATTGTGTAATCCTTCAATAGCTCATGAGAGTTCTGCCACACACCCTGCTCCTGGCCAGGGTCACTGCAGATTCTGCCCCAGGCCGCAGTGGAAAGTCTGTTTGCTGGACTGAGGAATGCTCAGTGCTAATTACAGCATCCCCAAAGTGAGGAGCTGCCTGGATTCCAGCTGCCCCCGTGGGCTTTAAGCCCTGCTTAAACTCAAGGAGACTCCCACTGCTCTGGAGTTTCATAGTAAATTACTTCAAACTGAAAGAGAAGAGGTTTAGAGGGGATATTTGGGTGAAATTCTTCCTGTGAGGGTGGGGAGGCCCTGGCACAGAGCAGCTGTGGCTGTCCCTGGATCCCTGGAAGTGTCCAAGGCCAGGCTGGAACACCCTGACATAGTGGAAGGTGTCCCTGGAATAAGAGGATTTTTGAGGTCCCCTCCAACCCAAACCATTCCATTATCCAATATTTGCTTGCAGGGATGTCAGGATGAGGCAGAGGGGCATAAAACATAAAACATTTCCAGCACCACCTCAGAGACAGAGGAACAATCTGTTCAACTGCTCCACACTCCTTTCTGTCCTCTCCCACTGAGCTTTCTTCTCCTGACGTGTCAAACAGTTTGGCCAAAGCCAGGAGGAGGTTGGAAAACTCATCTCTGAATGCTTTTGAATGAAGAGTAGAAGAGGGATTTGTGTAAACAGAAACACATCTTAAACAGAGAAGCAGCCCACAGGATGGCAGCAGAGCAGCTCCAAGAATCCATCTTCTTTCTGCTTTGCTGGGAGCCCAGTGCCCACAAGGGCTGCAGCAGCAGCAGGCTGTGTCCTGGGGCACACACACCTGGCACAGGCTGGGAAATGTCCCTGTCCTGGTGCCTTTGGAGCTCTGAGCCCAAACCTCTGCCTGCAGAGCTCTCCTCTCGGGTACCCAAAGCTGAGCTGGCGGCTCTGTGGCACTGAGGGCTCTGCTGGCTGCAGGAGAAGTCATTCCTCATTCCCCACCCAGGGATAACCCCACCTCCTCCTCTGCTGCCCCAACTCAGGTTTCTGGTTTTTTCTCTGGTTTGGGGCTGCTCCCAGCTCGGTGGGGACCTTTCCTAGAGCAATGCCAGGTACAGGCCCCTGAGGCAGCTGGTCAGGAGCCCACTGCTGAACTGGATGCTCTTGTTTTACAGCCAATTTCAGCCCACGGTCATGGGAATTTTCCTCCTTCCAAGCGACTGAGGAAACACTTGGTACGGGTAATTCCGCCTTCAGTGTGAGAGGATCTAACCCCCCGTGCCACGGCTCCCTGCCTCACTAACACACCTCTGCTGCTGCCCCTCCTGCCTGCCCTGGCACCTGAACACCCCAGAGCCATGAACACATCCTGCTGGCCTCCCAGCACCGCACCCAGCTCAGGGGAGGGAAAGGCACCCTGCTCCTCCTCCTGCACAGAGGAGAACACAGGGGGCAGTTTGCAAAGAGCCCCCAGGACTCTCAGAAATCTCTGTGGAGGTTGTGGCAGCACCAGGAGGAGACTCCAAACGCTCTCAGCGAGGCTCAGAAGCACAAGGGGGTTTCTTTCTATCCCGCCTTGTGTTAAGAAGCCCTCAAAGACACAGCGTGCCCCACGTTCATGGCTTTTCTTCCCAGCTCCCCATCTTCCTTTCCCAACATTTTCCTCCTCTGCTTCATTCCTGTGAGGTCCAGCCTTTCCCTTGGCGCTGGCAGCAGCCAGGGCCACCCAGCCTGGGGAGCTCTGGTGACTCACAGCCACACCTCAGCCCCTGCTGCTCTCAGGGCTGTGTCCCTCTCATCTCCCTGCGCTCAGATCCCTCCTGGCAGCCCCATGAGGAGCCCAGGAGGGGAACTTTTAATGGCAGCAGGGTTTGAATGAAGCCCTGTGAGGCGAGGGCAGTGCTGGAGTCATCCCTCGTGCCTCTGGAGGTGCAGGGAGCTGGCCACACCTGCCCTCCGGGGCTCTCAGGTGAAAGGCTCTTCCCTGGCTGGAGCATCTCCTCACACCCACACGCAGCTGCCTGCTCTCATCTGCCTCTTCTCCCTCAGGGAAAAGGGCCCCCGAGGCTGGAGTGAGCCCCTGCAGCCCTGTGGGGAAGGCAGCGTCCCAGGTGTGTCTGGAAATGTCCCCCTGGAATAACAAAACCTCTTCTGTCTTCCAGTAGGCAATGGCACTAAGCTGCCTTTTCAGTTCTCCTCGGTGGGACAGAATCCGCCCGGTGACTTCAGCAAACAGTCTGACGGGAGCCTCTTCACTAAAACCGGTACTAGGAGCTGAGAGTTCCCCCTCCTCCTGCCCCTCTGAGGTGACAAACCCCTAAATCCTGCTCTGGCTCCCTGGGGCAGCCCCACATCTGCACAGAGCATCCCTACACCTGCACAAGACAGCCCTACACCTGCACAGGGCAGCTCTAAACCTGCACAGGGCATCCCTACACCTGCATAGGGCAGCCCCACACCTTCAAAGGGCAGCCCTAAACCTGCACAGAGCATCCCTACACCTGCACAGAGCATCCCTACACCTGCACAGAGCAGACCCACACCTGCACAGGGCAGCCCCACATCTGCACAGAGCTGCCCTAAACCTGCACAGAGCATCCCTACACCTGCACAGGAGCGACTCTGCTGGAGCAGGGCAACCAGGAGCATTCAAAAATATTAAAAGTTTTACCCAAGGAAAGATTTTCTTTATCTAAAAAGTTTTATCTAAGGTGGAGGGATCTAAAATTTTGTTTGCAACGGGTAGGGTGAATAAATTTTAGGATGAGTTTCCAGGAAACCGCCGTGACCATTTGCCCCTTTAGTATCATCACTGAAAAAATCACCCAAACAGCACAACCTTAAAAAAAATTATAAAATGGAGGAGCTGCCTGTCCTGAAAAATAACACAAACAGCACAACCTTAAAAAAATAATTAAAAAATACAGGAGCTGCCTGTCCTGAAAAATAACAAAAAAAGCACAACCTTATTAAAAAAAAAAAAAAAAAAAAGAGGAAGCGGTGCCTGTCCTGAAAAATAACCCAAACAGCACAATTAAAAAAATATAAAAATATGCAGGAGCTGCCTGTCCTCCTGCAGCAGAACCAAACCCCCATTCACCACCTCATCAGCCTCTTGTCACTGCCCACCAGAGGCGGAATCCAAGAGCGCAGAGCGCTGTGTGACGGACTGGGGACGTGGGGCATGGTGTGATGACTCTGTCTGCTGCACCCTTGGGTGCTGGGAGGGGCTCAGGGCTTTGCCCAGCTGCCAGAGGAGCTGCAGGAAGCCGGGGCTCAGCTCTTTGCACTAATCAAAGAGCCCCGCAGCGCTCTCCGCGAGAGGCGCGATGCTGACTTTGGGACTTGGCCCGGAATTTAATTGGTCTGATTGCATTCCACCTCTCTGCATTCCTTCAGATGTTTTAATTATCCGGGCCCTTCTTTCCTGCCTTTTCCTGCCTGATTGGGTGGTGGGAGAGGCCTCTGTCTGCCGGCTGTCTGTGCTGTCCCAGCGCTGCACCGCTGCATTTCCATGTTGAGCAATGCAAAGTTAATGAGGTGGCACTTCCAGTCCTGCTGCTCGTCAGGGAGGGGACACCACCATGGAGGGGTGACAGTGGCTGGTGTGTGACTGGCTGTGTTTTGTGTTGTCACAGCCTACCCCTCCATAGTGAGGCACCAGTCGGCAAAGGTGACGCCGCAGACGTGGAAATCCTCCTCCAAGCAGTCCGTATTGGTAAGAAAAATGGCATTATTTTTTCCTTGGGAGATCCTCTATTGGTAGAGAAAAATTAAGATTTTTTTTTTTTCTTGGGACAGTCTCTACTGGTAAGAAAAATGACAATTTTTTTTTCCTTGGGAGATCCTCTATTGGTAGAGGAAAAATTACAATTTTTTTCCTTGAGACAGTCTCTCCTGGTAAGAAAAATGACAATTTTTTTTCCTTGGGAGAGTCTTTATTGGTAGAAAAAAATTACAATTTTTTTCTTGGGACAGTCTCTATTGGTAAGAAAAATGCCTATTTTTTTTCTTGGGAGAGTCTGCATTAGTAAGAAAAATGACTTTTTTTGGGGGGAGAGTCTGTATTGGCAAAAAAAATGACAGTTTTTCCTTGGGAGAGTCTGTATTGGTAAGAAAAATGACAATTTTTTTCCCTTGGGAGAACATCAACCTGTCCCAGGGGGGCTTCAGATTTAAGGATGAGTCCTTTGGAAGTGTAGAAATAAAAGCTTCGACCCCACTGCTCCTATGCAGGATGCAGATTAAACCCTTCCCAAAACTTTCACAGCTCTAATCAACGCTGCAAAAACGATGTTTTGGGAAAGGTTCTGGTCTGAAATTTGATGTAGAAGATCAGAACTGTGCAAACCCTGTGAAATGACACTGGTGGGACTTTTCCTGCCTGCAGGGGTGTCACCCACCCCGTGTCACCCTGTGACATCCGTGACACCAGGGACAAGCTCATTAAAGTGTTTTGCTGGTCACGTCCTGCGGTGCCAGTGCAGGATCAAAGATGAGGGGTCAGGCTGTGAGCAGGAATCACCACAACACCTCCCAGCCCCTCTTTTCACACTGATCATGACAACAGTGATGTTTTGGGGCTTGGAGTCCCAAATACGTCACCACGTCGTGCATTGCCTCAGGAGCACCGAGTTAATCTGGTTATATTCACACTGTGCCACACTGAGGCTTTGCATGGGCTGAATTAAGACTGTTGAGCTTTTGGCGACCATAAATGAAACCTTTTTTAGGGTTTTTAGGGTTTTTTTTGTTTGTTTTTTTTGGGGGGTTTTTTTTTGGTTTTTTTTTTTTTTTTTTTAATTTCTGATTGCTCGTTGGTGAGAGGTGATTTAGTGTTGGGTGGAAATGAGACCTGTGAGGAGCAGAGAGGGGCAGGAACTGAGGGAAACACACCACAGGCACAAAGTGGCTGCCTCAGGACTGCAGCTGGACCTGCTCCATTCCCAAGGCTCCCCAGGAGGTGAATTCCTGTCCAAGGGACGTTCCCTGGCAGATTCCTCCAGGAAATCCAGCCTCGAGCCTTTGAAGGTGCTGCAGCAAAATCCTGCCATCCCTTCTTGCCTTGGCTTTGACCCTCTCAAACATCATCACCCACATCCATTTTGTGTTCCTGGGGTTTTTTTTTCCTAAATCCCCACGGAGAAAATCTGGAAAATTTCCCCCTGCATCCCTTCCTATCCCGTGCACATATTTGTAATGACCATTCCCTTTTTACAGCCAATATTCACCACTCAGCCCTGAGCCCAACAACTGAGCTGATAAATGTAAGCATTTAAAAGCCCCAAAATAGAAATACATACTCCAGTATCTCTGCAGGAGCTTTTATGGTCTATTGGGCCAATAATCTGGCTTTTAAAATAGCCTTAAATGTGTATTTAAGTAATATACACTCTAAAAGGTCTGTAAATATGAATTTTCACAAAGGGCTGTGCTGTTTAAGGAGGAAGGGCTTTTTTCACGCCCAGGGAGCTGTTTTAAATGAAGCCCCCCCTCGTTCATATCTTAATTCAGTTGGAAATTAAAGCCATAAAATGAAAAGGATCTCGACAAAAGGGAACATTGAGCAGGAGGTGCTGAGCAGGGAGATGGGCTGGGGTTACTCTCCAACCTGATATTAATGAATTATATGTTCCTGATATTAAATAGGGCTGCACCAAAAGGGGCCTGTGGGGTCTCTGTGACGTGACAACAAACCTAAGGCAGAGTGGGCATTAAAACCCTTATTTTTTCCCTGGATTTCAGGGTTATTCCTTCAGTGGTGGGAGAATATTCCCAGCCAGGCTGCAGATTGTGCAGCCAGTGCTCCCAGCACATAAATTGCAGTTTCTGCAGCACGAGGCTGCCCAGCCCAACTTTGCCACGTGCTGGAATGGGGCAGTTCAGAGTGAAATTCCAGGGGCATCCAGGGATTCAGCTCAGAGATTCCAGGGGCAGCCCCTGAGGGGATGAGATTGACTCAGGGACTGCAGCAAACCCAGCTGGAGAGGCAGAAAATGCCAATCCCTGTTGGTTCTGCCCCGTCTCTCCACTCGTGTGTCTGTTTACACAAACGTGGGGCGCTGCAGCCCAAACCGCCGCCGTGTGAGAATTCCCAGGCGCAAGAGTTTGGGAGCACAAATAAACCCCAAACTTGCATAACCATGAGGGTGACAGCTCCCCTGAGCTGTCAGCTCGGCAAGCAATTAAAACACATTGACAGAGGCATAAAAATAAAGGTGACATTCCCCTTCTCCCTAAAAAAAAAAAAAGCCTCTCATCAAGCTGTGAGTCACAGTCTGAGGTTTTACATGAGGCATCATCGGCAGTGAGGGCCATGCAAAGCATGTGTGTAAATCAGAAAAAAAACCAAAAAAAAGCCAAGTTATTTGGATTTTGGTGTCTCCAGCACGTCCAGGAGGGGAAGGAGGCAGTGCTGCTGGCCAGGAGGAAAAGCTGGAGGTGTTGGGGCAGGAAGCCTCTGAGCTCCTGGGCTCAGGGACACCAGGATGTGACCTTGGAGCTCCTGGCCTGAGCAGGGCTGGGATGGAGAAATGAACATTTTTAATGAAGGGATGGATGGATTAAATGAGGGTTTTTTGGTCCTTTCCCACCCCAGTTAGTCTCTGATTCCCTGAGGAATGGGGTGATGGGTTTCCCTGGCCCAGGCAGCAGCTGGGGGACACTTGGACACCGCGAGGGGCTGTGAGGACAAGGCTCAGTGACACCCACAGGGGACTCAGAGCGAAGCCAGCAGCTGGGACAGCTCCTTGGTGGGGCTGGAGCACGGAACCACTGCAGGGTTTGGGTTGGGATGGATCTTAAAGGTCACCCCATTCCAAACCCTGCAGGGACAGGGATGTCACCTGCCAGGTCAGGGCACTCGGGGCAGGAGGTGGCTCTGTGGGCAGTGCCAGGGTGGCTCCTGGGGACACGAGGTGCTTCAGGGCTGGTCCCAGGGTGGGTCCTGGGGACAGAAGGTGGCTCCAGGATTGGTCCTTGGGACAGGAGGTGGCTCCATGGACAGTTCCAGGACTGGTCCCAGGGGCAAGTGGTGGCTCCATGGACAGTTCCAGGGTGGATCCCAGGGACAGGAGGTGGCTCCAGGATTGGTCCCAGGGGCAGGTTGTGGCTTCAGGGTTGTCCTTGGGGCAGGAGGTGTCTCCGGGGACAGTTCCATGGTGGATCTCAGGGACAGGAGGTGGCTCCAGAATTATCCCCTGATGCCCTAAGGAATGGGCCGATGGGTTTCCCTGCAGGCTGTGGATGGGGTGAGGTGTGGGAGGTCAGGACAAGCAGGGGCTCGGGGCAATGATGTGTCCCCAACTCTCCCTTTGCAGTCACATTACCGCCCCTTCTACGTCAACAAAGGCAACGGAGCCACCTCCAACGAGGCGCCCTGAGGATCCTGGGCAGAGCTGGCAGCGCTCGGAGCGAGGACAGCTGCGGATTGCCATGGATGTACCTGCTTCCCCTTGACCCCTCCTGCTCCAGCCTCTGCCAGCGCCAGGGGAGGGGCAGCAGGGAACCGCCTTTCCCTGAGCAAAACGGGACTTTTCCCCATCACTCGCTGGCCTTGAGAGGCCTCTGCTGGCCCCTCCTTGTCCCCTGCCTGTCCCCAGCTGCTCTGCCCCTCCTGCGAGTTGTGGATGCTTGGGTGGCACCCCCTGCTAGGCAGCTGTCCACTTGTCCCCAGAGCTGGGTGTCCCCAAAGCACCGAGGGGTCCCAGGCTGGAGCTTTTCCTGCGCCTCTCCACCCTGGGGACACCCAGCTCCCGCTGGGATCACATCCCCTGGTGGCATCACATGTCCCCAGGGTCCTCCATCAGCTCGGCTCTGCTCCTCACCTGCCAAAAAAAAAAAAAAAAAACCCACAGGATTTTTCCAGAGCTGCTGGAGGAGGGATGGAGGGATTTCAGGGAGGCTTTCCAGCCCATTAAAGTGCCCCTCCAGCCACCTTTTCAAATTAAGAAATAAAAAGCAAATCCATCCTAGTAATACAAGATTGATTAGATGCCGTAGGTGCTGGGTGCTTTTCTGCTTTGTGGTGGTTTTTTCTTTTTTTTCTTCTTTTTTTTTTTTTTTTTCCTCCTTAACTCCCCTAAACCAAAATTGATTTGTATACTGTAGTTCAGGTATTTTATATTTTATTTTTTTTTCCCCTGCAGTGGGCAATGAGAATTACTGCCACAGCTTTTTGCTCAGGATAATATTTTTATATTTGTCCCCTGGACAGATGAATCACATCTAGGGCTGGAGAACCATTCCATGATCTCCCTGAGGTGATTTTCCCTCTCCCTGGGGAGAGGGGTTCAGTCCATGCTGTGCAGGGGGAGAAATGGGAATGAGAGCCCTCAAATGGTGAAAACCAAAACCTAACAGCTCCTTTTCACGGTTTTCTCTATTCAAGCAGTTTTGGAATGGCTTCCCCCTGCTTTTTCCTGCTTGCAGCACCTTGCTGAGGGAGGTCCCACCTGAAAATTCCTTCCTGGCTCATCCCTTCCCAAAGATACTCACGGCTTTTTAACCCAACAGCTCACCCGAAACTCCTGGGGCTGGATGTTGGTCACTCCACAGCACTCGAAATGTCACTTTACGATGATTTTTTTTTTTTTTCCCCCCATAAAGACCAGAAGGGGAAGGGGCTGGTGTGGCAGGGCAGGATGTGACAAAGGGGACGTGACAAAAGGGATGAGATGGCTGGGAAAAGCACTGAGGGGTTTGAGGATGTGTGTGAACCGATAAAACCAGCCCCTTCCAGCTCTCGCTGTTTTGCCCTTGAGCAGGTTCAGTCAAACCTTCCACCACCTCCTTTTTATGCTCCAAAATATGGGCATGACCCTTCCTGCTCCTCTTCCTCTTCCTCCTCCTCCTCTTCTTCCTCAGCTTGGATATTAAAATTCCCCGTCCCTCCCTGCCCTGAGCGAGGCTGTGTGGTGCCAGCTGGAGCCTGCCTGAGGACACCACTGTCCCTTCCCTCTCTCTCTGGGCTCCCCTTCCCCTCCCCAGGGCCTCCCCCTGCCCTCGCCCACCCCAGTGCCCCCCGGGGCTGGAGCTGCTCCCTGTTGGGTGCCAGGACCCCTCTGGGCTCCCCCAGCCCCTTTTTCCCCCGGGGTGGGCAGATCCCAGCCCTGTGGCTCCTCTGCTTCTCTTGGGGGGTTTCCAGAGAGGCTTTGAGGTGTGCAGGAATTGTGTCTTGGTCAGCAAAGCCAGAGGGATTTCTCTTCTTCCTCCTCCTCCTCCTTCTCAGGCAGGACGTGGCTGTGCTGGTGATGTAAACGAGGCCCCTCAGGTGTGCACCACTCTGCAGAAATAAAGGAGAAAGCTCCATGTCTGACAAAAAACCCAACGGGCTGAGCTGTGTCTTTGGTGTTTCTGCGCTCTCAGTGAGGCTGAGTCCCTCTGGGTTATCCTGGATGTGAGCAGCAGGTTTGGGGAGCCCGTTTTTGCCAGCTCTCAGAGGCTGTTTCACTGCTTTTTTGGGTATTAAAGGTCAGAGGGAATTCTCACATCCCCGAGGGTCAAAAATTCCCACATCCCTGAGGGTCAAAAGCTGATGGATGGATTTCTAGCAGGACACCCTGAAAATGCCCAGTCAGGTCAGCTCCTGAGCACTGGTGCTGCAGAATTCCCTCCCTGCAGGACCTTTCTGTAAAACCCCTCAGCCTGGGCCAGATCAAACCCCACCAGGTCCCTCTGGAGGGAAATGCTCGTTCCTGTATTCACTGGCCAAAATCAGAGTATTCTGCCCCAGCCTGGACCTGGATCTCCCCAGAATGTTGGTTCTGGGACCCTGCAGAACCTGGGTTCTGCTCAGCTCAAAGGTTTTGTGTCCATCTCAGCTTCTCCTTCCCCTGAGGGAGGGATAAATCCCCTCTGGGGTGCTAAAGATGCAGAATCAAGGCCAAAACCATGGAGATGCAGCACTGAGAGCTGCTCAAAGGAGCAATTGTTCATTCCTCTGTGTGGACAGGGGCGATTCACAAGAGATTTTCAGAGGATTCCTGGCATATTTCTCCTCTCAAGCACTAAATATCAGCTATTTTTCCCCAGACATCACCACCACTCATCCTGAAGAGCCAAGATCCCACCAATTGGCTGGAGGAGCCAGTAAATCCTCCTTGTTTACCCCACAAGGGAGTTCGCAGAGGAGAGAGCTCAGCTCTTTCCCATCAATTCCTCCATTACTGTTATTACTGTGATTAAAAAGCAATCAAAGAGAAATCTTCTTCCTGTCCTGGCACTGCTGCAGAACGTCTCAGTTCCACCACTGGAGCAGGAGAGGAGAGAATTTCGAGCATTTCCTGAGCTCCTGGGCTCAGGGACACCAGGATGTGACCATGGAGCTCCTGGCCTGAGCAGGGCTGGGATGGAGAAATGAACATTTTTAATGAAGGGAGGGATGGATTAAATGAGGGTGTTTTTGGTCTCTTCCCACCCCAGTTAGTCCCTGATTCCCTGAGGAATGGGGTGATGGGTTTCCCTGGCCCAGGCAGCAGCTGGGGGACACTTGGACACCGCGAGGGGCTGTGAGGACAAGGCTCAGTGACATCCACAGGGGACTCAGAGCGAAGCCAGCAGCTGGGACAGCTCCTTGGTGGGGCTGGAGCACGGAACCACGGCAGGGTTTGGGTTGGGATGGATCTTAAAGGTCACCCCATTCCAAACCCTGCAGGGACAGGGATGTCACCTGCCAGGTCAGGGCACTCGGGGCAGGAGGTGGCTCTGTGGGCAGTGCCAGGGTGGCTCCTGGGGACACGAGGTGCCTCAAGGCTGGTCCCAGGGTGGGTCCTGGGGACAGAAGGTGGCTCCAGGATTGTCCTTGGGACAGGAGGTGGCTCCATGGACAATTCCTGGGTGGATCCCAGGGACAGGCGGCAGCACTGGGGTCATTCCTGGGTCCAGTCCAGAAGAGGAGGTGTCTCTGTGAAGAGTGCCAGGATGGGTCCTGTGGACAGGAGGGTCTCAGGGCTGATCCCAGGGTGGATCCTGGGCCAGAGACCAGCTCAGGACCTGTTCCAGGGACAATCCCAGAGGGAAATGGTAGGTCCCTGGACAATCACTTGAGGATGTGATGGGCCCCTGAACAGTCCCGGGTACCTGGTGGGTCTCTGGACAATTGCAGGGACAGTCCCGGGGGATGTGGTGGGTCCTTGGAGGAGGTGATGGGTCCCTGGACAATCCCTGGAGGATGTTGTGGGTCCCTGGGCAATTCCAGGGACAATCCCGGGGACAATCCCGGGGCCTCTCCAGGTCGCTGCTGCCGGCAGGTGTCAGCGCTCCTCCGCGCCGCATCCCCGCCGCCACCTGCAGGAATTCCGCCTTCATCCATCGCTTTTCCCGCTCCAAACCTGCAAACCCCGGCCGTGACACCCACCACTGCTCCATCCTGCTCCCGAATTCATCACCCCAGGCTTCCTAATGCGGACGGTGCCCAGGAAAATGTCACTCACCTGGGCACTGATGCTCTGCTCGGGTGTAAATTCCCTGAAATATCCAGCTGAGGATCAAGGCAGCCACTTCCAAAACCTTTTTTTTGCTCTCTCATAATCCATTCAGCTCACTCAACCACTTGACTTCAGTCACCAGAGCAACGCAGGCCACCGTTTTATCTTTGTACATATTAACTATAAAGTTTTTAAAATGAGCAATCCTTCAAGAGGCATAAACAAGAATTACAAAATCTAATTGCTTGTGAACCTTCAAATTCTCGCAATATTTTATAACGACATAAATTTGCCACTCTCTTGCACAAAGATAACACGGAGATAAAGTGTTTGAATTTGCTAATTAGCAAACATAAAACGCGGGGACGAGGTCTTAATGAAACTATTGGGATGTTCAATCAAAGGCTATGATAGCTCCTGAATTTTCATTGCCAGCACTCGGATCTTTGGGCTTTCAGCTCTTCGGGCTGCAGCCCTGGATAAAGCTCCTTACAGGTTAATATTTCCCTTCACCTGGAAAAAAAAACCAGCCCAGCACTTAAGCCATTAATGCATGGGTGATTGTGGTAATTATTTTGCACATTTTAGTGCTTTTAAACTAATAATCTTACACTCTGCCATCAGCCACGTATCTCGACTTGGAGGAGTAAAGCTTCTTAATATGAGAGCAATGAAGGAGGAATATTTTTGTCCTTTCTGTTTGTTATTCCCGGGTCTTCAGTGTTTTGTAAATAAGAGGTTTAATGTTGCTGTGGAGGTGAGTTTTCGACGCTTTCCCCCTGAGAAGTGTGGTGGTTTCACACTGAATTCTGGTTTGCCCAGTTTGGTGTAGTGGTTTGAGTGTCTACCTTCTCTTTTTTCCTCTGGGAGAAAGGATTTTGGAGAAAAAGGCAAAACAGGCCCCAACTTAAGGCAAACAGAGAGTTTATTAACACACACTAAGGAAAAAGAAGAAAAGGAGAGGGAAAGAAAAAATGAAACCTTCAAAACCCTTTTCCTCTCCACCACAAGTGTTCACTTTTCTACAAACAACAGAGACAAAACCTGTGGTTTTCAATCAGTTTCACCATTTAAACCAGCACAGAAGTCAGGCAGCAGGAGGACACTGATGGACCCACAGCAGCAGTTTCCCTGCCGCTGCTGATCCGGAATTTTGTCCTCTGGGATGTGTTTTGGGGAGGATTTACAGCAAATTCTGCCAAATTGCCTCCGAGTGTCTGTTTATCCTGCTAGAACCCGATCCCAGCCAATCTTCCTGTGGCTGGCACCCCAAAGCTGGCTCAGTGGGGCTTTGATGAGCTCTGGGAAGAGCCTGACAAGTCCCCAAATCCTGCTGGAGCCGGGCTGTCAAAGGGCCAGCACATCCCAGGAGCTGCTCATCACCCCCTGCCCCAGCTCAGCACCAGCTCAGGGGGTTTTATTCAATACCTCAGGGCCAGAGCTGGCTGTAGGGTCTGTGCAGGGCAGAGCTGTCTGGCTTTGCAGGGACACCCCCAGAAGGGTTTTTTGGTGGGATCCTGATCCCCAAACTCCCATCAGGAGCTCTGGCACCTCACACCCAGCCCTGCCTCTCCCCTGCCCCAGCAGTTTCCCAGACTTCCATCACATTTCCCTGCCATTTGGCCTCTGTCAGGAGCAGGAAATCTCCTTAACAGGGAAACCTTTAAAGGGCACAGCCTGCCCTGTGTGTGCTCTTTACCTACCAAGGGAAGATTTAATTCCCATTTTCTCCTCCTGCTCGGGTCCTCCAGAGGACGGCAGCTCCACAGCCCTGCTCTCCTCCCTTCTTATGGATTCTGTGAGGACTCTGCCACTGCAAATCCTGGAGGATTTAATATCCACTCTGTAATCTACTGGCACCAACAGGCATTATCTAACTAAACCTTAAATTGAAAACGCTCGTCTTTTCATTCTCCCCGAGCCACGCTGAAAAGGACGAGCCCCCTTATAATTTAGTCTGAGCCTAATTAAAATCCAGCAGGCAGCTCTGGCTGCTGTGACACTCAGCTGGCTGGTGGCAGGAGTGTCACAGGCGTGTCAGGACCTGTGTGGGGCTGGGACAGCAGGGCCAGGCATCTCCCAGGCAGCATTTGCTGAGTTCTGTTCTTTATTTCCTTCTGGTCAGTCAATTTTGGCTCTGTTTGGGCCATAATTTGTCACTGAGGGTGACACTGAGCTCCTTGTCCCAAGCCAGACTTTACCAACAAGGAATTTTTTCACAGTTCTGTTTGGTTCCATGGGGAATGGGAATGGAGCAGCACCCTCAGGACCTCCCAGGAATCAGGTGGGAACAACCAGGCTGGGCTAGAAAAAAAATCCAAGCTGGGATTGCAGAGGTGAGCAGGCACAATGATTATGATTTCTGGGTTTATTAAGGGCAAAAAAAAGGGTCTGAGTGCCAGCCCAGGCTGCTGTGTGCCTCAGGTTCCCACGTGGATCCTGCTCTGCAGAAATCAATCCCCACTGACACCCTGCACATGGAAAAGAGGGAATCCTAGGAATGAAAATCATGGAAAAAGGGAAAATTCTGGGGGTGAAAATTATGGAAAAAGAGGAGAAATCCTGGGGGGTGAAAATCATGGGTAAGGGGAGAAGTTCTGCGGGGGAAAATCAGGGAAAAGGGGGAAATTCTGGGGGTGAAAATCATGGAAAAGGGAAGAATCCTGGAGGATGAAAAATCATGGGAAAGGGGAAAATCCTGGGGGTGAAATTCCTCCAGGAGGTGCAAGAACAGAGCCAGAGCGGAGGCAGGGCAGGGCCAGCTGTGTGAGGAGCACATCTGGCAGGAGCAGCTGCACCTGGAACACCCCAGATGTGGGGGAACTGCCCCTGGGGGCTCCCGTCAGTGGGCACTTGGCTCCCGGCCCCAATTAATGCCACTTTTAGCACTCGGGAATCGTCTTAACCACATCCCTGAGGTGGCTGCCCCTTAGAACAGCCCAGCAGCAGCGTCGCTGTGGGATCGAGTTTCCCAGCAAATGGGAATCCCCGTTTATCAATAAAAGGGATCAGAAACACGAATAAAATTAAGTTTTCTTAAGGAAAAATGAGGGGTTTTTAAGGAAAAAAATGAGGTTTTGTTAAGGAAAAAAAATGAGGTTTTCTTAAGGAAAAAAAAAAAAAAAAAAAAAAAGGTTTTCTTAAGGAAAAGCATTTTGGAGCAAGGCAGGAGCATGAGGAAAGGAATTTTTTCCAGGGATGGAGCAGCCACAGCTTCTCTGGGCAAACTGTGCCAGGACCTCAGAGTAAAGATATCTTTTTTTTTTTTTCCTTATATCTACTCTAAAATCTCTCTCTGTTCAGGCAACCTTGGCCTATGCAAAATGTAGTTGATAATTCTAATATTTTATGTGTGGATGCTTCAGAGAGGAGATGGAATAACACACAGGCTGAAAGAAGCAGAGGAAGCCAAACAGAATAATGCATTTTCTGAGAGAGAGAAAAAAAAAAAAAAGAAGAAGTATGAGAAAATGAAAATTTTCCCCGCTGAAACACTTATTATTTGATATACTTAGAAGAAAAATAATTTCAGGCAGAAGCAATGATTGAATATTCCCAAATCCATTTGCTCCTGCTAAACGAACAGCTGCACTTGGAGGAGAGGGAAATAATCAAGAACAAAAATCTCATCCTGACATCCTCTCATGTTCAGTGGGCATGAGGGACTCCTGCCCTTCACAACTAACACAATAACTTCGTATTCCCATCACCCTGAGAAATTATTACTCCTCATTGGAACCTCTCCACATGCCCCAATTCCATCACTTCTGAGGCAGCGAGTTTGACTGGAACACAGAGAATTAAATAAAGGACAGAGAGCTGCCTTGGGCTGCTGAAATAAAAATACAAATCTGCACATCTGGAGGTGTCCAAGGCCAGCACGGACCTGGTTTAGTGAGAGATTTCTCATTGATCTGAGCCAGGACAGCAATTCTGGCTTTTACCCCGAGATAAAACTCCCTCTGTTAACTCAGGATCAAACTCCTCAACCTGCAGGAAAAACCCAACATTTCCCATCCTGAAGCAGCCAGGTTCAAAGCTGTGTTGTGATGCTTTTATTATTATTATTATTATTATTATTATTATTATTATTATTATTACTATTATTATTATTATTATAGCTGTCAGCAGCAAAGGCCATCACTTTTTGTCAGCTGCTGAGGGATAAAAGTGCCCAGGCAGCTGAGCTGTGCCCATTATTTGGATTATTTGGATTATTTTGTGGTGAAATCTTTTCATTCCGTAGATCAGAGCGTGCCCAGCCCCAGTGGCCTGGCTAATGAGGGGCAATTTGTTAAAGGAGCAATTATTTCATTAAGTAGCTCCTACTTTCCCTGGTAAAAGGAGGGGGGAAGAGCCCACAGCTCCTGCCACTTGTGACAAAGAAGAATTTCTCCTTTTCTCCTCTTCCAAACACCTAAAAAACCCACAACTTGGGGAAGTCGGGGAGCAACACAAACTGATGCACAGAAACTGGGCAGTTTTACCCCAAAAGGAACGTGGTGGCCACACTTTTGGGCGGCACCAGCAGCAGATTTCTGACCCCACAAAAAGCACAAAAGCTGCTGATCTGATATCAGGGGACAGAACCCCAAAATAAAACTGGAGTTCCTGCATTTCTTGCCCTAAAGGACTCTGCCAGTGTGGGGTGGCATTAAATTAGATGAGATTAACTGAATAACAAGCACTGGTGAAGGAATGCCAGTCAACAGAATTATGTGGAATCCCCTTTTAATTCCATGGAGTTTCCCTGGAAGGAATGATGAGAAAACTCTCCTTTGCCAGGCTTTTCTGGTTCTACTTATGAAAACACCCAAAAAACCACCAAAAAAACACCAAAAAAGCAAACAAACAACAAACAAACCAACCCAAAAAACCAAACCGAAATAAAACAAAACCAACCAAACAAAGCAAAAACAAAAAACACAAAACCCAAAAAAACCAAACCAAAATAAAACAAAACCAACTAAACAAACAAACAAACACCCCAAAACACCAAACTAAAATAAAACAAAGCCAACTAAAAAAAACGGGAAAAAAAATCAAACCACCTCCAAAAAAAATCAAAATAAAACCAAATCAACCAACCAAAAACCCCCCCAAAAACCCCCCAAAAAACCCCCAAAAAACACACACACCAAAAAGAAGCACAGCTTTTTTTCACTGCCTGATTCCTTCAACGTGGATTTTTGGTGGATTTACCCACATTTTGCACTGCTCAGACATTTCCCAGTCACTCCATGTTGGTATCCGGGTGCTCAGAGCATCCCTGGCACCTTTTTCCTCATTCCTCCTTCATGTTAAAATTAAGAGGGATTTTTCCTTCCTCTTCACTGAGCAATCCTCACCTATTCTCCTCCTGGAAAAACGAAGCCACTCCTTTGATTTTCGTGGCGTTTTTTCCCTCCTTTTCCTAAGAGACCAGGGAGATAAAACCTCCCAGTCCCAGCAGCAAATCAAGAAATCCTGCAGTACAAATAACTGAAAATATACTTTTTTTTTTTTTTATACAATACTCATCCTGCTATTTACATATTTGCTCCCAGTCTCCCCATCTAATTAGGCTCTGAATCCCACTTTCACTTTTCCTGGCAGAGAGCTCCATTGTTCCCCTGGTTTGGGGCTGACTGGAAGGCTGTGGAATAATCCCATTTATGCCTTTGGTGGGGGATGAGGCAAAAAACCTGGATCCTCCAGGGAATGTTTGCAACAGCAGAGGATGGCCCAGGTAATTTTAATTCAGTTTATACCACAGAGCCTCCAGGGCTTCAAACAGGGGGCAAAGACCAACCACAGGGGCGAATTAAATTTTGAATTTGAGATTGAAGATCTTTGTTTGAAGAACCAGGAATGAGGAAATATCAGGAGAAATTCTTGGGCACTGAAATCAAACCCACCACTGGCAAAAAAAAAAAAAAAAAATAAAAATGTGGGGATTCAAGAGGAAAACATCAGAAAAATCAGAAAACAGCAGAGGCAGGAGGAGCTTTTCCAGCAATTTCTGCAGGATTTTCCACCCAGTGAGAGCTGGAGTTTGCTGCTGCTCCATGTGAGGGACGGAGCCAATTCTCCTGAATTTGGGCACTTTGGCCAAACTGGAGCAAATGTGGCTGGGAGAGAGGATGGGCTGGCCCAGGAACAGCCTGGGAACCTCCATCCCCATCCAGGCCCATGGGGTGAGGGAATTCAGGCACAGGAGGAAGGTTTGGATGTGGGGTTTATAACAACTCTGGCAAGGAGCAGCAGCAGTTCTTTGTTTGGGCTTTTCCCCTTCAGTCTGGAACCCCAAAAACTCAGCTCAGTCCCAACCCATCCCTCCCAAAAACTCAGTTTGTCGCTGTCTGTCCCCCAGTCAGGCTTAGTGCTGTGAAACCCTGGGAGGGAAATGATTTTTGGATTTAAGTGACTTGGGTTTGGCTAAGGGCAAAGGGGAAGGAAGAAGCTGTGAGCAGACAGCAGGGAAAGGAAACCACCTGGAAAGATGGGAATTGGGAATTTTATCCTCATTGCCTCTTCCCTGGCCCGTGGAGGGAGGACAACAGCTCCTGGGCCAGCAGGAAAATCCCTCTGCCATCCTCCCACTGAGACCTGTGGGATCACCTGAGCCTTTATCAGGTGCTCTGCCACCTTTGGAAATTCTCTTTGTGCCCACAGCAGGGTCAGGAGCCACCCCCGGGGCTGAGGTTTGTGCTGCTGGCACCGAGGTGCCATCCTGCCCTTTTGCTGTGTCAGAAATAAACCTCAGCTCAGGATTTATCTGCTCGTGGTTAATGCCTCAGAAAAGCAGCCAAGAAAGAGCCCTGATGTGCTGTGGGCTGGCCCAAGGGGAGCTGAGAGCTAAAGGCAGCTGAAAGCCAGAGAAATTCTGGCTCCTGAGCCTAAACTCTATTTATTTTGTGAAATTTGGTACCCAAATCACTTTGATTTTCAAGGTATGAGATGCTCCAGGGCTGTGCATCAGCTCAAGAGACCCCAAATCATTTCCACATTGGAGTTGTCACTTGGCACACAAAGTTTGGGCTGCACCAACCCAAACCTGGGCTTTGGTGATCTCTGCCCAAAGAATTGCTCAGAAAACTCTCTGAAAACCTGGGGAGGTTCTGGTGGGCAGAGAAATCCTCTCTGTTCCTGCTTTTCTTACCAATTTAAAGTTCACTTCTTGCCCCGCAAATCTCTCTGAATTATTCTGACCAGGGAGGGATGGGATGATCCTTGCTCAGTCTTTCCTCTGTCCTGGGAATTCTGTTCCCAATTATCCGCCTTTTTCCCCATAAATTGGGATCTTGCTGACCCCTAAACAAGGCAAAAAAAAAGTTCCACACTGTAGGAATCCTTGTTAATTTTGGGGATTGTGGGGCACAGAGCCCTGAAATCCTGACCTCCTCTCCCACCGAGGGGGATTGTAAAGGAGACAGCAGCATTAATTATTGATCCCCAAATGGAATTAATAAAGAAAGAACATTCACTACAGCTGATAAAATGTTCTGTGCCAGATCCTTATCCCCGAGTCGGCGGCAGGAACGAGGCAGCAGTGACAAACAAGATGTGAATCTTCATTTTTCCCCAAGGGAGAAAAAGAAAAAAAAAAATCAAAAAATCCAGGAGCTGCTGAGGACACGGAGTGAGTTTCCATGAGGAAATCAAATTTGGGATCAGGAGATGCTGTGCAGGCCCTGCTACTGCTGGGACAATCATCCCCATCTCCCCTGAGAATTTGGGATTTGGGGAGTTTTGTGCTGTGCTGAGCTTCCACGAGGAGCTGCCTCTCCCCTCAAGTGAACAGCAAAAACCTCTGGGAATATTATCACAATTCAAGGCTTCCCTGATTTTCTCCCTGTTGGGTGTAAGGTGGTTCCTCATGTCCACAGTGGTGGAATTTGGCTTGGGTGCAGAGCTGCTTCCCAAGGATCCCAGAGGATTTTCTCCACTCTGACACAATTTTCCCCCCTTATTTGTGATGTGCACTCACATAAATCCTGCCAGGCTGCATGAATCTACATGGATCAACACCTTCAGTATTAGGAAAGCTCTGATCAGCAGGAAAAAAACAAAACAAAACAACCCCCCCAAAAAGCATCCCAAAAAACCAAAACCAAACAAAAATCCCAAAACCAAAACAAAACCACAAAAAACCCAAACCAACTACAAAAAAAACCCCAAAAACCAAAAAAACCCCCAAAAACCCCAAACCTCCCCCCCTAAAACAAACAAACAAACAAACAAAACAAACAAAAAAAACCCCAAAAAACAAAACCAAAAAACCAACCAAAAACACATAATAAAAAAAAACCCACAACAGATTAAAGGTAAAGGACTTGCAGCAACTTTGTGCAATTCCTGGAGTTTTGTTACACCTGATGGAAGAACACAAAGATTCTCTCCTTTGCCTCGAGTCAGGATGTTTTATGACCTACCTGTATTTATTTGGAGCCCCAAACTCACCTGCACCACCAGCTCCCAACTTCCTAAAGCCCATCCCAGATAACTCCTGGCCAGGAATAATAATAATAGTAATAATAATGATAATAATAATAGTAATAATAATAATAATGATAATAATTCCAATTTTTCCTTATCCCAGTCCATCAAACCTCCTGAAAAACTGCTTTTTTGGGACACCCCACCTGTCCTTATTTCACTTTTCTCCTGGAATTGCTCTTCCCTCCCTTCCCCAGCACAGAAACCTTGGAGAGCACCACTGGAGGGCCCACAAGTTGTTTGAAGGAGTCCATCGTCTATTTGCCACCCCCCGGAGTTAAAATATAATGAGCTCCATAAATAATAAATAAATCAGCAATTCTTTTTCATGTCTTTTGGAAAGGCTGTTCTCTAAGGCTACACGGCTTTTTTGGAATTTTTAATGGCACTGCAAGGGGAGTGGGGGGGAGCCAGAAAGAGTTTTTTATTTTCCTTTTTGATTTTAAAGATAAGCACATGATTCGTGGAGGTGAAGCTTTAAGAAAAGCCCAAAAGAAAAAAAAAAAAATTAAGGAAATCTGATTAAATCATCTTTTTTCTTTTTTTTTCAGTTCAGTGAAAAGACAGTGGGGGAAAAGTGGACTAAGTTTTGCTTGGAACCTCCGAAGAGAAAAACATTTCCTCCCACCAGACAAACAGAAAGAGCTTTTTTGGTGCATCTCCACATGGTAATTTGAACAACTCCTCTACATTAACACAGCCTCTGAGAGGATGAGCTCAGTGTCTGACACATCCCCAAAAAGGAACGCACTAAATGGGGAAGAGGAGATTGAGCTGTGCTCATTTATTTGGGATTTTTGTTGTTGTTGTTGTTTTTTGGTGTTGGGACAACTGTTCAGATTGTCTTTAGGATATTAATAATATTATTGTATTAATTATATACTATATAATGAATATATGGTATATAATAATTATGTAATGCTATGTTATGTTAGATATATTGTATTATATTGTTTTATATTATACTATATATTATATTATATTATATAATATATTCTATATAGTATTGTATTGTATTATATTGTATTATATTGTATTGTATTATTTTATGCTATATTATGTTATGTAACTCACACAGACCTTGATATTTCCACTGACTCTGCTTCCATCTCTCACCCCAGAGAAAACCCCAAATCCAAAACCTGGAGGGGTTTGCGTAGGAAAACATCCCCCAAATTTCTTCAGCCACCCCTGATCCAGCAGAGTTTTATTTCACTTCTGTTTTCCCCAAGAATCAGAGCAAACCCCACAGGACAATATCGATATAATCAAAGTGATTAAATGGCCACAGAGGACGGCCAAAGGGAGCCAGTGACGGAACAAAAGCGAGGGCAGGGGATTATTTTTTAATTTGTTTTGTTCTTCTGTCATTCCTTATCCATTTCCCCTCCAAATAAAATAGAAGTGGAACAGAATTTTCGGGCATTGCCAAGGAAAAACAGGTTTTAGTTGAGCCTAAATAGAATAAAATCTCTTGGAGAAAAATCTCTTTTCTTGAGGCGGTGGGAATTACACCCTGAAGTCGTGACCCCAGGAAGGGGTGTCCAAGTTTCCTGTCAGTCAGAGTTTAGCTGCTTAATTACCTGTCTAATTACCTGGCCATTGCCTGTCTAATTACCTGTCTAATTAGCTGTACCACTCTGGCAGGAGTGGCTGCTGGGCTGGATGATGTGGGCAACAATTCTCCTGTTGCACGTGGAAATCCCAGAGCTGGGGCTCCACTCACACTGGAAAAAGCTCAAAACCAGCACAGGATGAGCAGAGCACCTGAGACCTCCCCAAAACTCCCCCACAAAACCCTAATTAAGGAATTTTTATTTTTTTTTTTTTTTTTTTAGTGCTTCCTCATACCTGGATGAGACCTCGAGCCTATTTTTGTGGGATGAATCATTTCCTGCCGGTTTGGGAAAACCTGAGGTTTGCTTTGAAGGCTGGGAGGGTTTCCTTTCTGCAGAGCTGGCAAGGGGGGATTTGTCTCAAATCGAGCTGTGTCTCAGTTTTGGGTTGGCAGGAAGGTTCTTCCACAGCGATCCCGGCTCAGAGCAGCTGCAGAGCTGAACAAACTTTGGGAAAAATCCCATTTTTGGGGGAGGGAGGTCAGCGTCTCCTCCTCTGTGCCAGCAGCCCCCCTTGGTCTCGCTTTAAATATCTCCCATTACTCCTCTGAGATGGTCCCCAGAGGCCAGACGAGAAAATAGGAATGGAAGGAAGATTAAAATGCTGATGTAGAGCTGCTAATGCCCCTCAGGAGTTACACAAACATCCACTTGGAACGGGGCCCATCTGGATAACAGCGAGAATTGCTCAGGAACAAACCCTGAAGGTTATTAGAGCTGGTATTTTCTTTACTTTCAGCCGATTTCCTGGCCTGGAGACCACCTCAGATCTCTGGCAGTGGTCACAGGGCTTCGGGCAGGTGAAGGGAACTCTGGGTTTGGGGTTAAGGTAAAAGGAACCCTGGATTTGGGGTCCAGGTGAACGGAACGTTGGATTTGGGGTCCAGGCGAAAAGAACCCTGAATTTGGGGTTCAGGTGAAAAGAACGTTGGATTTGGGGTCCAGGCAAAAGGAACATTGGATTTGGGGTTCAGGTGAAAAGAAGGTTGGATTTGGGGTCCAGGCGAAAGGAACCCTGGATTTGGGGATTTTCTGAACCGCTGATGGGTTGGGAGAGCTCCGGGTGCTCTTGGTGCAGCCCCCTCACCTCCCTGGACCTGCCAGGGAAGGATCAAGTGAGGAATTCAAAGCCATTTTTAGGAAGGGCTGGACCAAACCCGTGCAATGACATGGAGAGCTCATCCGGGAGAACTTGGCTTTCACCTTAAAAAAGCATCAAAAATAAAGGACAAGGCTGAGCTGGGGTTTATTCCTCCTGGCTGGGCCGTGCTCCACGGCCCCTTGCTGGCACTGCATTCATTGTTTCTGCTTCTTCAGCCTCCCTTCCAAGGAAAGGGGGGCTGGGAGCTGAAGAAAGCCTCGGATGCCTTGGCAACCTGTTTTATCTCCCCTTTGATCCCTCCCCGGCCTGCTGCAGCATCAATACCCTCTTTGATCCTCGCCTTTCTTGCCTCTCCCCATTATCTGTCCTTCCCTCGGCAGGAACTCGCTGATTTCCCACTAATTCCCCCTCTCCACATCCTCCTGGATTTCTCCTCAGCCTGCCAGGTTCGTCCTCATCAGTGCCCACAGCACTTTTGGCCTCTCATTTTCTGTGTTCCTGGATCAATCTCAGGTTCAGCCCCTCACTTGTGGGTACTCGCTGTAGCCCTGGTTTGTGCCTGAGGTGTTTTGGCTTTCTGAAATCCTTTTCCCAGGGAATTTTCTGTCAACAGGAGAAATGTTTTTGTAGCTGTAACTTTGTTATTCATTCCTTTCCCCAGGAGGGACTTCTTGATGTCCCTCTGCTCTGACCAATGGCAGTGAAGAGGTTTGTCTCTGTGTCACCAATCACATTGGGCTGTGTGAAATGGTATAAAAGGGAGACACAGCCCAAAAATCAAGGAGTCATTTTCAGCCTTCTGAATCTCAGAGTCTGTGTCCTTGTGGTGTAAAACAGCGTCAACTCACAACCCTCAGCCTCCAAAATCAGGGTTTACACACAGCCTTGAGTTTAATTCACGGAAATTCTGGATCCTTAAATCTCCTCAGCTGCCCATTACTGCCCGGAGCATCGGCTCCACTCCCAGCAGCAGGTGTAGGGAAAACATCCCAAACTTTTCATTTAACCCAATCCAGCAGGGTTTTGAAGGCTAAAAGTGTTGTTGTTTTTTTCTGGGAAGGCACGACAAGGAGGAGAGATTTCCTGGGAGGAATCTTTTTATTTTTCCTCTGATAAAATAATAATAATGATAAAAAAAAAGCCTGGTGCCCTAAACTCCCTGAAAGGGTCAGGCTGCTTTCCAAAAAGAGCCTTTTAGGTGCTGAGAGGTGTGAGGAGAAGAAGAAGAACTGGCATCTCTCTGTTCTCAGGCTGAGGCTCCTGGCCTCACCTCCAGCTCTCTCAGAGTTCTTCTCCTTGTCAGTTAAGGATGTTCTCAACATTGAAATGAAATTCTGTCTCAACCCCATCTGGACACGAGGATTTGAGGGCCAGGGGAGCACAGGGACAACCAGGAAATCCTCCATCCTCACCCCGGGGACAATCCCTGCTTCCCACCCTTCCACAGGGAGGTGTGGGATGGGTTTGCTGGGGAGGGCTGCAGGCACTGCTGTCACCACTGCTGTCCCCTGCTGTCACCACCGGTGTCCCTGGCTGTCACCACGGGTGTCCCCGGCTGTCACACACCCTGGCAGCCCGCACATCCCCTCTGCTGACAGCGCTGGGGAGCTCAGAGGCATGGCAGAGCCCCGGGCACCTTCCCTGCCCCACATCCCTGTGTTATCCCTGGGAGCCAGGAGAGGCACAGAAAACTGCTCCGGGAAGGAGGGGAAATCCAGCAGAGCAGGGCAGAGCTGGTCACCAGCACGAGGAGAACAAGAACAAGCTCTGAGAGGCAAATTCTCCCTCTGAGCAGCAGCTAAAAGTCGCGTTTCTATTGTTAAGAGTATTAATCCACAAACGGCAGAGGTTTGTGTCTAAAAAGGAGACAGAGGAGTTTTTGACTTAATTCCAGTAAAGGGAGAGGTCAGGGGGCATTTCCCCTGGGGTTTCTCCAAATTTTAGAACATTCAGCCTCCTGTTTATCCCAATTTCCCTCTCTTTCCCCATGGGCTATTTGAGAGTCACAGACTGCCCGGAGTGCCTAACACCTAAAATTCTCCTTTAATGTATAACCCCCCTTTTAATTTTCCATTCTTATGGATTTTATGGGTTTCCCCCATCGTTTCTTTCATCTTTCAATATCCAGTTTCATTTCTCAGCAAACCCGCAGTTTGTTTGTAAAGGCAAATATCTCCTTTTCCGTTCATCAATCAGTGGAATCCTTCCCATTGTTTCTTTTATCTCTCAGCGCTGGTTTTATCTCCCAGCAGACCCAGAGTTTGTTTGTAAAGACAAGTCTGTCATTCCTCTCACTCCGGACTCTAAAAGAGCTCCAAAATGCCACGGAAATGATAAAATAAAGTGTCTGAGGGCTTGGCAGTGCCTGCTGCTGGGTGAGACATCAATAACTCAGCAGCCAAGAGGCAAAGGGAGGATAGGAAAGGAGTAAAGCAAAGCAGCTGCTCCTTTCAGCTTGGCTGGAGGACCAACTTCACACCAACGCTTCAGTTTTCAACTGGAATTAAACTGCAGGGAAAGCCGGGCTCCTGGGGGCTGGGTGGGATCTATCCCATAGGCAGGATAAATGTGGGATAAATGTGGGATAAACAGGAGGCTGTGTCCTCCCAAAATCTGAGACACCCCAGGGGAAATGCCCCATGGCCTCTCTCTTTATTGGAATAAAGGAAAGGACTCCTCTGTCTCTTTTTTGGACATAAACCTCTGGCGTTTGTGGATTAATTTTCCTAACAAGAGGAGCGACCTGCAAATGTGCACGAAGCCAAATCCTCGTTCCCCTTCAGGGCTCTCCTGGAAACACCTTTGCAGAAGGAACCAGTGAAGCAGCAGCTTTTCCTGGGGCTGCATCTGTGGCCCATCACGATAAACCATCCCCTGCTCCTCGCCTCGTTGCTGTCTGTGCTCACTCTCTGTGTCCTGGCACGTTTGATTTCAGCTGTCTGAGGGGAAGGACCATCATTCTACAGCGTCCTCATTCCTCTCAGTCCTACACCTGAAGCTCCTGAGCAAAAAGTGAAAGGATTCTCTCGTTTACAGCAGCAGTCTCATTATAAAACATCATCAGCTCCATCAAAACATCAGCAGCTCTGGCGGTGCCGGGCTGTAAATGGGTCCCAAATCTCTGGATTCAGATTTCTCCCCTTGCTCACGCATCAGTGGCCACTGGGAATGGGATAAGTGACATTATTACACCCAAAACTCTCCTATTTAATCCCTTTTGGCCACTGGGAAAGGGACAAGTGACATTATTACACCCAAAACTCTCCTGTTTAATCCCTTTTGGCCACTGGGAAAGGGACAAGTGACATTATTACACCCAAAATTCTGCCTTTAATCCCTTTTGGCCACTAGGAATGGGATGAGTGACATTATTACACCCAAATTTCTCCTGTTTAATCCCTTTTGGCCATTGGGAAAGGGACAAGTGACATTATTACACCCCAAATCCTCCTGTTTAATCCCTTTTGGCCACTAGGAATGGGATGAGTGACATTATTACACCCAAAATTCTTCTGTTTAATCCATTTTGGCCACTGGGAAGGGGACAAGTGACATTATTACACCCCAAATCCTCCTGTTTAATCCCTTTTGGCTCCATGCAGGAAACAACTGCGATTCCAGAGGAATTCCTGGAAAACTGGAGCAGCTCCCAGGCACCTGTGGAAGCTTTGATCACAGGTTTTTGACTCAGCAAGGACAGGGTCCTGGGGAGGACGTGGGATGTGAATTCAGGCACATTCCGTGTGGAATCACCGATGGGGCAGGAGCCAGGAGAGCCAATCCCAGCCTTTCCCAGAGAAATATTTCCCTTTTATTCCCCCTTTCTCCAGGTCAAGAGCTCAGCTGGGTGCACGGGGAGCTGATTGCTGCAATTAACCGGTGTGTAATTAGTGACCACAGGCTGCTGCTGGCCCCTGGGATCCAATAACCACCCATGGATCAAATCCAGCCTTTTCCCACCCTGTGTTTATGGCTCAGAGCCGTGAGTGATCCTCCAAACTCTGGTTTTGCCGCTCTCTTTTGAGGACACGCCAAGAGCTGATTGGTCTCTGCCCTGTCCAGGTCACAAAGGCCACAAAAAAATGGAGCAACTCTTCCTCAAATCCACCCCGCAGCTCCTGCTCTTTTCATTTATCCCACTTTGCTTTATTTATTTTTTATTTTTTTTTTATGATGTGGACAAGGGTTTCATTTGCTGATGCCACGGGAATCGATAGGAAATGAAAAATCCTCTGTGGCTCAGCAGCTGATTCCCAATCTTTTACCTGAGTTACTGCATCGATCCTTGGGAAGAAAAAAAAAAGCAATTGCAAATAAAAATACAAGACAATTAAATGCTGGGCAATTAGCACTAAGCCTCAAGGAAAAAAAATACTTAAATATAAAGAGGAGAGCTCAGTAATCTGCTTTAATTCCTATTTTTTTGGAGGATATCAATCCTGATGTTAGGGAGAAGAAAGGTTTTTCTTGGGAGATTTTTCCCCAGGAAGAAACATTTGCAGTTATCCACTGGTGACTTCCTCTCCATTGTCTGGAGCCGTTTATTTGGGGATTAAATACGTTTTTTTACAATGTACACTGATAAATCGATGGCTGGATCCTCTGTGGTTGTCTTCCTGGGAAGAACCCGAGGCTTGAACACGAATTATCTCATCAAAAACCTGGAATAACCCCATTGGCTTCAATGGGAATGGTGAAATTGGGGATCAGTTCCTGCAGGGAGTCCTTCCAGCCTGGGATATGCGTCCAGGACAGGATGTTTTAGTCGGAATTAAAAGGATCTCTAAAATAAAATCCCACTGGGAGCAGCACAAGAAAACAGGGAGCACTTGGAATTCTCTTTGGAGCGATGAGAACACCCCTGCCAAAAAAACCCCAAAAAACCAAAAAACAATCCCAAACCAGTTGAAATTAGTTCATAAATCTTTTATCATTAAGGATTTATGGATGTGGACAGGGAAGAGAAAGGGCCAGAGAAGGGAAAATTGGATTTAATGCCTGGAAAAAGAGCAAGGCAAAAGGTGGAGATGGTTTGGGATAGGGCAGGATTAACCCTCAGGCTGTGCCTGGGAACACACTGAGCCGGTGTTCTCCATGGAAAACCTGGAGCAGGGCTGTTTGTAGGGATTCACTCCCCATCTCTGAGTCCCTGTGAGGGTGACAGCGACCTCTCAAATCCCCAGCTGAGACGGAGAATCCAACAGAGCATCGATCCCAGTCCAGGAGATGCTCATGGACAGGATTTCCTGGACTCACAGCCACAGGCAGGGAGCTGGAATCACTCCGTGGAATCAGCCCTGGAATGTTCATTGAAGTTTTTAAAGTTAAAACCCTGCTCAGGACAGGCCTTTGCGGCAGCCCTGAGAGTGGGAACGGTGCGGACACTGCAAAGGCTTCTGTGTTAGGAGAGATTAAAACAATCCCGAGTAGGTTAGTTCATGGAGGAGAGGAATAAAAAGTCGTGTGTGAGGTGATAAATGGCACGGGGGCGGTCAACTGCAGGCTCCTGCGTTCCCTTTCCACAATCAAGGGATGCAATGGCGTTAAAAGAGGATTCATTTGGAGCCGAGAAAAGGAAATACTCTTTTCACAGGCAGAGCAATTAGTGGTGGTCCAGCACAGAGAGAGAATTGTCCCAAATGAGGAACATCCCCAGAGGCACAACGTCTCCAGCCCTTCAGGATAAAGGATTTGATTCGATACAGAGTCATCTTTTGGAGAGAAGCTCAGAAAAGTTGCCCCAAAGACTCACTTTCCTCCCAGAGGGACTTTTCCCTGTCCACAGCAGTTTTTGATGGAAAGGAATGACTTGGGATAATTTCTTGCCTGGCCACAGTGGCACTGGCAGCCTCAAACTGCAGCTCTGGGTGGTGGCGCCCAGCAGGGGCAATGGGGTGACAGCAACAGAGGGAAAAATGTCCTCAGCTCGTTTCAGAATGAAAAGATCCAGCCTAACAGCCAAGAGAACCTCTGCCAGGAAAAAAAAAAAATAAATGAGTAATTACAATGAATTAAAGGCCATTTGAAGGATTTTTACCTTCTTCAAGTTCAGTAGCAGCAAGACCCAGCCTCAGTTCGGGGTATCAGGTGAGACTTCCCCAGCACATCCACTACAAAAATACGATTTCATCAAGTCCCACAATGGTTTGAGTTGGAAGAAACCTCAAAGTTCATCCAGTTCCAACCTTTCTGCTGTCCCAGGTTGCTCCAAGCTGGCCTTGGACACTTCCAGGGATGGAGCAGCCGCAGCTTCTCTGTGCCAGGGCCTCACCATCCTTTTTCTGAAATATTCCTTCCCAATCTCCCACCTAAATCGAATTTCTCCAGCGCTATTTATTAGCAGAACAAGCTCCTTTTATGCTGGAAATTGTGTGTTCACATGGGGAGATAAATGCTGCTGAAAAGCCCCTGTGATCTCCACTGGAATTAAAAGTAACAAACAAATGTAGGCAATGAAAGAAAATGGATAAAAGCTCTCGAGATAAGAAGTGTCCAGAGGCTCTTCATGTTGGTTTAGGTTGGGGATTTTTTTTTATTTTTTGGTTTTAAAGAATCACAGTAAATTGATTGCTTAAAAAAAAAAAAATTAAAAAAAAAAAAAAAAAAAAAATAAAGTGTCTTTGACACCGTTTTTAAGCAGAAAACCAAATCTGAGCTGGATGATCAGGAAAATTTATCCAGGATATGATTTATGCTCATCCAATCAGGGATTTAAAACACGCCACAGATAAGAATCAAAGCTGCTCCAAATACTCTTCCCAGACACCCAAAAGTGACGAGTTTAGGCCAAGATGCTCGGGAGAAACTCTTTTTTGGAATCTGTTGTTGCCAACACACACACACACACACACACACACACACGTCTGAGAAAGTTGCAATCACAGAGTATTCACAGCGAGCAAAGTGTGTGAAACTGCCACTAAAAAAAATTTCATTTCCAATCAACTGAATGAGCAGCTGAATGGGGCCTGTTTTCCATTTGAAAAATGTCATTCATCCCCGAGCAAATGATGTTGGGAAATTGTGCTAATTTTTACCGGAGAGGGATAAAAGAATATTGACAATGATGAGGTGTTCTGCTTTGGCAGTTTTGGAATAATTCCGCTGCTGCGCCTTTGGGAGATGATTTAAATAAATTGCAGTTTATCATGTGAGAGGTTACAAACACCAGCACTGAAGCAGAAACCTGCTCCCTTTTGAAAGCTGACCAAGTTTCACCTAAAAACAGTCGAGGGTTTGTTGGGGTTTTTTTTCCCATTTTTTTTTTTTTTAATCTGCTCTTGTTAAATCACTGCTTATGAAAACCTCCTCGTGTCTGAGCTAAATGTATGCATGAACCCATCTGTTGGGTCCTTTTATAGCTGAGAGGAGCTGACATGGGCTGGGACCTGCAAAAAGCCATCACCAGGGCTGGCTGCAGGGGGAATCCATCCTGGGAGAGGTTCTCAAAGGGATTTTGCTTCGAAAATTCCCAATATTTTTGGACAAATCTCCCTTCCTCCGCTTTGAAATGCTGAGACAAAATTCAAGGGATGCTTTGAGTGTTTGAGTTGCTCGTGCTGGGCTGTTCTGCAGCCTTTAACCTACAAAATGTGATATTTACACTAAAAAATGTGCTGTTTTTCCTGACCTAAATAGCCAGTGTGGCCAAATGCTTCACGGGAAGAGACTGACTTGGCTCAGTCTTTAGTATTAAATAACTGCGGGTTGGGAATCCTGCTCTCCCATTTTTCTGTATTTTTCCCTTTTTTTTCCTGAGCTTTTCCTTCCTCTCCTCCTGCCCTGAGGATGCACAGCCCCTTCAAAGGTACAGAGGGAGGTTTTGAGAAAAAAACAACCTTTGAGAAGTGACAAAAATGCTGAGTGAAAAGGACAGAACCAGCTGGGAACAAATTCCCCCAGCAGAGATTGGGGCTGATCCCTCCCGGGTCTCTGAATTCAGCCCCTGGGGAAGGGAGAAGAAAAAAGTCCCTGCCTGGTGACATTTCCTGTCTCTAAGGCCATCTGTGGCCACCCAAAGTTCGTGTGGCATCATCTGGGAGGTGTCACAGTGCCAGGGAATATTCCCAAAGGCGGTTTGCCAGGCCGGAAACTCCGAGAGGAAAAACTCAGAACATCCAAATTAAAAGGTGGAGGTGCAGAGAGACGTGTCCTGATGTCCCTCTCCTTGTGACGACACCTTCAGCCTTGCAGAGATAAGGGAACGGGATTGTTTTTAGGAAAAGGAGTAGAAAATCTCAGTTCTGCAGCGCAGTGGGATTGGGAGAAGGAGGAAACAAAAAAAAATGGAGCTGAATTTTGCAGAATTCAGGCAAAACTTGGGCATTTATGGAGCAAAGGATGTGCTGGGAAGGTGCTGAGCTGCGAGGGGATCCTGGGGAGGGGCTGGGGTGGTTGGGATGAGTGGCAGCAGCAAAGCGGAGGAAGGAAAGAGCCACACCAAGGTGTGAATCCATCCCACACGCCCCGCCAGTCCCGCTCGTTTCCTCCCGAAATAGGCTCCAAACGCTGTGAATCACCCAATTCCTGGTTTAATTCACAAAGTTATTCAAGACAGGGAGAACAACAGAGGAGCGGCTGTGCTGGTGAGATACCCCAGGACCCAGATATTGAACACGGCTTTAGAGCAAATTAAACTTTTTTTTCCCCTTTCCTCCCTGACAAGGATCTCCAAACAGCAGAGTGGCAGGAAATAAAAGCGTTTAGCAACACCTCAGTGGTTGTTTTTTCCCAGCCAGCTGCTCGAGCAGGGGTTTGATCTGCCCAGAGGTTACGGCTGACTGGTTGTGCTAATGTCATCTCCAAAAAAAAAAAAAAAAAAAAAAAAAACAACCAAAAAAAACCTCATCAAAGCAGCTCTTCTGGAAAGCACAAACATCCATTTATCCTCCTCCTGGTGCCGTGGAATGGCCTGGCTGGAAAGGACCTCAGAGGTTTCCTTGTTGAAGGGACAATTTCCGCTGCCCCAGGTTGCTCCAAACCCTTCCAGGGATGGGGAATCCTTTGGGAAATCCACTCTGGGTCCTCTACACCCTCACAGGGGAAGGATTCCTCCCCACTATCCCAGCTAAAAACTCCAGTTTGGATGGTGGGGAGCTGAGGATAGTGAGGGAAGCCTTCCTCCATCCCTGAGGGATGGATGGAGGGATGGAGGGATGGGGAGCTGATGATGAGGGAAGCCTTCCTCCCTCCCTGAGGGATGGATGGATGGAGGGATGGATGGATGGAGGGATGGAGGGATGCAGGGATGGAGGGAGGGATGGGGAGCTGAGGATGAGGGAAGCCTTCCTCCCTCCCCGAGGGCAGTCTGGCCGCAGCTCTGGGGGCTCCCCTGGGTTCCAGTCCCCTCTGGCATCTCCCCAGGACGGGGACGAGGCTCAGCCTTGCTGCCTGCACAGGATCTCCGTGCCGAGGGATGACTCCGTGCCAACGATGCCTTGACAAAGTCCCTGCCAAAAGGCAGGAATTCCCATCCAGCAGCTGGATTTCCACGGGGATCCCCGGGATTTGACTCAGGCAAAGTGCTGGGGAGGCCGCTTGGAGTTGCTGCTTCTCTGCACGGGCTCATTAATTAAGGATTCATCTCAAAGCATCCCACGGCTCTCTCCCGTGGTGCCAGGGCTGTTCAGAGCTGCTGCTCTTCCAGAGCTCTTCCCAAACTCCCAGAGTCGGCAGCAGCTGCTCCAAAAGGAGCTGGGATGTGGGAGAGCAGCTCCAGCACGTCGTGGTGCTGCAGCAAATCTGCTTTGTCCTGCTGCCATCGTTCCCCTCTGACGGATCAAACAGCGGCAGCAGCAGCTCTGAGCACTGCGGGGGCTTTTTTTGGGAATGTTTGGTTCATTCAGAGGCTGAGTCACGCCGGGGAGAGGCAGCTCTGCTTCTGGGGATGAAGGAGGTGGGGAGGAAGAAAGGGGGAGGCAGAAAATATCACCTTAAAAAGAGCATTTCAGGCCATAAAAAAAGCAGCGCAATTTTCCGTGATGGTGCTCCATTTAGGATTATACGCTGAGGTAAAAATAAGTCCCCTAAATACCAGACTGGGGCATTTACAGCCGGGGTTTGGAGATACAGATCCCCAGAGCGAGGCAAATCTTCATCTGCCAGAATTCCCAGCACAGAATCTGCACTCCTCGATTTTCCTCTCAGTGCTGCTCTTTTTTTCCGAAGCCCTCTCACACACAAAAATCAGACTTTTGGATTTAATTTTGGGATAGTCAAGGATCTCTCCCACCTCTCCTACAGCAGGCATGAATCTTTTTTGCTGCTTTCCCCCCTCTTTCCTGCAGGAAAATTGGCTGCAAACCCAAAAACACCCGTGGTGTCACCTGGGTGGGACTTTCAGGCATCAGGGGCTTGGACATTCCTGCTCTCAACTTCTTTCCTTCCTGTCCATAGCAAGAAATTTCCACTTATCCAGCATTTCCCTGCCTCTCTCCTCTTCAAACTGTCAGACAGATGCTGCTAGGAGTGAATTCTTAAAAAAAAAAAAAAAAAAAAGCCTCAAAAAACCAGCCCAGTTTCTTCATTTTCTGAAGATTTGAGCTTAATTAGGCTGGTTCAGCACCTGTCTTGATGACACGTGAAGGAAATTAATGGGACCAGCAGCCATTCCAGACCTTCCCGTGGCCTGTGGGAGCTTCCAATTACTTCCAGGCTTGGGTTATGTCAGGGAGAAGAAGAAAGGACTTTAATTATTGACCCTGCTGTGCTGGGGGATGGCAGGAAAATGGAGATTTGGCTGCACCATGTGATCAGCAAAGGCTGTCATGAGCTCAGATTCCAGGTGTGGCACCTTCCAAAAAAATCACGGGATTTTGATGGGCACCTGGGTGTAGCCCTGGTTTCATGCCTGAGGTGTTCTGGTTTTCTCAAATTCTTTTCCTAAGAAATTTTCTGTAAAAAAGAGAAAGATTTTTGTGAACTGTACCAATGTTCATTCCTTTCCCCAGGAGGGACTTCTTCTTGATGTCCCTCTGCTCTGACCAATGGCAGTGAAGAGGTTTGTCTCTGTGTCACCAATCACATTGGGCTGTGTGAAATGGTATAAAAGGGAGACACATCCCAAAAATAAAAGAGTTAATAACAAAGTTACAGTTTACAAAAACATTTCTCCTGTTCACAGAAAATTCCTTGGGAAAAGAATGTCAGAAAATCAAAACACCTCAGGCACAGAACCAGGACTGCACCTGGGGAAGTTTTTTGGGAGGTGTTTGGCTGCTGATGAACCAAGGCCGAAAGGGAAGGGATTTGTCAAATGTCCCTGAGGACAGGGCTGTATTCCCTAGGGAGAGGGCTGTGTTCCCTGAGGTCAGGGCCGTGTTCCCTAAGGACAGGGCTGTATTCCCTGAGGTCAGGGCCGTGTTCCCTAAGGACAGGGCTGTATTCCCTGAGGACAGGGCCGTGTTCCCTGGGGACAGGGCTGTATTCCATAAGGACAGGGCTGTATTCCCTAAGGACAGGGCTGTGTTCCCTAAGGACAGGGCTGTGTTCCCTGAGGACAGGGCTGTATTCCCTAAGGACAGGGCTGTATTCCCTAAGGACAGGGCTGTGTTCCCTAAGGACAGGGCTGTATTCCCTGAGGACAGGGCTGCATTCCCTAAGGACAGGACTGTGTTCCCTGGGGACAGGGCTGTGTTCCCTGAGGTCAGGGCTGCATTCCCAGCACCCAGGGTCCCCTGGAGCTGTCCCCCTGCAGGGCAGCCCAGCCCGGGGAGGGGCCCTGGCTCCCAGCCCTGCCTCTGTCGTGCCTCACATTCCCCAGGGCTGTCACAGCTCCAGCCTGGCTGCGTGGGCTGGCCCATATGGAGCCGTGGAGGGAGATACCAAACATCCACCCAGCGCTGCATTTAGCAGGACTCAGCCTCTCCTTCCCCTTCCCTGCCCCAGCTATTTCCCTGTGGCAGCTCACGGTGTCACAGCCCCATTCCCCACTCTGCTGGAGCACAGGACACTTAAAACCAAGACTGTGGTCATCACCCATCTGCACCAACTTCATCCTGCACACAAAAAGCTCCACAGGTCCAAGCCTTGTACTTCAATTATTATCTCCAAATGTGGCCAGCAGCTTCTCTCAAAGCTCTGCAGGAAGGTGGAGATGAGACCATTTCCCATTTTCCTGAATCCCAGGTTTGTTTGGGTTGGAAGGGATCTGAAAATTCATCTCATTCCAATCCCCCCTGCCATGATCAGGGACACCTCAACCAGGATTCTCCATTCCTTACCCATGAACGCTCCCAGGGATGGGGCAGATTCCTCCTTGATCTATTGATAATAGATCTCATTTCTGCATTTCTCAGTTCCCAGGTTCTCCCTTCTCTCCTGGAGGACATAGAAAATATCTCAATTTTTTGGGGCTGGTTTCGGCTGAGATGGGGTTGATTTTCTCTCAGCACACGGAGCTGGAGGAGAGGAGGAAGAAGAGAAGGAAGAGAAAGATGAGGAAGAAGAAGAGAAGGAGAAGGAGAAGGAGAAGGAGAAGGAGAAGATGATAAAGAAGAAGATGATAGAGAAGAGTATAAAAAAGAAGAAGATGAGGAAGAAGAAGACTCAGGGGATGTTCAGAGCCCATCCTGGAGAAGGCTGAACACCTGACGATGGAACATGCAGAATGAATTCCTTGTTTTCCTTTCCTGGCTTTTGCTTTACCTATTAAACCATCTTTATCTCATCCCACGGGTTTTCTCACCTCTCCTCCTCCTCTCCTCTCCCCCATCCCACCCTGGGGGCCGAGCTGAGTTTCTGCCTGGGGTGAAACCACGATGTGTTTTTGGAGCCAGGCAGAAACAATGAAGGCTGGGAGGGTTTGTGGGTGGATGTGACATGTGAAGGACAATTTCACTCAATCCTCCAGCTGAATGATGGCTCTTTGGGTAATTAGCAGCAGATATTTTTAAACAGATTGGTCCCTCCGGCTGAGGGCACCTCTGAGGTTGAAATCAATCCTGTACAAGCGTTATATTAATTTCAGAGATCTTTGTCTCTGCGGACAAAAAAGCCCCACTGTCTCTCTGTGAGCATTGTGATGATGAGAACATTAATATTAGATAATTACGGCTTTGAAAGATGAAATGAGGAGCGGTGGTGAGGAGGGGAAGGCACGGTGTTAGATAAAACTGCTGCCCGTGTAGGCTGCTGACACTGCTCTGTTGACAGACTCAGACTGGAACAATCAAAGCAAGGCGAAGGGAGAGGTGGTTTCTGTGCCCAAAGAGGAAGAGGTGCAGCTCTGAGGCAGGGAAAACAGGGTTAATCACACAGAAAAGGCATTTCCTTGATCCTCAGCAGAAATTCAGCCCCTTTTTGTCCAGTTCTGCTCATCCTCAGAGCTGTTCCTCTTCTCGGGGCGTGCTCAGGGTTTTGATTTGCACCAGACACAGAATCTCCCTCTGAAGGATGTCAGGGGGGACAGCTGCAGGGAATGGAATATCCTGAGCTGGGAGGGACCCACAGGGATCACCAAAACCCCACTCTGTGCCTGGGAGTGGTGCCCAAACCCTCCTGGAGCTCTGACCATTCCCTGGGGAAAGAAACTTTTCCTGAAATCCAACCTGCTCCTCCCCTGACACTGCTCCATTCTCCCTCCAGCCCCATCCCAGGTCCCAGGAGCCAGCCTTGAAACCAGAGCCCGGCGCTGAATTGGAGAGAAAGACGTTTATTAATTGGAGATTTGAAACTCCAAACTGGAGCTACAGCAACCCCCAGAGCTGTGGGGATGAGGGGAGGATGAGGAGGATGGCACTGGGTGAGGCTGAAGGCAGGAAGGTGAATTATCACAGGCAGAAGCAGGAGCACAGCCCTGCCCACGGCTCCTCTCCACACCCAGAGCTTGGCAAAGGGAGAGCAGAGCTTAAAAAAATAAAATAAAATAAAATAAAAATAATAATAATAATAATAATAAACAAACAAAAAACCCAAACAGAGAGACCAAAAAAAAAAAAAAACACCACAAAAAACAAAAAACAAACAAAAAAAAACTACCAAAAAAACCCCAACTAACCAACAAACCAACCAAAAACACCAATAAAAAAACCCACAAAAACACCCCCCAAAAAACCCCAAAAAACCACCAAAAAAAACAAAACAAAACAAAAAACCAAAAAAAAAAACAAAAACAAAAACAAAAAAAAACCAAACAAACAAACAAAAAAAAACCCTCCCAAAAAAGCAAGAAAACCCAACAAACCCAGGAAGTAAATCCCAGATGATTCCAGGAGTGTCCCCCTTTGCTTTAGATATCCCACATCCCCCTTCCTCTCCTTTCTCTCCCATTCTCGTGGCAATATCAGGGATATTTGAGGTGCTGGGGCCTCACTGTGGGGTTTGGAGCCACCCAGCACCTCAAATATCCCTGACACTGCCACGTTCCTTCCCTAAAATTCCAGATCTGTTCAAGATCGTTGCCTGGCACCCCCTGGATCTGCCCAAACTGGATATAAACATCATTTCCAAGAGGCACAGGCCAACCTGTCCACGCCTGTGTTTTCTCCAGCACAGGGCAGGATTTTAATTGCCAGCCCAGCCCCATTCCAGAGGCAGCTTTTCCTCTTCCTCCCTCTTCTCCTTTGGCTCGTTCTGACGGAATTTGATGAATATAAAAAAAAAAAAACAACCCCTTAGCAGTGTGTAATAAAGCAGAATCCTCTTAGAGCAAATCTGACAGGCGTTGAAGGTGTCCTAATGGATGTATTATTTCAAATGCTGGTTTCTGTTTGAGGGCTGCAGAGCTGAGGGAAGCACAATTAAAAGGTGCTGGGGGCATTGTGCAGCTGCCCTTCCTTCCCACCTCTCCCATCCAGATTATTTTACCCTCTGTGACCTTTATAATCTCGCTCTGATCTGGATCTGAGCAAAAATTTGTGGCTCTTTGATGAGCGAGGCAGAAGAGTTTGTGTGTGCTAAATTCATTTTCTCCTCCCTTAAAAAAAAAAAAAAAAGAAAAAGAAAAAAAAGGGGGAAAAAAAAGTTCTTAAATAAGGCTCAACCAAATCCTTTAAGCCAGTTGCTTTTATCTATTTTTATATGGAATTTAAGGATTTGTGTCTTTTTTTTCCCCCACCTCCCTGTCGGTTCCTTTTTGATTGAATTACATCAGGAGCTGGGAGCTGCAGAATTCACTGGAGCTGTAGTAAAACTCCAAAATCACAGAAGTTGTGACGGTTTCGCTGGGTGAGGATGCAAAATTCTCCTTCTCCCACCTCACCGTTAATATTTCAATGCACATTTGCCTTCCAGGCTGGTGAGAGGCTGAATTTTTCCAGCCAGGAATTCCCAGCTTATCCATGGTCAATCATTCCTTCACCCCTGGATGGAGAAAATCAGGTTTGCAGCAGATTTTGGGCAAAGCTCCTCCCTTGAGGAACATTATGTCAACAGATCCTCATCAAGACCCTAATTATAATAATTAGAGCAGGATGATGTGGAGTTAACAAGAATGGTGCCTGTACTGGAGGAGCCACTTCCTCCTCCTTCATCCTCCTCGTCCTGCTCCCCACAGGAGCAGAGAGAGAGATCCCTCTCCCTCTTTATTCTGTGGGCATCAGGCAACTTCCCAAAAGGAGAGGCATTCCCAAGTTATCCCAAAATGGAATATCAAAATCAATGGAAATAAATCAGGGGCTGTCAGAGCAAAAGTAGGAAGTACATAATTTAAGAAAACACATAATTAGGAAATGCATAATTGAGGAAATAAAATGCATAATTAAGGAAACGCATAATTAGAAGTAAGAAAATAAGAAAACATCTTAATAATAAATAAGGGCACTTCTTAATTAGAGTTAATAAAAGCTCCTGGGCTTGGCCAGTTTGCAGAGCTCTGATCTGATTCCCTGGCCCTGCCCAGCCCCTGCTGTTGCTGATGGTGCTCCCAGAGGGGGTCCTGAGTCTCGGGGAGGGTTTATTCCTCACCTGAGATTTAGATGTTTAAAGTCCTTGGCTCTCTAAAAGCCCCGAGTTGCATTGGTATAAAAAAGCAGAGTCCTAAAGGTTCGTTCTCAGGTTTCTGGTGGTTATTATTTGATATCTCAGAATTTTCTCTGCTCCCAGCCGAGATCCTGACAGCAGCTGGGACATGAGGGGACTGTCCCCGATGGGATGTTCCTTACTTTTATACAGATAACGACGTTTGGGGTTTGCCTGCAGCAGGGCCGAGCCCCAGGATGTGTCACCTGCACTCAGAAATGCAGGGAGGTGCAAGAACACATCCAGGAACACCACTGCATCCTCATTCTCCTGATTTCAATAAGGCAGTGGCAGGTGAGACAGGTAAAATGATGATAATTTCCCTTTTCTTTCATTCTTTCCCCGTCCCCTCCTCCCCCCCTCCCAATAAAAGGCTCAAAGAAAAAAAAAAAAAAAAAAAAAAAAAAGGAAAAATCTCAAAGCTTTAAAAAAAAAAAGGCAGAAAAAGCACCTTTTCTCCATTAAGCTTATTGATGGTCTCAGCAGACCAGAGCAAGATCAAAGAGAGAGAGAGGAGAAAGCTGCAGCTTATTTATTAAAGGAACAACCGAAGATGTGACAAATATCAGGGAAGAAGACAAATATCAGGGAAGGTGACAAAAGCCTGACAGAGATGGGGACAAAGCCAATCCCAGATCACAGAGGGCAAAGCCTTCATCCTCCTGGAGGCTGCAGGGAGCAAACACCAGGGTGAGGACAAAATCTCAGCCTAAACCCCAGCCTGGGGTCGAACTCAGCCGCTGATCCTAAATCCTGCAGCAGGAAAAGCGTGGATCTGGCAGGGAGTGTGACAATTCCAGATCCAAAGGGCTCGCCAACAATCACAGGTTCAGCTACCCCTGATCCCAGAGCTGCTTTATCCATCTCTGCTCCGGGGCCAGACATCTCCAGGGAGGTTTGGACATCTCCAGGAGAAGGCCACTGCAGGGGAATTGTGATTTTAGGGTTTGTTTAAGGCTTGATCCTTTCAGAGGTGCTGAACAGCTCCTGTCACAGCAGAGAAAAAGCAGGACAAGGAACATTTTGTCCCAGCAGCGTTCCAGGGGCTGTCTGAGGATCACCAGGACAGGATGTGTGTGGCTGTAGGACACAAAAGAAAGATGAGAGACTCTAAATATTTCAGAAGGCAAAGAGTATAGAAAAAAAAAAGCTTTATTTTCTAATTCTTACTACCTTCTATAAGGTGTTCCCACACAGACTGAACATGGTTGGGGTGAATAGGAACGACACCTCTCTGATCCCTTTGGTTAAACCAGAGAAACAGCAAAACCCCACCTGGAGAAAGATTGTTTTGAGAGAGGAGGGTTGTGTGCCAGGATTGGTTTGAGAAGAAGCTTTTTTGAGAATTTTTTCCTTGGGAAAAAGTCAGCAGCTGCCAGCAGGCTGAAATCCCTCAGACCCACATCAGGAGAAGGCCACTGCACGGGAATTGTGTTTTTAGGATTTGTTTAAGGCTCGATCCTTTCAGAGGTGCTGAACAGCTCCTGTCACTGCAGAAAAAAAGGAGGACAAGGAACATTTTGTCCCAGCAGCGTTCCAGGGGCTGTCTGAGGATCACCAGGACAGGATGAGGATGAGGATGAGGATGAGGATGAAGATGAGGATGAAGGCAGGAGTTTGTAACTCCTGGCTATTGGCAAACACTGGCACATCCCTCTTGAAATAAATCCATCTCGCACGCAGCTGCTCTCACACATGGATAAACCTGCACAAATGCTCAGATAAATTCAAATTAGGGGAAAGGCTGTATCGACATGACAGGCACTACAAGTGCTGCCAAAACACGAGGGGAGAAACCTGTCAGGGGGAGACGGGATTCAGCAGCCAGGCTGAACGTGCAGCACTCACCTGCCGTGGGAATGGGGGGGAAAAATGGCAAGAAAATTGGGAAAAGCAGCCCTGAGTCACCAGGAAAAAATTGGGAAAAGCAGCCCTGAGTCACCAGGAAAAAATTGGGAAAAGCAGCCCTGAGTCACCCTCTGTGCCAGGGGCAGAGCCCTGCTCTCCTCATCCCTGGCATCCACCTGAGTACCCGGTGCCAAAAGCACCTTTCCTTGTTCTGGAATGTTCTTTCACCCCTCCAGCGCATCCCTCCCTTCCCTGAGGGGTGTTTGCTCCTCAGTTATCACACATTCCTGTCTCCTCTGCAGCCGGAGCCTCTCCAAACCCTGGCAGAGCTGCTGCAGACGGGCACCGGTGGGTTCTGGCCTCTGGAGAGACACGTTTTGGGAGGATTGAGGGGCTGCAGGCTGTGGGTGGGAGCAGCGGGAAGAGTCCAGCAGCTCAGGAGTGAATCAGGCAGGAATGGGATGGAATTGGCGCCAGGGATGTGAAGGTGCAGCTGAGGGAGATGATGTGTTTGGGAAGGAATCCTCCCCAGGGGACCTCGGCAAAGGAAAGGAGGATAAAACCAGGAATTCAGGGAATGTGCTGCTGCTCACCTCTATGGGAACAGTCCCCCAGGACAGTCCTCAAGTCCCTCCCAGCTCCAGGCTGGATGGAGCCCTGTGCTGCCTCCTGAGCTCCAGGAGATTTGGGATTCAGCTCCAATCCTAACGTGGATGAGCAGAGGAACCTTTTAAAATGCCTCTCAAGAGCCCCATCTCCGGGTCAGAAAAAGGGACAGGAAATGGGGAATGTCGTGGGATGTCCCAGCAGGAGGAAACCCCCAGGAATCATCCCGGTTTTAGCATCCATCCTCCAAAACTCCTCTCCATCTGCAATGAGGGTGTTCCTCAGCGCTCACTCCACTCTCCAGGCTGTTGTTAAACACATTCCTCATTCCCACTGCGCCTCAATTCCCCGGGGTGGAGCTGGGAGCAGCTCCCAAGGACACATAAAGGGGCCGGGCAGGGAGGGAGGGAGAGCACAGCATCCATCTCAAAGCGCCCAGAGACATTTTAATGAAGTGCCGAGGTGTAATTACTCATCCTGGAGCTTTGCCAGCCAATATCCCGGCGGAAGGGCTGGGACAGAAAGGTTGGGGACCTTTGGTCCAGTCCGTGAGGACACTGAGCTGTGCTGGCCCAGGACAAAGGGACACCTGCAGGGTGGGCAGGGGACATTCCCCCTCTGCAGAACAGCACCAGGGCAAAGGGGAGGGCAGCTCGGATGGAATCCACCGGTTTTTATCCAGCACGGTGGGGAGAATTAAAGGAGAGAAGGAAAAGCTCATTTCCCTTCCCTCCCCAAGCACAAAATGCCTGGGTTACCTCACAGCGCTCAGGGATGTCTCAGGTCTCTGGGGTATTTCTGTCAAAGTCACTCAGTGCCCCGAGACAGCAGGAGCAGGGAGGCAGCCCTGGGAGGGACATTTCCAACCCTGGGAGGGACATTTCCAACCCAGGGAGGGACATTTCCAACCATGGGAGGGACATTTCCAACCCAGGGAGGGACATTTCCAGCTCAAGGAGGGACATTTCCAGCCCTGGGAGGGACATTTCCAGCCCAGGGAGGGACATTTCCAGCCCTGGGAGGGACATTTCCAGCCCAGGGATGAGTCTGGAGTCACCACTGACTCCAGAACAGAGGGACATTCCCAGCAAATGCAAAGCTCATTCCCTCCCCAAGCACAAAATGTATTTTGGGTTAAATGTTGAGTTTTAACATGCTGATATCCTGATTCTTCCCCCCAAAATAATCTTCCAGCTGCCTCAGCTCCCTGACTCCCTGGACAATGTCAGCTCCTCACTACCCTTCTACAGAGCAGCAGAACGTTGGGAAAGCTCTCCTAAACCCAACAGAGAGGACTCCACATCCCTGGAGATGCCCAAGGCCAGGCTGGACAGGGCTTGGGGCAGTCTGCTCTAGTGGAAGGTGTCTCTGCCACAGCCCTAAAGGTCCATTCCAACCCCAGCCAGTCTGGGATTGTGATTCCATCCCAATTCCAGCTCAACACGAGGGGAGCATTTGATGTTACAAGGTACAACACCGACTGCTGTCTGCTCTGTTCAGGAAGAAGTGAACTGAAATGCTGGATAAAACCACCAGGACGCAGCCAGGCAGCCCCCCTCCATTCCCATGGGAAGGTTTGAGTTAGAGGAGCTTGTGTTGCCTTGGCTGATTGCAATTACACCACGAGCTGGCTGGCTGGAAATAAAATGAAATTGCAACAGAGGTTCCAGCTTTAATTGAAATTTCCTGGGATCTGTTATTACACGGCAGCGATTGTTCTGCAGCACTAATGAGCCTTTGCTCAGATGATTATCCAAGTGTCTCTCCAGTCGCTATTTCATTATTGTATTATTAATGATCAGATAGGATTGTCACAGCTGAGACGAAACCTGAACATCAGACAGCAGCACACAGCCCCTGCACTGCTGCCAGCACAACATGAATACCAATTATATTTATTTTTTTTTTTCTGGGGGGGTGGGAGAAGGATTTGATGTTTATTGGTGCTCTGCTGCGTTATTCTGTAGGAATTCTGCCAGCTCTGATGGTATTTTGGGTCCAGCTGGGAAGACTGGTGCTCTCCAGACTTTGTATTTCAAGTTTTTTTTGTCGTTTCTTGGTTTGCTCCTCGAAGGCTGGAGGTTTTTATTTGGTCATTCAGTGAAACAAGGGTTGTCACCTTCCCATTTCCTTATGGATATCAAGAACCTCGAGGATTCCCCCTGATTATCTGACTTCCCTGGCCTGGATTAATCACTGAAAAAACTTTAATATTTGGCAACTTTAGAACTTTAAATTTTTTGGGCTGCTCCCCCAGCCCACATTCTGCTGCCTCTCTCCTTCCCCAGGCTCCTCTGTGTGGAATCACAGGATCTTGGGAGTGAGGCTGGGCCAACACCAGGAGCTGCTCATTTTTGGGGAGATTCCCAGGATTTGGCAGGGCAGAGACAACCCTGGCTCAGTGCAGCCCCAGAGGCTTTGGGAAGCAGCTTTCCCCTGCCTCCAGGAGGGGATTTGGAGGGGCTGGAAGAGCACAGAGACATCTGGGCCGTGTCACCACTTTGAGGAGCATCCAACCTCCCCCTGTCCCACTGCTGGACACGAAGCAAAGGAGTGCTCTGGGGGGGCTCTGCCCATCCCAAAACACCACAAAACGAAAAGCCACTATCCCCAGAAAAACCCTTTAACAAAATAAAATAAACCCTGGAAGTGTCCAAGTGTCCACGGGCAGGGTTTGGGGCAGCTTTGGGATCTGTCCCTGCCCATGGAACTGGATGAGCTTTAAGGTCCCTTCCAACCCCAGCCACCCCATGGCTCTGGGAGAACCTCACAAAGGCACCAAAAAAGGGATTTTTTGGGATCTTTTGCTGTGTCTGAGATGCTGTTTCACTTTCCAAGAGGGATAAACCCCATCCAGCCCTCCCTGCTCCTCACCCTTCACTGTTGGATCAGCCAGAACATCCCAACAGGAGACACCTCCAAACCATCCCCACCAACCCTGCCCGTGCCCCTGGGGGGGCAAACCCCTCAAATCCTAAATTATTCCCACTTCTGGCCACAATCCAAGAGTTCTGCTTTTGCTGGGTTGTATTGTTTTGGAATTTTTTTCTCCCTAATTTCACGGGTTGTTTTTCGTTTTTTTTTTTTTTGTTTGTTTGTTTTTGTTTTTTTTTTTTGTGCTGGGTGAAATCTCTCCTCTATTTCAGTGACTTCAGACGTGAAAAGGGAGCAAAAGTTCAATGCTGAAGCTGGGTGACATTTCAGTTTCCTTGTGAAATGTATCCAGAACCACAAAAGGAACAGTTTTAAACCAGCAGGAAGCAACTACAAAAATCAGAGTGAGTCGAGGGAAGGTTTGCAGTCAGCAGAAGAATCTGTAAAAAAATTCAGGGCTGCCAAACCTTTATTTATTTTTGTCACTGCAATCACTTTTAATTTCTTTTCATAAATTATTATTATTTTTTTTAATCTTGCTTAAGCCAAACGCGGTGTTAACCCATGAGTGAAGGGTAACAGCTCTCTTGGGGCTGCCTGAGTGCTTCAGCCTCTATTAATTTTTTTCCTGGGGCTTTGCTGCCCAAAATCCTGAGCGTGTGTTGGTAATTGGACCAAAAAAAAAAAAAAAAAAGAAAAAAAAAAAAAAAAGAAAAAAAAAAAAAAAAAAAAAAAAAAAGCTGATTTCCATAATATCTGGATTTATTTGAAATAAATATTCCAATATTTGGATAACCTCCTCCACCCAGCATTGCAGGAAATCTTGCTGTCTTTATGGAGGAAAATCCGCTGGGTAAGCGCTTGGTGTTGTTCTTCGTGCTGGGAAAAGACAAACGAAATGTCCAGGAATAATTTCCATAAACTGCTCTTCTCTCCCTCCTTTCTCACCATCACACCACACACCATTAGATCATTATGGTCTATCAATTTGTCAGATTTCAGCAATTTCTTCCCTTTAAGGCTCCGAGATGAGAAGCCACTAAAAAGGCCTAAAACTGGAGAAAAATCATTTCGCAAAAACAATTGCTCCATTTGGATGTCAAAACACACAATATTCTCCTCCTTGGGAAGAGCGTTTTCTAAAAAATCACATCCCCCTCAGCAGCAATCATTTCCCCCTGCGATCCTGGCACTTTGAGCCTGTGGATCTCTTTCCTGGGAGCGAAAACGGAGCTTTAATTTCTGTTGTTTGGTTTTTGAGAGGCTCCACCTCAAACCTGCTCCAGAGCGTTCCTGTAAATTGATTTAATCTGCATATGCACACATATACACACAGACATTGCTGGGAGAGGGAGATTCCAGCAGCTCCTGCTTTCCCTATTTGCCAGGAAATCAATCCACGCCCTGGGAAGCAGCACAAAAAAACAGAGTGACCAAAAAAAGCAGGTGATTTGTCCCTGTTTTCTCTGCTCTTGTGTGACCCTCCTGTCTCCAGTGAAGGCTTGGGATGAATCCATGAGTCCAATGAGGATGATCACAAGGCTGGAGCAAGTTTCTCATGGGGAGGAAAAAGACTCCAAGGAGAGCTCAGCCTGAAGGGGCTCCAGGAGAGCTGGAGAGGGACCAGGGACAAGGGATGGAGGGACAGGACACAGGGAATGGCCCTAAAATGAAGGAGAATTAATTTAGATTAGAAATCAGGATGAAATTCTTTCAGGGTGGGCACAGAGAAGCTGTGGCTATCCCTGGAAGTGTCCAAGGCCAGGTAGGAGCACCCTGGGATAGGGGAAGGGCTTCCTGCCCATGGATGGGGAGGGACTGGAGGAGTTTTTCCACCCCAAACCGCTCTGGGATTGTGGATTCCAACCCTGGCTGGTGCCAGCAGCACCTGAGCCGTGTCCAAGGCTGGATTTGGGCTCCCAAAGCTCTCCCTGCCCAGCTGCAGGGCAGCCCAAGGGCTCTGGGATTCCATCAGCAACGAAATGAAGATGTGAAGAGGAGACAAGACTGTATTAAATCCTGGCCAGGGCTGGCTCCCAGGGGGAGGAGAGCAGCCCTGAGCCGCGACTTCAGCTAAATGCGCTTTCCCCCACACTCTCCGGGCTATTCCCTGCATCCCCAGGCCATTAGTGAGCCGGGCTGGCAGGTCAGGGAAGACAAAAAGGTCCCTGTAGCTCCCACCTGCCCCGGCAGAAAGGATGAGCTGATTATGTTCTACATTCAATCACCGGGAAGAATCAATCTGTAATTAAGAGACTCCTCTCCCACCCCTCTGTCAGGATTTCTTTTTTTTTTTTTTTTTTGCCTCTTCTCCCCTTCCACCCCCACCAAACCTTCCAGCACAAAGTCAATTTAATGAGATTTCTCAGTAACAAATGACCAGTTTGTAATAATTATATTTTCTTCTGCAATTGCCGCAGAAATGATTTAAAGCAGAGAAGGCTCCAATTTATTAAGCATCAAATTTGCTGCTGTGAACTTTTAACTACGAGAAGAGCCTGGAGACTGAGGGAGCTCTGGGCTGTGCCTTGGCCCTGAAATATTGATGGTTTGGCGATCAAGATTTGACTCCTTGATGAAAATAAATGAATCCTGTGGCAGGCAGAGCCCAGCTGCACTTTCTACCCTTTCATCGAGGGGAGTGGGGTAAGAAATGGTGCAGGGAAGAACAATCCCATCCTTAAGCTGGTCCATCTTTTCCTAATTAATATTTGCAGGTGAAGGTTTAATTGCTGCACCCCTCACGGGCTCTCAGGGAAAAATCCAAAGCCAAAAGGGGAAGTTCTGGGCTGACAGGGATGCTGAGAACACAACATTCCTCCTGAAAAACATCAAATTCGTGGCTCCTAAACCTTGGAAAACCAAAATCCTGCTTCAGCCGTGCTCCCAAGGGTTTGCAGCTCATCACTGGACTGAATTTAGGGGGGAAAACCTCGAAGGGGAGGATTTATTTCTCTCAGGACATAACTCTGCTCTGCAAGAACCTCCACACTGCCAGGAGTTTTAAACCTGCCCGTTGTTTACCCAGAGCTGTGAAAATCCAGCTCTCTTTTCACAGCACACTTGTTACACCAACCTCCAGCGAGCCTAAAAAAAAAAAAAAGCCCGTTAATTTAATTAATTATCGCCGGTAAACGGGCCCCTGAGGGCTCCCAGAGGTAAAATGCATCTTGGCAAAGAAACAACAGAACTGACAGGAGCATCTGCCTCGCGGAGAATTACAGTGCCCACCTCGAGATGTTCGGTGGAGCAGCAGCCAGGTGTCCCTGCTCCTTCCCTGAGCGTTTTCCTGCGGCAAAAAATACTGAAAATTCCACTTTTAGGCAGCTTTTTGTGCGGTCACGTCCGCTGTTTTGGGGTTTCACGTGTGTGGGTTGAAAATTTCTGCACGCAAACACGTCTTGCTCTGGTAGGTTTGGAGTAAGAGAGTGAATTTTTGCTTTTTTAATGAGATAAACCCAAATCACATCCAGGCAAAGGGATTTGGATGTCCCTGCTCCTTCACTGAGTGTTTCCCATGGCCAAAATACTAAAAATTTAACTTTTAGGCAGCTTTTTGTGTGGTCACATCCACAGTTTGGGGGTCACACACTCAAAAATCAGGGTTTGGTGTGTTTGGCTTGAAAATTTCTGTACACAAGCACGTCCTGCTCTGGCAGGTTTGGGTTGAGAAAATCAATTTTTTTTTGCTTTTTTTAATGAGATAAACCCAAGTCACATCCAGGGAAAAGGATTTAGGGTTCATCCAGCAGTTGTCAGGAGCTGAGGGATAAAGTGGTGCCTTATTTTGGCAGTTTGGGGGGAATCACCAGGCAGCTGAGGGGAGTTGGGTGAATCCCAGACTCTTCAGGGGAGTTGTGCCAATATTTGGGAGCTGAAGATCCAGCTCAGAGCCTTTGGCAAGGTCATTTCACACATTGTCTGGGAACATCTTGGCCCCTTCACCTGGAAAAAAGCGCCAGAGGTACCTTAAAGACCCAATTGTATTGCTTTTCCTCACATCCCATCCACACTTGGATTGAGTTTTAATTTAATTTAATTTAATTATTTAACTTTTTTTTTTTTAATTTTTTTTTACCTCTGACAAAAGAGGACACAAAACTGCACCTAAAAAAAACAAAACAAAAACTTCCTCTGACCTCGGCCTTGCTGCCATTGGAGATTTTCTCACTAATAATTTAATTTCTTTTTTTTTTTAACCCCCAGCACATCCATGGCTGCAAATAAGTGATTATCCCCAGCTTAATGAGCGAGAGGACAAACGACAACAAAAAAAGAGCAAGGATAATGCATCACGAAATGTGCTTTGTTCATTCGTTTGACAACCGCTGTTTAGTTGTAATTAATTATGATAATAATTTGTGGCACACCAGTTAATGTTCTGGAGGGGAATTTGTTCAAGTCTCGGGAATACCAGGCCTTCCCTCCAGCATTGTGCTGCTACATTTTGATTTTTTAAATATATTTTTAATATATTTTTAATTTTAATATATTTTGTAGTAATAATAATAATAATTATTATTATTATTATTATTATTATTATTATTACTATTATTACTATTATTTTAAGGAGAAAAAAAAATCTTGCATTTTAGGGGTGAGCACAGAGGATGCTGTGGAAAGAGGATAAAAATTACAAATTGCCCTGGGAAACCCGTTCAGGGTTATAAGGACAGAAAGGTTTGGCACCTCTGGGTTTGATATTTGAATTAAAAATCAGTTGAATAATATATAATATTTGAATTTGATTTATCTGTGGGGTTTGCCCAGATCTCTGCCACTGTGGAGGCGACACGAGGCCGCTGACACCGACGAATCTGCTGCTGCCGTTCCCATCCTGGTGCCAGGTGAAGGTTCTGCTCCTTGTCTCCTGGCCAAGGTCGGCATTAATGCACAGGAAACGTTGGGTTTGTGCTCAGCCTCGGGCGTTTGTGATTTCTGATTTACTGACACATTCACGGTGTCAGAGTCTGTCCAAGGATGTGATGTGCCCCACGACCGTCTGCAATGACTGAGGACTGAGACCCCGGACTCTGAAAGGAGCCCTGGTCTGGCTGAGGTGGAATGTTTGCCAAGTCTCAGAGGACTGGTCTGCATCTCCATGAGAATGGAGTGCAGGAACAATGGAACTGGTCACAGTGGACTGAGCCAAGGACAATGGAACTGGTCACAGTGGACTGAGCCAAGGCCACTTGCCCAAAGTGGTCTGTCCGTACCAGAGTGCGGCACGTACGTTGTGCAGCTTGTCCCTGAGCACCCAACATCGACACAGGTGGCTCCAGCTTTGGCTCTGTGACTCTCCTTTGTCCCAATCTTGATGCAGGTGGCTCCTGCTTTGGCTCTGTGCCCCTCTTTGGTTCCCGCCTTGACCAACCTATAAAACCCTGGAGACCCCTGCTCACCTTCGTGGTCACCCCACTGGAGAAGATCGTGTCTATGGGCATCTCGGCCTCGAGGACTCGGCCCTCCACGTTGGTAGCTATAATCCCCTTCTCCTCTTTTCTCTCTTTCTCACTATTCTCTATTTTCTCTCCCACTATCGCATTTTGGTGGCACTAAATAAAGGTGCATTTTTTGTTGTATTGAGTTAGCCCCTGCTGTGTCTTTTGCGCTCTGAGATCCCAAAACGAACCATCAGGTTCCCCGCATATGTTTGTGGACCCTGACACAGCCCTGAGCTCTGACTGGCCAGAAATGAGAGAAACGAGGTGAAATGGAGCACCTCCAGCTCCTGCCAAGGTTATTGAAGTGCCAGTCACCCAATAACGAGGTGACACCCGTATTATTTATATTTCTGACCCGATAATGACCACCCAAGGCCTGCAATGAGGACTTTTTCAATCCAAAAACCACCCAAACCCATGAAGAAGAAGGAGGATTTAGACAAAGCTGAAAATCCTCCGTCTTGCCCCATGTATCACCATACACTAAAATAAATCCCAAATCTCAGTTTTGCCCCCTGTGATATCACACACTCCTATCCAAACCCCACACCCACAATCCCAGGGCTGTCACTCAATTTTGGGAGCCTTTTCCACGGCCTCAGGTCTCTGCAGTGTTTGCTGGGGGTCAGTGCCTGTGAGCACAGAAAACCTGAAAATTTTCACCCTCCAGGCTTCCAAAAGTGCCAGAGATTTATATATAAATATATCTATTACTCAAGACATCTGTAATTACTGCCCAAATCTGCATTTTGTTCTCCCTTCCCAGAATGACCGGTTTGGAAGAGATCATCAGGACCAGCTCAGGAAATTCTCCCTTGTCAAAACTCCCTGGCTGCAAAGTTCCCTCTGGAGTCTCCCCTGTCCCTGCCCATCCACAGATTTGGGGCTCTTTCCATTTTTTCTTCCTGCAGACAAATTTTGGATTTTGTCCTTGCACCACTCATGGAGACAAAGGCATTGTCATCCAAAGGAAAAGGGGAAAAAAAAATCCGAGGCAGAGCTGCCTTCAGAAGATGTGAATTAACTGCAGGTCAAAGAGAAATGGGAGGGATTTGCTGAGCAATCAGTTCAGGATCCTTCTGTTTAATTATCAAATTCTTTAATGATCCCTCTAACGAGCTGCAGCAGTGTGGGTGTATCTTTCTGTGGATTGCACAGAGAATCCTCTCCTCACAAAGCCCTGGGAGACCCAGGGCAGCTCCAGGTGCCACAAGACCCACAAAAATCCAACCCAAATGCAAGAGCAGCTGGGATTTTTAGGATTTCTGCAGGATTTTTAGCATTTTTAGCAGGGCCGTGTCTCAGGCTCTGCTGCAACTTTGGAGTGACCTTGATGAGCCCCTAAATTTCTTTCCGCCCTCACCACAATTCCTTTCCTTGACTTCTCTTGCCCAAATGTTTCTGCAGGTCCTTTATGGTGGGCCTGGGGAGCCTTGAGCTGTTCCCAAACCACAATTAATAACAAATAGAGGCAGATTTTGGCCCGGCACAATGATCAGGCTTCAGCAGGGATAACAATATCCAAATTATCAGGTGAAAAAGCCTTCTGGAAAAAAGCAATTAGATAATAACAGACCTTTGCCAGAGTCATCAAAGACTTTTCATGCTGGGTTAGAAAAATCAGGACCCAAGAATGAATGGGCTTGGATTGGATTAAATAAAAGAAATGTGCCAACCTCCTCACCAGCTCCTACGTGGGACTGGAGCTTTACAGAGCTGTGAAAAAGCAATCACAGCGTTTTGTTTCCAAATTCCCTCCATTCCTCCCTGAATCTACAGTAAAAGCACGAAATAAAAAATCACCTCAGTCCAATTTCTACCCCCACCAAGAGTTTTTGGGCTTTGTTGCGTTTTCCAGGAATTCATCAGAAGGGAAAAATCAGAAAGCAGAAAGGGAGAAGAGGAGGATTTTTTTCCTATGAAAAGCACTGGAAAATTCTAAGGAAAAACATGGAAAAGTGTCCCTCAGAAATGGTACAGGCTGGGGTAGAGATGAGAGAGCAGGAGATAAATCCTGCAAGGTCTGGAAGGCAAAGCCTGCCCAGATGTCCTCCAAATACTGCAAAGTTTTAAAGAAAAATGAGAAAAATAGAAACAAAAACGTTCCCTCCCTGCCTGTGCCACCTGGAGACGTTCTGATTCCTCCTCTGCCTCCCTCCCCTGAGCGACCTGAGGATTGATTTGGGGTTAAAAGTGGAGATTTTGGGTGGTTTGGGGAAAGGGAGGAGCAGAGTTAATGCTTCCTGATGCATCCAGGAGGAGATTCCTGGGCAGAGGAGGCTCCTGGAGAGCAGTACCAGCCAAAACGGAATGGTTTTTATACTTTAATTTGTGCAGAACATTTTATTTTTAACAGGGCAAAATCCCGAGATTTTGATTCACCCCAAATTAACCAAATATCTCCTTTCACCATTCCCAGAGACCAGGAAATTCTCTTGGTGCAGCCTCAAGAAAACCCAAACACACCAAACCAGCCCCAAACTGCCCAGCAGTGGGAAACAGGTTGAGAATTAACTGGAGTTTAAACTAAACCCAGCCAAGCCTAAAACCTGAGCTCAGTTTAATTTTTTTTTTTCATTTTTAATTTTTCGTAGATTTTCATTTTCTGTCCTTCTTTTGGTTTCCTGAGCACCTGTGATGATTAATATCAAAGTTACTGCACTGCTGACATTCAAACCGAGCCATTTCAGTGGAATAAACCCTGGATTAAAAAAAAGTAAATAAATAAAAAATAAAAAAAGGAAGGTGGTGGGGTCAGCTCTCAGCCAGGCCCAGCCTCTTCTGCTGTTTACACTCATCCAGGGCAGAGCTGAGCACACAGGAAACATCAGCTCTGCTCACAGGCTTTTGGATTAAAGATAAAAGCTGAATATTTATCTCCCCTTCCAGGCTCTCTGAGCTCCACAGGTCCATTAGCTCAGGGCAGGGAATAAGGAATGCCATGGTGGGTTTAGGATCCCTAAAACCGTTTTGGGTGCATCTCTCTGCCTTAAATAAACCTTCTCCAGATCTGAGAATCAAAAGAAAAAGAAGACTCACTGATTTATTTTTTTTTTCTTCTTTTTAAGCTTGAAAGAGAAAAAAGAACCCACCCAAGTAATTCAGCAAATATTACCTAAAATAAGGGGTTTGTAAAACAGGTTGTGCTCTGCCTTTCTTCTTTTAAGTTGTTTCTTCTCCCCTCTCCCCCTTCTTCCCTTCCCTGACTGACAGCTCCCTGAGAAGAGATTCCCTCAGTTGCTGACATTTTTATGGTGTTTCATTCATGGCACAGCAAACTCCAGGGTCCCTCTGCAGCTCCTGAACTTTCTCCTCCTTTTCCAGTTGTTCCAGCAGGAAAGATTGTCCCAGTCCCTTGGGAATGCCTCTCCACTTCCCTGCTTGGCTTTCCTAACCCCATAAACCCCATAAACCCTTCGGTGATGGCAAAAATAGGGAGAAAAATCAGATTGTTGTTTATTATTGTTATATATTGTAAAGACCTTTTTGCTCTGAGATGTTTTTCTCCCCGCAGCTGGGGTCCAGAATCACCGAAATTCCTGAGGATCCCTCCAGGATCCCCCAAACCCAGGATGGATCTGCAGACCCAGGTCAGCAGCAGCTCCAAAGCTCCAGAGCTGATAAATCTCCTGCTTTAAGCTCAGAGTGTCTCTGCTCAGGCAACCCAAGGGATCGGAGCTCTCAAGTGCAGATTAATCCCAATCAAACCCCATCTGAGAGGAGAAGTAAATGTGAGACCAGACATTCGCTCTGTTGGCAAACAGCGGTTCCTTTCCAGCCCCGATCTCCACAAAACAATTCCCTCCGTTGTGCCAGCACAGCCTGAAACACAAATTGAGGAGAGGCTCCAAACAAACCCGTGTTTTCTCCAAGAGTTTGCACAGGCACCGTGTCCTCCACCTTTATTTTGCCTCCCCAGGTTGGAATTTCATCCCTTTTCCTTGGGGTTCCTTCCTGTCAGGGTAAATCTGAGGGCTGATAAAGCATTAAAAAAACCATCAAATCTCAACCAGCTTTGCTGTTCAGTCTCCCTGTTTCTGTGGCTTGGTTGTGGCAATGATTTAAATCTGAGCAGGAGGAGGAAAGAAATCTTTTTTAGAGGAGATTCTGGTGTCTGGCTGGGCTGGGTTTGCCTCCAGTTTCTCTGAAAAGGATAAAGAAATGTCCTTTCTAAATAATTCCAAGCCCACCACCAGGCTGGGCATTCATTTGGGGCTAGAAATGCTGATTATTTGATTCAGGGAGATCTGCAGTAATAAAAAAGAGTGAGGGAGGGGTTTTGGGTTTAGCTGCTGCTCCTGACTCCCAGGCTCAGCTCCCAGAACCCACCGAGAAATTTCAGGCAGAAGCTTTGAACCACCCCTTAGAAAGGATTAAGCTGCTCAATAGGAAAATGAGGCATTTGAAAAGTCTCTAAGAAGCCTTGGACGTGTTCAAGGTTGGGTTGGACGGCGCTTGGAGCAGCCTGAGGTGGTGGAAGGTTTCCCTCACGGCATGGAAGTGGAACAAGATGGGATTTAAAGTCCTTTCCAATCCAAATTATTCCCCCTGGCAATTTACTGCCCCCAAAAACCTTTCACAATCACCAAGCAGGATGTTTGTTTTATGATTTTGGGTGTAGTTGAATATTCCAGAGGAGAAAGGCAGAACTCTTAACAGGGAAAATCTGACTCCCAGCAATTTCCACCTCCAGGAAGATTGGACACTTCTTACAGTGAAAAATCCTTAATCCCTGCACAAGGGAGAAGGGAAGACAGGGAGATAAAAACGGGATCAAATCTGGACTTGACCTTTGGACCGAACATTTCTGCAAAAACCCAAAGTTCCTTCCTGGCCAACTGTGAGGGTTTAAATCAGTGCCTGATTCAGGACTGAGGAGAAAAGGAAAAACATTCCAAGCTGGGCCAGCAGGGAAGACATTCAGCAGGCTGGAAAGAGCACCTTGCTCTGGCTAATTAATGGGTAATCAGGGCTGGAGCAGTCTGAGTGGTGACCGATTTCCCGGGCACAGGTTTCCCCTGGGGTATCTCCTGCTCCTTTTGCACCGTCCCTGATTTGAGGGTTTTTCACTTCAGCAAAGTAAAAGCTTCAACTTGGGAAAATGATCTGAAACAGCATCAAGGGCCCAGTGTGTGGCTGGTGGCTGCAGAGGAAAAGGAAAAAAAAAAAAAGGGAAAATAAAAGGAAAGTCCATTCAGGTTCAAATCCAGTTTGGAATGGGCTTCAGAGGAATCATTGGGGATTTAAATAGCTAAAAGTCACTCCTGTCCCCTTCCTGGTAGCGCCCACGGTGACGGCTGTGACTCCTGAGCACTTCCATGGCCAGAGAGGAATGGCCTGGAGGAATCCAGAATTTAGCTGCAAAAACAAAACAAAACAAAACAAAACCAATATTTGAGAAATTGTACAGGGATTAAACCAGCGTGGAAGGGATGGCTGGGGAAGCATAAAACAAATAATAAAAAAAACCTAACCAAAAAACACAAGCAAATGAACAAGGAAAACAAAACAAAACAAAAAAACCCAACCAAAAACCAACGAATAAACAAAATCAACTGACCCACCAAACCTCAAAAAACTCCCACCAAAACCCAAAAAACTCTCCCCCCACAAAAAAACCCCAAAACTAAAAACAAATGAACAAACAAACAAAACCTAAAAAAATACCCCAAAAACACACCCCCGAAAAAAAAAAAAATCCCCAAACAAAAAAAAGCCCACCCCCAAAAAAACCAACCAGGAAGACAATTTGTTAAAGTTCCAGAAGCTTTGCTCCCTCTTCTGAGGGACTTCAGTGCCTGACTAGGATCTGGAAGCGAGGCTGGAATCAAGAGGTTCCTGGGAGCTGTTCCAGCTGAAATGCTCCTCTCAGAGGAGCTCTGCAGAGATTCTGGGGCAGACAGAAACCGCCCAAAGCCAGCCTGGCTCTCCTGCTCCCAGCAGGAAAATCGGGATAACAGAACCTTACTGGGGAGCAGGGAGAAGAAATACTTTAAAAATTCAGTGATTCTCCCCTAAATAATCACTTCAGGGCTCCTGAAGAGGCATTTTTTAGCCTCCTGATGGTGTTCAGATGTGCTGGGGCAGGTGATCACCCTCCAGAGCATCCCTGGAGGGACAAGAGGGAGCTGAGCCCCAGGAATTTCTCTTTCTTCAGGCAGCAGCTGACAGAGTGAGAGGACACAGACTCAGGCTGCATCAATGGAAATTGAGGTTGGATATTAGGAGGAAGTTTTTCACTGAAAGAGTGATTAAATACTGGAATTCTCTGCCCAGGGAGGTGATGGTCACCATCCCTGGATGTGTTTAAGGACAGACTGGATGTGGCACTTGGTGACAGGGTTTAGTTGAGGTCTCAGGGGTGGGCTGGACTCGATGATCCTGGAGGTCTCTCCCAACCTGCACATTCTGGGATTCTGTGAATTCCTTTGGCAAACGGGGGGAGATGGGGAAATCAGTGGAGAAGGAGCAGGACCAGCTCCACCTTCACTCCAAAGCTGCTGTGAGCTCACAGGAGGATGGGATTTGCTCCGAGCACTGTGTAAATGTGGAGTGTAGCAGAGAAGCAGAACGAGCTCGGTCAATAAATCCAGGAGCTAATGGGCAGGAGCAGTTGGTCCTTGTGCTGTTTTACGCCTGGAATAAAACGCTTTGCCTTCACCAACCCTCCTGCTCCCAGTGCCCCATCCAAACCCCATCTTCCAGCCCCAAAATCTGGTCCTGTGGAGCGTGTGAGGGGCACAGCAGGAAAAATATCAATGTTTTGTCCCTGCAGCAGCCTGGAGCCGCCCCTAATCACAGCCAAACTCGGAGCACATCAAGCGGGCTCTGCTCCAAGCTGGCACGAGGCACCAGGATTTCTCAGACAAGCGCACGAGGGCTGGGGAATTTTAATATCTTCTTCCCCCTTACAAGTAATTTCCAGTGTTTATGCTCTGTGGAGCTCCTTAGGAGTGTCAGAGCAGAACAAATGTCATTTTTAATGGACTTGCTAAATCATAAAAACCATTTGGAAAATTGCATCTGATTAAAACATGAAAACGTTCCATTATTCACGGGGCGATCGCAGCGGCTCCCGACAGTGGCTGCAGGAGGAATCTTGGCCCACAGGACTTCCCAAGCCCAGGAATTCAAAGCAATCTTCTGATCTGCTCCTGCCAAGCAGCAGAGGAGCTCTCCTGGAGACAGGGAACAAAGCTCAGCATCTGTCACTTACATCCTTAATTCTTGCAGGGACACAGGGAAACGCACGACAACGGGAATTACAGCACACGGCTCCCGCACTGTCAGGGCAATATTCAAATCCTCCCGAGATGGGGAGCACAGCTCCCTCTGGGAGGAGGCCAGGCCAGAATCTCTCATTTCCAGGGTGGTTGTCACGAAGAATTTTCGATTATTTGTCCCAATTCACCCCCCATCCCAAAAAAAAAAAAAAAAAAAACCTGCCTCTTGCTGTACAGAAGGGGAGTAAAAATGGAAAATTCTGTTCAGTACCACAAAGCAGATGTGGCAACAGAGCACAAATCAGAGCGAGGGGCTGCTCTGGAGAGCAAACAGCACTAGAGCAGAAAGGATCCCCATCAAAATGCTGATTCCTCCCAGCCTGAGCTCTGCCTGTGCTCTCTAGATGGTGATGCAGAGTAATTAAGCTCGGGTTTACCGGGCGTGTAACCTTTGGTAAGTGGATATTCTGAGAAGTGACAGCAGATGATTTAGCCAGACGTGCCACAGCAAGGTGGCTGCCTACACCCTGCACGTCAAACAAAGCATCCATCAAAGCTGCTCTGCCGAGCTGCTCTCTCGTTTTCCGGGGATTTGGGGAAGCCTGTTCCTTCCTAAAGGCTTTTTTTTTTTTAAAAAATTATTATTAGCGTTGTTTCTTGATTTTAATTGAAGTAAATCACGCAGCTTCAGGGGAAGGTGTGAGTAGAGAAGCAACGTTATTTTTGGAGAAGCAAAAGCACGTCATTTAAATCATTTCACTTGAAAAGGATCTAAACTTTCCCTGGCTCCAGAGAGGAGCCTGACTCCTGGTTTTCCAGTGGGATTTCCATGGCAGAGCTGAGATCTGAGCCTGAGGTTTCCAGAACTGTTGATTTCCCTGCTGGGTGCTGTTCCACCCTGCCCTGAGCCCTTTTCAGGTGGAGATCCATGGTAGTGCCAGGAAATTCAGAATTATTCAGATCCATGGTAGTGCCAGGAAATTCAGGATTATTGAGATCCAGGGTTGTGACCAGAAATTCAGGATTATTCACTGCACTGATGGACGTTCAGGATAAGGCAGAGAAGAGATGTTTCAGTGCCTCCAATTCCAAGCATTCAACAGGAAACAAACCCTGATCCAGCATTTCCACAGTGGAAATATCTCCTACAGAGAAATTCACCTGCAAGGCCCTCACCTGGTGAGGATTTACCCAGAGCCAAGGGTTGCTCTGCAGGGATAAATTCACCCAGGCAGAGGTGCTCTGACACCCTTGGGTGGAGCCGTGGGGTGAAAATCATCCCCTCAGTGCTGCTGCTGCACTTTCCAGCAGCTCCTGAGCGACGCTGAAGTTGAGCTCAGACAAATTTCCTCCGCCCGCGCCGCGCCGTTCTCGCGCAGAGGTTAATAACTCCTGATCCGTTCTGTGAACTCAGCATTTCCCCGGAATTTCAGCTTGATGTAGTGCCCTTTTCACCAGGAACACATTTCTCCCTGCCTGCCTTCCCCTCCTGCTAATCAGTTTTATCAACACAGCCCCAGGTGAGGAATGGCTTTCAAGACCTGGGGAACAGGAGCTGGAAATTCCTCTTTAATGCAAGTGATGCCAGTCAACAGGAGCTCGTTAATGAGCTCCAAAAAAAAACCCCGAAATCACAGCTGAGGCAAACCCGAGGAGCGCTGTCAATTTACACCACGACACAGCCCGGCCTTGCAAGGTTTATAAATCTCAGCGCTCTTTAAAAAACAAAGCCTTAAATCATTTTGCCTGGGAGATGAGAATATCAATTATTTTGCTCAGTGTCCTTCCCCACCAGCGCTGGATTTGTGCTGCCCCTGTTTTATCCCCGGCTTTTTGAGCCTGGGGGGAAAATTTACAGAAATGGGGAAAGCTGTGGAGCACTGGGGTGTCGGATTATTCTTTTTTTCTGACTTAGAGATGGGGCAATTGAGAGGCGTTTTAAAGACTTTTATTCCGTTTTCAGTCTCATGTGAAGGGTGAGACAATACAGATGTCACAATTCACGCCATCACAATCAGGAGCCAAACTATTTCCTAATTCCAATCCATTATAAGCGTTTTTTTGGCCCATCAGCTTTTGGCACAAAATGCTGTAAATGCCTAAAAGTTAATAATCTAAAAATATCTTTGTGGGTCCTGCTACAAGGCACCTTTCGCTGTTCTATTTCTCCAAAGTATCTGGTCTTATTTGAAACTTGAAACTTTCATCCTTTGAAACTTGTTTCCAGTTCCATTTCCTCTCCTCTATTCATTCCACAGGATTTACAAGCCAGTGGCTTTCCAGCTCATCACTGGAGATCAACTTTGACCAAGTTGCAGAAAAAAAATAAAAAAAATCGAGGGTTTCTAAAGAAGCAAGAAATTAATTACAAACTCCACAGGAGAAGGCATCAGCAGTTTTCCTTTTAACTCCCTGCCCTTTCTTCCCCACAACTCGGGTTGATTTTGTGGCAGAGCCTTTCAAAGCTCCGTTCTCCTGCAGGAAAGCCTGATGGGAACTAATTGATGTGAGAGAAATTGGAGCACGAAGGGGAAAGTGCCTCTCTCCCCATCTATTATTCACACTTCGTGGCCAGAGAACCTCAAAACGTGGGGATGAACTTCCCCTTCATCCTGCCAGCAGAAACTTGCCAAATTCTTGCTCTGGAAAGGCATTTTGTTTTTCCTTAAATAGCGCGGAGCCGTGGGGGAATGACAAAAAGGGACGTGGAAAGTGTCAAGGGTTTCTTCAGGCTGGTAAAGTTGGGGCTGTGTTCAGGGTGGAATTCGTGTGGAGGACACAGAGCATCTCCCACCACCTGAAAGGGCTCCAGGGGAGTGGGGAGGGATTCTGGATCAGGAATTGAACAAGGGGAATGGCTTGAACTGACAGAAAGGTTTGGATTGGGTTTGGGGAAGAAATTCTTTGATCTGAAGGTGGGGAGACCCTGGCACAAAGCAGCTGTGGCTGCCCCTGGATCCCTGGGAGTGTCCAAGTCCAGGCTGGAGCACCCTGGGATCGTGTCCCTGCCCATGGCAGAGGTGGGAACTGGATCTTTAAAGTCCATTTCAGCCCAAACCATTGTGGCACCCCATAGGAAGCAGCTGAAAGGAATAAATCAGGAGGCCACAGACCAGGAGAATCTCACCTGTAGTGTCCCTGACACAAAAAAAACTCCATTTCCTAGAAATCTCCATCCACATCAAAGCAGGTTCCTCATAGCATTAAAAGATCCTTGGATGGAAAACCAACCTTTGGATGGAAAACCGACCTTTGGATGGAAAACCGACCTTTGGATGGAAAACACTGACACATTCTGGGGAGAAATGCTGAGCACCAGCTCCACGCCCTCTCCAGCCTTCCCATTTCCTTCCCTCCACATCAAAAAGCTATTTTGGAATCTGATTTTTTTTTTTTTAATTCCTCTTCAGACTGTGGCATAAAACCCAGCCCAAACCAGCTATAAATGTCCTCAACCTGCCAAGATTGTGCTGCAGAGCTGGGAAGTGGGAAAGTGAGAGAGGAGCTGTGCTGGAAACCCTTCCTAGAAAGCTCAGTGGGTAAACAACGAGGAGCTGGGAAATCTCCTGATTTCTCTGAGTGCCTGCACAGAGCTCCAGAAAATATTGCAAATTTTTGGAGAAAAAACAGAGAAATAGAGACAAAAAACCATTCCCTCTCTTCCTGTGCCACCTGGAGATGTTCTGATCCAGGAGTCAGATCATTCCGGGGTGAAGAATTCCTGGGAAGTGACCTCCTGGGAAAACATTCAGGTGCAGCCTGAAAGGATATTTCTCTTCTTCTGACTAGGAGGTTCTTCAGGCACCAGTTACCTGTGGGGTCATCCCTGGAGGTGTCCCAAATGTGGGCAGGACAGGTTGGATGTGCTCAGGATCTGCCCCAATCCATCCCACACCAAAATCCAGCCAAACACCAAAAAATATGGGTTATATTCCCCATAACCCATAAAACCTTGCTGGTCTCCGTGGGGTTGGTTTAATTACTTTGAAAAGCCCATTCATGCTTCGCTGGAAGGTCTTCAGGACTTGATTATCTTGGAAGTTTTTTTCCGATCTCAACAATTCCATGAAGCCCTAAACCCGTGGATTTTGGGAATCTGGGTGCCACTGGCTCGCTGTGAGGATCCAGGGCTAGTTTTGCCACTCCAGAGCTCTCCCAGGGCTGTCCTGGCAGCTAAAAATCAATATTTTTTGGAGGGTCACTTGTCACCTCAGCTCCTGGGTGGGTAAATGCTCTCCCTGCCACTCTCAGCTGTCACAAGGATTTGTATCTCCGTTCCTCACATCCCTACCAGTCCCGGGCTAATTACATCCAGTGTCGCTGTAAATCTCACTGAGCAAAGGGAAATTCACCAGATTCATCAGAATATCTTTCAGAAAAGGTTCTAAAAATATTCTAAATAGCCCAGAAAAGCAGATGAGTGGCGCTCTCATTTATTACCGAGCCGGGCTCTGGGTACAACAATCACTTGGGTTGATAGATAACACGGCGTCTTCTGCTCTCCTCTTTCATTCCAGGAGCTCTCATTCAGAGCCAGATCAAGACACAATTCTCTCTGTTATTGTCTCTCTCACCCACTGGAGCTGTTTCTGGGCTGTGTGCTCAGCATTCTCTCCAGGGGCGTGCTGTTGTCATGACTCTGAATTAGATTTTTATTTGTTTTTTTCCCTTTTTTCCTCGTCACCATCCTGCAATAATGGGGTTTTTTTTGGAGCACATGTGTCCCTCAGACACTGCTCAGTCCCATCCTGCCAGCCTGGGAGGATTTTGCTGCTGCTCTCAGGGCCATGGTGATGTAATTGTGGACACGAAATAGGAAATTCCCAGATGGTTCTCCAGGAATTTTTTTGGTTGTGTGTGGCTTTTTTGGGGTTTTTTTTTCTCTTTTCACAAGTCTGGGCTGGCTTGCCATGATTCACACTTTGATATTTTCAAAGCAGTTCTTTAAACCTCCTCAGCCTTGCTGCTGGCCACTTCAGCCTTGAGAGAAATGGCTAAATTCATCCAGGCCACTTCTAAGGACAACTTCCCAAGGTTGTTTTTTTGTTGTGTTTTGGGTTTTTTGGGTTTTTTTGTGGTGTTGATTTTTTGGGGGTTGTTGTTGGTGGTGGTTTTTGGGGGTTTTTTGTTTTTTTTGTTTGTTTATTTGTTTGTTTGTGGGGGTTTGGGGGGGTGATTTTTTGTTTTTGTTGGTTGGCTTTTTTTGTGGTGTTTTTTTTTTTTGTTTTTTGGGGTTTTTTTTTGTGGGGTTGGGTTTGTTCTTGTGTTGGGGTTTTTTTTGGCTTTTTTCCCCAGCTGATGTTCTGACTTTATTGTTTCCTGCCTGCCACAGTGGCACAAGCCTGACTGGGCAAAACTCACAGCTCATTTACGTCAAGAACTGAAGCAGCCACTCGTCATCTGCAGCTGGGCCAAGTGAGCTGTGACAGAGGGGATGGAAATATTCCCACTGGAGCAGGCAGAGAGCTCAGATCCAGGGAAACGTCCCTGCTGAGATCACTGTCACTTCAGCTGCTACTGAGAACATTTATTATAAATATATCATGCAATAAAATCCAGGCTTTGCTTCTCGTGGTGGAAGTGACCTTGCAAAACACAGGAGGGGACGATGGAACTCTCTGTGCCTGTGAATTCCTGCTCCAAGTCGAAAACATCAGCTCCTGAGGAAATCCAGATGCAGTTCGTTGAGTTGAGGGCAGTTCTGCAAAGGTGGTGCCACCTCTGCACCCTCTCCAACACTGCCCCTGCCATGGAAAAACCTGGATCTGCTCAGCAGCAGCCAGCTCACACCTGGGGAGGAATTTAGAGCTGCTCCTGTGGCTGCAACAGCACCTCTGCCAGGGCAGATCTTCCCCAAAATGAGAAATGAACCGGTGCAATGTCCAGAGGAAGGCGCCTGCAGCAGATGGATCAGGTGCATCCTGAGAGCAGGGGGAGAGTGTGAATCCATTGGCCAGGAATCACCTGAGGAAACAGGAGAGGATATTAAACCCACAGCCTCATGTTTCAATGCCAGGATTATTAGGAGAGCAAAGGAACTGGGCTGGAAAGTCCCTGGATGCTGCTGCACTGGGGCAGCTGCAGGGGCCAAGGTGGAGGGAGCTGCAGTTCATCATTTTTGATTTAGTGCTGCCCAGACAAGGGGAACTCGCATGATCCATGGGCTGGATGTTCTCCTATTGATCTCCCAGGTTTGGTTTGCTGAACTGCACATCCATCACCCCCCAGGCCTGCTCGGATTCCTCCGGGAGCCACTGTCCTGTGCCACAAAAGCTTGGTGACAGCCAAGGGCTGGGGCTGAGCCAGTGCCTGGGTGAGGGACTGGCAGCACTGCCAGGTGTTGCTTTTTCTGCTCCTGGAAAGGGCAGGAGCAGCCTGGGGGAGGTTGTGCTCCCAATCCCACACAAACTGATGGAAAGGGAGGAAGAATTCACCTCCAGCTCATCCCACTCTTGCTTCGTTTCATTTTAAAAGACTTCCTCCTCACGAAGTAGAGCTCTGAGCTTTCTGTCCAGCTCAGCCACAGCCTCAGCTTCAGGTTTTGGAGGATATTTCACTCCAATTTCACCACTCTCTGTTGCTGTCCCTGACTCCAGTCCTTTGCCAAGGTATGTCCGGGTGGGGAACAGGAGGAACGAGAAGACAGCTGGTGAAACAAATGCAAATCCCTGTCTACACCTCCTTAATCTGTTTTCTCCTGTATTATCCCTGCCAGCAAGGACTATTTCTGGCCTGGGCTGGCCTGGCTGGGGAGGGCTGAGTGGGCAGAGTGAGGCTCGTGGTGCAGGCAGCAATAAAATCTGAAAATGTGCAGATTTGAGCTAAAGAGGCAGGGTTTTGTGACTGTAAAGTCGTTTTTAGCTCTCAGATGGTGGGATGAGACGTAATACAGAGGACACATTGATGGTCATCACCTGGGAGCTTCTTACACCTTCACCAGAACAACTGAAATTCTCTTTGCTGAAGGATTTGTGGCAGCTCCCCTTCACTGCCAGCTTCTCCTGCGGGCTGTGGGGAGAGTGTGGGGTTTTGGGATCACGGAGTTTGGGTTGGAAGAGGTGTGGAGATCATTCCATGGCACAGGCAGGGACACCTCCCACTGCCCCAGGGTGCTCCAACCTGGCCTTGGACACTTCCAGGGATCCAGGGGCTGCTCTGTCCCCCTCCAGTGCGGAATGGGGTGACCTAAACATCCTCTAAAAACCCCAAAGTTATTTCTCTGTTGCTCCAGCCCAAACTCAAGAAAACCAGGGGCAGCTCTGCCCCAGACAAGGATGAAGAAAGGAAACACACAGGGATGATTTCAGCGCCCATTTCCCACCTGCCCAGCCATCCTTCTCTTCTGCTGGGATCTGCAAAACGTCTCAGGAAGGCACTGATGGATCTGACAGCCCCGAATCCATCCCCTGAATCCTTCCAGCAGCTCTGGAGGGATTTTCTGTGCAGAAATCCTCACAAAGCCTCTCCCCTGCCCCTTTTCTGTAGGAGACTCAGGAAGTGTGAAGGACACGAAGATTTATTCGTTTTCTCCCTTTCTAATGGGTCCAGGTGTAAAAGAAGGAAGCCAGGGATGAAGGGGACGAGTGGGTTAAGAAGAACCTCTGTGAGAGAGAAAAAGGAGAAGAGAACTCAGACATTATCAGGCGATCTTCAGTTGTCCTCCCGGTGCAAGGCAAAGCCCCATTAGGGCTCGAGGAGTGTTTAAAAACCCTCTAAAGGCTCCCAGGGAGAAGAGCTGGCAGCGGGAGGGAGAAATGGCACTGCCTCCCAGGTGCCATGCCAGGAAATGTCAGCGCTTGGGAGAAAGCTGAAGGTGGGTTCTGAGAAAAAAAAAAAAGGTGTTTAGACAACCCCCCAAACTGAGCGTGATCTGCTCCTCTGTAGGAGGGTGAAATAACCTCCAGCAGAGCAACAAGGACCCCAAAAATTCCCTCTGGGGCTGAGGAGGGCAGAAAGGAGATGCTGCAATGGCCCAGGAACACGTGCTGGGTTCAGCACAAAAGCACAGCCAGGGCACAGCCACAAATAACCTCGTTCAGGGGAAAAGGCATGATATAAATTTTAAATTTAGAAGAAAAAAAAAGGACCTGTTTACCTATTACCAAACAGCCCCACTCTTAACCAATTACCGAGAGGCAGCTCAGAGCAGCAGCTTGGCCATTAGAGTTGAGCATTCCGGGGCCTGCTAATGGGAGATAAATTCATAGCTGGAAAATTGGATGCAATTAGAGCCATTTTAGCAAGGGTTCACAACAGAGCTGACCTTTGCTTTCACATGCAGGGGGCCAACAGAGAGATGATGTCTGATATTATTTCATTGCTTGTGGGAAGGAAGCTTTTGTGTTGGTAAGTACCAGAACAACCCACCTCGGCAGAGAAAAACATGGCCGGAATTGGGGTTAGAGACTGGTCTGGGGGTTGAAATTCCTAAATTTGAGTCTCATCTTGGCCATCAGCTCAGTGTGACAGTGACTTTGCCTCTCTGTGATTGGTTTGGGCCATCTTTGAGGCTTGGCTGACTCAAAAATCCCTCGTAGCTCCCAAATTTCCCCTGATTTTTGTTGGACACTTCCCTTCTTTGCTGTCAGCACCTCCGCAGGCAACGATCACCTTCCACTGAAAACCCAGCTCGGGCAGTCTGGTGGGGAATCAGATCATGCCAGTGAGGAAAATCCTTTTTTAGGATAAATATTAGGGGTTTAAAGGATAAATAATCCCAAGCCAGAGCAGTCCTTAGCATCTAAAAGGCTTCACCACCACACCTGGGGTGACTTCAACTACCCCAGACGTGAAGAACAACCTTTGTCTGCAGCCAGTCAGGGCTGGGTGGACACTAAAACCACCTCTCCTTGAGTGCTCATCCCTAAATATCTATTTTGCTGTTTTCTCCAGCTCTGTTTCTAACCCTGGGGTCTGCAGCTATCAGGCAAAACTCTTGCAAAGTCTGGCGTCGTGGGCTTAATACCCAAAGTGCTTATTTTAAACACAGACTGATGGCTTTTCTCCTAGATAATGATGATTGATTCTGTTTTCCATCCTTTGTCAAGGCTCAGCACATGCCTGGAATTTTAACTACTCCTTCTTCTGATACTTCCATGCATCCATCTGTTCCTCTGGATCTCTCTCTCAGCCTCCTGCTTTAAATAATGAACTTTGCTACGCTCAGAACAATCTATTAATAAATAACAATCTCGGAGATTACACGAGCCAATTAATAGTGGAGCAGCACCAGGAGCTGGGGTGAGGGATGCTGCTGAGGAGGAGGGTGGAGCTGGCAGTCCTCGGGCAAAGAAGGATTTTTGGGACCCTCCACAAGGGCTGGGGGCGAAGTTGTGCAAATAAACCAAAATAAACAAACTCGGAGCCCGCCAAGGAGGGAGAGGGGCTCTGCTGATTCTGCCTTGCCTCAAGACAAAGCTGAGGGGTTTTGTTTGCAGCTCCACTTGAGGCAGGAGCAAAGGGGAAAGCTCCCAGCTCCCTCAGCACTGGGAATTCAGCAGGATTGCAGGAGTTCTGCTGCTTTGAGTGGAGCACAAAGCCCAAAGTTCTTCACCTGCTCTGTCCTTTTTCCCAATTTCTGAGTTTCAGCTGCCATTACTCTGACACAGCCAAGCCCAGATGGAATGGCCCATCCAAGATCACAGTTTGAGGCTTGGTCACTCTGCTGGGTGACACGTGGAGCAGACAGTGACAAATGGGAGCAGGAGGAGCCGCAGGAGACACATGGGGCACCTTCTGCCTCCTTCCAGCTCCTCCCCTGGTGTCTCGGGTTACAACACAAGATGTAACCAGCAGTATATATTCTGTTACTGCTGTCCAAACCAGCTGGGGCCATGTTCTTTATCCCTTCCAGGCCCCATCCTCCCTCCAGGGGTATCTGCTGTTCATGGGCCAGCCAGGCTCACTGCAGGGCTCAGACAATTCCAGCAGCCCACTGGGACAGGCTCCACCCAGGGGGAGGAGCCCAGCATTCCCCCCTGGATCAGCCCTGGGGTTCAGAAGCCCAGCACAGCCTCTGCACTGGATTCCCAGAGGAGACCAGACCCAGCTCAGCACCACTGGAGCTTCAGAGGGAAACTCCACCCTGGGACAGGATCATTGCTCCAACAGACCCACATCTGTCACTGCAGGAGGGCTGGGCTGGGCTGACACCAACACCCTGAACAGCAACAGGGGTCAGGGCGTGTGCTGACTCTGGCAGCGGGTTTATTTTGTACTACTGCATTTTTATTTTAATTTTCCTAGTAAAGAACTGTTATTCCTATTCCCTTATCTTTGCCTGAGAGCCCCTTAATTCCAAAATTATAATAATTCAGAGAGAAGGAGTTTACATTTTCCATTTTCAGGGAGGTTCCTGCCTTCCTGAGCAGACACTTGGCTTTCCAAACCAGGACACCAGGGCTGAGCTCCTTCTCCACGGGAAGGGACAGGAGCCTCTACAGAGTGGCTGAGCCCATCCCTACTCCTGGCAATGCAGCAGCCTGAGCTCAGCACAGCCAGGATTTGTGTTTCTGAGGCATCTCTGGTGTCCTCCATGAGCAGCTCCTGCCCCTCTCTCCTGCTCTTCCAGCAGGCAGCAAATTGGTGCTTGGGAATTAAAGTTCCTCCTGAGCAGGAGCCACCTGAGCCTTCCCAGCCCATGTCCCTCCTCACCCACCCAGCAGCTCCTGCCCGTGCAGCACAGACGGGATTTTGGGGTTTTCTCAGGTCCTCCTGCCCCTCTCTCCTGCTCTCCCAGCAAATTGGCATTTTGGAATTAAATCCAGGAGGTGGGATGTGGGAGATGGCAGCAAAAGGCTCCTGAGCGAGCCGTTCAGGGCTGTGGGATGCAGCAGCTCAGGGATGGAGCTGTGGCACTCCAACCTGCTCTGAAACCCTCCAGGAACTTCATGTTTTTTAGGGATGAGCATCTGCCAGCTCTCCATGTCCGGCAGAGCAAGGAGGTGGAGCATCCCCTGGGAGCAGAGGGTGGCTCTGCAGGGCTGTCCCGCCCTCCAGCACTGTCCCCTGCACTGGTGGGCATTTAGGAACCTTGCCTGAGCCACACTGAGCCTTGCTGAATGCCCAGCACACCTTCAGCTCAGCACTCTCCACTGTCTCCATTTACTTTGTTTGCCATCTCCTCTGCTCCTCTCATTCTTGCTCTTCGCTCTCCTGTCCTCTCCTCCTTTCCCTTCCATCTCTCAGTCCAGCTCCTCTGGGTTTCTTTTGGGTTTTTTTTCCCTCATTTCTCCTCCTCCCTGCCTCTTCATAATGACTTAATCTGGCAGGCAGAGAATCGAACACGGAGTTTTCCTGCGCTCCAGATCCATTTGAAGATTTCTCCCAGCTCCCCAGGCCCAGATTCAATTTCCCTCTGTCAGAACAACAGAATTAGTCTCCCATTGTCATAGGTAAATTACTCACCAGCGCCGTGTCAGGAGAAGGGGAAAAAAAAGAGGGAAAAGAGACAAGTGCAGGATTCAAAGGAAGGTGCGAGTGTGACAAGCGACAACAGAATAACAATAGAGACCAGCGGGTGACATCGATCACGGCTGACAAACAGGGACAAAGCCAGCCCTGGATCAAACACAGGAATTATTTACCTCTTCCTCCCTCAGCCCTTGAGCCATTCAACCTCATTCCGAACGTCTCTGTGTCTTGCGGAGGACACATAAAGTCTAAATAACTCCCAGATTGAAAAATCCTGTGCCTGCTGGAGCTTCGGAGGGTGAGTTCGGATTCTTTTTCCACAAGACACTGCTCCCAGCAACACCCTGAGCTGAGAGAAGGGCTAGGATGGGCACCCAGAGCACGCCTGGCCCATGAGCAGGCAGGACATGGCAAGCTCTCAGGCTGGCAATCAAATTGAAATTGTTCACATTAAAAAAAGAAAAAAGAAAAAAGAAAAAAAAAAAAAAAAAAAAAAAAAAGGGATAAGTGGCAAATCAACAAAAACTCTTCTGTCTTCACACACTGGCCTTTAATTCCTGTCAGTGCCCAGAGCAGTCAGCTGGGGCTGGAGCTGCAGTGCTGGCTGTGAAACACTCAGTGTGTGTCACTGAGCACCTTTTCCACCTGGGATTTTGGCTTTTACTCCCTGCCTGCGTGCCCTGATGTCACATCCTACAGCAGGGACGTGTGTCAGACACTGCTGGCTGTCACCTGAATGTCCCAGTGCCTTTGGGAGACAGGGATGGGGATTCTCCTGAGCAGGAGCCACCTGAGCCTTCCCAGCCCATCTCCATCCTCACCCACCCAGCAGCTCCTGCCCGTGCAGCACAGACGGGATTTTGGGGTTTTCTCAGGTCCTCCTGCCCCTCTCTCCTGCTCTCCCAGCAAACTGGCATTTCGGAATTAAATCCAGGAGGTGGGATGTGGGAGATGGCAGCAAAAGGCTCCTGAGCGAGCTGTTCAGGGCTGTGGGATGCAGCAGCTCAGGGATGGAGCTGTGACACTCCAACTTGCTCTGAAATCCTCCAGGAACTTCACGTTTTTAGGGATGAGCAGCTGACAGGACACTGCCAAAGCCCAGAAACACAAACATTTCTCATGGGTGCTTCTAAGGGAGAGAATTCAGGGACAACTTTTATCTGGGTAAATATTGGCTGCAGAATGACGCCCTTAAAGCCCCAAACCAGCACAGAGAGAGCCCTGGAGTTTATAAATACCAGGAGGGAGAGAAATCCAGAGCAGAGTCACCTGCAGAGCAATAAGTCCCAGCCTTAGAGAAGCTGAACTTCACACCAAAGCCAGGCTTTATTTGCCTATTGACAGAATAAAGGGCTTTGTTGGTCTTTCTAACACACCCTGAGACAGTAAAGGTCTCTCTAATCTGCCAAAGGCAGAACAAAAACTCGGGGCTTAAAGGTGAAGCAATTCAGGCTGGAAGGAAGACATGAGTTATTTTATTTTATTTTATTTTATTTTATTTTATTTTATTTTATTTTATTTTATTTTATTTTTATTCTTGTTTATTTTTATTTTATTTTTCAAATTTTAAAAAAAATTCTTCCAGAAAAGAATATGGATTCTGTCCCTCAGTACCTTTAGTCAAAACTGGGCAGTAAAATCCTTTCTGCTGAGTTTTGTCTGGAGCTCCCAGGCAGGGTTACACAGCCTCACTCAGACCAGCTCAGGATTAATTTGGGTGGAACATTAAGAAGCACCAAACAACAGGAGAGAAGCTCTGGAATGGCCCAGAGCACTCCTCCCTTCAGCCTGGAGATCCCAACAAATCCAAACACCCTGGAACCCGTTGGAAATTCACATTTTTCTGAATTTCAGAGGCTGGGCTGACTTTGAAATCACCTTTTTTTTCCCCAGCCCTGCATGAACATCCCACTCCTCTGCTCCCTCCCAGGAGGTGCCAAAGCCCCTCGGCAGAAGTGAGGGGAGTTTCCACTGCAAAAAGCTGGAGGAATCTCTCCTCCCTCCTCCTTTTTCCCCCTTCCGTGAATAACATCAGCCATTGACCTTTTCAAACAGGGTACTTGGTGTAAAATACGAGCTCCAGTCCTCAGCAGTGCCCGTGGAGGGAGGAAGGGGCTGGGGAGAAGCCTCATCCTGCTGGCACGGCAGGGAAAAGGGCTCAGAGCTTCTAACAACCCACCAGGAGGTTTTATGACTCTGTCTCTGGCATTTTAAATTAATATCGTTATTAAGAGAGAGGTTGTTTTACAGCACAGTGGCTTTGGAATAGAGTGAACGTCACCAACCCCTGCCTTTGAGGAGAAAAAGGCGGGGGGAATAGAGTTTGGAGGAGGAAAAGGGGAATAAAAGCAGAGTTTTTAGACTTTAAAGTATAACACAGTATGGTAATGTAGTAGTTCTTACAGGCTATGTGTAGATTTTGTAGGATTTTGTGTCTTGTGTTGGTTGGTCACTGAAAATTAGAATATTCATCACAAAAGAAGATACAAGGAAAATTAACGAGTGTAACTTGTTTTTTCCCCCTACTCTTGCTCTCTCCTGCTCTCTCCCCCTGCCCTTTGCTCTCTCACTCCTCTCTCTCAGCTCTCATCCTGCTGTTCTCTCTCCCTCTCTCTTTGGGATCCCCTCCAGCCCAGGCTGGGGGCTGAAGGCAAGGCCCTTTTACCCACAACCCTTGGAATAAACCCACGTGTTCTAGAATATCTCAGCTCAGCAGAATTCCTTGTCCCTGCTGTCCGCAGATTCACCTACAGCACTGAGCTCCCTGAGCCTGGAATCTCAATTCCAGGAGCACTGGATGCTTTTAGCCGTGATTTGTTGGAGTGTGGCCACCTCTCCAGGCAGCTTGCCTGATGTTATAACAATAACTGCGTTATTTGCAACATCACAAATCTTTATTTCATCTGCAGCAGAGGACGTGGATCGTCAGCTGAGCCGTTAATGAAGGTATTGAGGACCAAAATAATCCATCCCTGGGCAAGCTGCTCTAAACAGCGTCCTCCAAGGATGCTGCTCCTCCACCTCACGCTCCTCCCGTTAATTCCACCTCAGGAAAAGTTCTCCTTGATCAAAATGCCAGCTGATAGCAAGCCCTGAGAGGAAAACCAGGATGTTCTTCCAGCACTGCTTCCCGCAGCTGTGCTCACCTGTCAGAAATCCAGCAGCTCCGTGTGCTGGGAGGACTCTGCTGACTCACAGATCCCTTCTCCTTTTATTCCCTGCTTTGTCCTCCCACTTCAGCCACCCTGATTAACCCAGCTTTGGCCTCCCACTGCTGTCCTCCTCTCCTGCCCTGGCCTTTTCGGAGCCTTGCAGGTCTCAGGAGGAGAGCAAAGCGTTCGAAGGTGAGGAGGGGTGGGAGGAGGTTTGGATTTTCGGCTGTGGGGCCACACGTGCCAGGCTGGGGCACTTTTCCCTCACCTTCCCCAAAGCCTCATCAGCTAATGCAGCTCTCAGAAGACAGAGAGAGCTGAGCAAGGGCACAGCGAGCTCACTGCTGTCTGCCTGCAGCCACCACGGAGAGCTCCCCACCAAGGAGTGTTTAAATCTTCAATTTAATGAACACCTGAGAGGTCTCAGTGCATTTATTTTGGGAGCAGAGCAGGGCCGTGGATGGTTTGGGCTGGAGGGGATCCTAAAGCTCACCCATTTTCATTCCACCAACACAGCTGGATATCAGGAATTGCCTTCAAAGGACAGGGAATTCTTCATTTTGGGGATCTTATAGGTGCTCTGACACACCAAACCCTGTACAAACCCATCAGCACCGAGACAACACGCAGCTGGCAGCACGAAATTTCCTTTCAGTCAAGAACTAAACGATTTTTTTTCTTCTGTCTGGCCCAGAAGATTTGTGGGAGAAGACAAAGCTAACAACTTCTCTGTGTATTGGGAGAGGAAGACACCTTCATTCCAGATTTCTCAGGAAGATGCCTTTATTCCAGATTTTTTCAGGAATATATCTTCATTCCAGATTTCTCAGATCTGTGTTGCTGTTGCTCCTCCCCAAAAAATGGCAACCCCAAGGAACAGCAGCCCCCAGACAAACCTGGAAAACCTGGCGAGGTTTTATTTCCTCAGCAAGGAAACTTTTCCCTTTGGTGAGTGCCAAGGGGTTAAATTGAGCATAATCAGGCAGAAGTGGGACTCCTCACCTGTCTGAGGTTAAAAATGCAGGTGCCAACGCTTTGGGAGGCATCAGCAATTCCTGATTTTCTCCATCCTGCCCTCAGCTGTGCTGAGCACTGAGGCGTGAGGCACTGGCAGTGCCCAAAAAACAGCAGAGCACAGCATCTCTGTGCTCCACAGGCAGCAGCCACTCCGGGATTCTTCTCCAGGAGAAGGGGAATAAATAACCTCTGAGTGACAGAGTTTTTAACAACAAAATCATTCCACAGACAGAGTGTGTAATGAGTTCCAGTCAGAGCAAGTTATGGAGGAATAATTTTCTAGTACCTGGAGCTAGCGACCACTTCATGGGTGCCTTTTTTTTTTTATTCCCGAGTTGTAAATTGATTTTATACATCATTTATCAGTGGAGGCCTGGCTTTATAATGGGGATATTTTAATATTTATGCCTCTCCACCCGCATGCTCAGCAAACAAATGGGAACAATAGGACACGGTTGGTGTTACAAGCCCCTGCTCCCAGGTAAGGGTGAGGGAGGTCTGCAAGTGACAGATAAACCCGGGGAAATTTGATTATGGGATGCACAGAGAATGACTCCTGTGTTACTGGAGAGGATTAAAGAAGTGCTGAGGGCTTCGGGTCTGTGCTGCATTTCCATATGTTGGCTTTATGAGGCGAAGGAACCCTCAGAGAGACACACAGGAGCAGATCCAGGGAGTATGGGTGAATCCTGGTCCTTGAGGCACTGGGGGGATGTGAGCCAACACCTTGGGCTTGGATTGCACTGATTCCTCCAGATCATGCCAAAAAAAAAACCCCATTTGAACCCACAGAGCACAAACCCCACATCCTACCCTGACTCAGCACAGGCTGTGCCCCCTGTCCTGGGGCACAATGTGGCAGCAAATTAAACTTGCAGCACCTCAAAACGCTGCCCTGTCCCTCTCTAAGTTCCATTTTCATTGTTTTGCTGGGGAGCAGCGATCCTGAGTTTCAACAGCAGCAATCCCAACATTTCATGCCTCTGTTTATTTTCATCAGCTCTGTAAATAAAACCCCTGACAAGTCCCTTCCCTCACGCTGGGGCTCTCGGCTCTGTAGCAGAGCACTCACCCCGGGCTGCTGCAGAAAGATCTCGTGCTGAACCACACAGCTCCGGGGATGGGACATTAATATTCAGCGGAGAAACTGGAAAAAAAAATATCACATTTACTCCCCACTCACAGCTAAAGCTGTTCTTCAGGCAGCTCCTTAATCTGTGGTCACCGTGCTATTTACTCCCAGGAAGGAGATGGATGCTCAGAGCTCTCAAGCTGGTTCAGTTGCAAAAAAAGAAAAAATAACAAAAACATCTAAAACAACCCGGAGTTAATTTAGGCTTAATTCATGTTGGTGTAAGTCAGAGCCACCTGCACAGGCTGGGAACAAACCCCGTGTGCTTTGGGGTGAGGATGCTGCTCTGCGGGGCCATAAATAGAAAGAGTTGCATTAATTATCTCCCCATTAATGACGCTGATGAGGCAGACTCTCTGCCTGGGTAAACACCCCGTTGTTCATCTGTGCAGGTTCGACCCCAGCCAACAGCAGCAGGGCAGGAGCAGCTGAAACACAACGCCTCTTTTCCTTGCCCCTGCTCCAGGTGTCACAGGTAACACCAAACACGGGTCAAATTCATTTAATCACAGGTCAGATTCATCTAATCACAGGTAAAATTCAGTTAATCACAGGTAATATTCAGCTCGGGTAATAGTAAATCATATTTTCCTTCCTGCCTCGCTTCCCTCTGCATCTTCCCAGCTCCTCAACTCGGCCTTGGGGAAGATAAAAGCAGGAGAGGAGTGAGGAGCAGGAGGCAGAGATAAATCCCCCCAAAATTCTGCTTTATTGCAGGAGGAAGTCTCCAGGATCCCGAGGTTCTGCCTGTTTAGGAGAACACTAAAAGGGCTTTTCACTCTTTTTTTTTTCCCCATTCTCCCTCCCTTGCAGCACGAGGAAAAACCTAAAATTTCACAGCTTATGGCTCTGCTGGTTGGGTTTTTTTGGGGAGTGTGTGGAATAACCTCACCTTCCACAGCGTTCCTGCAGCAGGATCACAGGGACAACTCCATGAGGAAAACCTCAGCTGGAAAAGGAGACCCTGCCTATTCCTCCCCCTTTTATCCCTCTGGGTGGAGATGCCGCTTTGCCAAGGGAAAGGCTGGAAAAGCCAGGGTGGAATCCAGCCCATCAACGCAACAGTTAAACACACAAACACTCGATTGCACAGAGCACAAGCACTGGGGAAGGCAACGTCAAGACAATCATGAACATCCCCATCCCTCCTTGTGTGCTCAAACCTCCGAGGAGGTTCCTTGGAGGGGAAAAAAAAAATAAAAAATAAAGGTTTTCAGTCTAAAAAAAAAAAATTGCTTTGTCAAGCAGGAAGGGCTCCTTCCCCACGGTGGCTTCCAAGGTCACTGCGCAGAGTTAATGCCGCATGAGAGGCCCCTGAGCTGATGGGACCTGACACTTCAGTTTTGGCCTCCCAGGCCACAGGGCAATGTCTTGGAGGAGCTGCAGCCCCTGGGAGATGCAGGAAGGAAATGTTGGAGTCCCAGCCGTGCCCTGAGCCCCACAAATGTCACCAATGTCGCCGTGATGGGAGGCGGCGAGGGGACGCTGCCGCAGCCCTGTCCCTCCAGAGCTCATGGCAGATTTCTTTAACCAGCCCATTTAAAACAAAATTCCGCTGTCAGCTGAGCAAGTTGGACTTGAAACACGATCCTGTCCCTGCCCATCGCCTTCAGCAGCCTGGGAATTGAGGTCAGGTTTGGTTTTTTCCCCTGAACACGGGCTCTGGGCTGGGCTCCAGCTGAGGGACAAGAGGCTCCAGGAGTGATCCCACCCTGTGTTTGATGCTTCCACGGAGTGAAATGAGGAAATCAAAATAAATAAAACACCAGGAGGAGAGCAGGAGCTCTGGGTTGAGTTCCCTGTGAGAGCCCAGCTCGGTCATTTAATCCTCCTTGGCCCACGAGAAGAAAAACCAGCGTGGCTCCTCACAGCCCACTCCTCATCCTCGCCCTTCTTTATTATTCCCAAGGCCCACATCTCAGTCCTGGGAGCAAATCCCTCCCTCAGCCTGGTGCCAGCGAGTGAACTCTGGGGTGGGATCTGATCCCCAGTCCCCAGTGTCCTGTGATAACCCCTGCTCACCCTAAACCACAGCCCAAATCCCTCCTCCTGGGAACGGGCTCCTGTTCGGAGGCTAAACAATTCAATTAACATAGAAACGACACAGAAACGTTCCAATAAATAAATCTCTGTTCATTCCTGAACACCCTGGAGAAGGGAGCACAGACTGGAGGCAGATCCCTGCACATATTTTTTAGTGGCTCGAATTTTTTTTTTTTTTCTTTTTTTTTGCCACCACCTTCTCCTTCTGAGGCTGCTGTTTGGGAGGATGCACGGAGCTAAATAAATCCTGATAACTCCCTGCTGGCAGGGCAGGGGGTCCTTCCCCTCCTGGCTGTGCCTGTCACTTGTGATCCACTTGGACACGGAAACAATTTTGCTCCTGGATGGAAAACAGACCCTTTGCCTTGAAAGATCAGCCCAGCTTCCTGCTGATGCATTTGTAAGCTGTCATCCCACCCTGCCAGAGTGTCACTCACTGCTGCAAGTGCCTCCTGCTGCTGGGGGAGTGCGGAGGAGAGGGGATCCCAGCACCTGTGTGCCCACATCGGCTCCAGGCTGGGGTTTGGAGGGACAATGCCACTGGAAAAGGAGAAGACTTCCCTCCCCAGCATCGCTAATTTTTGACAGAAATAATAAAAATAATAATAAAATAATCGATAATATCTCACATATTGTTTTTGCTGGTTTTAACCACTTTGCAAAGCCCACAGAAGCCGAGAAAGGTCCCCAGCTGTTCACCTGACACCAGCACTGCACATCTGTGCTGTTCTGCAGAGTTCCTCGGGCAAAACCCTAAAAAACACCCTCTGCTCCATCAGGCAGGGGCTTTATCCCCCACCCAGTATCAGAGCACCTCCCCAGGGGCTTGAGGGACAGTGGGGCTGTGAGGGGGTCTCTATTTCCCTTCTGACAGCAGCACTCTGCACATCAGCTCCCCAAATAAAGAAGTTATCTTTATTTTATCGGCATTAAAATCACTCTCTTTCCATTTGGTGGCTTTTCGCTGTCCCAGCAGGTCAGGGGTGGGAGGACACAGCAGAAATCAGCACCTCTGGAGCAGGAATTACCCCCGGGGGAGCAGCACATTACAAATCCTAAACCATTGAAAAATCCCCTTTTCCACCGCAGGAACAAAACAACAATTCCAGAGGTGGCAGCTGGCTCATGGCAAAGTGACACCTTTGAGCCACGTGTCCCATTGATGCTGCCCCAAATGTCAGCCAGGGAGTTTTCCTGGAGCTCCCAGAGTGGGAGGAAGGAGCTGCTGCTTCTCCCTGTGTGCCCTGAGAGCCTCAACCCACGACCCCTCAGGAAAAGGATCAGCTTGAACTTTGAGCTCACTGCTTATGGATTCTCCAGACCTCCCCTAACACCAAATGGTCACTTTTCACCCAATCCCTTCATCTCTTTTTTCTGGTTTTCCTTTTTCCTCCTCGAACTGAGCTGCCAGGAATGATTTCTTTTTCGGCTCATAAATGCATTTCCATTTGGAGGAAAAGAAAGCAATTTTTGCTGGAATATTGCTTCACCTTTCTGAGACCTGCAAGTTCCAATTCTGCTGTTCCCACTGATAAAAAAAATTCCCAGGGGAGGCGAGAGCTGCAGGCTGGGAAAAGAGGTTTGGCGCGCACTGGGGATTCCTCCCTGCCCCAAATCCATCCTGGTTCTTCATCCCACCCAGTGTTAATAAAACAGCCTCAACAACACCTTCTGAGCCACTTTTTATTGCCAAGCCAGAACTGAGAAGTGATGTTGGGACATAAAAATCTCGTTTTTAAATACTACTCGTGAAGCAGAATTCCTGATTGGGAGAATAAAGGGATTAAGGAATTCCTCTGGTGTCACAGCCACTTCCCCTCTCTGAACTTGCCTTTTCCCCTAAAACCTGCTCCTGCTGGGATATCAGCACAGCACTCTGGGCATCCTAAAGTGATTATTTACATACTTCCCTCTCTGTGTGTTGCAGGGAAATCTCAAAGGCAGGGATTTTTATTTTTCCCCCCACATCCCATTTTCGATGGATGGCACGGATCAATCCAAGTCATCCCCTAAAAGAGCTGCTTTTCCATGGGGTGAAAAGACTGGAATTGCTTTTCCCTGGGATGGAAGAGTGGAATTACCAGGTCTGACTCCCGTGCAGCACCCAGCCTTTGGGGGTGGAAAGAGATGCCTCCTCCTGCTCCCTCAGATCCCTGGTTCCTGCTCTTCTCCGGAGAACAGTGATAAAATGCATTCATTACCTCCACTGCAGCACAGGGAAAATGAGGGGAAAGTGGCTGTTTATTAGATGTCGAGAAATACCAAAACCCTTTTAACTTGTACTCTTAAGAGAAAGGAAAAAAGGTAAAAAGGTAATTTTCCAGGAAGCTCCTGTCACTGCTTGAAAAGAGAGAGTAAAAAAGACTGCTTTTATTATCTGCTTTATTTATGGTTACTTAATAATGACACAGACAAGTACATTACTCGCTCAGCCACTTCCCTGCTGCTGCCTTTGTAAAGACAAAAGAGCAATCAGACGTGGGCCTGTTTGCTAAAAGCTCAGCTCCAGAGTCAACCAACAGCAGTTCTCCTTGGGAAAAAAAAAAAAAAATTAAAAAAAATTAGGTGTAGTGCAGATTTCATGGAGTTTCCTGATCCTGGACCCCTTAGGGCAGCAGGGGTTTGAGAGAGAGGTCAGCCAAAAGGGGGAAAAGGAAGAGGGAAATGAATTTTAGAGGATTTACTGCTTCTCTGTGGGATATTGATCATTTTTAAGCTGTCAAATGGGAATAAAGATGGGATTCACGGGTGCTTCTGCAGTGCTGTCACCTGCCAAAAAAACCAGGAGCTGCTGCTTTGGTTTGGGCTGGAATTCTTTGGAGCCAGGTGGATCCAGAAGAATTGCTCCCAAATGTGATGGCCAAGCTCATTCCTCAGCACAGCAGAGCACCAGGGGACAGCAAAGTACCAGAGACAGAGGGGAAAAAAGGGATGAAAGAGGGGTTGGATTTGGGTCCAGGCTGGATTTGGGATGTTTCAGCATCAGGCTGAGGTCAGTTCCCAGAGCAGGACAAAGCTGAAATATTGCAGATCAGCTGTGGGAAGGGTTTGAAGGAAGGTGGTTTGGATTTAAGGCCTCGGTCTCTGATCCTTGCCCTAACTGAAACAAGCCCCCAGCAAACGTGAGCGAGCTCAGAACAAGACTCCAAAGAAGGGAGCAGCAACCCTGTCCCTATCCCAGTCTCCTTCTATACTATTTTCTCTTTATTTCCCGATTTAAACCCCCCAAAAAATCAGCTCAGATATTACAGAGCCTCTCCAAGCTGCTCCTGCTCAGGTCCATCTGTCCAGCCTTTGGGAGAGGAGGGACATGGGAAGAGGAAGGTAAAATTCCTCCCTGACCTCCAGGAGAATCCTGAGCCTGGAGACACTCAAACAAACCCAGAGGGCTTTGTTTGGCCTTTGACATGGAATTTTTGTTTTTGGTCTGCCTGTACACTGACAGCCAGCACCAAGTTTTCTTGCTCCGAGGCACAGACAGCTCTTAATTAAGAGGCTTCAGTGTGTGGTTATTTACCCTGCACACAAAGACCTCCAAGATCCAGTCTGGATCATCAGGGCACTGCTGACTTTCAAGAGCAGGCACTTAAAGCGATTGGAGGTCTTTACCGGGGGCTGTTTAAGGTGAGGGAACGATCCATGCCCTGCACTCCAAGCAGGGAAGTGATGCAGCCAGTAAAACCCTCTCCCAATAACTCAGAGCGCTCTCAGAGCCATCCCAAACCCCCTGCTAGGAGGGAGAACATTAATAAGCCATTAACCCAGCCCAGAGCAGGGAAAGCAGAAATAATTGTGGGGAAAAGGCCACGAGCAGCAGCAGCTGCTCTGCCCAAAAGCTTTGTTATCACTTTTTACCTTCAGCATTTTTTTTTTTTTTTGCAAGGGTTTTCAGCAGTGTGTCCTGCACCTTTGTGGCCCCTGCAGCTCCCTGAGGAGGAAAATCACATTTTTCTGGCAGGTGTTGGTGACAGGAGCCCACCAGGCTGTGCTGGGGTCACCTGGTGCCAGCCTCGCTGCCCCACAATCTGCATAGGCAGAGCTCTTTGTGCCTGCTCACATCCCACTTGGTCTGCCACTGCTCTGGGGAGGGGAGAGGAGCAGCCTCCGGGCTCCAGGAGTGCTGGAAGATGGGATCCAGGGGACGAAGAGGTGTGTTTGCACGGGGATTTCTTCCTAGAGGGAAAAAAAACCCTAAAAAAACAAACAAAAACCCAAAAATCCTCCCCCTCATAAAACAAAAACAAAAAAACCCCAAACAATCAAAAAAAAAAATAAACCAAAAAAACCCCCAAAATAACCAACCCCACCAAAAAAAAAACCAAAAAAAAAAAAAAAAAAAAAAAAAACAAACAAAAAAAAACACTAAAAAACAAACAACCCTCCTCCAAAAGTCAAAAAAAATACCCCCCAAAAATAACAAAAACCCCCAAACCAAAAACCCAAACCCAAAACAAACAGTGACAGATGAAAGAATGAGCCAAGGGCTGGCTGAGAAATGATGTCAGGACAGGAGAGATCTGAGAGCAGGAGGGAGAAGTCTCAGAAGTGTTTAGAAGTGTCTAAAAATGTAAAAATCGTACATTTGTGGGAAAAGAGCCTCTGCACACACCTGGCTCAGAGCACAGGAGGAATTCCAGGGCAGGGGGAAGAAAGACCAGCCCTAAGCTGCCTCGATCAGAAAAAAAAACAGATAAAAGGCTTAAAGAGAGTGTAAAAGGGAAAATAAAAAAGCCCCCCAAAACACCTCAGCCCCATCGGTCTCTGCCACAAATAACCACACTGGGCACTAAGGAGTTTGCTGGGAGACGTTTTCCCTCTGCTGATGGATGGCGTTTTCCAGGCTGTTATTAACTGGACTTCTCCACTTTGGGGTGATCTATGGAGCAGCGGCAGCTTTAAAGCACTTGGCACCGCAGCCAGGGATTCATGGAAGGAGTGAAAAATGGGAGCAGCTCCTCAGAGCCCCCCCAGGCGTCAAGGTGTGCGCTGGGGTGCAGGTGATGAGGGAGGGAAGAAGAGCAAGGAATTGTTCCCCTGAGAAATGAGCCTTTCCACTCAGTTTCCAGGACTCAGGAGTGAGAAATTGGGTGTCCACCCTCCAAAAGAGAAAGAAAGGGTGTTGGGGAAGATGAATCAAGGAAACCTTATCAATATGATTGCTGAGCAAAAGATTCTGAAATTATGAAACCTATAATGGAAATAGAAATGAAAGCTGACTTGGAGTTGTAGGATACTGAGTCTTAGTTCCTATAGAACCTGAAAACAATGGTCTGAAGGAGAATCCCTTTGGATTGAACAATCCCTTTCTGCTGGCTGAGGGATCCAAAGGTCAATGCAGCAAAACAGAAGTTTAAAGAGTAGTTTTTAGAGTTTAAAATATAACCCAGTATGGTGATATAGTAGTTCTTACAGGCTGTGTGTAGATTCTGTAGGATTTTGTGCCTTGTGTTTGTTGGCCACTGTAAATTAGAATATCCATCACAAAAGGAGATATAGTGTATTGTAACAAGGACAATAATGAGTGTAACTCGCTTTTTCCCCTTACTCTCGCTCTCTCCTGCTCTCTTCCCCTGCCCTTTGCTCTCTCTCTCCCTTCTCTCTCAGCTCTCACCCTGCTGTTCTCTCTCCCTCTCCCTTTGGGACTCCCCTCCAGCCCAGGCTGGGGGCTGAAGGCAAGGCCCTTTTACCCACAACCCTTGGAATAAACCCACGTGTTCTAGAATATCTCAGCTCAGCAGAATTCCTTGTCCCTGCCGTCCACGGATTCGCCTACAGAATGGAGATGGTGATGGTTTTCCGCTGAGGTTCTCAGGATAAAGGAGCTGGAATTGGCTGCTCGGGCCAGGCTGGTTTGGGGTGTGAGGCTGCAGGAGGGTTTGGGTTGAGGGCAGCAATCCCCCCGCTGCAGCAAATGGCCAATCGTCTCCTCTTGGAAGTGGCATTCCAGTGTTCCACCTCCTCCAGCGTTCCAAAGGCAGGGAAAGGCACAGAGGGGCTTCCACCCTCAGTAATTAGGCATTTAATTAGCAGTGAGCAGAGCACAGAGCCTGGCTGGAGGAAGCACAGAACGAGGATGAAATATTTCCCTGACCCATCACTCCTGTTCTAAAAAACACACAGAGTTGTGACCTGCAATCCCAACAGCAATTTTAAATGTCAATTAACCTTCCTTTAAGCAGTTCTCAACTTCTGGGTTGTGATCTACAATTCAAGATTTTCTTCTGCTGCACCCTAAATTTCCTTTGGCGTCCAGGAGCAGAGATGCAGCCCGCTGGGGATTGCTGATCCTGAATCCACACACAAAATTCCCTCCAGCTCAAGCCATTTGCCCAACTTTAGCACTAATTTATGAATCGTTTCAGTCAACTTGAAAGTGGCCTCTATAATATTTATTTGTCCAATATCCGTGCACTCAGCTCCTTCTCGTCGCGGTTTCAGGGGTCTAATTAAATCATGGCCTGAATTGGAAAAAGCCATTCTTGCAGCAAGGCTGAGCTGACCTCCTCAACTCATTTATCCACTGATAACCCTCGTATGGAAGCACTCAGCCCCCCTGAGGGGAAAAACTACTTCACATCCCATTGATCCCCAGCTTTGTCCTGACTTCTCAAGCAGCTCTTGTTTTTATTCACTGATCAGAAATTACTTGACCAGCCACCAAAAAAAACAACAACAACAACAACAAAAAAAGAAAGCCAACAACAACAAAAAAAAAAACCACCAAAAAACCTCAAACCAAACAAAAAAAAAAACCCAAAAAAACCCAAACCAAACCAAAACAAACAAAAAAAAAAAAACACCCACAAAAAACCCAAACCAAACCAAAAGAAACACCAAAACCCAAACCCAAACACCTCCACATCTCCCAGGGAGCCAAAGCTGATAGAAGCCACAGAGGGGACACCAAGCTGGGGCAGCCCAGGGAGGTGATGAAAGGTGACAGCTCTTGCTGTTGGACTGCCTTTGAAAACGTGAGCAATCATCGAGGTGTTCTTTGTGTTCTCCCTCTGATCAAAGCTCTGGACAGAAAAAACACCGAGGTTTGGAGGGGAGCAGAGGTGTCAGGAGGAATTTAACTGTTTGTGGCCTCCTGTTCCTGTGAGCCACCAAACCAACAGCTGCTTCCCCTCCTCTGCAGCACCAGCAGGACCTGGGCTCTTGGTTTTTAATTCTGCTGGGTGTTTCCATCACAGGGGTACAAAATCCTGCTCCCAGAACAAGCAGGTGCTGCTGAGGAGAGGCTCCTGCAGCCTCACCCGAAGTGGTGCAGCTCGTCTGGAAAGCTTTACACACCCAGAAGGAAGCACAGACAGAAGGAAATTCATCATTCCCCTGCCCAGGTGGGCAAAGTGAGGCAGAGAAACGTTTCCCATTCCCACAGATCCATCTCCCTGCCATGAGCATAGTGCTTATTCCGTGCTGGTGTCACTCAACCCTGCATCCCCATGGCGTGGGACAGCAAACCCAAAAAACCCCTGAGGTGGCTGAGGGCACCAAGGAGGTGTAGAGGATCCCCCCAAAATCCGATTTCCAGCAGTTGTGATTATCCAGGGGAGAGGCCCAGAAAGCCTTAGCAGCTCATCCAAGTGTTACCCCTGAGCCAGCTCCCTGCGGGATGCAGCCACCTGATTTCCACAGAGAGCTCTGGAAATGCCATCCTCAGCCGCTGTGAAATGAAAAGGCCAAAGGAGAACCCCCCGGAGCCCGAGGCTCACCAGGAGCAGAGGGAGTTGCTGCTGCCAGAGGATTTTTGCCCCCAGAGGAGCAGCTCAGTCTGTCCCACAGGAGCTGTGAGTCTCTGCTGTCCACTCATCCATTCATTCCTCCTCCTGCAGGGGAAAAGGGGAGGATTTCTGTGCTCTGCCCAAAGACATCTGCCCCTGTTCCACTCTGCTCAGTCAGAAGCTGGAAATATTTAATCAAGGCTGTTCCACCAGCCCTGTGCCTGCTGGGGAAGAGACTGGATGGATGGAGTGGGCAAAGGGGGAAAAATAAATCCTGGGAGTTGCTGAGTTGAAAGAAAATGTGTCCTTTTGCACAAGAGCTCATTAGTCTGGGGATCCCAGAGCCTCTCCTCATCTTTGTCATGCTCCATCTCCTGCCTGAGCCTCCTGGAGGGCCCCAAGCAGCACAGCCCTGAAAAATCTGCCTCAGCTTTCCTCGTGAAGGCAGGAAAAGCCCTTTGGAGCTGAGCTGCTGCTGGTGGGGGGGTCCCTGCAGGGACAGGGGATGGAACAGAAGGAATATTTTTGGTTGGGTGGTTCCTTTTAAATCATTCCATCCAGAGTGGCAAATGTCCTTTTGGGAGGAGGAGACAAAGCCCAGCTCCTTGGTGAAGCCCCTTCTCTCTGGTTCCCTTCCTCCCCTCAGGGAAACTCATTTTTGTCCCTGCCCTGTCCTTGGCCAGGCCTGGGGGAAGTTTCTCCACCACTTTCTTCCCACTTAGTTAAAAAAGTCTGGGGAATATTCATCATCCTGACACAGCCCTCAGCCAAAGCCTCTGTCACCATCCCCTGGGAAGGAGAACGTTTCTCCCCTCAACTTCAGGGAGATGATTCTTGCAGAAGGAGGAGAGAAAGGGATCATCCCTTTGGGATGGAGTCCTCCAGGGATCAGGGAAGAGGCTGGGCTCTGCTGTCACTCTCTGAGCCCAGCAGAAGTGGATTTGTGTCCCCTTTTTCTCCCTTGGCTGTTCCATTCCCTGTCCCCTCACTGCCGCATTGATCACCCCGCTCTGCTCCCCCTGACCCTCTGCCCTCCTACAGCCCAGGAGCTGTAAAATGGCTTTTTTGTCACCCTGAGAGGAGCTGTGAGGACATCAGAGAGCAGATGATAAAGAGGCCCTCACACTGCTCAGCTGATTCACCTGCGGGAGGAGAATTATTTGGAAACACAGGGAAAAAAACTGCTTATCCAAAGGGTTTTCCTTACACTTGGAGAGGCACCTTCCCTGTGCCGTGGTTCCTCACTAGAACACATCTTCTTTTTCAAAAATACCCAGATTTTCTTCTTTAAAAAAAAAAAAAAAAAAAAAAATCAACAGAAAGACCCCCAAAACCCAAAAAAACCAACCAACCCACTGAAAAAAAAAAAAAAAAACAAACCACAACCAAAAAACCAAAACCAAAACAAAAACAACAACAAAAAATGCCACCAAGAAACAAAAACCCAGAAGAAAAGCAGATTCCTCACTCCTGAATTTTGCTGGACCTCAACGCTTCTAAACTTGCACGTCCTGAACCACCCCTCCTTATTTCCTTATTTACATTGTATTATTCTGAGAGTTTACAGTGGGGTCAAGGAGCCAGGTGAAAAGTCTGAGACAAGCCAAAGAGGAATTTGTGTTTTCTGTGATCCAGAGCTCAGCAGAGGGTCACAGGACAGGCACAGGAGAGTGGAAAACACAGCAACAAACTGAAATTTTGGTTGGATAATCAACCAGAAATGCAAGAGAAAATAACAATGCAGCTATTCCCCAACACTGGGAGCATCATTCCTCCCATTACAGAGGGCAGAAAAAAAGAGAGAAAAAGTGGGAAAAGCTGCTGTTAAAAAAAGAATTTTATTTCTCCCCTTTCCTCTAAGCCTTTACAGAGTTATGCAAGTTGACTTTATCTGCAGCAAATCCCCCTTTCTGCTGTCAGTCCTCGGGAAGTCGAAGTCCTTAATTCTCCTGCACACACTGAATTGTAGGTGGGTAAAACCTGCCTCAGCCTGCCCGGAATGAATCCCATCTCCATCCCCCGGGCTATTGATTCCAGCCTAAAGCCAGCCTTGTTCCCTGTCAGCTCAGGCTCACAGGGAACTTTTATCTCCCATTTCCATCCTCGGAACTCGCTCGGTTTTGCCGCATCAAGAGATGGTTTTTGGGGGTTTGGCATCAGCTTCCTCACCAGGCAGGATTGCTCTGCAGGAATCTGCCCCCGGGGATGGCCACAGCTAAATTTTGGGATGGAAAACACCAAAATTCTTCTCCTTTTTATGCTCTTTGTGGATGGTTTTGCTGTCAGACACAGCTGCAGGTTCCCCTGGGTGCTGCTGGGTGCTGGGGCTGAGCCCCTGAGATCCCAAATTCCTGCTGAGATTTTTCTTTTTGCCCCAGCAGGGATTCCAGGAGTAGGATTGCTCTGGAGGAATCTGCCCCAGGATGGCCATAGCCAAATTTTGGGATTGAAAACATGAAATTTTTCTCCTTTTTATGCTCTTTGTGGATGGTTTTGCTGTCAGACGCAGCTGCAGGTTCCTCTGGGCACTGCTGGGTGCTGGGGTCCCAAATTTCTTCTGAGGCTCAGCTCCATGCAGATTTGTTGGTTTTGGTTTTGTTTGGTTTTGTTTGGTGTTTTTTTTTGGTTTTTTTCAAGGGCAATTATTTGGGGTTTTTTTAATTTTTTTTTTTTTTTTTGGGAGGGGGGGTTTTGGGGGTTTGTTTTTGGTTTTGTTTTTGTTGGTTGGGTTTTTTGGGGTTTATTTTTTGCTCCCAGCAGGAATGTGCCTGCAGGATCTGGCCGTTCCAGGGGCAGAGCTGAAGGACACCATCGAGGCTCAGGCTTTGTAAAGCTCGGCTTTCCCTCTGCTGGAGCTGGGCTTTGCCCAGAGGGATGAATTGCAAGTCCCCAGCTCTTTCTGTGCCAGGGGAATGCAGCAACCACAGCTGACAGAGCAGCAGCCTCTGTCTGGAGTGCAGCACCTTCCCCAGGTACAGCCCGTGCTCTGCTGCCCCATCAAACACAAAACCCCGCGAGGAATCTGGAGGGTGAAGGAAAAGGACACCCCAAACCCACCCAAACCCTGTGAGGGATCTGTAGGTGAAGGAAAAGGACACCCCAAATCCACCCAAACCCTATGGGGAATCTATAGGGTGAAGGAAAAGGACACCCCAAACCCTGTGGGGAATCTATAGGATTGTAGAAAAGGACATCCCAAAACCACCCAAACCCTGTGAGGGATCTGTAGGGTGAAGGAAAACGACATCCCAAACCCTGTGGGGAATCTATAGGATGAAAAAAAAAAAAAAAAAGGATACCCTAAACCCTGTGAGGAATCTATAGGATTGTAGAAAAAGACACCCCAAACCCACCCAAACCCCGTGAAGAATCTGTAGGGTGAAGGAAAAGGACACCCCAAACCCACAGAGAGCCCCAAAGCGATGCCACCGCTCTGCAGGTCCTCACACACACCCAGAGTGGCTCTTGCCTGGGACTGTGACAGGACACTGAGGGGGAAAATCCCACATTTCTGCTCCCAGGCTCCTCTCCCAGTGCTGAATTTGGTTAAAATTACCCTGAGGAAACCATGGGAAGGAACCGAGCCTGGCATTAACTCAGGGTTCTGGGGTCTCAGGGGATGCAAACAGCCCCGGGAAGCAGTGCTGGTGATTGTCACTAAACTCAGCCCCGCTCTGAGCCCTCTGCAGGGTTCTGCCCCATCCCCTGAGCATCCTTTGGGAGCTCTCCCCGTGTCAGCCACGTTCTGGAGATAACAACCTCTCCTCAGCCCCCAACAGCAGAATCCATCAGCTTCTCCAGATCCCGAAAATCCCCTCCAATGAACTTTTATCCCTGCCAGCATCTCAAACTGCAGCTTCTCCTCTTGTTTGTTTGTCTTCCAGAGCTTTGGCTGCAGCAGAGCCCAGCCCTGCCTCAGTCGTGTGCTGGTGGCCCCGATGCCTCTGCTGGGATGCAAAACTGAGGTTGGCAATAAATCCTGGGCCTTGCCCTTGGGAGCAGTTCCTCTGCAGCTGGAGGAGGGGACAAACCTCACCTGGGTGGCTCAGGGGGGGAGCAGGGTGTCCCTTTGTCCCTTTGCAGGTGCCTGGCATCCACCCCAGGGTGGCATTTTCCCCAGCAGGTCACTGCAGGTGAGGCTCCTGCTTCTGCAATCCCTATTTTATTTTATTTTATATTTTATTTTATTTTATTTCATATTTTATTTTATTTTATTTTATTTTGCACCTTTTCCTGCACCCAGCCAGGTGTCCCAGTGGATTCGTGCCCCTAGAGCACAAAATTCCAAATCATTTCTGTATCACAGGCACTGAGTGCATTCCCTGCTCTATCCCACACCTCAAAATCTCCAGGAAAAAAAAAAAAAAAAACACCAAAAAAACCAAAAAATAAAATCACCCCCATCTCCTTGAGCTCCAGGTTTTCCAGGGTCGTTTCTGTCTCCCAGCAGATCCCTCTGCACAGGCTGAGGGTTGGCTGAGGCCAGCCCAGCCAAAACCCTCCCTGTGCTCACCTCACAGCTATTTAAAGGTGTGGGATTTCGAGTTTCAAGCCTCTGATAATAAATATCTCCTCCTCTAATAATACCTCCTCCTCTAATAATAAATCCCTCCTTCTCTAATAATAAATCCCTCCTCCTCTAATAATAAATCCCTCCTCTAATAACACAGTCCTGAGCCCTGGCAGCTCCTGCCTCGTCCTCCCAAGGCACAGTGGGGACTTTGGCCAGGTGGGGACGTGGTGACAGATGCTGCTGACTCACGGTGGGGCTGCAGGGACGCTTTGTTCCCACTCCAGAGAGGCCAAAAATCAGCCAATTTATGCCCAAAAAAAAAAAATAAAATCCAAGGAGTGATGAGGCAAACGAGTGCTTGTGCAGCCACTTCTTGGAGTCACTTTCCAGAACTCCTCCCCTCCCTTTTTTATTTTGTTTTATTTTAAATTGCAATATAAAGCTGAGAAGGTCAGCTCTTTTTTTTTTTTTTTTTTTTTTTTTTTTTCACCAGCATAAATTAGACTCATTATTTGTTAAAAAAAAGTCGGACTTGGAAAGAAAAATGTGAATTTGCTGAGGAAAAATAAAAACCATTAATGAGATCCAAGAGTTATTAACCGGTCTGGGAAGGAGAGAAAAGGGAATTTAGGAGTGTTAATTAAAGATAACGGGCTCCAGTGCAGGAAGTGGGGACACTGCGATGATACTCAGAGAGGACCAATTCTCGTGGCTTGGGTTTTGTCCAGCTGGAGGAGGATTTGAACAATGATTTCTCTGTGCGTGGGGCAGCTTCATGCACTGGGGCACAAGGAGGATTTCGAAGGGAATCTTTGGGCCTGAAGAGGAACGACAGAAGGCACAACTATTCCGTGTTATTCCTGTAGCAGCTCTGCTTTGCTTCCCTGAATATTATCCATGCCTGGAGCAGCAAACTTCTATATTCCTCTCCCCAAGATGGGGAGAAACAGATAATTCCTTTCCCAAATGAGACAAATTCCCAGAAAGGATGTTCCAGTGTTCTCCTGGCCCAAATCAATGCAGGCATCCCCCTGAAAACTCGCTGCTCTTGTCACTGAGTGCTGCCCCCACCTCCTCTCTCCTCCTGTGTCCTCTCCCTCCCATCTCCAGGAAATCTGAGTGGGCTGGAGCATTAGACAAAAACCCCTTTTCTCTCAGAACTCTCGCAGGATTAAAGGGCAGGCAGTGTAATTCCACAGCTGGTTAAAGTGACGCCCAGAAAGGTTAAATTTAATATCAGGCAGAGGAGATTTCCCCTCGCTGCAGCTGTCAGTCAGAGCCGGGCCAGGGAAGCTCTCACAAGGAATCCTCTGAGGTCTTTCCCTTCCCAGGCCACATTCCACAGCCTGGATCACACCTAGGGAAGGGCTGGGGGTGGATTTCCCATCCCAAGGCCAGGTGGGAGCAGCCTGGGACAGTGGGAGCTGTCCATGGAACTGGCTGAGCTTTAAGGTCCCTTCCAACCCAAACCATTTCAGGATTCTCTGAACTGGAAAAGTTCAGCCCTGGTTCTGTGCCTGAGGTGTTTTGGTTTTCTGAAATCCTTTCCCCAGGGAATTTTCTGTCAACAGGAGACATGTTTTTGTAGCTGTAACTTTGTTATTCATTCCTTTCCCCAGGAGGGACTTCTTGATGTCCCTCTGCTCTGACCAATGGCAGTGAAGAGGTTTGTCTCTGTGTCACCAATCACATTGGGCTGTGTGAAATGGTATAAAAGGGAGACACAGCCCAGAAATCAAGGAGTCATTTTCAGCCTTCTGAATCTCGGGGTCTGTGTCACTGTGGTGTAAAACAGAGTCAGAAAAGGACCCCAGGAAAAGGACACAGAAAGGGTTTTTTTCCCACTTTTTTCCCACAGAAGGCAGATGTGCCTCATTTTGGGTTTTTAGCTGGCACTGCCTTTGCTGATTGCTGGATTTTAAAATTCCTCTTTTATAAAGCAGCTCTCCTTCTCATTCCCCATGTCCCACCCATCCCAAAACTCTCCAGCACCTCTGTCCCCCTGAGCCAGCCCATTCCCTCCTGGAAACCTCTCAGCCATCCACAAAACCTGGCAGCCTTGGAGCTCCAAATCCCTGCAGCTCCTCTCCTGCTGCATCACCAACGCCATGGGAACCTGCCCAAGACAACAAAAACTAAATCCTGATCAGAGATGTCGCTGCGTCCAAAATTTTGTGCCAACAAGGATGAGAAAAAAAACAGAAAAAGCAAAGCTTGACCCCCAAAGGCAACAGCACCAGGATCAGGTGGGTGAAGGTGCTGACTCTGCTGGAATCCTGAAGGGAATGGAGGGGACTCAGTGGGTTGGAATGGGATGGATTCCAGCTCCCTCCAAAAAGCTGCAGGATCTGTCCCTGTGCTGATGCAGAGCTTGGGGCAGCTGCTGTTTGAGGAGGAACCCAAATTTTCATTCCATAAAATTCCTTTCCAAGCTTCTCCCACCTCTATCTTCATACAAACTGCTACTTGGTAAGTGTTGGAAGGATAAATTTGGGATTAATTCCAGGCAGCTGAAAGAGTCCTTGAAACACCCTGTCCTCAGCACTGGGGGACGTGAGAGCAGCTCTTGGAAAACTTGAGCTCCCTATTTTTGGAACCTGAGAGAGGAAAATTTCACCTGGGGTTTGTTTTTTGTTTTTTTTTTAGGATTAGAGAGGATGGACTGAGGGAAGTCATCAGGTGCTGAGGAGTAAAATTTTCTGTACTGGCAGGAACGACAAGGGGAGTTAAAAAACTTCACCAGAGATCTGTGCTCATGTCACAGCCACAGAGGGAATTTGGTAGAGACAAGTCATCCCACTGGGAAAAAACCCACAATAATTCTATTTTCCTCTCACTGTTGCCCTCCTCAGTGAGATTTGCCAGCACAGAAAATGCCCATTTTGCAGAAAGCACTGAAAATTAAGAGTTTGTTGCTCTCAGAGGGAACAGCACCTCCAGACTCTTGGGAGTCTGAGGATTTTGAGCTCAGCTGAGGGTTTTGAGCCACCCCAGATAGAAGAGAAATGTTTTTATACCCCAAGAGATGAGTAAAGTGAATGTGGGGAGCATCAGCAGATAAGCTCATCACTTTTCCTCTAAAGGATAAAAAACTTGCTGTTCTCTGTCTCAGCCTCCCCTGGTGACCATCACCAACGTGTAAACCAAACCCAGACCCATCCCTGAGTTTTCCCCCTCAGTCTTTCCTGCCTCTGGAGCTCTGGAATTGGGAATTCCGTGCTCAGGCTGCAGTTCACCAGCAGGACAAAATTCCCCTCCCAGCCCTTCCACAGAAACCTCTCCAAACTTCTTCCCCCAGCAGCCAACATTTCCCAGCTGACTGTGACACATCAGCAGTTAGCTCAGAAGAAGCAGTCCCCAAAAAAAGCCCCCAAAAAAGCCCCAACACTCCAGGAGCTGTTGGGAAGAGCTCAAGCCCTGACATTTTCAGGCTGCTTTAGGCACGAGCCTCATTCACCATCATCCACTCTCTCTCTCTCTCTCTCTCTCTCTGCCCAGCAGCTCTTGCTCCAAGGCTCAGCCAGCCTCTCAAAGCAGGTGGAGAGAAAATAACTTTTCCCCCAGGGAAATTTCCTTCCTGACCCTGATTAATTGGAAGCTGCCTGGTGCCCTGGAGCACGGAGAGGAGGAGACCAAAGGCAGACAGAAAAGGTGCCCAGGGGAAGCAGCAGGTACCTGCCAGCTGACAAACTGGGGGCTTGAAGTGTGAACCAGCCTGCCAGGGGATCTAAAAGCAGTTTAAAGTGTCGTTTCCTGGCATAAAAGCAACACACTTTCCCTCCCTGGGAATCAAAGAGGGTCTCCTGGGCTGAATTGCATCTCCTCTGTGATGAAAATGAATCGTGGTGGTAAAGGCTGAGGCAAGGAGTGGCTGCAGCTCCTCCCACTCCACACTCCACACCTCCAGCACCATTCCCAGGAATAAAAACCCAGGCAGGAATTGCATTTTAATTTAATTTGCAGCCAATACCCCCCTTGGGAATGGACACCGTTGAAGCACAAGGTCAGTTTCCCTGCTGTGACACAGGGACTGCAGCTCCCCAGCATCATTTCCACCACTTGTTCTCTTCCAGATAAAGAACTTTATCTCCCCTGGGTCTGTTGCCCTCTCCACTGACAGGATGGCAAAGATTCCTGGTCAAAACCAAGGCAAAAAACCGGGGAGCTTGCAGGTTTTTTTCCATAAAAGTGATCAGAAAATACCTCTCCAGGAGAAAGCAGGACATCACAGCTAAAGAATTTTTTTGGATTTAGACCCCAGAAGTTGCATAGTTGTACCAGTCCTATGAAAAAATTCATTTTTCCTGGATTAGGACATGAGGTTCAAGGGGAAAAAGGAGAAAAACAGAAAGAGGAATAATAAATGAACTATCAGATACAGGAAAGGACCTTTGCAAGAGAATTCCAGGCAAGGGCAGCTCCTGTCCCCTGCACTGAGGAATTCATGGGATAAAACCTGATTTTCACTGCGTGAGGCCTAAAATTTTATTACTCAGCTCATGCAGTCAATGGAATGACTGGGAGAAGATCAACTGTGGGCTGAGGAAAGGAAAACGCATTTTTGCAAAGGTGAAGTCAGAGGAGAAAATGGATCAAATTTGAGGTTTACATCCCAAAAAGAGCTGGAGGGATCTGAAATCCAAGCATGGACTGGGATGTCCCAGCTCAGATCCTGCTTAGCAGAGGGATCTCAATCCCAGTTTCCCCTCCGTTCTCCTCATGGTCTGGGCTGGTAATTCCATTTTTATGGAAGGGACAGAGCCAGGGTGGGTATTTCCCTTCCCAGATGCATTTCCCAGGCTCAAGCCATCAGCACAATCCAAGGTTTTTGACAGGTTCCTTCTTCCCCAGGGTGACAACATCCTCAACTCGAGGGGCTACACTCCCTCACTCTTTATTTAATTTAATATTCAGGAATGATCCCAGCAGGGGAGCTCAAAAAATCTTCCAGTCTTAAATCAAAACGCGGCATAAAATCACATTTTAAAGTTATTTGGTGGAAATAAAAAGTGACCTTCAGAAGTGCAGTTTCCACTGTGCTGTGCCACATTCCAGAGATCTCCCAGGAACGACTCCCCTGGACCCAAAAACCTCACAGCTCTTCCTTGCATAGGCAGGAAATCCAGCTGGGACAAAGTAAAGCATCCCATAAATAATAATCCCAACCCTGATGCTCCTTGAAGAGGAGGTTTGAGGATGGGTTGGCCAAGAAAGAGGTGGAAATGTGTCTAAAATCAGTATTAATTGAAAAGTTCAGCTGAATTTAGGACCTCAACACACTCAGGTAAATCAGTCCAGCTGAGAACATTGTCCTTCTGAAAATTATACCTGGTCCAAATCTACTCAAAATGAAGGTTAAAACTGAAATTTTCAGATTTCTGCAGAAATCCTTCGCTGCAGATCTGCTTTTGACTGCTTCTCAGCCTTAAAATTCTGCAGCGCTGCTGATGTTTTTTCGAGTGGAGGGCTCCTAAATTGAGCTCTCCACTTGTGTTGAAGCTCCTCAGCGATGCCAGCCCTGAGATTTACAGCTCGCCATGGCCTCTAAATCCAGAGGCTGCCTGGAATTTCTTGTCAGGGAAGAGAGGAGCAGTTGCTGGAGAGGCCCGAGGCACACCTGGGTACCTGGCTGCTCTCCCCAGATGCTGCAGCAGAGAGGGGAGGGCCACGAATCCCTGGAATGCTGAGTCACAGGCAGATGATTCCACAGGGAGCCCACAGCCCTGACTGGCAGTGACCTCGCTGTCCTCATCCTGCAGGAGAGAAAATCCACACTGAAAGCCAATTTTTGGGGATGATGCTGCTGGATCTGCTCACTCAGCACTGCAAGGACCCATCCTGTGCCGGATCCCAGGGAACAAGGTCAGGGAAAAGCTCAGGGAATAATTCTGGAGCTGCTGTTGGTCTCTTGGATTGTTCCCAGCCAAAAACCTTCTCAGGGGAACTCAGCCCTGCTCAGACAGAGGGGAAATGGTTGTTGTCACTGTAGGACACGAAAGAAAGACTCCAAACATTTCAGCAGGCAAAGAGCATAGAAAAAAAGGCTTTATTTTCTAATTTTTATTACTTTTTATAAGGTGTTCTGGTACAGACTTAACATAGTTGGTGAATAGGATTGCATAGATTTTTTTGTTTTGTTTTATGCATAGATTTATTTGGATTTTTTCCCCCAGCTGCTGCAGCCACCACGGCATTCCCTGGAATCCTGGCAGGATGGGAGGTAGGAAGGTCAGCTCAGGTTAAAACCGTGATGAAGGAGAAGTGGCACCAAGTGAAGAATCACAGAATCATAAAAGGAACCTTAAAGCTCATTTGTCCCATCCCTAAGGATGGGATGGACCTTCCCCTATCCCAGCTGCTCCAAGCCCTGTCCAGCTTGGTCTTGGACATCTCCAGGGACCCAGGGGCAGCTTCTCTGGACAACTCCTCAACCATTTCACTTCGTGAGAAAATCCTCCATCTCCTCCCCACCTTTCCTAGTGCTTCAGGTCATTAAATCCCAACCAAAACTCCCTTTTCAGCCCCTTCCCCCGGCCCTATGGAACCTGCTCAGTATCCCAGTCCCTTCCCACTGTTCCTCTGCAACGAGGATCAGGTTTTTCCCATTTAATCACCCATTTTCCCATGCCTCCAGGCCTCTCCTCAGCACGGGGAGAGTTAATGTGATCAATAACAGAGGAGCAGCCCGGTTTGCAGCCATCCATCAGCACCATTTACATGAGAACTGTCAGGCTGCAAATAGAAAGCGAGGCGATGTGAAACAATCCTGTCTGAAGGTTTTTAGCACTCCTTACAAATTGCCGCCCGTGAATAACTTGTTGCCTGTATTTATCCCTTTTCAAATTGTCTCTTAGCTACACTCATCCATCTTCATTCCTCTCCGCCTGCCGCAGACACTCCGGGCTGCTGCCTCATTATTTTACATTTGTGCGCTGCCACTTGGCTCAGGCACAAGGAGCAGCCCCGGGAGGAGCAGATCCATCCCTGGGGACATGCCACCGGGGTTTTGGTGGCCTTTCACACGTTCCCCTGACACTGTTTTACACCACAAGGACACAGACTCCAAACTTCAGAAGGCTGAAAATGACTCCTCTATTTTTGGGCTGTGTCTCCCTTTTATACCATTTCACACAGCCCAATGTGATTGGTGACACAGAGACAAACCTCTTCACTGCCATTGGTCAGAGCGGAGGGACATCAAGAAGTCCCTCCTGGGGAAAGGAATGAATAACAAAGTTACAGCTACAAAAACATTTCTCCTGTTGACAGAAAATTCCCTGGGGAAAGAATTCCCCCTGCTGAAAATCATTAATCCAACTTGCTGAAGCTCAGGAATTGTTTCAGTCAACTCAAATTATATCCTTTATTCCAAATTATATTCCAAATTATATTCCAAATTATGTCAGGGGATAATATTCAACCTCCTTCTACTCCTTATATCAGGTGTAATTATGAGAGGAAAAGAATTAAATCGGCATTTCCAACTCTTCACAGAAAGAGGCACAAAGCACTCAAAATTCTTCAGTGTGCAGATCTTGGGAGGAAATGCAGAATCCTGAACATCTCTCTGCATCCAGAGCTGGGACAAGAATCACCCAGACTAACACAAAAAAAAAAAAAAAAAAAAAAAAAAAAAATCCCCCCAAAAAAGGGAACTAAAACCCTAAAAGGAAATTATTCTTTCTAGTTTAGGGATAAAACATTTCCTAAACCCATCAGAGCTCACACTTTTATGCAAAAATAAAATAATAATAATAAAAAAATGCAGTGTTATTGTGATTATTCATCATTCAGCAGAAGATCCAGAGAAATTACATAACCATGAGGAGGAAAAACCTTTGACCAAGCTGAGTTTGTTTTTTGATTTTATCTAGAAATTCTGCCCTGGGCCATCATTTGAGTGAGGTTGGGATTTTGGGGGTGGTTTGTATTTTTTGTGTGTGTGTTCTTCCTCTCTTCCCATAATTATATTAATTTTAATGAGTTTTCCCTCGTCATAAAGCAGGAATTCCCTGAAAACCAGGATTCCTTTTGGGCAGAAAACACAGAGAAGAGGCAACTCCAATTAAATAAAGAAGGAATAAACCCCGACAAGGACATCAAAATGGGGAAGTAATTAAAATTTACAGCTGCTGGATAAACACTCACTGGGTGCTGCTGATTTTGTCTTCCTCACATCCAATTGTGAATGATCATCAACATCTGGCAGGCAGAGGAGGAGAAATGCTGCACGTGAGGAGAGGTTCAGGGATATTTTTTGGGGGGTGAAATTCACTATAAGGGAGGATTTGGAGTTGTATTTTTATTTTCCAGTCTGGAGCTGGAGGAAAAACCAACCCCAAAATTCCTGAGTAACTTCAGTAATCCAGGGATGTAGCAGGATGGGGAAGTTTTCTGACAAAAAATAATACAAAATATCACCAGAAAATAAATAATTTCGGAGCTTAATCCAAGAAAATGAACGACTGAATTTTAATTTCATTAAAAAAAAAAAATTGAACTGCACATAAGAAAATAAAGGGCACTGCTGGTGACAGGGGGAAAATAAAGTTCTTTTCTTGTTCCCTAGCAGCTCAAAAGCTGTCAATTAGCAAATCCCTATGCAAATGTGCTCCAACTCGACAGGCAGAGCTCCAAAACAGTGATAACACCCAGGGAAAAAAACGCACCAAACCCCACAATATTTACAGGAAGCAGCAACACCAGGTAAATATTTTCGTTTGCTGTAAACTCTATAGGTTTAAAACTTTCCCAACATTGCTTTTAATGTGATTATTTGACTGGAGTGGGGCTAGGGGGGGGGAAAAATTAAAAGAATTTTTTGCTGTGCAAATAAATTGAGGTGAAAAACGGGAGGTTAAGACAAGTGAGCGTCAGAGAGGCAATAAATTGTGCTCTCAGAGGCAGAATTCGCTTTGCCCTTTAGCAAAAGTTGGGATCTGTTCACTGCCTGATATCGTGGTCACCTCCCAGAGCACTAAATCAAGGCTGGGGTTTGTTAATCCCAGGTTTTTTTGGGGTTTTTTTCTGACAGGGCAGAGCTCAGACCCAGCCAAAAGGCAGCAGATGGGCACAGGGAGGGATCAGTGAGAGGGAACAGTTTGGTGTTCACTTGGTGCTCTGCTTTGTTGGCTTTAAATTGTTCTTCTGGGGAGGAAGAAAAGGAGAGAAGGAGAAAATTTCCTCCAGCATGTGAGTGGTAACTCACCTCCCTCCAAAAACAAAAAAACGGCCAGAAAAATAAAGAGATGGAGCAGCAAAAAAATATTTATGGCAAACAAAATCAAGTGTTCCTAAAAGCCGCACCAGGCCTGGGGATCTTCCCTCTTCTCCATCCTGGTGCTGCCACTGCTTTTTTCAGCCCAGGGATGAGGAGAGAAGAGCTGGGATGAGATCAGGCTGGGCTGGAACTTCAGGTGGGGTCTAACACACTTCAAGTGAGTCTAAATCCCATTTCAGGCCAGACTAAGAACAGTGCAAGTTCATCCAAAACCCCATTTCAGGCCAGTCTAACAACAATGCAGGTTCATCTTCAGGCCAGTTTAAACTCCATTTCAGGCCAGTCTCTGAACAGAGCAGGTTGATTTAAAACCCCATTTCAGGCTGGTCTAAACCCCCACTTCAGGCCAGATTGAAACCCCCACTGCAAGCTGGCCTAAACCTCTGTTCAGGCTGGTCTAAAACCCCATTTCAGGCCAGTCTAAGAACAGTTCAGGCTCATCTAAACCCCATTTCTGGCCAACCTAAACCCCACTTAAGGGCAGCCTAAACCCCATTCTGGCCAGTCTAAAATCCGACTTCAGGGAAGCCTAAACCCCACTTCAGGGCAGCCTACAACGCTCAACACAACACTTCACCACCACAGCTCCTTCCCCAGAACAAGAGTTTAGACTTTTTGGGGCTGTGCCCTCTCATCCCCTGGGCTGCCCCTGAGAAAAAAGCAGCTTTTCCCTGAGAGGAAAAGCTGCTGACAAGAGAGGGCAGTTGATCATCTGCCTCCATAGTCACTGAGCTCTTCCTAAAATTCACTCCTAGGGAAGGATCAAAGCAGAGCAGGCGGTGAAACATCCCAGCGAGGCTTCCCTGGGTAACAATTCCAGTGAAACTGCGTTTCCTGAGCATCTGGGTCATTGAATCCATCCTCAGATAACACGCCAGGCTCATCTCCTGAAAACACCCCTTTCCTTTACTTACTTCTATTTGTTGTATCATTTTGCAAGGGCAGGAGGAAATGTGATGGAAAGCAAGCCTTGATACTAAAATATTTTTATTCTCTCTTTGTTTGCTGTTGAGGCAGAAGAGGCTTTAGTTCAGCTTCTTTTATTTTTTTTTATTTTTTTTTTTCCAGACACAATTGCTGTTATGTTTCCTAGAGGAAATGTGCCACAAAAGTTGTGCTGGAAGGTTTTTAGAGCGCACAGAGGGCCCTAAAAGCAGGAGAGCAAAGCAATTCCCTGCAAGTCAGACTCAATCTCTGTCCACCTTGTGCCTCATTAGAGGAGAGGAGGTTCTGAGCCTGGCCCAGGGTTTTACAGCAGCTCTCAATTACCCCGTGAACATTTCAAACACTTCCCTGACGCTGTTTTACACCACAAGGACACAGACTCTGAGATTCAGAAGGCTGAAAATGACTCCTTGATTTTTGGGCTGTGTCTCCCTTTTATACCATTTCACACAGCCCAATGGGATTGGTGACACAGAGACAAACCTCTTCACTCCATTGGTCAGAGCAGAGGGACATCAAGAAGTCCCTCCTGGGGAAAGGGATGAATAACAAAGTTACAGCTACAAAAACATTTCTCCTGTTGACAGAAAATTCCGTGGGAAAAGGATTTCAGAAAACCAAACACCTCAGGCACGAACCAGGGCTGAACTTCCTAATTCCCTGAGGTCACCCTTTCACAACAGAGGTAGTGCTGGCTTGTCCTTCCCCAAACTCCAAAAAAAAAAAGCAATCCAGGGAATGACAGCATCAATCCTGAGGAAAGGAGATGTGGATTTTTGCCCCTAATAAAACATCACCCCCTTCCCAAGCCCGGCTTGGGTGTGGATTTGGCCCCACTCATTAATGATTATTATTCCAGCAGTGAGGGGGAAGAGTCCAGTTGGATTCTGCAGGGATATTTATTACCCAAGCTGCCCTTTGATGCTGTTTAGTCTAATTGAGGCTGGCACAGGGCTCAGGGCTGCTGATGGATCTGCCCCATCAAGGATCTCTGTAGACAGATGGAAGTTCCACGATTGCCTCCTTTTCCCTGCTATTAGAGGAGCTGGGCTCCTTCCCTTGCCTCGCTATTTAATTACCAGGCATATGGAAATGTCGGGAGCGCTGGAGCCAAGGCCTGTGCATGGATTTCAGTGCTCATCCCTGTGTCTTTGAGACGCCCTTGTGTCCTTCTCAAAGGCTCAACTCCGAAAACAGCCCCTTCAGCATCACCCAGACACCAGACACCCAGACACCCAGATCTCCCTCGGCGAGATGCTGCTCTGGGGGTGGAGGCAGCCAGCAAAATTCCTGATCCCACATGGTGAGGACAGAGACTGATCCCCTTTTCCCGAGCCCACTCCCCTTTTTCCCAGTCCAATCTCCTTTTTCCCAGTCCAATCCCAATCTCCTTTTCCTGAGCCAAATCTGCTTTTCTCCAGCCCAGTTCCTTTTTTCCCAGCCCTCTCCCCTTTTCCCCAGTCCAATCCAAATCCCTTTTTCCCGAGCCCACTCCTCTTTCCCCAGCCCAATCCCCTTTTCCTGAGCCCAGTTCCCTTTTCCCAAACCAAATCCCCTTTTCCCCAGCCCAATCTCCATTCCCCTATCCCAATCCCAATCCCCATTCCCCCAACCCAATCCCCTTTTCCCAATCCCCTTTTCCCCAGCCCAATCCTCTTTTCCCGAGCCCAGCCTGTCTCTCTCGGCATTCCCCAGCCATCATTATCTCTGTCAGCCCGCTCCATCCCCTCATCCCTGGAGGTGCTCACACCTCATCAGCTCCTCTCCGGAGCATTTATCCCATCACAGCTCTCCCAAATGTCAGGCACCCGCGAAAAATCCCGAGAGGCGGCAGCTCCTGCCTGGGTTTGAAATATCAAGATGCCATTAAGGCTCTCTCGGTGCCCTCCAGGGAGCAAAATGAGAGGACAGTGGCAATTCCTGGGCTCTCTGTGGGTTCCTCCTCTCCAGATTCCCGTGGGGATAACGATGCTGCTCTCAGGTGCTGGATTCGAGGCACAGGGGACCAGTAAGGGCTGGATAAAGCGAGTTTTCCAGGCATTATTCACCCCAAAATAATCCTCCCTGCAATATTCACCCCGATATTCAATATATATCATCCCATTCCCATACAGGGATGTGCCCAGACCCAAACAGCTCCTGGCTGGTTTAAGGTGGGAAGGTGACTCTCCAAGACCTCCTTCACTCCCAAGGACAGAATTTCCCGATAGTTTTACAGGAAAGACCCAAAAGAGGAGGAAATGTCCCCAGTCCTGGGGGAACCTGACAGCCCCTCCTAAAGGGAGCCCCTTAAAATTCACCTCCCCCTTTCCTGCTCCCTCATTGCCCAACGTTTCCTTCTTTTGCTTCCTTGTTTTCAAATGGAATCCTCAATAAAACAAAACCTGAGAGGGGAAAGGAGCCCAAAGGAAATGGAGGAAGAGGAGGATGGAGAGGTGACATTTATTTTCCATCCCCCCCAGAAAAGAGACACCTGACAATTGCTGCTGCTGAGCGTGTGACAGTCGTCTTCAGGGGGATAATTGACTCCCTGTCAATGAGACAGGAAAATCAGATCAAAGTTAAAATAAGATTTCTATATAAAAAAATGATATTTAAAAAATATTAAAATGAACAGAGAAGGGAAGGAAATAAAATGTACAGAGTGGCCTAATGGGGGAAAGGATGGAGAGGGAGGGAATGGGAGCACAGCTGAGTTTTCTCTGGCTTGGGATCACTTCTGACCTGGAGAAATTATATTGAACATTAAAAGTTTCATCTCTAGGTCGGGAAAGGGGCCTGAGCACCTGGAGACAACATCTGGATGGAAATGCTGCTGTCACTTCACTGCTCAGGGCATGGAAAAGTGCCACTTGTCCCCTTCCACCTCCTTTCAGAGGCTAGAAATCAGCTGGTGAATGGGGGAATTCCCTTTTGAGGGTGAAATCCAGCAGGAAAATTCCCCTTTTCTTTGCCAGGCACAGGGGGTGTGTGTTCCCACCAGCATCCTCACCTCTGTGCACTCTGATCCCAGCACAGCCTTCCCAAGAACCAACTCAGCACTGATATTTCCCCACTTGGATATTTCTGTCACTTCTCCTTGCTTTTTTCCCCATTTTTTCCCCTTTTTTTTCCCCATTTTTAAAGAGATGAAGGAGAAAAGAGGCACCAGTGACACATATACATACCAAAAAAAAAAAATCAGAAAATCTGCCTTCATAAATGTACAAATTCCCATTAAACAGAGTTTAATGCGTGGACAAATGAATTATGAAAAGCGGAAATGTTTGAATCATAATTTATTTGTTATTCACAAGTGAAAGGATGAGAGGCAAAAGGCCTCAAGATGCTCCAGAGGAGGTTTAGGCTGGATTTTAGGGAAAAAATTTCTTCACCAAAAAGGTTTGGCAGAGGGGATTGAAGAGATGCTGGAGGGATTTAAGCGAGGTGTGGATGTGACACTGGGGACATGGGCCAGTGGTGGCACTGCCAGGGTTGGCTTTATGGCTGGACTAATATCAGAGAGTTTTTCCAGCATAAATGAGGATTCTAGTCCATGAATTCACTGTAAAGAGATTTTCAGAAGCCACAGGGATTTCTGGAGTCCAGATTAACTCACACAGAGCACGGTGGCTTTTCTGGAATGGGCTACAGGCGACAAAACCACTTTTTCCACTGGGAATTTTAATTTTTCCCTACTCTAATTTAATTTGTCCCTTCCCTAATCCGCTTTTCCTCTTTCCCCACACCTGTGCACCCCAAGGTCACTGCTGTGCTCCATGTCCCCTCCCTGTCCTCACTTCTCCTTTGCTGGATTATCATCCCCTTCTTCTGACAACTCCTGGGCTCCAAAAATCCCAATACAGACAAAAAAAATAAAATGAAATAAATTCAGCTTTCTCCTTGGAAGCAACCAGCCAGAACACGTTGTACTTACTGCAGGGATTAAGAATTTTCAATAATTTGATTTTTTTCTAGCACAGAACGTGTCAGTGCTGCCTCTCTGTCACAGCTTTTTAACGGCACCTCAAATCCCAGGTAAGGAACACGATGATGATTCCAGACGAGGAATGTCGTTGTGATTATCCCAGATAAATCATGTCAAACCCCCTGTACCTCCACACCTGAGCGAGAAACTACAAACACTCGCTGATAATGTTTGTCAAAACAAAGAGCAACAAACTAATGGTGATAAATCCAGGCTGTGCTGGGTCCTGAGGGTTAAATTGCCCAGCCAGGTCTGCTCAGAGCCAGTGAGGATCCAGCTGCTGACAGGGCTGGATTAATCATTATTAATAGGGCTGGTTATCTCCTCTTCTGCTTTATTTGTCCTTAATAGCACAAAACGCTTGGAAAATAATTTGCTGTTCATCATAATTGATCGCTTTCCTCCTGATTATTAATCCTCAAAGGCGTCCCTGTGTGGGACTCTTAGGCTGGAAAACTTTGCTCTCTGACCAGCCTGGGAGACCTTGCAGTGCCTTTTCCAAACATTTCTGATCCAGCTCCTGCCTGCACTTCCCTCTCCTGGCTTTTTATGGCTCTTCCCCCCACGAGCCTGCGAATAAAAATTCATTTCTGAGCCTGCTGCAGACAAAGCGTGGCCAGGGAAGGCCTCCAGTGGAATTGTGGATGGTGTTTTTAGTCCAAACAGCACTTTCCAGGCTGGGCTGAACAAATCCATCCCTCAGCACCTGCCCAGGGGCTGCAGGAGGATGGGGAGGTCACAGGCTGAGAGATGGAGATTTCCTAAAGAATCCTCATTTTGCCCTCGGTGACAATAATCAGCCGCACCAGCAGGGCTGGGATGAGGGCAGGGAGGTGCAGATTTCCAGGAATGTCCATCAGGGATCCCATATCCTCTCCCCAGGGAGGGAGAGAGCCCAGCACAGCCCTGGGACATGGGGAGGAACAGCACCAAGTCACACTGGGCACCAAAAGAAGCCAAATCCGTCATTCCAGCAGCATATTTGGATGGAAAAACCAGCCAAAATTCCCAGATTAAGCACCCATTCCCACCCTCTGCTCCAGGGAACTGCCAAAGCTTTCCCAAAGAATCCTCATTTTGCCCTCAGTGACAATAATCACCTTATTGTCACCTACTGCAGGGATGAACTCACTTCGGAGTCACTAAATCCGGGGAAAATATCAGATGTGGCACCTCCAGGGAGACAAATCCCTGCTAGGAATATTCCTCTTAAAACACCCCTCCTGCTTGAACTCCTGACAGGAGAAATTTGCTTTAAAACAAAGCTTCAATCCTAGAAAACGTTTTTTTGTAAAAAAAAAAAAAAAACCTGCCCCTCGTTATCCACTGCTCCCCATTTATCCAGAATTTTTCATCTGAGCTCGTTTAGATCACCTCTAAGTCACTGGGGATCGTTTGGAAACCTAAATATTATCAGCTACATTGTTTTTATCACCTTTTTTTCCTCGCTCTTTCCTGGCCCTTGAAGTCTCCAGACTGTTTAATTAGCAGACCTGGAGTAAAACCCATTTATCCAAAGGCTCTTTAGGGCAGAGGATTCCTGTTGGCATCTGCTCACCACAAAATAACTTTTTATTTCTGCAGAATAAAAACGAGGAGTTCTTTCTCAAGGCATAGCAAAGAACCTCGAACAGGAGCAAGTCCAAACAAATAACCCTAAAATGGGCTCCAAAATGAGGCCGTCGTTGTTAATGAGGCAGATTTTCTCCTTCTCCCATTAAAGCCAGCAGCGTTGTGGAAGGGAAATTCAGATTTTTGGAGGGGATAGAGCAGGAAAAAGATTGGAGGGTTTTTTTTTTCTTTCTACAATTATGTTCCTTCCTGAGTGATGAAAGGAAGATTTTTGGAGCGAAAAGTGAAGGGACAGTGAAGGAAAAACGAGGACTTAAAGCATTTTTTGGTCCATTCTCCTCTAAACCTCTCAAGGTGGTTTTGCCTTCTGTAGATTCCAGCTCAGAGCAGCTCCCACCACAACGCAGTAAAGGGGTAAAAAAAGCCTTAAAAAAAGCCAGAATTTCCCCACAAAATTCAAGGTAAACCAAACCTCCAGCCACTCCCAAAGCTTTGGAGTTTTGTGTTCATCCACCCCGATCAGCACAGCCGGAAAACTGCTCCAAAAAGGGACAAATATTGAGGATTTTCTGTCGATTCCGTGAATTAAACAGCAACAAGAGATGCTTTTATTTCCTCATTCCATAAGGTTTTTGCTTTTCTTCTGCTACAAATACACACTTTCCAGGATATCTGGCAGCAATCTGGAGGGAATAAGGCTTCCCAAGGATATTTTGCAACTTCCACTTAAGCTCAGTCTGTCTTTATAGTCGCTGTCATCTAAACTGTGAATATATTATATTTTTTTTTTTATTCCCCTCCCTCCCAACTTTCCAATTTTATCCTCTCCCATCAGCCTGTCATTCCTGGGGATGGGAGCTGAGGGAATTTTTTTGAAAAAATTTATTTATTTCTTAGGCAGGAGCTTCACCTTAATGTGTTATAATGCAAAAACATAACAGCCATTACTGGCTCGAGTGGCAAAGTTAATATTTCATTTTTCAGGTGTTTTACATCCTGATGGCTTCCCACGAACATCCGAGGCAATTCTCCCTTTTTTATTTTTTTTTTCTTTCACTGGGAAATGTAATGGGCTGGAAAGACATTCCCCAGTTCTGCACTTGGCTGAGGCACAGATGGAAATAAGGAGCTACAAAAATGCAGCGGTGCTGCCTCTTTTGGGGCAAGATTTTAGAGATTTATTTGGGATATAAAAACATTTAACAGTGAGACAACAGAAAATTTTCTTTCCCCTTTTGTTTGCTGCCCCACACACAAATGAGAGAAAAAGGAACATTTCCACCCATTAACATTACACTACAAGAAATGCAGCGGTGCTGCCTGTTTTGAGGCAGGATTTCAGAGATTTATTTAGGATATAATAATATCTAACAGCGAGACAACAGAAGAATTTTCCTTCTCTTTTTGTTTGCTGCCCCACACACAAATGAGAGGAAAAGGAACATTTACACCCAGGGCCAATCTTTGAGCCAGTGGCGTGGAAAATTGCATTGATACCTCCTCACTAAAATGATCAACTTCATCGAACAGCAGCAAAAGCTGCGCATTTGCATCAGGCTTTGAAAAAGAAATCTTCATCTCCCCTCCCTGAGAAGTCAAACAGGGACCACAACCATTTTATGTGGAGGTTTCCCAAGGATTTAATTGGAGGGAAATTTATTTGGGGGTAGGGGTGGAGGAAAATTTATTTATCAGAGGCTTTGGGGATGTAAAAGTGGAGAAAAATTCAGCTGAATTGGGCTTTGGAGGAGGAGATTTGATGGTTTTCAGGTCTGGAGGTGGAGTGTGGTCCTTTCAAAGCTCCCAAATTGAACTAAACTCACCTTGATGGGGACCACGAGGCTGAAGCAGGTGTGAGGAGCTGGGATTGCTGTGATGAACTCGCTTTTCTGTGCAGGTAGTGTCCCTCTGAGTGACAAAATCAATGGGAAACGGGATTTCCAATTCATCACGGAAAATAAATAGAATCTAGGGAATTAATCAAATCACGGGACGGAGCCTAAAAGCAGCTGAAGCATTTTTATTGCCAATATTTCTTCGCTGCCAGAGGAAAAATATCTCATCCCTTATCACAAACTGTCTGGGCCTTTTAAAGGCTGGAGAAGTTCCTTGTGACAGCCCCAAAACCCAGGCCCTGCTCTCCTGCATTTATTCCACGTTTCCCAGCAGAGTTCCTGCTTTCCTCTCGTGCTGTACATCAAGGTTTTAAGTGTTATTTATTTACGAATAATTCCACTTTCCTCCAAGCTTTTAATTCACTTCAATTAAAATCTTAACCCTGGCAGACTTTGCCTTTAGTCTGTAAATGAAAAGAAAATTCCTGAATTGCTCCAGAATAACCTTTTTTTTTTTTTTTTTTTTTTTTTTTTTTCTTTCCCACAGGGTTCTCCACTCAGGTAATATTTTTTAAAAAATCACATGGCCATGAGACCCAAAGTTTCCCTTTCTTTGCATGGATTTCATGGGCTCAAAAGGATTTTTTTATGCCTGTGCCAGTCTGTCCACACTTAAAATGATGCCTTTGGGCATCTGAAGTTGGTCAGGCTGATTTCCAGGAGCCCTGGGACCACGCAAAGCTCACATTCCTGTTAAATCCCGTCTGTCTGCAGCATTGTGGACAGAGAAAAGTCCTCTTCATGTAAAGGGGGGGGAAAAATGATGGAAAAAGAGAAAAGGAGAGCTTCAAGAAAGGCACGGCGCTGGCAGGGCTTTTATTTTGAGTCAGAGGGAGAAATCCCTGAGAGGGCTCCAGGATGAGCAGGAACAGCAGCCAGAGGCAGCCGAGCCCAGGGAGGGGTGACAAATAATCCAGTGAGCCCAAGGAAAGGTGACAAATAATCCAGTGCATGAAGGATGGGTGACAAATATTCCACTGGTCACACCAAGCCACTGAGCCCAGGGAAGGGTGACAAATAATCCACTGAGCAAGAGAAGGGTGACAAATAATCCACTGGACCATGGAAGGGTGACAAATAAATGATCCATTGGGCTCAGGGAAGGGTGACAAATATTCCACTGAATAAGGGAAAAGTGACAATCCACGGGTCACACCAACCCACTGAGCCCAGCGATGGGTGACAAATAAACAATCCTCTGAGCTCAGGGAAGAGTGACAAACTGGTCACACCCATCTGCTAAACTGGAATTTCCCAGTTCCCAGAGGGGCAGCAGCCACACCGCCCACATGTTTGCAGACATTCCACTGTGAAAATTGTCCTTGTTTCCAGCCTCAAAGGGCCACATCCCCACTGCTCCTGCCCCTTCTCAGTGATTTAATTATCCACTGAGTGCAGCCCCAGCACTCCAATTAATCTCTGGGTTTCTTTTCCTCCCCAGTTCAGGCCAGTTACACCAGCGCTGTTGATTAAAGTATTGATCAGTGCATTCAGCACCTCAGCCCAGCACAGCCAGGCCCAGCTCTGCTCCTCCTGCACAACCAGAGCCTCAGGGCACCTCCAGCACCGAGGGTTTTGTGCCCTCACAAAAGCCTGCTCCTTTTCTAGCCCTGGTTTTGTGCCTGAGGTGTTTTGGTTTTCTGAAATCCTTTCCCCAGGGAATTTTCTGTCAACAGGAGAAATGTTTTTGTAGCTGTAACTTTGTTATTCATCCCTTTCCCCAGGAGGGACTTCTTGATGCCCCTCTGCTCTGACCAATGGCAGTGAAGAGGTTTGTCTCTGTGTGACCAATCACATTGGGCTGTGTGAAATGGTATAAAAGGGAGACACATCCCGAAAATCAAGGAGTCATTTTCAGCCTTCTGAAGTTCACAATTTGTGTTGTTGTGGTGTAAAACAGCATCAGTCCTCTCCATCCCTCTGCAAATGCAGAATCTCTGCTCCCACAGCCCAGAGCCCCCTCAGCAGCTGCCTCAGGCCAGGCTGCCTCCAGCCCGATCTGAGCACAGGAATCAGGGCTCCTCAGCACATCCAGGGGTTTTTCCTGCTCAGGGTTCTCAGCCAAGCCTTTTCCACCTGCAGAATTCCTGCGTTTGCAGAGAGAGCACAAAGCTCCCACACCGTGTCTGCGAGGCCAACAGAGCTGGTGAGGGAGGAGAATCAATCCTCAGGCTCCACAGGCTGCTCTGGGAGCCCGGGATCAGTGCTGAGGATGCAGCAGAAGCACCCGGGGGATAATCCAGGTGAGCTCTGCCTGTGTCACCTCCCCAGGGTGTGACCCAGGGCTCCCTGTGCCTGTCAGGAGCAGGTTTGTGCAAAGGAGAAAAGGGAGAACAAGAAGAGGAGTGCTGCTTTCAGCACCTTGAGGGCCTGCAAATCCGATTTTTGCTTTAGAAAAGGGAGGATAAAAGGGGATCAGGTTTGGGCAGAGCTCACCCCGAAGATTTCAGGAGATACAGAAGAGGGAAAGCGAGGGAGGGACTGCCAAAAAGCCAACCACCAGCTCTGCCCTAAAATCAATATCAAGGCAACAAAGAGCTGCTCAAATCCACATGTGAGGGGCTGAGCTGGACAGCTGCACACCCCAAACCGCCCTGTCCCCTTCTCTCCAGCAGCAGTGACCCCACACTCCTCCTCCCCCCGGGTTTCCAGGCCCTGTAAGGCTGGCACTAACGAGCTCCACATTCATTAAGGGCTGTTTGATCTGGCAGCCCTGTGATGTCTGACATGAGAGGAAGGGACTGCGCCCTGCAGCCACCCAGGGCTGCGAGATGCTGCGGAGGGAAGGACACTGCCCTGCAAAAAAAAAAAAAAATAAAAACAAACCCAAAAAAACCCGAGGACAGCGAGTTATGATCATCATTCAGCTCCCAGCAGCAGCAGGAACGTCTCAGGCAGCTATTTTTGACACCAAGGACTGTGACAAGGATGCCTCTCGCCCTTCCTGAGCTGCTTTTGTGCCTGTTCTGTTCTCTGAGGAGCATTTGAAGGTGAGCCATAAAACAGAGGGGAAAAGAAGAGAATTCTCAAAAAGCTCCTCTAAGTGATGAACACCTGCCTCCCACCTGAGCCCTGACCTGTATTTGCAGCCTGCCAGAGTGCAGTGAATACTTTTGGGACAATATCTCAGCCCTGAGCTGTTTTTCCAACTTGTGGAGTGCAGTGGATACTTTTGGGGCAATATCTCAGCCCTGAGCTGTATTTTCAGCATGGTGAGGTGCAGTGAATAAATACTTTTGGGGCAATATCTCAGCAGGCATTTGTTGAGCATTGGTTTTCTTATCTTGAGGGCAGAAAAGGAATCCAAAAGCTGCAACACCTCCAGCTGTAAGGAGACAAATCTCATGTTCTGCTGCTCTGGGAAGGTTCCAGTTCCTTCCTGACCCCCAGGGGCTAAAAATCCACATTAATCCATACCTCTGAGTGAACATTTTGGTCATTCTGCTCAACATCAGAAGGCAGGAGAGCCCTGAAGTGTTTCTCAGGCTCCCCCCAGTTTAGTTTTTAAAGGAATCCCTCCCTCTGCCAGGCTCCAGATCCCCCTTTTTGCCAGCTGCACTCGGAATTCTCGGCTTCAAAGCCACCCCCAACGCACTTAGATTAAAAAAATTGTCATCAAGGAAAACCCTCAGAGCCGGGGGCACGGCGAATTCATAACACCAGCGACAATTTCTGATTTCTTCAGTCTCTCATCTCGGGCTGTGTTGCCCACAGGGCTGACATCAGGTCTCTGGCGTGTACATATATTTTCATTTAATCACTGCTGAAAAACAACGAGGCTTTTCACACTCTTTTAATGAAAACCTCTCGTCCTGGTGGCCAGCCAGGCACTATCTCCTCATCTCCCCTTGCTTTCAAGGGCAGGGCAGTGCAGTGAGGGGATTTTGGAGAAGTTTTTTTGAGATTTTGAATTTTCCTTCCTTCCTCTTCCTCCTCCACCCATTTCAAAATGTCAAACAAATCGAGGCCAGCCCTGAAGGGCTCCAAACCCAGGGCTGCAGCTCTGAAGCAGTGACTGGAATTCCAGCAGGAATCCTGGCTCCTTGTTTGGTGGAAATTCCTTGGAAATAAGTCCAGGGCAGCTGGAATAACATAGCTGGCAGACAGCAGGGAGCTCCCAATTTCCCCCGACAGCAGCAGCTCACAGGTGTGGGTAAATGAACAGGGCTTCTGATGTTCTGGAATGTTCTGCTCATTGTGGGGCTGAGAGAGGCTTCACCTCCAATTCTTCATTTCCCACCTGGGTTCCAGGCCAGGTTTACTCCGGGAAATGCAGGTGTGGTGTGCCCAGGATTTGGTTTTATGGCTTTGACACCTGTTAGTCTGAACTCTCTGTGCCAAAGGAGATCCTTTTCCAATATATTTATTTTATGTATTTATAGAAAAACAAGGCTTTTTGGAGGAAAACACACACATATATGAAGAAATCAGCAATGTTTTGGCCAAAATTTTGCAGTGGTCTCTATACCAATATATAGAGAGTCATTAGAAAATTGGAATTGAGCTCTGGCAGGTGCAGAGGGATACAGATTCCCCACTCAGGGATGGGGAAACTGGAGCTGAGGGAAGTCAGTGTTTGTTCAAGGTCAAAATCTGCCTGTGAGAGCAGAATTCACAACACAGGGGGCAAATCCTTGGTGCTATAAACTGGAATTCCTTTATTGCAGTCCTCTGATTGCAGGACATTTCTGCTCATCAATCCAACAAGCGATGGAAATGGTGAGTCCAAAATCTTAATTTTGGGTTTAACAGGCTGTGCTGGGTCAGAGCCCTGTTCCCTCTAATCCACTGTCCTGTTTTATCCAGACACAGAGCTGGGCACAAAGAACAAACAGAAATTCAAGATTCCCCTCATCTCTGAGCATTGATTTATCTGACCATAATTGCGAGGGTAATTGCATTAAAATTATTAAGATTCCAACTAAGCCTTGGACCATTGAGCAGCATCAGCTCAGCCAAATTATTTTTGCTTCTGTCCAGCTCTGTGTGCCGTCATTTGCTAAGGTAAAAATGATCACGAGTTTGGCAGCTCTGCAGAAGGTTTGGAGAACATTCCCTCGCCCAAAGGGCAGCCCTGGAGCCAGGAAAGAAACATCTCCTGGGATTAAAACACCCCAAATATTTTACAGCTTCATGCCTGACAGAAATGACAAAAAAAGCCTGGAACGTCCTTCCGAGTGACACTGCAGGAGACAGGGAAAACAGCAGGGACAGGAGCCAAAACACTGACCAAATGTTTCCACTTTGTGTCAGGAAACAAAAATAAGTGTTGACAAATAAAAGCACAAGAGCTGGGCTGGGAGAGAGATTCCTTAACGTTTCCCTGTCTGCTTTTTTTTTGCTTTCTAATGTTGACACATGCAAAAAAACCACAACCAAACAAAACAAAACAATTTCCTCCCTGCTGTGCCTGGATCTGGGAACACATCCCAGAGCCACGCAAGGTGCCAGCCCTTCCAGCAGGAGTTTGGCTATCACCAGGAACCAGCAGGGACCAGTGGGGACACTGGGGGCACTGGGGACAGGGCAGGGTCACCCTGACACCTCCAAGAGCCCTCTGGCAGAGCTGTCTTGGCACCAGGCAGGGCTGTGACAGGACAAGAGGTGTCACCTGCCCTGCTCTGGCTGGGGACAGGGTGACCTGGCTGTGCCCTGGGCCAATCAGGACCCTCTGCCCCAAGTTTGACTCGGCTGTGGCACAACCAGGAGCAAAAAGAGCTGAGCTCCTCCTCAGCAGGAGGACAAACCCCTGGCCACACCAACAAACCTCAGGTGAGCTGGGGTTTCTCAGACAGCGATGATGGGACACAAAAATGGGTCATTTCCCCCCAAAACCACCCCACTCTGGGTGCACACCAGGCCAAGGAGTGGTCCCCATGCCCAGCAGGGCTGATTTCCCCATTTTCCACTGTTCTCTTCCTTCTTTGTGCTGTGCTGCAGAATCTCAGCAGATGGATCCATATTCGGCTCAGGGATAACTCATTCAAATGCCCCAAAAAGCAGGAGAGGGTGTAAATGTGAGCACATGGCCCAGACTGGCTCCTGGTAACCCAGGGAAGGAGGGCAGGAGCAATCCCCACCCCACAGTGGACTCAGAACTTCCCTCAGCTGTTCTCACCCACGGGAGCAGAGGAGCTGCCTCCCTCCTGCAGTGGTGTGAAAAAGCCCAAATCTCAACCCAAAACATCTATTTGGGCAACGAATTGGGACAATTCAGAGGGACAAGAGATGTCCCTCACCTTCCATCCAGCACAGAGCTGAGTGGGAAGGGTTTAGACTCCCCTGCCTGGCAAAGTGAGATTGCTTTTGGCTGCAAGCACAGTCAAACATTTGCAGAAGCAGCAGAACCACCCCGAGCTGCCATCTGACTCTGTCTGGGGGGACCTGCTGCACAGTTCTCCTTCCCTTTTTTTGCAGACCCACAAGAGAACAGTCCCAAGTGGGAAGGCTGCAAGGGAAATGTTCTGGTTTCCACTGAGTCAGGCTGGGACAGCAAAATGGGAAGAGGAGAGGATGAGGAACAGCTCATCCTCCTCAGAGCTGGCTCCAGCTCGGTCTGAGAGAAGAGTTTGTGGGGCTGCTTGAACTTTTAAACCATCAAGAATAAAACTGTGGGCACAGAAATCAGTCCTGGGACTTTGATGTGAAAAAAGCTCTCTTAGCCTTCTGAGAGTTTCCTTCCAAGGAGAAGCGTGTTCAGCCATCCCCTAGAAAAAGGGTCCAGTAACAGTGAGATGGGCCCGGTCTTCCTCCAGGAATCGGGTGGAAAACTGAACCTCTGGTGACACTGGTGGGTCTTTTTATCTGAGTGAAGATGGTTTGGCTCCTGCTCCCTGGGTAGAGCATCTTACAGTAGTATGATGTCATGTGTCATGTGATTGGTGAGCCTTGATGGCCCATTAACAGGAGATATCCCCCAGAGGAGATAAGGAACACTGGGATGATGTAATGTGTCATGTGATTGGTCAGCTTTAATAACCCATTAACAGGAGATAAGGAACACTGGGATGATGTAATGTGTCATGTGATTGGTCGGCTTTAATGACCCATTAACAGGAGATAAGGAACACTGGGATGCTGTAATGTGTTGTGTGATTGGTCGGCTTTAATGGCCCATTAACAGGAGATATCCCCATTGGGGGTAGTGGAGCAATGAACAGAGACAAGCAACATTCCACCATCTGATAAGCAACCCTGCTCTAGCTGGTTTTTAACAGCTGCCTTCTTATCAGAGGAGGCAGTTACCCCCTCCCCAGCCGGGTTTCGGCCAGCTCTTTAAGTATCCAGCACTTGGTCTCCTCGGGAACTTATGGGGAAAAAATTCTTTAGAGTAAAAAAAATACAAAAAAAGGGACAACCCTAATCCCCAACATCCACTCAGATGTCACAAAGAAAAAAACAAGTATTTTCACTATCCACACTGTATCACGATCAGAAAATACATCCATCACCTTTCTACACTCTGTTAACAAAACACAATACAGCACAATTACACACGCACTATTCAGCCCAATATCTGCGAAAAGCCAACTTTATGATATGAATTTATAACAAGCCCAAGCCCTGACCCCATCCTGCGCTGCGCTAAACACGGCTGGAGTGAGCTAATGGTGCAGAAGTGATGGATACAGACACTGCTTATGTAAGGCTCATTTCTTGAGGAAACTCAGCTAAAAACAGCTCTGAGGAGCTGTGCCCGTCTTCCACATGCTCTGAGGTTAAATGAACCCTGCTGTAAAACATCCCTGGAACCCGATTTCCTTCCCCAGGCTGAGCAGCACGGCAGCCCCAGCCTTCCCAGCCCTCATCTCCGTGAGGAAAGCAGCTGGAGAGGAGAAACGATTCCCTCACGCCTCCCGAAGGACACACGGCGACAGCAGGTCTTTATTCCAAAATAAAAACCCTCTCCAAAGTAATTAGCATTCTTCCCAAAGTGGAGTAATTACTCTCCAGAGAAGTCACTTGTGTTCCAGAGGAGTGTGGCCGTGCTGTTCCGGAGTGTTTCCGGCTGAACAGCTCATCCTGCAGGAGTGGCTCGCCAGCCCCACGGAATGACAAGCAGCTCTTTTTCCCCCCTTGGAGGAAGGACAAATGGAATTAGGAAACCAGAATTCTTCAGGAGATGTTGGAACCCATTTCAGCTCTCCACCAGCTTCAAGGAAAATTCTAATTTTTTTTTTTTTTTTTTTTCTGTTTTAGAAGCGCTGGCGGGGTTTCAAGGAGAAAGGTCAAATCCTTTCCTTGCCCCCTAAGGAAAAGGCAACAGCTGAGCCCAGCTCAGGGAGCACCCAGAGGGAAGAGGATTTGTTATCAACTCCCCAGCCCTGCCCAGAGCCTCAGAAGAGCAGGATTTTACGAGGCACCAGAGATCCCACCACCATAAATCACAGGGCTGAAGGAAAGCTGGCTGTGAGTCCTGCAGCTCCTGGAACTGCTTGTTCTCCAATAAAAGGACACGAGAGAGACAACTGATTTCTGAACACACAATATCTGTGTGCTCCTGTGCAGAACAGCCACACCACCACGGGCTCACAAGAGGTGGGGCAGCACCTCCCTGCCCAAAAAAATAAAACCCCAAATCAGTGAAGGAGGAAGGGTTGACAGGGAGTAGAACGGCCTGGGATGATTTTCCTTTGGGCTAGGCATGTGCTGAAACGTCCTGAGCTATCTTTGGAGCTCCTCAGCATATTTGCTCAGCTGATTTGCATAGGCAAATATAAACCGCGCTCTCAAAAAATTGCTCAAGCAGAGTCGGGAGCAAATTAAACACTCTGGGCTGAGGAGAGGGAGGGAGAGGGAGGGGAAGGAAAAGTTGTAGCTCTCGTGTGCTCAGTTCCTGCAGCTGATCTGACTCAGAGCAGAGAGACTTTGCAAACATCATCAAGGGCTGGGGGGAAACATGACAGGAGAGGCACGGCAGGCTCGGGGAAGGAGATGCACGAGCGGTTTGTTCCTGCTGCTTTTCCCAGCTCGTGTGGAAATCTGGAGCTGTCAGCCCTGACAGGGATTGCAGCTCACTCTGGAGAAGCTCGAGGCAGAAAAGCAGACCCAGAGTTTCCTGGGATGAGGGGTTTTATTGATTCCAAACGCATCTCTGGTTGGCAGAGAGGAGGATAAACTGCCCTGGTGCCGCCCTCAGAGGGCACGAGCTGCATGAGCAGATCCCACTGGGAAGAACATTCTGGAAGCGGTTGGTGACAGCAGCAGGTCCTTCCTGCATCTCTGCCACCAAAACCAAACACTTTGTGGCTCTGACACACAGCTCTGACACCTGCCCTGACTTTTTGAGTTCTGATTTTTGCCGCCCTGCCCCAGCAGGGTGTGGGAATTCCATTGGTTGGTGGGATTCTGGTGGGCAAAAATCTCACCTGGGGCTCTGTATCAACACCCAGGAGATGGATGGGAGGCTTGGGAAAGCCAAACCTCGAAGAAAAGGGAGAGGAGAAGGAAAAGGAGAGGAATTATCCTTCAGGCCATGGGAGGCAGGACAGGGGGATCACAGGGGGAAGCTGCAGGGGAGGAAATGGGAAAAGAAAAAGAGGTTTAAATCTCTTCTTAGGATAAACTTTTAATGCTCAGGGTAAATAACAGACAGCTGAGGGCACGGAATCCTTGCTGGAGGTGGATTTTGGAGGCTTCCATCAGGGTTAGTGTGAGTGATATAATCAGTTGCAGAGGGGATCAGGGGGTGGATTAGATCCAAGTCCCACCAGCTCCACTTTTCCATGCCCAAAACTCTCCTGTGACTTCAAGATTGGAGGAAAAGTGGAAAAGCAGAAAACCTGATGATGCTGATTCCTCCTGCTGCTGCACCCTGAAACCTCAGGAGCCCTGAGGAGGGGCTGCAATTAATACACTGCAAAACCCAAATTTCCTTCTGGTCTTCCCTCACCCACCCAGAAAACAGAAATTTAAAGGAGGCCTGCCAGAAACAACCTTCAGGATGATCCTGTGCAAAAATCCATCCATCTGAGCTTCACAAAGGTGGAAGTTTTTGTCACCAAGCCCTCCCAGAGACTTGGCTGTGACCAAGAAGTCCCAAAAAACCCCTCTGGAGCAGACCCAGACCCCAATTCTCCCTTTAATCCGTGAGCTTTTCACCGGGAGATTCCAAAGTATCCCTGGAGGCTTTGTCAGAACCACAGGAGACAACCTCAACCTCTCCTGATGCATCTTTTTATTCTATTGTGGGTTTTATTTTGCCATTTATTTGTGGTTTTTATTTTTTATTTTATTTTTATTTTAGTTTACCCTCCTGAGGGCTGGAGGGACACCCAAGCAAGTGTCACACAGCCTCTGCCACCTCAGCACCAGGAAAACCAAGCCCAGAGCAGGATTTATCCCTGGATTTGCAGCTCCCAGCTGGACACAGCTGAGTGGAGATGGTTGGGACCTGAGAAAATGCTGAATTAGGTTGAAATTTGTGGTCAGCTGGATCATCAGAAAAGGATGATCCCAACAGGGATTTTTTTTCCAGGAGTTTTAAACCTTGACCCTTCCCAAAGCTACCTCTACTCTTGCCTCACAACAGGGTGAAAAAAAAAAAACCCCAAAAACTCAACAATTCTGGGAAAAACTCAGAATAATCGGTTTGCCTGGGGGGATTTGGGCACATTCCGTGACAAAACCGGGAAAAGATCCCGACAATTCACTGCTGCTCTCCTTTGATCCACAGAATGATTCTTGCCGGGCCAGGGAACATCCCAGTTTTGAAGGAATTACTGGGGAATCCTGGAGCTGAGGCTCCTGGTGAACAGCACAAAGGATTCTCAAGCACTTAGAGAGGAGCAGAGTGAGGAATCCTCTTTGTTCTGAGCATGTAACATTAGGAAACCTGTCAGCTTCCATTCCACTCCATGACTTGAGAGTAAATCTCTCTGTCTTTTTTTTATTATTTTTTGTCTATTCCTGCTATTCTTTCCTTTCATTTATTGGGTTTTTTCTTGGTGGGTTTTTTTTTTTTTTTCCTCTCCAGGAGAAGAAGAAGTTGACGTGAAAAATGAGAAACAAGAATTGCATTGTCAGACAGAAACACACACATGTAATGAATTGTAAAGCTGCTTGACCCTTCCTGGGTATTGATTCTGCTCTTTAAGCTTCGCAGGAGCTGATAAAAGGCAAAAAAAAAAGAGAAAGAAATCTGCCAAATAAAAATTGATCTCAGGATTTTCTTATTTTAAACTGAAGCTTGTCACTGGCAGAGCTGCCTGGAACACCATAATACACTGCAATTTCTTCCCTCTCCCCAAACACCACTTTCTGTGTGCACAAGAAACTTGCCTGCTTGCATTTATCACTTTCTTTTTTTTTTAATCCTCGGGGAAAATGTAAATAATTGAGACCGTGAGCAAAAAAACCCCAAAATCCAAAAAAACAACAAAAAACCCCCCTCAGCGTTCTAAAAAAGAAATTAAAAAAAAAAAAAAAAAAAGAGAAAAAAAAAGAAAGATGTTTTGCTTTCTGGCATCCCATCTCCCATCAAAACCTTAAAGATGCTCATGAAATATTTTCACACACCGAAGAAGCGTTTTTATGAGAAGACATATTTCGTGGAGAGAGGGGAGAAAAAAAAATAAAATAAAATAAATTTGCATTTCTCCAACAGCTGCAGTAAATCCTTATCTCGCAGGGCTGCTGAGAGAGGAACTGCTCAGCTTTATGCAGTTTTAGGAACACATCTTCAGCTGGCATAAATCAATTTATTTTCCACCAGAACAACAGCTTTTAAACCCAAATTCTGCCCCAGAAAGGAGCTCTAATTGGGGACAATTTGACCCTCTAATTTTGCAGAAATAAGGGGAGTTTTACAAGGGAAGTTTTACAAGGGAAGTTTTACTCCCCTAACTTAAAGCAAGGAGTGTTTTAAATCACCCTGGATAATCCCAGCAGCCCCAACTTCAACCTTGCAGCGTTTTAATCAGCAATTCCCAAGGATTCCAAATGATCTGGAGCAGGTGAGGAAATATTCCCGAAACTCCTGGTGCCATTTGATGGATGAGGTTTGCAGCAGCAATAAAGGACAGGTGCTCAAATAAAATAAAATAAAAGTGCTAAAAAAAGGCAAAAAAAGCCTTTCCAGGGAATTTCAGACACACAGAAATATCATTTGCACCTCCCTGCAACCCATCAGGCAAAAGAAAAAAAGAAAAAAACACCCAAAAAAGACGAAAATCTCCGAAACAAATAAACAAAGCAACTTAAAAAACAAAAACAAAACCAAAAAAAAAAACCAACCCTGAAAAAGGAGCTCTTTTAATCTTTTTTAGCAGAGTAGGGAAACAATGAACCATCCAAAAATCAGCTGCTCCCGAGGAGATATTCACTCACCAAAACCATGCCTCTGCCTCATTAATCTTTCACAGAACTGCAAATGGCCTCACAGGAGGACAGAATTCCTGGTTTTGGTAAATTCAGCCTGGTAAATTCCTGAGTTTGGTAAATCCAGCCAGATTTCAGGGCACGATGTGCGATTTCCATCCATAATTAAGGACAGCAGCCAAGTTTCCCAGGTAATGCCCCCCAAAAAATGAGGTGCTGATGGACATCTCCAAGGTTAGAGAGGACAGGGAACTTGGGGGATAAAATAAGTCAGGAATGAGACGTGAGACAACACCTCGGGAATGCTTTTGGCCACACAGAATGACTCAGGTGCCCCCCAGGGAACACCCAGAACTCCTTTTTTATGTTTTACACCCAACAAAAGCCACGGATTTCTTTCCTGGCTGCTTCCAGCATCTCCCAAAAAGCTGCAGTGGGACACCCTGGGTGCAGTGTGACCTTCCCGAGCAGTGCAGGGACGAGGCTGCAAATGCCAAATTAACAGATGGGCACTTCTGGATGGATTTTTTAGCAGCTCCCCTTTGCTGCTCCTCAGGCCTCCTGTGGCCCAGCCTGGGAAAAATTAACTCATCCACCACTGATAAATCCAGGGAGGAGCTGCACAGACTCCGAATTCTTCTTAATTTTCTTTGTCCTTTCCTCGATACAGCCCTTAGACACGCTGAAAGCATTAAAAAAAAAAACAACCCTTCAATAAACAACCCAAGAGAGAGAAAAGTGCAGAGTCGACATTTCTGGGCCAGGAGGAGGAGGAGGAGGAGGCAGGGCTGGAAATGAATTAGGGAGCAGCTGCTGTCTCATTGACAGATATCACTGCTCTTTAAAACACACTCATCTCCCCCAGAAAGGTGTTGGTTTTTTTTTTTTTCCCTCCTTCCCCTGGTACTCCAGGCTGGAGGGAGGTGCACAATAAACAGCAGCAAAAAGTTTTCCTGCCTTATTCTGCAGCTCTGGGATTGAGGGAGGCAGAGCAGAGCAGATGGGGAAAATCACCTGGTGCCCACAGCCACAGAGAGGTGCAATTTCAAACTCAGAATGTACCAAAAAAAGCCAACCCCAAACAATCAAACAACAACAAAAAAAACTCAACAAAAAGCTCCAAATCGAGCAGAACATCCAAAAAATTGAGCAGAGGTTTGAGCTGCTCAATAAATCTCCTGCAGAGCTGGTGATGGGGATTTGGGGATGTTGGCTTTTGCTGAAAAGAAAGAATTCCTAAAACGTGGTTTAGTTACCACCAAAACCAGTTGAGCCAAGGCCTAGAGGGTTGGTAGCAGCTGTAGGTGACTTTTAACTGACAGAATAAATTTATCTTGAGGATGGGAGAAAACATTTTCCTGAGGAAAAAGCGTGAAATGGAATTGTCCCAATTAATGGGATGGCCAAGGACTGCTCACTCTGTGCTCACCTGAACCTCCCTGGGACAATCCTTGTGCCTGTGTGACATCGTTGTACTTCAGAAGGCTGAAAATGACTCCTTTGTTTTTGGGCTGTGTCTCCCTTTTAGACCATTTCACACAGCCCAATGGGATTGGTGAAAAAAAATTCCAAACTTTTTAAATCACATTGGTCAGAGCAGAGGGACATCAAGAAGTCCCTGGTAGGAAAAGGAATGAAAAACAAAGTTACAGTTACAAAAACACTGATTTTGCTTACAAAACATTCTCTAGGGAAAAAAAAAAAAGTTTCAAAAAACCAAAACACCTCAAGCACCAACCAGAACTACACCTGTGCTCCTGCCAGTTTTCCTCCAGAATTCCCAAATCCCTGCCCAGCTCCCTCTGGCAGCGCTCCAGTGGAGCTCTGATGGATTTCCCAGTTTAAATCTGGGAGAAGCTCCTGTTTCACGACACATTCAGATTTGAAAAGTGGATAAGGTTCCCTTTAAAAGATCCCTCTGTGCCGAGCTGATTCCCAGACATCTCCAGGGAACGGCCCCAATTATTGCCCAAATGGCTCCATGATGCAAATGCTCAAGCACTTGAAATTCCCCATCTGTTAAGACTCATTACAAAGGCTTGGAATTCCTTGATTCCAACCGAAAATACCTGGGAAAAAACGGCAGGGTTAGAGTTTAAAAAGTGAGTTGGGCTGGCTGAATTCCTGAATTCCAAATTCAAATTTGACCCCTAGACCTGAGCCTCAGCTCAGCTTTAGTCCGTGCCCAGCTTTTGATCAGTGGAGAGGCAGGGAAGGGTCTCGAGGTCTAAAAACCAGTGGTGTGGGAATCCAGGGGAAAAAAGCTTTATGCTGATCACATGGAAAATAACATCAAAGCCCAAATAAAAAAGGGAATTTGTTAAATTCCACCCCCCCCAAATAAAATAATAAAAAAAAGGTTTATTTTAAAATCAATCTGTATTGGATCTCCATAACAAAGAAATCATAAACTCCTGGCAGAGTAATGAACTTGGGCTGACCTCAGCTGCTCCTCCGGAGAGATTGGAGGCAGCAGACAGCACAGAGAGCCCTCACCTGCTCCATCCATCCCCACAATCCATCCCTGCTGCATCCAGAGCACCTCAGGCTCTGTAACTGGGCACAGAATCTCCCCAGCCCGGCAGAAAACGTCTCTCTAAACCCAGCACCACCACACCAGGGCACTCCCCATCAGCTGGATGAGCACACCGTGGCTGTTTGAAGGCAGGAAATGGCAGAAATCTGAATTTCTCCTGCGCACAGAGGACGCTGTGCAGCCCTGATTTGTGCCTGAGGTGTTTTAGTTTTCCGAAATTCTCTTCCCAGGGAATTTTCTGTCAACAGGAGAAATGTTTTTGTAGCTGTAACTTTGTTATTCATTCCTTTCCCCAGGAGGGACTTCTTGATGTCCCTCTGCTCTGACCAATGGCAGTGAAGAGGTTTGTCTCTGTGTCACCAATCACATTGGGCTGTGTGAAATGGTGTAAAAGGGAGACACATCCTGAAAATAAAGGAGCCATTTCCAGCCTTCTGAATCTCGGAGTCTGTGTCCTTATGGTGTAAAACAACCTCAGGGCTGTGCAGAAAGCTCTCAAAATCTTGTGCAGGCAAGCCCAAACACAGGAATGGACACGGGGTTTGACCTGAAACCTTGGGAAAGGCTTCCAGATAGCTATAGAGACCGTAAGGAAGAATGTGGGTTTGTAGTTTAGATAGAAACATTCAAGTGGTGAAAAGGGTTTTTTTAGAAATGTATTAATAAGTTTAGAAATGCATTAAGGTAGTGGAAATGCATTAAGGTAGTGGAAATGCATTAAGGTAGTGGAAAGTTTGAAGGTTCTGAAGTTTGGACATAGAAGGAGTGACAGAAATAGTTAAAAGGTTTAAGGTGTAATTCTGTAGGCTTGTGTGTCATTAAATGTTTGGTTAAGAAAATTCACATTGCGGCAAAAAAGGTATTAGACAAATTAATTAGGGATTGGTGTGAGAGTAAAAACGATCTTTGTGTCATTAGTTTATTGGCTAATTAACCTTTAAAAGACTTTGTGGCCCGTGTTCTCGTGACCACTGACCAGGGACCTCTGGCTTGTGCAGTGAAGATGTTCTCACCCTTCATGAGCCAGCAGAAGAAAAGAGCAACAAAACCATGCTCAAAGACATCTCTCAGTGGTTCTGTCTCTCTCAATACTTGCACAGGAGATATTTAATTGAGATAAAACCCCCAATATTATATAAAGCATGAGTTACCCCCAGCAGGCTGGTGCAGCCACCAGAAGACCCCCAGAGTGTCCAAAACCCCATGGACCAACACACGGATGTCACCTGGAGATGCTGTCACAGACTGTCCCTGGCCTCCTCAGCATCCACAGGAAACAGTGCCTCACTAAAACTTAATCAGTCTTATCAGGGAAATGGATCAGAACTCGGGTAATGGCTCTCCTCAGACTCAGGAGTGAGATATTTTACAGAACTGATTTGGAAATGCTCCTAATGACACAATTAAAGGATCAAGAACAAGTTAAGCTGGGCTTAAATAGCCCTGAAACGCTATCAGCTGCATTAAGGCACCAAATAATTCTGCACTGCGGCATCGTGGGGAGGTTCTGGCACACAGGGCCGGGCTCTGTCTGGTCAGTATTTTAAAACTGGGCTGAAATTCCCACAGCCAGGGATTTTTACACCCTGTCAGGATCTCCACAAGTCACTGCCACCGTGGTTTTAAGTGGCTACAAAGCTTTCACCTTCATCCTCAGGCCCCACAAATCCAGCAGCAGCAGCGTGGAGCCAGTGTGGCAAATTAAAGCCTGATATTAGTGAGCTTTGCTTTCCTTAATCCCTCTGAAAGATCCTTTAAAAGGACCTCAGGCATGAAATTCTTGGTTTAAACCCATCCTGGAATTTTTTTCAGCCTGCACGGAGCAGGGTGAGAGTTAAACCATCCCATAAAGAGAAAAGGTTTTGTGTGGGAGACTCAGTAAAATTGTTCAGGAAAGATGAGCAATGTTGGCTGGGCTGCTGGAATTCAAGAAAATTTGGATTAAACATCAAAATTTGAGGAATTCCAAATTCCTCTGCTCATTCCCAAAGCTCCTCCCTCCAACAGCAGTTGAAGACCCAGCATTTGGAGACTGGAGTGATTTAGAAATTGCCCCCATTTTTCATCTCTCTGATTCCTGAGCATAACTCACAACCTGATTGAAGAGTGGATCAGATCTCAAATTATTTGTATTTTTTTTCCCTGATTGAGGGTACATTTGTGGTGAAAGGAGCTCTGTGTGTTTTATTTACAGCGCCATGCCTGGCTCTGAGATTGCCCAAACCCAGTGATAAATTCCTGCTTTGTTCTCCTCACAGCATTTTCCTGCCTCTTTAGTGGGAGCTTTATGACTTTTTTTTTCTTTTTCTTTTTCCTTTTCATGCAATATGAATTCGCCAGCCCATATATATGTATTCTTTTAATAATAAATACAATGTTTACAAGAATAAAACCTCCATCCCAGACAGAGTTATGTGCCTGCATACGGATGGCAGAGCCAGAGGCTCCGAGCTCTTCCCAGGGACAAAACCAGCAGCTCCAGGAGGGATAAAAGCTGCCCTTTGGAGCTCACCTGGGAGCAGGTTCTGCTCCTAAAGCACCTCCCAGGAGGAAAAGGAGGGCACAGACAGGTTTCAAACACAAGGTTGGACGCATTAAAGCTTTCCTTGAGCTCTGACTTAAGAATTTCTTTCCCAGTTTTGGTGGCAGATAAAATTCCAGTTCAGAGCAGGTGTTTGGTTTTTTTGGGTTTTTGGGGTTTTTTTCCCAGTTTTGATGCCAGATAAATCCCAGTTCAGAGCAGAGATTTTTTGGTTTTTTTCCTAGTTTTGGTGGCAGATAAATTCCAGTGTTCTTGGTGGGACAGAGGGACATGGTCCCGCCAGGTCTCGAGCTCAGGGGGTGGAAACCCAGCCAGGCTGCAGCCACAGCCCCCAGAGCAGACGAGATCCCCAAAACTTCTGTCACACCGAGGGATTTCCAGCTCATCCCTCCCCTGGACCATCCTCAGGCAGGAAATCCCAGGCTGGGCAGATCTGAGCTCTCCTGAGTCACCATGGATTTCTCCAAATCCCTCCCTGTGCATTTCTACACATCAAAAAAAAAAAAACCCCAAAGCTTCTCCTTTTTTTTTTTTTTTTTCTCTTTTTTTTCTTTTTTTTACCGTGTGGTTTGTGATTATTCAGTTGGGGGGTCACATTAAATCTAACTAATCCTCAGGCTCCCTGGGTATTTTGCCATCAGCAACTCAGCACAGGGGAGGGGAGCGAAATTATTCCTTTTCTTTGTCCCTGGTCCTCCCAGAAATATCACAGCACTGAAGGGGATCAATGAGAATGTGCTGCTACACTTCCTTAGTGCTTTATTACAGGCACCAGGGTCCTGCTAAACAGCATAATAAAATATCAATAAACAGACTATTTGCTGGAAAGGCTCCTTGTGCCGCTGCAGTTTCTGCACCTCGAGCAGGATTTCTGCAGCTTGGGGCTGCTCAGGAGCTCAGGGAAGGACGGGAATGGGGAGATGGATGAATGGATGGATGGATGGACTCACAGGGGTGTGCGTGTTTTCAGAGGCTGAAAGAGGAGAGGGGAAAAAAAAAAAATATCACATCACCAGAGGAACGCTGATGGCCACAGAAATTGTTCTGGTTTCAGCCTCCAGCAGAAAGAGGAGTCCCCAAAGGTTCATTTGAAAGCAAAGACAGATTCCCCTCACTCAACAGCAATCCCAGGGAAAAAGAAACACAGCAGCACTTTCCATCCAGACTTGAAACTCAGATTTTGGGGACTGTAAGTATGAAGGGAAGGGTGGTGAATACATGTATAGGAGTAGGGAAAAATATAAAAAGGCCCAAATGAGTCATTGTGATCAAGCCCGGATAAAAATGGGGTTTGATGATTGATGAAAAAAAGCCAGGATTTTCATTTTGAGAAAAAAAAAGAAAAAAAAAAGGCTTTGACCTTCCCACAGAGCAGGAAATCCTCTCTCCCTCCTGCTCTCCTACCTGCTCCAGGTTTGATATCATCTTGTCTTTCATAAGAACACCTGAGCCAAGCTGCTGCTGCAGGTACAACACAAACCTCCCTTTCCTATGAACATCCAGAGCTCTGCCCCAGCCTTTGGCTCAGCAATCTCAGCCAGAGCCTGAAAATTCCCTGCTGAGCACGCCGCGTCCTCCAGCCTCCCCCGGGCCTTGGCAGAGCACCTGATGAAGATGTCTCGGGCTGTCTGACACGGAGCTATTCTGCTGTTTACACGAGATCTGTCACAGACAAGTGGCTGCTGTACAGGAGCCATTTCCTCCCCAGGCATGGAGCAGAGGATGCCCCAAATTAGCTCCTGAGGATGGAGCAATTCCAACACCCCCAGCCACAAACTCCGCGTCCTGCAGCGAGTTTGGCTTGTGACCTGTAAATTGTCCCTCGTTTCTGCTCCTCTTCCTTCTTCGTTTGGCTTCTGTGCCTTGTAGTTTGTCCAGTAATTCAGCTGGAGAGAGGGCGAAATTCAGAGGGGAGGGGCAGGGGATGGCGAGGCTGAGAAATACCTGCTGGGAATGCTTTGGAAAGCACCCAGAAGTGGGAATACATCATTATGGAGAGGACTGTTAACACGGAACGAGCAGACAGGAGCCTGATGGAGCGGCTGCAGTGCCAGCTCGCAGGTCTGTCAGGAACTTTGGATGCCCAGATTCCCATGGAACCCTTTCCCTGCTCCCTTCATTCCAGGGGAGCGGCCATCCCGCAGGAATTGGGGTTTTCCCTGGGGTCAGAGTGCCGCAGAGCAGAGCGAGGCACACACACACAAGGGGCTGGGGGGAAGCACAGAGTGACAAAGGGTTAATTCCTCTAATCATAAATTCAGCCTCCCGTAAATTCAATTGCGTGATGCGGCGCCTGTGACGTGGGTAAATCAGAGCCATAAAGCAGGGGAGGCAGGAGCAGCGTGTGGAGGGAATGTCAATGCCTGGGGAGGCAGGGCTGAGCGGGGCTCAGGCAGCTCGGGGGGCTGCAGCGCTGCCCCAGGACCCCACCAGCTTCACCCCAGCATCTCCTCAGAAGCGGATTCAGCTGGATGGGTTCAGTGCAGGGCACACTGCATCTCCAGCGGGTCTCTTTCTCTGTCTTTCTCTCCATAAAAGCTGATGTTCCTCATGTTTTCCCGAGCAGATTTTCCCCAGAAGAAGAGGGCTGGATGCCTGCTGTACCCGGGTATGGAGCTGTAAGAAGGCTGGTGGGTTCTCTCTATTCCTAAAAGAGCATTTCCTGACACTCCCACTGAAGGTGCTCCTGCTCCACACGTTCCAAAATCCCTCCAGAACCCTCCAGGTGGGAAAGGACTGTTCACTGAGGGCTGACATCTGTGAGGCTGCCACAGGCAGTGGGAGCTCTGAACACCCTCTGCTCTGCTCCCAGGGCTGCGCTCCCCCTGCACTGCTCTGCCCAGACCACTCCAAAAGCAGATCCCGGGCAGGTGACCTCCTCCAGGGCCACCTCCCCATGGCCAGGGAGCTGCCTGGCCATCACATGTGTGGCTCTTGGCAGCACAACGTGACGCTGACCTGAGCTCGCCTCCCGAGCCGCCTGCTCTGCTGAGCCGAGGACAAGCCTGCAGCATCTCCTGAGAGCCCCTCGGGGAGCCCTGACAGCAGGGACAGCCTGCCCTGCGCCCTCAGCACCCCCTCTCTGGGTGTCCCCTTTGGGGTGTGACCGCTGTGTGTGGCAGTGCTGCTCCCCTGTCCCCATCCAGAGTGGCTTTGTTGTCCCCAGCGCTGTCCCTGCGCTGCAAGTGAAGCTAATGCCGTGTGACATCGCACTCCCAGCACATCACACACCCCAGACAGCACCAGCTGAGGCTGCTCCCTGCTCCCCAGCCTGGAAACTTCCAGCACCAGACACCTTTGTCTCCCTGCAAAGAGCTTTTTCCGGCGGCGGAGGGGTTTTTGTGAGGCAGCTGAAATCAGCCTGTCGCAGACATCACCGCCTGCTCCTTCCCCCCAGAGCTGGGTGACAAACACAGCTGCACATCGGGGCACAGGCTGGGCTCTGCTCTCACCCAACCGAGCTGGAGTGGCAGTGCTAGAGGAGATCCAGGAGTGCCAGGAGCACACTGCGTCCCCCTCGGCCGTGCACGGCAAAAGCCATCAATGAGGTCTGTGTAGAAGGTTCTGCCCTCCCCTCCTGCTTCCGTAGAAAAACTCATTTCAGCCCTGCAGGCTTCCTTCAGCTGTCTCCATCCCTCCTCTGTGCACAGAACCACGCAGCCACAGCCAGGCAGGGCCCATTTCTATTTGCAGCCGTCCCCGCTCTTCAGCCACTCGCTGATAAAATGCACCTCACCCAGAAAAACAAGGAGCAGCTCCTAAAAAAAGCCACCCCTCCACCTCCAAAGCAGGCTCCCTGTCTGATTGACAGCTTGGGAAAGTTCCTAATTATGTCCCCTGGACACTTTGGAGGAGGCGACCCACCCCAGAGCGTGATTTGATGGCTCAGCGGCTGGATGGCCTCGTTTGTCCTGATTTATATTACAGAGCCAGCTCCAGCCTCATCAGCCCGGCCTGACCTAGATTCTCCTCTTGCATAGGTCAATAAAAACACAGCAAATAGAGCTAATCAGACACTGAGGATGCACAGTTAATCCAGGCTGGCCTGAACTTAGCGGGAGCACTGCAGATTCTGCTGTCAGAGAAAGGATAAATCTTTCCCTAAACAGTCAAAGGGAATTGTAAAGAGAACACGCTGTTTCCAGGACAGATAATTCATGAGGGGTGGTTTATTTTCTCTCTCTCTCAGCTGCCTTCCCTCTTGGTCTGCCTGCCTCTGGTGGATGCTGCACGAGCCTCCTTCCCCTGCAAGCAGCCAGCGTTGGTCCCTTCTCCCCGCCGAGTTTATAAGCAATCACCAAAAGGGCATGAAGTCAGACAAAAAGCAAATGAAAAAAAATGTGTGCAGCCGGCTCTGGAGTGTCCAAATAAACCCTGGGTAAATGCCAGGCTGCTTTAGTCACTGCACAACCTCCTTTCAGCAGGGGCTGGATGTGCCCTGCCCCTGTGCCACGGCCGTGGGCAGGGCTGGGCTGGCACAGGGACACCCCCAGGACCCACACGTGTCCCTCATTGTCACCCCCACATGGGGACTCAGAGCTGAGTTTTGGTGCAGTGACTCAGATTCTGGGGGGACACGCGGTGACACGGAGCTGGCAGTGACACTCCTCAGAGGTGACGTCTGTGCTCAGACAGCCCCGTCACCAAGTGTGTCACCCGTGCTGTGGGGTGTGCAGGGAGCCAGCAGGGGCTCCCGGCTGTGCTGGGAGGTTGTGTCCCTCTGTGATCCCTCTGGGAAATGGTGTCTGTGAGGATGGATTTCCCTGGATTGTCACACTCCAGCATCCTCACAGCTGGCCTGTGCACTTCTCCTCTGGAAACACCAGGGGCGTGTTATCCAGACCATACAGATCATGGGAATACCAGGGATGTGTTATCCAGACCATACAGATCATGGGAATACCAGGGATGTGTTATCCAGACCATACAGATCATGGGAATACCAGGGATGTGTTATCCCGACCATACAGATCATGGGAATACCAGGGATGTGTTATCCAGACCATACAAATAAAATGCACCCAGCACACCCCTACACAATAACACACCATCTACAACCTCCTGAAAGGCTCTCCCTGAACATTCCCAGCGCCTTTCCCTGCCCAAAGCAGCCAAAATTTACCACTAACCACAGGCCACACCTGCCCAGGCGCTCCAGCCTTTTCCCTCTGGGGTTTAAATGCCAGCCTTGCTCTTATCCCGCTTTTCTCCCGGAGTGAAGGAGCCCAGCCTCGAGTGATAACTTAACAAGGGCATCTCTCATCAATGTGCTGATGTCACCTCTGCCTGCCGATGTCACCTCTGACAGCGGAACCTGACAGAGTTCAGGGTTGCCTCAGCCTTGGGCTGAGGTCAAGCACGCTTTTCCCCGGGAAAAAATTAATATTTGCTTTCTCCTTGCAGGAGCTTGGTGCCTTTCCCAGGGAATGTTCCCTCCCAGGGAGAGGCCCAGCCTCTCTCCTGCAGCCTCCCCACCCCGGCACTGCGGCTGCAGCGCTGCAGGCGCTTGGATGCAGCCTGAGAAGGGCAGGCAAGGGGGCCAAGGTCAGCACGCAGGCATCCAGGGAGAGCAGGCAGTGGCACTCCCAGGAGAGTCAGAGCTGGCAGCGACACGCCAGCAGTGATGAGGTCTCCACTTCTGGACAGAGCTGCGCTGCTCCAACTGACCTCAAACCACCCTGGGAGAGAACAGGGATCCCTGCAGGCAGCGAGCAGCTGAGTCCCCGAAAAGGAAACTGCATGGGGGGAGAAACAGGGGGAGAGCTGGGGTGGGCAGAGGCTGAGCTGGCCCACGAGGGACCACAGGGCAGAGCAGAGACGGGTAGGAGGGTTCAGCTGCACATCCCCTGAGCCAGGACACCGTGGGGACAGCACCATTCACCATGGGGACAGCACCATTCACCGTGGGGACAGCACCATTCACCGTGGGGACAGCACCATTCACCATGGGGACAGCACCATTCACCGTGGGGACAGCCCGTAGCTGCCACCAGACCTGCACGGGAGGAGCAGCAGAGGCTCTGCCTGCCCCTGTGCTGGCTGCTCCCCCAGGAGATGCTCCCGTGTTTGAGCAGGGGGCAAAGGCAGCTGCCAAAAGCTCTTCCCGGGCAGTCAGCCCCCGGAGAAGGCCGGGATAAACTGCAGCCGTGTCTTGCTGCACCGTTGCCAGGGCAGGGGGAAGGAGCGGGAGGTGAATGCACAGAAATATGCTCGTGTGTGTGTGTAGGAGCTCCCACCACTCTCCCTGCAACCCGTGAGGGAATTTCCACATAGGATCCAGGGAAACTGCAGCTCTGAGACCGGGCCCTTGGCTTCTTTGGGAAGAGCTGGGCACTCTCAGAGCTCCACACTCCAGAGAGGGAGCTGTGCAATCCCAGCTGCGTGCAGGGACACAGCTTTCTCCAAAGAGCTGTTTATCCAAACGATTGCAGCGGTTAGTCTCGGCTTGCTTAGGCGAGGTTTATCAGCCAGGCTGCGCTCCTAAGGCAGCTGACGCACAAGCGAGTGGGATACGGCCGTGCAGAAAAGCTACAACGGTGTTTAAGGTCACTGGAGATACCTGCGGTTTGTTTTTCCCCACGGGAGAGCAGAGCACGGCCAGCACGGTGGCTCCCAGAGCCGAGTGACACCGCCAGGCGATTCCAGCACCCACCAGAGACCTGCCCGGGGGAAAACCCGGCTCGGGCTGGACTCTGGTGAGGAATCAGCGCTGGCAGAGCCAAGTCCTCCCGCTGCCTGCCGGCCCTTCCCACATCCCCGCTCCGCAGCGCCGGCCCCGCGTCTCGGGCGCCGGAGCATCAGCGTAATGTGATGTGACACCTTCCCCCACACTTTGTTATAAATATCATGTTTCACTGTAACTGTGTCTGACACCCCCTCGGAGGCATTTTCTGCTGCTCGCAGCCGGGGTGTGGGCACGTGCGGAGTGGCTGCGGGGAGCGGCGGGGATGAGGCCCCACCATCCATCCCTCCATCCATCCCTCCATCCATCCCTGTGCCCACCATCCACCCATCCATCCATCCATCCATCCATCCATCCATCCATCCCTCTCTCCATCCATCCATCCATCCATCCCTCTCTCCATCCATCCATCCATCCATCCATCCATCCATCCATCCATCCATCCCTCTATCCATCCATCTATCCCTCGATCCATCCATCCATCCATCCATCCATCCATCCATCCCTGTGCCCACCATCCCTCCCTTCCTGTGCCCACCATCCATCCATCCATCCATCCATCCATCCATCCATCCATCCCTGTGCCCACCATCCATCCATCCATCCATCCATCCATCCATCCATCCCTGTGCCCACCATCCATCCATCCATCCATCCATCCATCCATCCATCCCTGTGCCCACCATCCATCCATCCATCCATCCATCCATCCCTCCATCCATCCCTGCATCCATCCATCCCTCTCTCCATCCATCCATCCCTCCATCCCTCCATCCCTCCATCCATCCATCCCTCCATCCATCCATCCATCCCTCCATCCATCCATCCATCCATCCCTCCATCCCTCCATCCCTCCATCCATCCATCCATCCATCCATCCCTCCATCCCTCCATCCCTCCATCCATCCATCCATCCATCCCTCCATCCATCCATCCCTCCATCCATCCATCCATCCATCCATCCCTCCATCCCTCCATCCCTCCATCCATCCCCGTGCCCAGCACACCGCGGGTATCGGTGGCCTGGGGACAGGGAGGTGCAGGGTGAGCCCGCCGTGCTCCAGCCTGGCTGAAACAACCCCGCTGCAACTCGGATTTCTCCTTTTCCTCCTCCCAGAGCGGCGGATGGGAGCTGAGGGCTGCCGAAGCGAGGGGCTGATGCTCATTTCTGCGTTGCCCCCGTGTCCCCCGGTTCCCACAAGTGCCTGTAGTTATCGCAGATGCCACTAGATGTCTGCCAGGGTCCTGCGCACCGCCTGCTGGGGACAGCCCGCCGAGCGGGGGGACAGGGACGGGGGACAAGCTGTGCCCGGGTCGGTGTCAGCGTCCCAGACAGGATTCCTGAGATCTTTTGGTGGGAATAATCTCGGTTTGCCATTTCGCACACTCTCGGGATGGGTTGGGTTGGGTTGGAAGGGAACTTCGAGATCATTTTGTTCCACCCCCTGCCATGAGCAGCGACACCTTCCACCGTCCCAGGTTTCTCCAAGCTCTGTCCAGCCTGGATCTGAACACCTCCGGGGCACCCAGAATTTCCCTAGGCATTCATTTCCTCTGAGAGGACAGCAAACACGAACCTATCCATTCCCCGGCCGGGTTCTCTTCCCTGCGAGGCACAGCAGTCCCATTGGGATGGCAGGGCTCTGCTCCTGGAATTGCTCCTTGGGGAGCAGAGGCCAAGCCTTGGATGTGCTGCCCAAAAACCATCGCTGAGGCTCCCTCCAGCCAAAGGGCAGCTCCAGCTTTATGGCTTCAGCCCTTGGGTATCTCTCTGCAGCAGATGCAGGGAAATTACCAGCACTGCTGTGAGGCAATTACTGCTCGAGCTGCTTGAGAAATGCCAGTTCCTTTTTTTCAGAGGAAATTTGGGATGGAAATCATCCCTTTTTGTGTTTGGGGGAATTTGAGCTGCTTTGGTGCTCAAAAGAAAAGGATGGCAAACGTGCTTTTCTTAATACTGTTGATGTAAAAACATATTAAGGAAGCACAAGGATAAAAAGAGAAGGACGTATTTCTGAGCATTTTGAGCAAAGTATTTTACATATTTTACTAGATATTTTTTGATCTACAACAATTTTTTTTTCTGTTATAAAGGTATTTATCTTGCTGTTTAATAGGTGCTGGATAAAATACTAACCAGCTTTAGGTCCAGGTCTCTCCTGCAGAGGTCAGGATAGCACAGGAGCCTCTGCAGTCAGGGCTGTCCCTCCCCACGGCTGCGCAGCCCAGCTCCAGACCAAAGGAATCGTGACAGTAATGGAGCAGAAAAGCAAATTTCTTTCCCTTTTGCTTCACAGCTCATGGCCCAGCATGGAACCAAAGAGGAAACCTTGCTAAAACCTCCTAGAGAGGAGCTGGCTGGGGAAAAAAAAAAAAAAAAAAAAAAAAAAAAAAAAAAAAGGCAAAATGCAGTTAAAAAGTAATGGAGAGGACGGAAGGGAGAGACAGGAGAGATTCTTGACTTGCAGAATTCGGGGATTTGAGGAGCACGAAGCGCGGCAAGGCTCAGAAGTTGTGTCTGAAAACTCCCCTGGCTGATGTGTCAAGGAGCTCCCAATGGCCTTTCAACAGCTCCCCTTCCCTCGCTGCCTTTGTAATGGGTGGCTGTTCCTAATTATCTGTAAATGTTAAACGTCCTCTAATTCAATCAGAACAACTCGTTCACAGATGGCGAACCCTTCATCTGCTCGGTTTTCCGCGGAGCCTCGAGAGCCGTCGATGGCTCTTCCTTGCCGGAGAGGCCGGCTGGAGACACGGCAGAGGGAAGGAGGCTTCAGGCTGCGGGAACAGCTCCAGGGCTCTCCCTTCTCCTCAGCAGCTCCCACTGCGTCCTCTGCTCCTCCTGTGGGACCCAGCCTGTCTCCTGGGGCACGGGGATTGGGATGAGGGGTGAGGGAGCAGGGAGCAGGGATGATGAGAGGTGAGGGATGAAGGATCAAGGATCAGCGATCAGGGATCAGAGGTCAGAGATGAGGAATGAGGGAAGAGGGGTGAAGGATCAGGGATGAGGGACGATGAGAGGTAAGGAGTGAGGCATGAAGGATCAGGAATCAGCCATCAGGGATCAGAGATCAGGGATGAGGAATGATGGGTGAAGGATCAGGGATCAGGCACCAGGGACCAAGGGATTAGGGATGAAGGATCAGGGATCAAGGGTGAGGGGTGAAGGATGAGGGATGAGAGGTGAAGGATGAGGGATGAAGGTTGAAGGATCAGGGATGAGGAATGAGGGATCAGGGATGAAGGATGATGAGAGATGAGGAGTGAGGGGTTGAGGGATGAAGGATGAGGGATCAGGGATGAAGGATGAGGGATGATGAAGAGTGAGGGATCAGGGACCAGGGATGAAGGATCAGGGATGAGGGCTGATGAGGGCTGATGAGGGATTCCTCCTCTCCCCGCTGCCCTGGGGCTCCTGGTCTCGTTCCCACCCTGCCACAGGTGCCCTGTGTGTTATCCCGGATCCCAACCCAGCTCTGTCCCAGGCTGGCACTGTCCCTGCCCGCTGCTGTCCCCTCCATGCCAGCTCCTGTCACGGCCGTGCCGCTGATCCCGCCTGACTCCGCGTTTCTCCTCTCGTGTTCTGCCCGTGAGTAGCACATGCCACCACCCTGTCCCTGCTCATCCCCTGGCCACAGGCCCTGTCCCCTTGCTGCTGCCCGGGTTTGATAACCAGGAATGGCTGTGACAGGGATCCCAAATCAGGTGTCCCCACTCAGGACACTGAAATCCGTGATTTACACCAGGGGCACGGGGACAAAGGAGGGGGCGGCGAGGTTTTCTCCTCAGCCCCGAGGGAAACTCTTTGGCTGCTGATTCCTAATGATTTATTGAAGCCTCTCCTCTTCCTCGCAGACCCAGAAAAGGGTCTCGCCTTTGATCAGCCGGTGACTCACCATCTGCAGCCGAGGTGATTTACGACAAGCGCCGAGCTATTTCTGCGCACGGAAAGGGAGAAAAATAGGCCTGCTCATCACCGGGAGGGTGGGGAGGACGGAAAACAAGCCGCCCACGGGATGAGAGCCTGCCTGGGCCGCTCCCCCACGGCAAAGGTGCTGCTGGAAGGGGCGGGCAGGGGGAGACTGACGTCTCACACAGATGGCTCCACGCCAGGATGGGAATGGAAGAGCTCTGGTGATGCTCAGAGCGTGGGATCCAGGGCTGGAGAGGAGTTCTGTCACCCTGAGTGTGGGATCCAGGGCTGGACAGGGGTTCTGTCACCCTGAGTGTGGGATCCAGGGCTGGAGAAGAGTTCTGTCACCCTGAGTGTGGGATCCAGGGTGGGACAGGGGCTCTGCCATCCTGAGTGTGGGATCCAGGGCTGGACAGGGGTTCTGTCACCCTGAGTGTGGGATCCAGGCTGGGACAGGGGCTCTGTCACCCTGAGTGTGGGATCCAGGGCTGGGACAGGGGTTCTGTCACCCATGGGTGCTGGCCCTGCATGGACAGATGCTGCTGAGCACAGATCCTGGGCCTCATTCCAGGCCTGAACCTGCTCTTTTCCGTGCCCATCCTTCCCTCTCTCATGGTGTAGCCACAACCTAATCACTTCCAGATCAGCATTTTCTGCAGGAGTTTGTCCTTTGAAGGCCCAAAACTGAAATCCTTAAAGTCTCTTATACTCTTTCCATGACAGCCCTAAAAGCTGGAGCATCACCTCCATCAACTCCCTGACTCAAATTCCCTTTTTTCTTATCTTTTTAGCTCAAAGACCACCCCCTTTCCAGGGAAGGAAGACGTCTGGTTGCTCGGGATGTCAGCAGATTCACAGCTGACATTCTGCCACTGTGCAGAGCCGCTGCTCCACCTCCTCCAACAACTGGCTGAGGAGAAGCAAAGTCATTAAAGTGTGTGTTACATTGGCCTGAAAAAAAAAAAATCCTGGGGGAAGGAGCTCCACGCAGAGCCCCAGTGGGCAGAGTGCTCAGGAGCAGTGATTAGGGGCAGTTTGTTAATGAAGCAGATTTTAGTGACTGAAGGCAAGGGGACAGAGAGAGGAGAGGGAGCAGAGTGTGCAGCTCTCGTGTGGGCCTGGCCAAAAATCAGCTCAGTTCTCCCAGGTTTTATCAGCTGAGGAGCTGGCCCAGGGGGTGTGGGGGTCCCTGAGGGCCACAGCATCATCTCACCCTCATAAAACCGCTCAGCTCTGCCCACGCCACACCCTAAAGCCTTTTGCAGGCACCCAAAGCTGCCAGAGAGATGAAAAGATGCTGCTGATTTGTTCCAAAGCTGCCTTTTCCTCCTGCAATCCCTTTCGGGGAGGGGGATCCCCCTGAGGCAGAGCAGAGGGACCCTGAGTGACGCCCGGGCAGCCCTGCTGTAGTGAAAACCAGCACCACTCCTTGGGGACCGGCAGAACACCACCAAGTCCCTCTGTCTGGGGCTCTGTCCCCACCCCCCTGAGCCGTGTTTTGCCCTGTGGGAGAGATGAAACGCTGGATCAGTGCTCCCGAAAGACCCAACACTGCTTTTTTTGCCCGCGTTTATAGGAGGATTGCACCCAAAAACACCAAAAATATGGGTTTTGTTCCCTATTCCCTCTTTTCACATGTCATCCCTCCCCCATCTCACTCCCTTCTCATTGTGCAATGTGTTGGCACAGCCACACAGGGAATTCCCATTTCCTGCAGCACATTCCCAAATTTCCAGGTTTGATTTTCAACCCTTTGATCCCCTCAATGATGGGCGACAGGAAAAAGACTTCAGGGGAGTTCGTCAGCCTAAAAGCATGACCAGGACAAGCCCTTCCCCCAAAATAACTCCCATCAGGTGATGAGAAACATCCCAAACCCTTCAGAGCACTTCCCAGACGATCCAGGCCCCCAGAGCTGAGCTTTTCATGGCTTTCTGGAAGTGCCAGCCCTTATCTCCTGCCTTATCCATCTCTAATCTCCCTGCCCCTGCTGAATCAGCTGCGACAAGAGGAAATTGGATTTGTGGGGAGCAGGGCTGGGTGGTTTGGGAGAGACATCTCTCCTCCACAGTGGGGGAAATCTGGGACATCCAAAGTTTCTGACAAAGTCGGGTGAGGAGACCCCCTTGGAGCCAGAAGCAGAAAACTTCTTTTTTTTTTTTTAGTTTTGAATTGCAGTCAGATCTTGAACAGCCCTTCCACGTGTCCTTCAGGCACCACTACCTCAGCTTGGCAGGCCCTCCTAAATCCCTGCAGTTAGCAGGGAAAATGAGGCGTTTTCCCCATCTCTCCCCCATCAATCACTGCCCACCCAGCCCTGCTCATCCCCAGGATAAAGCCCATTTAGCCAAGCCCCTTCCCACCCAGCCCTTCATCACCAGGGATCGATATCGTATATTGACTGAGCAGGGCCCAGCCATTAACGAGTTCATTTTCCATCACTTAGATGCTGATGGATTCCCTCAGGAGCCCCCGGGGTCACCCAAGTTTCATTAACAGAGGCCGTAAAAGTATTTAAATACATTTGAAAGACTCAGTTGACAAATGGAGTGAGCCCACAGCCCGGCTCCTCTCAGGTTATCTGGAAAGAGAAGAGAGACTTTTGCTGCCCACAGAAGGACAAAAAGCCCTTAACAGCTTGTCCCTGCCATTATCCATCTCCAACACTTCACCTCCACGGAGCTCCCATTTCCCCATAATGCTCCAGATGGAAACCAGTTCCTCATTTCTCCCGGCTCTGGGTTAAGTGACTGGAAGGTTTTTGGCCTCCAAACTTCCCCTGTTTGGTGGTAAACTGAGGCAGGAGATGCTGAAGGCTCTGATCTGGAGAGGCAGAACAGATACCACAGACAGGCGCTGGGAGATCCGAATTCTTGTCCCAGTTGTTTGCATCAGGGTAAAAATCAAATGCAGCCAAGCCCAACCTGGCCTTGAACATAGAAAATAGTGTGGGGAAAAAAGGTATCGAAAATACAAGCTGAACTCAGGGGTCTCCTCCTGCTCCTGCTGCCACAAAACTGTAGAAAACATTGAATTTTACCACCATGAAACTCTGTGTTGGTGCCTGCTTAGCTGTCCCACCATGAGAATGGGATTTGGAACCCAGGAATGTCACCAAAACCCCACGGAAATGCAGCTCTACAGACGGTTTCCACCGTGAGCTCCTTTTGTGTCAGAGAGCTGGAGCCACGCCGCAGAGGAATTTGCAAACAGAAATTTAATGTGACATTCTTTGTCCCCCTCGCTCGGGAAGAGGATGACTCATGAAGTCACTTCACAGCTCTTGGTGGGTGCCCAGGGTGGCAGGGGCTCATGGAAATAGTCACATACAGGAGGGAGGGCAAATAAATTTGGCTCCCCAAAATCCAAATCCTGCATGAATCCTTCTTCCTCATGGGAAGGCTCTAAAGCACCATTGATCCACTGTTTTGTTTGGGGTTTTTTTTCCCCCGTATTTTTGTTTTTCCCATCACAAATAAACCCAAACAGGAGTTAGGAGCTGTTTCTTTGGCCGGTGGAAAGTCTGGGATAAGTGTTCATCCTCAATGCCAGGCCAGCAGCTCTCCCTGGGAGATGGGCAAAGCCACTTTTGGAAAGGTCTCGTGATTTCCTAGGTGACCTCCTCCCTCCAGCATCTGCAGAAGAAAGCAGAAACTCACAGATGGAGGAGAACAATCCTCCCAGAACGAGCCAGGAAGAGGGAACTGGCCCCTGAGGAGAGGTTTGTCCTCTGGGACAGTCACCTCATCCCCCTGCCCCCTCTGCGGCCACTCCGGGCTGAGAGAAACATCCCCCTTGGAGTCCCTCCACATTCCCACTGCTAATTCCTCAGACTGCAGCAAAATCCCTGTGAATAGACATCAGGCAGGCCGGCTTGGCATTCACAAAACAGGCTGGGAGGGGGATTACTCTGCATTGTTCCCAGTAAAACCCCTGCCCTTCCTGCGGGGAGGAGGAACGGGCACAGGAAACCCCCCCTCAGCCTCCCCACAGGAGATCCAGGGATGCAGACAAGGTAAACTCAGCCTTTAGCATTCCTATCTCTGTTTATCAAGTGCTCAAAGCCGACAGCCTGAGGGATGAGGAATCAGCAGCTCTGGGATGTGCTGATTCCTGTCTCCCACCTGGCCTGGTGCATGTGGAGCAGAGGGTCCTGAGGTTTTGTTTTTTGGGAGAGCCAGAAGTTAATGACATGGCTGAAAAGAAGGAAGATAAAAGATAATCTTTGCTGGCTGTGCCTCAGAAACAACGGCAAGGATGGAATGTGGCAGTCCCTTCCCTGTCACTGGGGCTGCTCCGTGGTCACAGCAGTGACTGTGCTCAACATCACACCAAGAATCCCCACGATTGAGTTTAATCTGCTAAACTCAACGCATCGGAATTGCTGCAGAATTACACCTTGGTGTGGATCTGGCTCAACCCCGAGGTCCCCAGGGGGTGACAGTGGCTTTACCCCGCTGATGGCCGTGTGCCCCTCACATTTGAGATGGCTGCAGGAGCTCAGCTCCCCCGTCACAGCAGCTCTGCTGCCACAGCATCAAAAGTCCCCCTGATGTGGCCCTGCCATGACAGCCTGCAAATGAGCCGGGCCCAAAACCCTCCCTGTGTGACCCAGGGATCAGCCCCCAGAAGAGCTTATGCAGGAAGAGAAGCCTATTTGTCCAACCACTAAAAGCAAAAGGCTTATTTCCACTTGTAAATTTGCAGCAAGCCCTGATCCCGGTTCAAACCCGAAGCAGAGCGTGTCGGTGAATTTCCAGGGCAGGAGAAATCCTCTCTGCGAGCTCTCCCTCATGGATGGCTGCACAGCAGCTCCTAACACCCTCCGTCAGGAGGCTGCTCCCAGGCTTGGTTTGGGACTCTGCCCTGCCTTCCTTTCCTGGGCACTGCCAGGGCCCTGGGGATGGCAGGGCACAGCGCTGTTCAATAATAAATGCTGTTTTCTGATACGCTGGCTGCTGGCTCTGAACGAGCCGTGCCCGTGCCTCGGTTCAGAGCTTGGAGCTCAGAGACAATTCCCCTCGCCGGACCTCATCAGCAATGCCCTTTGAAGTGTTTCTGCTGATTTCATTCTTTATTTCTCCTCTGGTTTGCCTTTCCCCGTGCCACTGGGTCCCTGTGGATGCTGTGCCTCGTCTCCTGCCTTGGCTCTGGCCCTCCATGGGCACGCACACACCATCCCCAAGTGCTTCGTGTGCGTGTAAGAGAGACCTTTTAATCCCTTCTTCCGTATCAGCTCCTTCTGGGAAGACAGCAGCTCCTTCTCGGAGGCATTTCGCAGCTTTGATGAAGGAATTATTCTCTGCTGATGGGAAGAGGCTGACACAGAGCCCACACAAAGCATCGGAGTGCCAAACCTCAGTGCTCTGCGCAGGACACGATTGCTGTTTGCATCGCTCTTATCCGTGCGAGATTTCAAATCCCAGCCCAAATTCCTCCCCAGCTGGGTGAAAGCCGCTCACTCCAGCCCTCTTAGGGCATCTCCAAACTGTGGGTCCCCCCCAAGCCCCACCAGCCTTGCAATTCCAGCCGCTTCCCACTGGAAATCCCTGGCAGAACTCATCCAGCCTCCTGCAAGGCCGGGATTCCTAATCTCCCCGGGCTCCTTTTCTCCACGTATAATGAGGATTACGCTTTAATTCCTGCCTCACAAGGGGGTGCTGTGGGGATTGCCGGGGTTAAGGCACTCAGACAGCGACGCGAGGCTCTCACAAACCCTTCAGCAGAGGGGCTCGGGAAAAAATATAAAACCACTGCTGTTTGCAGCCTGCTCGCGGCTCGCATCAGCGCCCATTAACTGGGAGGCAATTTTCTCCCCAGTTCAGACTTTAATTCCTCCTCAAACTGCCGGCTCTATGCGGAGAACAGCAGGGCTGGAAGGACTATCAGTGCAGAATTGCCTTTTCCAACAGGATGGTGCGCGGGGGTCTGCGGGAGTGTGAGCTGCCCGAGCGGTGAGCGTGTGCTTTATCCGTCTGAGTGATGCAGGAGGCTTCAGCAGCAGGGCTCAGAAGGGAACCAAGCCCGGCCTCAGCTCAAGGGAAACCCTTTGCACCTCTGCTCCCCCATCGCTGGCCGCACCACGGACTCATTCGGTGTGTTCACAGATGAAAAAGCAAAAATAACCCCGACGCCGGCTTTAAAATTCCGTGGAGCGCAGCCTTCTGCACTGATTCCAAATGTTTATAAACACGGGAGTTAATGCAATCAGCACTGCAGCAAATACACACCAGGTACACGGCACACACGGGAGTGACAAACGCGCTCCCAGGCCGGAGTGACAGCTCTCTGCTGTGGGCTCTGCAGCAAACAAAAGCAGCTGAAAAACCCCACCGAGGAATGCTTTAAAGAGCAATCCTTTCCCCCTCCCCTCCTTCCAAGACTTTCTGGTAGTTATAAGTGTAAAATTCTCCGAGAAGGTGTCCACTCCCACTGAGCCTTTCAAGTGGCAGTGGGAAGAGGTCACTTCTTGGGAAGACACTGGGGGAATTCCAGGCTGCCCTGAGGGCCAGCCCAGCCCTGCTTTGGGGCTCATTCCACAGCAGCCAGGAGCTGCTTTGGAAAGATTTGGACAAGCCAGACTCCAGGAGCTGCTCCACCCTGGGGAAGGATGTGCATCAGCTCGCCAGGGAAGATCCCATCCAGAGTTGTGTCGGTGTAGAGCCCTCAGCAACCCCTCATTCAAGAGTTGTGCCAGTGCCAATCCCATTCCAGTGCCACTCCAACCCCATTCCAGCCCCATCCCAGCCCCATCTCAGTCCCATTCCAACCCCATCTTCTCAGCCCCATCCCAACCCCATCCCAACCCCATCCCAGCCCCATCCCAACCCCATCCCAACCCCATCCCAGTCCCATCCCAACCCCATCTCAGCCCCATCCTAACCCCATCCCAACCCCATCCCAGCCCCATCCCAATCCCTTCCCAACCCCATCCCAGTCCCATCCCAATCCTATCCCAACCCCATCCCAGCCCCATCCCAGCCCCATCCCAGCCCCATCCCAATCCCTTCCCAACCCCATCCCAACCCCATCCCAACCCCATCCCAACCCCATCCCAACCCCATCTCAACCCCATCCCAACCCCATCCCAATCCTATCCCAACCCCATCCCAATCCTATCCCAAACCCATCCCAGCCCCATCCCAATCCCTTCCCAACCCCATCCCAACCCCATCCCAGCCCCATCCCAATCCTATCCCAACCCCATCCCAGCACCATCCCAGCCCTATCCCAGCCCCTTCCCAACCCCATCCCAACCCCATCTCAACCCCATCCCAACCCCATCCCAATCCTATCCCAACCCCATCCCAATCCTATCCCAAACCCATCCCAACCCCATCCCGGCCCCATCCCAGCCCCATCCCAACCCCTTCCCAGCCCCATCCCAATCCCATCCCAACCCCATCCCAGCCCCATCCCAGTCCCTTCCCAACCCCATCCCAGCCCCATCCCAGCCCCACCCCACCTCCTGCCCACTGCCCAAAGACCACGTTTTCCAGTGGGAAGGGTTTGGGGATGTCCCATTCCAGCAGGTTGCTGAGGAGACGTTACCTCACAGGGCAGCATCAGCAGAAAACCCCGCTGCTGGCGGAACAGCCAAAATGCTGGGAGCACAAAACACTGCAGGCCTGTGGATTTTTTTTTTTTCAGCCAAATGTTGTTTCATGCTCTAATGGCAATTTTCAAGAGCAACATTGGCGTGACAACTTACGTGAGTGTGGGCCAAGTTCCTTCACCACTTCCAGTGTCTGTGCCCAAAGCAGATTTCACAGGGGTGCACAGGAAAGGCTTTGGATTTCTGTTTTGGTGGCTACTTGCCACCTGAAATGAGACTTTTACCACCCCTAAAACCCAAGACAGGGCAAATATCGTGGTATTAGAAATTATTTTCCTTGGAGAAACTGGGATTCCTCACAGCCCAGTTCCATCTGAGGCACCAGGTATGTTGTTTTTTTTTTCCCTCTCTTTGTTTCTAGTGGATCACAGTTCTAGGTTTATGGCAGGGATTTCTGAGTCTCACAGTGGTTCCTGTGTTCCTGCAGGAGGAACCTTGGAATCCCTCGTGTTATCACTGCAGGCACCACAGTCAGGGCTCCTCTTCCCCATCTCTGCCTGGGATGAGTTTTAGGAACCCGGTGTCGTGAGGGGTAGAACCAGGAAGTAAAAAAATGGGCTAAAGCAGCTGATCTAGCAAAGCACAAGGCAGCTCCCCCAGCCCCCTCAGAGGACATGAACACAGAGACCTCCCCAAATTAAAAAAAAAAATCCACAAAAAACCCAAAGTATGATGCAATTAAATATGTTACACATTATGATCTTCCTTCCCTAAAAATAACAAAAAACTGCCAAACCGAAGCGGTCTGCTCCTGCTTCTCCTGCTCATGCACAAGCCCCCTTGGGCTTCACGGAAATTTTGGACTCACAAAATGCTGCAGAACAGGGGCCCCATGGCACTGTGCAATAAATCTTAGAAGTTAACAGCCAGAACTGTGCCAAATGTGATGGGTTTTGCTTTGTGCAGGATCGTGAAAATAATACATTCTGGCTCAGTAAGTCAGGCCTGATGCACCAGGGCTAATGGTCCACTGGCTGCTGCTGCTGCTGCTAAATGGATTTGCATTTTTGTCTCACATGGTTGAGGTCTGTGATTTGGGAGGCCAAGGCCTCAAGGCTCTATCAAATCTCCCTTTGAAGGGAAATGTGATTTTTTTTTTTGCTGAAACGCCACCTGAAATGCAGGAAGCTTGAAGGAGGGGTGTTGAGGTGTGGCTGCCACACAAGATCTCAGGGACATCAGCTCAGGTGCAGTGACAACAGAACAAATGGGAGAAAGGGGAGTGTAACAATGGGAATAATGTAAGCTGGAACATTGTTAATGTGGGCAACTCCATGGTAACTCAGAGAGACCTGCCCAGGGGAACAATGTCTCATCGGAGGTATCTCTTTAATGGAGTTGGGAACGGAAATAATGAGATTTTATGGATTAAAACTGAAATTAGACAGATAAACACTCCACGGGCAGGAAAACCAAGCAGCAGCAAGGATGCTGGGAACTCCCCACAGCCTGCCTGTCCACAAGGACGGGGGGTTGCACTCCTGAGCTCAGGTCTGCGGCTTTGGAGAAGAGGCAGGAGGCAGGAATCATCAGTTCAGCAGCCTCAGCTCCACGGGCAGGATGTCCAAAGGAATCCCAGCGGCCTCACAGCCTGCGAATCTATTAACTAAACCTCATTACTACGTAATAACTTTTGTTATTTCGGAACAAACCTTGTATCTGGCTAATCCGCTTTGTTACAGAGCAGCCCATCCTTCCCTTGAACAGGAATTAACTTCTAAAGGAATTAAAAGGAGGAGGAGACTGCCGAAGGGGTCCTTAGGGCTATCTTTTTATAGCTGCTGGCTGCCCCCTCCTTTCTCTTTTCCCACTATGTGTGGTATCCTTCCCCACTGATCCCGTCCTTTTCTGCCTGCCAGGCATTGATTTGTTCCCGTGTTGTTCTAATGGAGCTTGAAAATCAACATGACTTTGTTGTTGGTTGTTGTCATCGCTGCTCACATCTTTGTTTGGGGTTGGGCATCCTCGCAGAGGCCAGGGCAGCTCAGGAGCCGGCACGGGCAGGCTGAACTCGTCCTGGGCCACAGATCCACCGAGGTCGTGTCTGTGTCCGCACAATAAAGGCTGCCACAAAGCCCGGAGAAACCGCTGCCCGCTCCTCCTCACATCAGCTCTTGTGTCACTTCTGAGTCCCCCTCGCTTTGGGGCGCACACAGAGGGTGGCCGGAACATGCTCCTTCTTCCAGCAGGCCCCAGGAAAACGCCGTGCTATCCACATCCAGTCCGGATCGCCGCTTTGGGCTCCACGCACTTCATTCACACGGTGAAAAATACACCTTCAGTCCGGGAGGTTGGGGTCGGGCAGAGCCGGAACGGGAATTCAGAACCAACCGCGGTCCGAAGGGAATCCAGGAACAACCTCCAACTCCACGAGCCCCGCGGTGGCGAGGCGGGAGCAGCTCCACCAACACGCAGGGGCAGCGCGGCGCGGCCGGACACGGCGAACAAAGCCCAGCTGCCGCCAGCTGCCAACATCCGGAGGGGCGGGCGGCGAGCCCCGGCCACCCGTCCCGCCCTCGCCCGAGCATCCCCGGGAGCCGCCGGCCGAAGGGTTAACGCTGCGCCCTCCTTCCGCCGAGCGCTGACATCACGGGCCGCGCCCCGCCCGCCAGTGTGTGCGTGAGTGCGAGCGCGGCCGCCGAGCCCCGCACCGGGCACCGCACCGGGCACCGCACCGGGCACCGCACCGGGCACCGCACCGGGCACCGCACCCGGGCATCCCGCGGCCCGGCCATGGAGCGCCGAGCCCGGCCCCGCACCGGCACCGCCTGAGCGCCGCCGGGGCCCCAGCGCAGGGCGGGCAGCGGGCGGGGGCTGCCGAGCCCCGCCGCCGGAGCCACGGCACCGCCGCAGCCCGCCGAGCGCTCCGCCGAGCCGCTCTTTATTTGTTTGACCTCCTTTCTTTCTTTTTTGGTCTGGGGTTTCTTTTGATTGATTATTTTTTTTTCTCCCTCTCCCTCCTCGGTAATTTTTTTTTTTTTTTTTTTTTTTGAAATCGCGTTTTTCCTCCTTCCCACCCTCCCGCCCTCCTCCTCCAGCTCCCGTTTCCTCGTCACTCGCCCGGGTTCTGCGGAAGGAAGCGTCCGCGCTGCCCCGCGGCCGGAGCGCCCCGCGGCCGCCCAGAGGGGCCCCGCGGATGTGCCGAGCTCCCCCCGGAGCCCTCCCGCCGCCTCTTTGTCCTCACGCACCTACCTTCTTCTTTTTATTTTTTTATTATTATTTTTTTTTCTTTTTTTGAATATTTTTTTATTTTTCAAGCAGACCTGAGCATCACCGGGGGCTGGGAGGGTGGGGGGCCCCGCGGCGCTGCCAGACCGACCCCTGCCCATCGCTCTTAAGGAACTCTCATGGCTTCACGGCTGCAGACAAGTTGCCGTGCATCGTGGTGGACTATCGGAGTTTGCATCCTGGCGGCCGCGCTCCTACCAGGTGAGCCGGTCCCCGGAGGGCGCTGGGCACCGCCGGGGCGCTGCGGGGTTCGGAGGCAGCCCCGGACTGGGCTTTGGGGGGTGCCCGCGGGGCGAACGGGGTGCGGGGAGCGCCGCGGAGCGGCGGGGAAGGGCGGGATCGGCGTTTTGGGGTGCGCGCCCGGGTCTGGAGCAGGTGTGGGAGCATCTGTACGAGGGTGGGAGAGAGCCGGGGCCGGGGTTTCAGCGCCGGCTCGGCTCGGAACAACACGCTCGTTTGTTTTGGGAGCAGCTGCAGGCAGCGGGCTCCGGAGCCCTGCGAGCTGAGGCCGTTTGTTTGCTTTTTTGGATCGAGCAGCGTCTAGCGAGGCGCGGCAGCCAGGCTTCCCCGGAAAGGCAGCCACGAGGCTGGGCACGGAGCGCAGATGTTTCGGGAGGAGGGATGGAGGCTTTCGGCTCTCCAGCATCCCCGAAATCCTCGCTCCCCTCCGCACACACTTCCCACGGGCTCCTTGGCGGAGGGGCTGGACCGCTCCCAGGTTTCAGCGCTTCCTTTCACTGCCTTTGAGCTCGGCTGCCAGATGGCATCTTATTCATGCCTTTGGTTCCGATCCATCGCTTGGGTTCTGATCCGTCTCTGGAACGGAGGAGATGGGCAGGGATGTGCATCGAGTGCTCCCCGGCTCGTTGGAGCCTCCCGGGCGGTGACAGAGCGGTCCCTGTGTCCCTTCCCTGGGCTGGGACCTTCCCCGGGCTCCAGCACAGCGCTGGGAAGCGGGAGAGTGACCCACTTTGGCCAGTGCCCTGCGGGGGCTCATTTATTCCGCTCCGGTGCAGAACGGGTTAATGCCATCCTGGAGGGTTTTCCGGGAGTCGGAGCCATGGGAAGGGGATCGGCAGTCTGCGTTTACAGCTCGTGAATGAACTGGGAGATGCAAACAGAGCCCATGTTTTGCCTTTTTGGGGCTCGGCTGCCGGCGGCTGGGGCTGGAGCGCTGGCAGCGGGCACAGGAGCGGCTCCAGCCTGTGCCTGCAGCAGCTGGAGACAAGTTGCGGTGAAGGCACGGTGGAATTGCGGCCACTCCTCCGGTGTTGGGGCTGGGGCAGCGTCCCGGAGGAGCGGCCAGGGCTGGCTGGGTTGGGACTCTGAGATGTGGCCGCGGAGAGCGAGGGCTGCGCCGTCAGAGCAAATGCCGGGAGCTCCCCGGAGCCGGCAGAGACGGGGATGTGATACCATCAGGACATGGGAGATAACAGATCCCAGCCACTGCACGGTCTGGGGAAAATGGATCAGGACAGAGCTGAAACGGGAGGGGGTGCTGATCCAGAAACCAGGAGGCTGTGAGAGGGAAAAGGTTAACAGGGCGATGGGAAAGCAGGGCTGGGTGCGCACCTCGGTACTCCCAGGACAAAGGGATCTGCTGTGCATTGCAAAAAGAGGTGACGGAAGGGACAGCCTCGGGCTCCCTGCGCTCCTCTGTGCTTGCAGGCAGGTGCCTGGCTGAGCTCTGGCTCCTCACAAGGAGTCTCAGAACTTTCCATGCTGTTCTTCAGCCGGCCTTCCCTCCTGCTCCTTCCCCTCCCCAGAGCCCCGGGGAAAGGCACCGCAGGGGCAGTAACGCCGTGGGCACCGTGCTGCCTAAACCAAAAGGACTTTGTGCTCCCCTGGGAATTGCTTTCACCAAGGAGACACGCAGTGACCCTGACACAGCCTGGCATCTCACCTTGTCCTGCCAAGAGAGACTTTTTTTTCCCCCTCTTGCACTTCTCCTATTTTTGGCTGCGCTGCCAGCAGCCGGGCGGGCTCGTCTGCTGCCACTGCAGTAGCGTGGCACTTTGTCTTGCACTGTCCCGCTGACAGCCCTGCCAGGATAAGCCAGTGGTGCATCTCGTGGTGCTTTGCCAAGCGCGGGGTACAGCCAGCTCCGCAGTGTTCCGGGAGGAGAAATCCTTTCCCAAACCCTGAGCACCGCTGCCCTGCAGCCTGTGTGGGCGACACTCTCGGCCCGACCAGTTTAGTGGTGGAGGCACCGCAGCTGCAGGAGCGGCTGATCCTGTGCATTAAATATTTATTCCTTTATTTCCTTCGTTTGGGTGCTGTGGATGGACCCAGAGGTGCAGGGAAGGAGCAGAGCTGCACAAAGCAGAGAGTCTTTACCAGATCTTTACCCCATCGAGTTCACGATGCATTGTGCCAAAATCATATATATATATATATATAAACATATATAAAGCTGTATTTAAGTTTTGAATACAGACGAGCTTGCTGAACAAGGAGAGGAAACTCAGGATCCTCCACCACAAGCTGTGGACTTGTTGGAAAATGTGGTTTCATACCCAACACCCAAGAAGGATCAGAGCAGTGCCTGCTCTCTGGAAAACCTTTCATGTCCAGCTGATCAATGCCATTTCATTCTGTTCCCACCCACCTCCCCCTTCTGATAACATTAGCTTTTTTTTTTTTTTTTTTTTTTTTTTTTTTTTTTTTTTTTTTTCCTCTGATAAGGAAATAAAAGTCCCGCCGCTGTAAAAGCCGTAAAGGAGCCTCGTATAAAAATCTGCTTTACAAATTATCTTTAATGTGAGCAGTTCAATCGTCCAGAACGGCTTCAGTTCATGGCTCCTGCAGCCTTCCATGCCCATCCATTTGGAACCAGGTATCAACTCACGCTCCCTTCACGATATTGATATCAACAGGGGTTACTGGAGAGCCGTGGGGGAAGGGCAGGAGAGATCCCAGGCAGCTGATCCGCAGAGGTTAAGAACACTTGCAGTTAAATTTGTGCTTTGCAAGCCTTAACAATCCGTCTGTTTATCCCCGCCGTGGAGCTCGAGATGCAGCGGCACAGAGCAGAGGCATCCTCATCTGTGTCTGCTCACATCTGGGCCTCCACACAAATTCCTCTCTGCCATTGCTGGGCTACCCCCCGACCTCCCAGAGGGGCCTGGGAACACTTTGCAAAGTGCTTTGAGATGCTCCGCAGGGGAGAGCTGCAGAGGTGGCTGGAGCTGCTTTGACACAGGATTTTTTTTTTTCTTTTTTTCCATCACGGCTCTTGAAAGGAGCACTGACTGAGCCGTGGTGACCTGCGGGGCTGAGGTCAGCCTTGGCTGCAGCTGGAGGGAGGGTTCGTTTTGGGGAGGCACAGCAGCTCTCTGAAGTGCTGGGAAGAGCCAGAGCGTGTCACTGCAGGATCTGCTCCGTCTTGCACTTTCTAGAGATGCTTTAATATCCCAAAGCAGCTTCCAAAATGCCAAAAAAAAAAAAAAAAAAGTTGCCAGAGTCTTGTTCAGCCTTTGGATTGAGTTCTTGGTTGTCATTTTCACTTCCTCCACCACCTGCCTCCTCCCAAAACTCACCAACACCTGCACCAGGCTATTTCAGGAAGCAAAAGTGTGTCTTTGGCTGATTTTTTTTTTTTTTTTTTCTCATTAAACCTCACTTTAAACCGACCGGTCGGGTTTTAGGCTGGTGTGCGTGGAGGAGCTGCTGAGTGTGTCAGTGTGGGTGAGGCGCCAGGCTGGGGGAGAGGCAGCTCAGCCCACCAGCAGGAGGGTGGGTTGGTGTCTGCCCCATGGCAGAGATGCTGTTTGCTCCCTGAACCAGCAGAATTCCTCAGGCAGCGGCTCCCAGCCCAGTCCCATCAGCAGGGAGGTCCCAGGGACACATCCAGTGCTTGGGGTGAGCTGGTGGCCCAGGAGATGCTGGCAGAGCCTGGCACATCTCTCCTTGCATCACCCCTGCAGCTGGAGCAGCCACAAAAGCCAAGCTCCAAGGGAGGCACCACGGGGCTCCTTTGAGCAGGGCTCACACCTCGGCTGAATCATGGAAGGAACCAGAAGAGCCGGTTGTCCCTGACCTGCTTCCCAGGCCTGGCTGCCGCTGGCACCTCCTGCCCTCTGCTAGTGCCACTCAGGCTGGGGACAGCCTCGGGGGACAGCAGCAAGTGGCCACCTGGAGCCAGGGGGAGGCTCTTTCCCACCTCCAGCGCCTCGGGGAGTCCCCAGCACTGCCAGCAGACAGGGATGGGGACAAGCACTGCAGGAAAAAGGGGTGCTAATCACAGAATCCAGAATGATTTGGATTGGAAGGCACCTTAAAGATCATCTCCTTCCAACCCCCTGCCTTGGGCAGGGACACCTTCCAGCAGGCTGGTTTGCTCCAAGCCAAACATTTTTGGGCGAGCTGGGGTTGGGCTGTGTGAGAGAGCTGCAGGGGTGAGCTGGCCAGTGCTGGGGAGGATGGCCATAGTCCTCAGGGCTGCTGCGAAGGGTTGGACTCTTGCAACATCCTCGCCCGAGGTGCTGGTGGCTCTTGCTCAGCCCCTTTCACAGGCCAGCCAGGCTTATCAGTGCAAAAAAGCAGAAACGAATGAGGGGAGGGACAAAGAAAGGTACTCCAATCTCCCAGCCCCTGGAGATCTTGCTTTTTCAAATAACGTCAGATGAAATCAGGGCAGCTCTGCTGAAGGGTGAGCTGGAGCCGCCAGCCACTGGAGCAGGGACCCAGTTTGCGCTGGAGACACCTCTTTGTGTTAATTACCAGAGCTCAGCCATCCCAGCCCGCAGAATTCCCAGTTCACGGCAGCCTTCTCGGGTGAAGGTTTGTTTAACTAAGGGCGGTCTGGTGACACATTTTCTCGTGGCTGCTGTTAAGCCGTGGGTGCTCTCCCACGTGCACTTTTCCCTGGCTTCTCCCAGTGAAGGATTAGCCCAGGACTGAGGCACATCCCAGCACACACACGGGGTGTTTTCAAGGAGAGCCCCTTGGCTCTGCAGCAGGAGAAAATCTGCTCCAAGCGCTGCTGGTGAGAGGAAGGAGTTTCCCCTCTGTCACCACACTGCGTTTGACGTCCCTCCTCTGTCACATGGAGAGTCGGGAAGCGAAACTTGCTGCCCTTTGCAACTGTCTTTTGAAACATTTTGCACCCTGTGCTGTGTCCCAGCCTCCACGGGAGCTTGGGGACACGTGTGGAGCTCAGCTCCTGCTGCCCATTGAGAGTTTGTCCCCGTCTGAGCACTGACTGCAGCCGTTCCCACAGGCTGGCAGCACCAGAGCTGGGACACCTCGGGCTCTGCTGCGGTCCCAGGGGCACAAACAGCAGCTTCTGGCCACAAAAAGGGGTCACAGCTTCAGCCCCTTGCTGTCCCCAGCTCAGAGGGACAGCGGGGCTCAGGCTAGGGAGGCACAGAGGACCTGGCCAGCCGCCTCGTGTCGTGTCAGCAGCTTCGTGGGGTGCCGGGGATGGGTGGGAGGAACTGACCCAACCTGACGAACCATCTCTGCTCCATTCCCCCACCACACGGCAGTCCCTGCAGGACGTTTATAATCCTGCCTCGACATTGCTGCGTGTGATGCAAGAGGGAAAGCGTTTCTGAGCATCATCCACCCAACTGTGCCTCTCTCTGCTGCAGGGCTGCCCTCCCTGGCCCTGACCCAGCTGCGGGCTGGTGGACAGCGGGGAGAGGAGCCCGAGAGAGGCAGGACCAGTGTGATTCCCCTCCCCGGGAGATCAGGCACAGTGAAGGGGTTTTCTGTGCTCCACCCCGGCCTGTTTGCCTGTCTAGCTGCAGGAAACAGCAAAGTGCTCCCATCTGCTCCTCGCCATGCAGGGATGCTCCAGATGCGGCCCAGGACCTGCAAATCACATCCCTGCCTGGGAGCAGCACCAGATGGACCACCTGGCTGAGAGACAGCAGGTACTCCCAAGCCTGGTTAGGCAAGAGGACTCAGCCTCCACCTTCCCAGCAGTTCTCTCCCTGCCTGTGATCAGGCTGATTTTGAGGCTGTTTTGTTTCTCTCTCGTGGAAGATCCGTCCCTCCTTTCCTCCCCTCGTGCATCAGAGGGTGCAGCTCACAGCCAGGGCTGACACCCAGCCCTTCCAGAGCCATCCCAGCACAAAGGGCTGTCTGGGAGGGGCCCCAGGGGCTGCAATGAAGTGCCCCGTGGTTCTGAGAGCAGAACCAGCCCTATGCTCCCTGTGAGGCTCCAGGCAGTGAGGCCGGGTCTGGAGCTGTGTAGTGTGGGTTCAGGGATTTCACACCTCTGCACTGGGGCTCTCACATGTGGCAAAAGCGGGTTTCATTTCCTATCCCCTGGCGGGACACCCTCTGGAGAAATGCTGTTTGAGCAGCTTTCCACGGACCCGTGTCACAGCCCAAGGGCTCGGTTTGGGGGCAGAGTTCTGGCTGTGGGCACAAGGTCTGATGCTGATGTGTACAGGAGGCTGGTGTGACTCAGGAGCAGAGGGCTGTGATTAGAGGTGGTTGTGCTGAGTGTCCCGGCAGAGCCAAGGGTTACAAACGGTCCCTGGTGGGCAGAAGTCACAGACCCAGGGGAGAATTTAATAGGAGAAGTAGGAGAGGAGAAAGGTCAGAGTTTCCATCACTTTTTCTTCCTGATTTCTGTGCAGAGCAGCTTGACACGAGATGGTTTTCCTGCCCTGTGTGAGTGTGTGACACTCAGGGCAGGAGAGAGCAGCAAGAGAGGGATGAACCCTGCCCTGTCCTTGAGCAGCCCAGCATGAGCTCGAGCCTGGTGCCAGATGAGTTTTATCAGTTATGAGTTCCCAGTCATGGTTCCAGTAAGGAGTTATCAGTTCCCAGTCATGGTTCTCAGGAGTTCCCAGTTAGGAGTTCCCAGCCATAGTTCCTAGTTAGATGTTATCAGTTAGGAGTTCCCAGTCATGGTTCCAGTTAGGAGTTATCAGTTAGGAGTTCCCAGTCATGGTTCCAGTTAGGAGTTATGAGGAGTTCCCAGTCATGGTTCCCAGTTAGGACTTCCCAGTTAGAAGTTCCCAGTTAGGAGTTCCCAGTTAGGAGTTTCCAGTCATGGTTCCCAGTTAGGATTTCCCAGTTAGGAGTTCCCAGTTCAGAGTTCCCAGTTACGAGTCATGAGTTGTCAGTTCTATGGAATCATAACTCACCCAAACCCACGGCCCTGGTGGAGGCTCCCCTGCCTTGAACCCTCTCCCAGAAATGACACCCTACAAACCCTGCCGTCAGGAGGACTCTTGGCACTGGAGAATTATCTGCATCGAGCTCTGGTGACATTTTTTTTAGGAGGAGGCATCCAAGGGGCTTTACTCTGACTTTTCTTGGCCTACACAACCAGCAGAGAGCCCTTGGAGGCAAGCCCAGACTCTTGTTCCCACCACTGCTGATGGCCTTCCTAAGCTGGGGGGTGCCAAAATAGAGGAAATGTTAAGGATGGATAATCCAGGTCAGTTTAGGGGCTGTAAGAACACACAAGAAGAAGACCTCACCCATTCTGCAGGGGTTGTGTTGCCTTTTTCTTGCCTGTCTCCTCACTTAGCCAAGGCAATGTGAGAAGCAGTGTTGTTTTAAGGGCTGGAACAGGAGGCAGCAGCAGATTTGGTGGTGCACAACTGCACGAACTGCTCATTCCTGGGCATCTTTAGGGCCTTCACTGGTCAGCTGCACCAACAGAGGGTCTGGGGACATCTCTGGCTACGGGGCAGAGCCAAGGCTGTGCTGTTTGTGGCCGCTGAGGCTCGGGGATGTGTTGCATAGCAGCATCCCTGCCATGCTGTAATTCATATCAGCTGCCAGTTTCCATGGGATACAGGACCCCTCTTGGCTCTGCTAGGCTCGGGGGAGTGCCGGGTATTCCATTGGGAATGGTGAGTTTATTCTCCTGGCCTGAGGGGAAAGGGCAGTCGTGGATCCCTTGACTCCAGCTCAGCCCCCCACAATATCTGGGTGCTGCCGTGGGAGCGGGAGAGGCCAGGAGCTCGCCGTGGGTGAGTTTTATGGGGAGGCTTTTCCCAGCGATGGGGCTGAGCTCTGCCAAATTCACCTCGTGCTGGAGCTCAGCGAGAATCCCAGGAAAGTGGGGGAGGGCTGGTGGGGATCTCCCCGGCGCAGGGAGTGATTACAGGGCTCTGATCTCTGCAGCAGGCTTGTTTGGGGATTTGCTGGATGCTGTGATGCCTGATGGGTGTGCTCGTGTGTCCCTTTGATAGCAGCTCCATGGGGTCCTTCCCAGGATGGCAGCAGTCCTGGGGAAGGGAGGGAGGAAGGCTTGAGCTTGGGAAAGGGGGAATGTTCTCAGTGCCCGAGGAGGGAATGAGGAGCAGGACTGAGGGAAAGGAAGGCTGCAGTGCTTTGCAGGGATGCCCTGGAAGTTCTTATTTGGGGCTCTCCAGGCTGGGAACTCTCCTCCCGTCACCTGCAGCCTCATTCAACCAATTCGTGTCAATTCAGTCTTGACACGATTCCCTGGGTGTCCACCCAAAATCCAGCTTTGACCTACTGGAGCACACTGAAGGAGCGGGAAGGAAAACTGGCCTGGGCATCCTGCTCGTGGATTCCCAGCTCCAGAGCTCAGGTGGCCTCAGCAGGGCTGGGACACTCCCCTGGGGCACCAGCCCAGACATGGAGCAAGCAGGGATGGGGCAGGAGTCAGCCCTCAGCATTCCAAGGATTTGCTGCTGATCCACTTCCGAGCTGGAGTAGAGATTTGCCAGTGAAAGAACCTTTATCCCCTGACTCCCCCAGTCCTTCTGGGAGTTTGATTTCTCAGCTCTCAACAGAATGATGGTGGTAGCAGTGATTTCTCTGGGGCTACTATTGCCAGCTAGCACACTATAGAAAGAAAATTCTTTATTTGTTGGCATGGCAGGAACAGACTTTGGAAAATGTATCCTGATTTTTAAATACCCATTTCGCCTGTGGTGTAAATACTAAAATGTGGTTTTTTCTCTCTCTCTCTCTCTCGGAGTTTAAAAATATCGCCAGCCTGGGGAGGTGCATCTTTCACTGAGATTTATAACGGCTGCTCTCAAGTGATCTGGAAAATGAGCCTCCCTCTGCCCCATCCAGCCTGGCACCTTCCAAGAATTTATTTCCTGCATTTGCGCAAGCCTCAGAATACTTAGAGGCTGCATCTCCACCCAAGCACTCCTAATTATTTAAGTTTTGTTTATGGCCACTCTCAGGGGAGCTGGGTACTGCTGATCCCTCCCTGGTGTGGGTAATTCAGCCCTGCATTACTGCTGTTTAATCATGACCAACAAATCTGGGATGCTGCACCAGTTTGCCCAGGATGGATCGCCCTGGCTCTGTAAATTGGCCAAGCCCTGAGAGCAGGGGGCAGTGAGGCATGGATGGGCTCCAGTGTGAGCACAGAGCTTTGCCTCTGGGTGCTGCTCAGTGCCCCGTGCCCGTACCAAGCCGCCTCGTGCCTCATCCACTCATCCCCTGCTGGCTTTTGGCTCTGGCAGCCGGTGGGAACCTGTGGCTGGGGCGAGGCAGGAGCCTGGGATAGTGAGGAAGAGGAGGGAGGCTCTTTGCTGGGCTCTGCCCACCTCCACAGCTAACCCTCTGGTCGCACCCTGGTGCTGCCCACAGCACCCCACATCTCCTTCTCTTCCTCCCCATCTCCTCCTCCCTGCTCTGCCCAGCCCCACTGTGGGGTCCAGGCCTCCCCTCCCGTTATCCTGCTCATCCAAAAGCTGCAGTTTGGGCAGTGAGGGGCTCTTTCCCCAGCCCTTTGAAGGAAGATGTGAAGGAATCTGTAGTCTCGTGGCCGCCTCTGCTCCTGTCACGCTCAGTGATAAAGAGAGAGAGAGATTTTGATTACATTATGACAAGCGACAGAGAGATGGAGTGAAAGCTGCAGTCTGCCTATTGTAATTCCAATTAGCAGGGGGAGTGTGGCCAGAGCCTGACAGCTGTATTGATCCCAACTCTGGATGGGGACAACCTTTCCAGGGGTCCCTGGGGCACAGGGACAGCTGTGGGGCAGGGAGGGGAAGAAAAGCCTGGTTGTAATGGGGCACTTGAGCAGGCAACTGCATTTCGCCTTCCAAAATGCCACAGCCAGCCTGGTACTCCAGCTCTCTTCTGGATTCACCTCCAAATCCGTGCTGCAAAAGCCCCTTGGGGTTTCTCTCTACCTGCAGGATGAGGCAGGGCTTCTCCTTGGCGTGCACGTGGCGGGAGTTTATCAAGACTCGGGTTCTTCCCTGGACAGAATGTACCCAAGTTAAATTAATCAGCATCCAGGGAACAAAAGCCCAGGGCTGCGAGGGGAAGGGGGAGTTTCCCTGTGCCACTGGAAGGCAGCTCCTCAAGGTCAGAGCTGAGGCAGGCTGGCAGGGGCTGTGGGCAGGCTGTTTGTGCAGATGCTGTCTCAGCTGTACCCTCTCTGTGGCGAAGGGGAGGACTCCAATTTGCAGTTTTGCTGGTATTGATCTGAGACCTTTCAGCGCCTCGAAACTCACTTTGGAAATAAATGGCTCAGATCATTCTCCTTAAGTACATATATATATATATATTTTTTTTTTTTGTATTCTTGACATTTTCAAATGCTGCCGTGCCCGTGGAGTACCTCACAGTACCTCAGTGGGAATGGGAATATCTGCTCCCGACTCCTACCGTGCGTGAATCAGCTTTTACTTACAGGGAAAGAATGGCCTGGAGGTGATGGCAAAGGCAGGCTGAGCTCAGAAGGGCTGGCAGCGTTTCCTGGCTTTGCCACGAGCTCCCTGGAATATCCTTGGCCAGCTCAGCTCACCTCTGTGTGCCTTTCCTTGTCAGGAGCTGCTGGGAGCTGTCCCTCTGTGCTCTGCTCACGCTGCCCCGTGTCTGCAGGGTGCCCTGCACACCTGATCCTCCCTGATCCAAGCAGGAGACGTCTGCAGAGCACAGGGAAACGTGACTCCCCTTTATCTGGTTCTTTCACACAAGCCAGAAGCGGGCTGCTCCTTGCCCAGAGAGTTGAGAAGGCAGGAGATGCTTTTGCATGGATCCACGTGCAGATGTTCTGTCGGTGCAAACAGTGGGGCTGGCTTCTGGCTGCTCTGGGTGTGGGATGTGGGGCTGACATCATGGAATTGGGTGAGTGTGGCCCACTGGCTTCCCTGGCTGCTTGAATTCAAAAGTCTCTTGATTTCTTACTCCGCTGATTTTGCATTTTGGTCATCTCTGGTTTTCAGGAGAGGGGTGAGAGGTGTGGGTTTGACACCTCTGCTCGTTCCTGCTCCTTCCCACCCACAGCCTGGCTTTTGGCTGGACCAGGAACGCCTGTCAGGTGTTCACACATGCCCTGGGTGTGGGGCAGGAGGGGCAGGGAGGATGTCCTGCCATGACAGCAGTGAGGGTCTCCAGACACCTGCAGCGAGTTTTGCGTTTCCCAAATCCCCCCTGCACGGCTGTGAGCAGGACTGCTGACACTCCAGCTGCCCCGTGGTAGGATGCAGCTAACAGAAACTCCTTTTGTTGCATGAGCAAGCGCTTCCAAACCTCCGTGGTCCTTCCTCCAGGCAGGGATGGAACCCAGGCCCACTGAGGCCCCCAGTTTGTCCCAGTGTGAGCCTCTCACGGCACTGACTGTGGCTGCCTCAGACAGCAGATGGGTTTAGACGAGTGCTGGAAAAGCTCTCGAGTCTCTCTCCTGGGTAGATGAGGATTTCAGCCATATGCAGGAGTCTGTGACATTCCAAGGCTGGGAAAAACTTCCCTGGGAAGAACCACCAAGAGCCACTTGATTCTGCGGCCAAAGGAGCTGCAGGATTCCTTGGAGGAAGGGAGGGAGGTGCACATCCAAGCCCAATGGAGAAGCAGGGAAGCAGCAGAGTCAGCAGCTGCCTCCTGCTTGCCCACGGAGTCTGTCTGCATCCTCCTCCTCCTCCTCCTCCTCACCCTGCAGCCCCAGTGCACCCAGCACCTCGGGCTGGGACTGTTCCAGACTGGGGGAGTTATTACAAAACCCTGCTCAGGACACAGAGGGAGAGAGATGGAGGGTTTAAAGTTCGATAATTGTTAATTATTACCCAAGCTTCCCAAGAGACTTTCTGGGAAAAAAAAAAAAAAAGGACGTGGCTGTCTTTTGCAAAGGTGTTTTCATAGAACATTAGTCTCTGTCCTGGCCACACTAAACCCTTTCACTCTGCTTCTTTCTGCCTCCTGTGGGATTAATAAAGTGCTGCTGGAGAGCTTCTTATCTCAGAGCTGAATAATGTTTGCAATACAGGGAGGGGAGCTTTGATCCGGGAGAGGGAGCAGAGGGAAGGACAGACAGAGGTGGGCTCCTGGGGCAGGCTGCGCTGGGCACGGCTGCTGCTGCACCCAGCCTGTTCTGCAGAGAAAGAACATCCCAGACACCAGCAGGGGAAAAAAATAAAAATAAAACTACCTGTGGACCCCCTGAGAAGGAAAGGAAGCCCCAAAAAGGGGTGCTGGTGCTGCCATCCAGCCCGGGAGGCTTTGCTGCCCTTCCCTCTGCTCCTCTCCGAGCTGGCAGCGGAGCGGGAGCCCGCGGGCCAAGGGCCACACCTGAGAGGCAGGACGGGCTCCTGAGCTTCCCACGGGTGTGGGCTGCGAGCAGGTTGGGCAGGGCTGGGCCCCCAGGCCAGCACCAGCACCCCTGGGTGCCTGCCAGGGCATGGGGAGGGAGGGGAGGGCAAGGCAGAGAAAGGCGAGAAAAGCAAAGAAAGGAGAAAAGAGAAAAGCAAAGGGGAAGGGAAGGTTTGGGAAGGGAAGGGAAGAGGGATTCAGCTCCCCACTCCCTGCAGCCTCCCAGCACCATCATTTCCCACCCCGCTCCCCATCCTCAGGCTGCTCTGGTTCCTGAGCCCTGCTGCTCCCCAGCCCCAGGATCTCCCTGCTCTGGTCCCTATGGAATGGGGACAGGGCTGCAGAACTCAGCCACGATCCACAGCGGTTTGTGTGGAGTGAGGGAAGTTGGGATCATGGTGGCAACAGCTCCAAAACTCAACACTGGCTCTGGACAGCGAGTTTTGATTTGGGTTTTTCAGGAGAAAACGGGCTGGAGCAGCTGAGGCAGCCTGTGCTGAAGTTCCTAAAGGAACAGCCATTTCTTTTTGGGTTTCCTTCCCTTGCAGCAGTTTCTTGATGCCTTCAGCCTGAGTTTCCCCACCGAGAGTCCTTCACCTGTGCAGGCCCAGACAGCTTTGGAGGCTGTAGCCTTTTGAAGTGTAGCTTCACACTTGCTGTTTCCCCCCCAAAAAAAAGGAACCAGCTCTGGGGCTGAGCACAACAAGCTGCATCAGGTCTGCAGCTCTGTCTGCAAACGGGGTGAGGAAAGAGGAGGTGAAAGAGGAGGAGAAAGAGGAGGGGAAAAACACCCTTTTGTTTCTGGGTGCCCAGGACAGCCCTGGCTGCTCCTCTCAGATATTCCAGAGGAGCTCTGGGATCTCCAGGAGGGCTCAGCTGTTGTTTTCCTGCTCCAAAGCCCCACACCACGGCCCCACGTGGACATTTAATCCACAGGGAGATTAGTGGCCGAGTTTGATCTTCACCCACCCGTGTGCTCACCCCAGGCTGGTGGGATGGATCCGTCTGGGCTGGGAATTCTGTCCCCTGTGCCCGTCCCGTTGTGCAATGCCCTGGGTTAGGGGTGAGGTTTGCCGGAGGCGGGCGGGGAGATGCTCCAGATGTCTGAGAAAATGTGGATTGTCCCAGAGCCAGGTGGATCTTCGGGAGGGGAACATCCCTGTCCCTTCTTCCTGCAAAGCCACCTCAAGGTGTGACCATGGCGGGAGGACGAGGGGAGAGGTGCCAGGGGGTGACATCCCTGTCCCCAAGGCATGTCCCTCAGCGTTCTCCTCGAGAGGGGATTTGCCTGCCAGCCCCATCTGGTCCTTCGGCCCGTTGCCATGGCGACAGGGTGGCTTGAGACGGGCCGGGGACGCCGGGAAAAAAGAATCCAGGCAGGAAAAATATTCCTTTTTTTTTTTTTTTTTTTTTAATCCTGGGCGGAAATGGAGAGGGAGGGGATCCTTCTGGCTCCTCCCTGTGTCCCCCCCTTAAGGCTGTGCTGGCCCCAGGCTCCTCCTGCTCTCTGCTGTTCCCTTCCCCTCCGCGTTGGCTCTCCCATCCAGGTGTGTGGCAGCAGCCAGGTGAGGGTTGGGGCTGTGCAGGTCAGGTCTGGATCTGTTCAGGTGAAGGTTTGGGGCTGTGCAGGTGAGGGGCTGTGCAGGTGAGGTCTGGAGCTGTGCAGGTGAGGGTTTGCACTGTTCAGGTGAGGATTTGGGGCTGTTCAGGTGAGGGGCCGTGCAGGTGAGGTCTGGAGCTGTGCAGCTGAGGGTTTGCACTGTGTAGGTGAGGATTTGGGGCTGTTCAGGTGAGGGTTTGAGCTCTGCAGGTGAGAGTTTGGGGCTGTGCAGGTGAGGTCTGGATGTTTTCAGGTGAGGTCTGGATGTGTTCAGGTGAGCTCTCCTGTCCCCCTGGCACGGCCACAAGCAGTGAGGATGCCCTGACAGAAGGCTCTGCCTCTCCCCCAGCCCTACAGCCATTCCCATGGAATTCCCAGCCTGATTTGGGTTGGGAAGACCTTAAAGATCATCTGTGGCCAGCCCAGATCCCCTCCCCGTGCCCAGGTGCGTGCCCAAGGGGAACCTGGCAGCTTGGTTTTAATGCAGGGAGTCACTTGTCAGAGCGAGTTACTCCCAGTCTTCCCAGTGAAAAACGCCTGGGATGGAGTGGAAATGGTGTCCTGCTATTTGTGTGCGTATGGCTCTGCCTGCCCCAGTGCATCTCAAGTGGAAATGGCCTGGAAAAAAACCACCAGCAAACAAAGGAGGAAACAACAAATAAATATCTGCTTGTTGACAGAGAGATCCGGGCTAACGTTTGACAGACGAAAGTGAGGCGAACGCGAAGTGACAGATTGACAGAAAGACAGACGTGTTTTCGTGCTAGTTTAGCATGCTGATAGAAACAGGATAATTCAGGATTGCAGGGGACCTTGAGGGGTCACCTACCTGCCTGCTGAGGTGTGCTAAACACCCGTGGCAAGAGCCTCGCAGCCCTGGCCCCCTTCCCCTGGCACCAGAAGGCTGCTCTGAGCGGCAGGAGCTGGTTCCAAACTGGTGCTGCTGGGGCAAACTGGGGCTGGGAGAGGCAGAGGGGCAACAGGAGCAGGCTGGGGGAAGCTCTGTGGTTTAGTGATCAGGGGGTGTTTGGGTAAAGATTGGGCTTGGAGGATCTCAGAGGGCTTTTCCAACCCTGCTATCCTGTGATCCTAAACCCAGGGCTCCTTTGGGGTCGCTGCAAAGGCAGGCTGGGGGTTTTTGATGACGAGGCTTTTTTGTTTGTTCCTCCTAAATCCGGGCGGGCGGGATCGATGGGGTGAGGTGTCCCCGTGCACTTTTGTGGTGCTGTGCTGGCTGCACTCCCAGCTGCAGATTTTCCCTTCCCTGGGCACCCCTCTGGACACATCTGCTCCCAGGGCAGGAGGCAACGAGAGGAATTTCAGGTTGGATAAGGCTCAGAACAACCTGGAAATTGTCCCTGTCCATGGCAGGAGACTGGGAAGTTGATCTTTTAAGTTCCTTTCCCACCCATTCCGTGATTTTAGGCTTTGGGGCCAGGGTGAAGAGTTGAAGATGAGCTTTGTTTTCCCAGCGTCACACCTGAGGCTTGTGCTGGGAGCTGAGCTGAGGAACCAGGTGCTCACATGGCCCCTGTGAGTGCAGAGCTGGCTTGAAGTCACCTCTGTGTTCCCCTTTAGCCCAGATCTGAGTGCAGCAGGGCTGAATGTCACCTGTTCCCTCGTGAGCAGCGATTTACAAGCGCTCATCCTGCTCCTTGTTTGCAGAGCAAATGCCCTTTTCCTGTCGGCTCTGCCCTCCCTGCAGTGGGGAATCAGCAGATTCTGGGCTTGAAGCTTCTCCCAGATTTATGAGCTTGCTCTTCACCTTGAGAGTAAGGCTCCCTTGCCCTGAGAAAGCTTTGAAACCCAAAACACCAATTGCTGACTTCAGCAAACACCATTGATCCTCCTGCAAATAAAATTTCTTCCTTTTTTTTTCCTTTTTTAGGGCACGGCTTGTGGGGATTTTGTTGTTGTTGTTGTCCTCTTTGTGTTTCTCTTTTTTTTTTTTTCCCTCTGGAGACACGAGTCCCAAATGGTTCTGAGCAAAATCGATGGGATCTGAAAAGAACCCGTCAATAGTCCTTATGGGGGATATTTCCTACCAGCCAGGCACCAACAAAAACCCCACACAACCCCCTCCTCTCATCTTGCTCTCCCCTTGAAAAGCAAGGCTCTTTAATTGCCTTTTAATCCCGGGAAGAGCAGAGCTGTTTGCATGGAATTGGTAATAGGGGATAATATCTTGCCCTGAGTGATGGGTGATTTGATCCTGTGCGTCAGAAACCTGAGCCCGTGCCTGGGGAATCAGGTGGGGAGGGGGATCCCGGCCTGGCCCAGCGCCCAAACGCAGCCACAGCTGCTGTTTTATTCCTAAGAGTGATGAGGAGCACGATGGGGAACAATCCGCTTTTGTCCTGCTGCTCCAGGGGCTGGAATGATACTGGGGGAAACGATGGATGGGGTGTACAAAGGGGGGATCTTTGGGCACGGGGACGTTGTTCTGACCTTGGCTCCAGTTGTGTCCCACGCCTGGCCCTGGCTGTGGCTGCACGGGGACAAACATTGACCCCTGTGGCTGCTCAGTGCCTCCAGCACAGCCTCACCTCATCCCTGTGTCCCCAAATGTCACTGCCAGGCCTCTGCCAGCCCCAAACTGGGGATGGAAGTGACAAACCCAGCCAGTCACCAGCTCACCCTCACCTGAGCTCTTCAGGCATCACAGTGAGACCCAAAGTGAGCACCACCAGCACATGGAACATTCCAGAAAGGGCTGCTGAGAGGCACCTGGAGCTGGGAGAGCTCCAACAGCACCAGGTCCCCAAGCTCTGAGCCCAGTGAAACGTGCTTGAAATGCCCCCTGGCTCTGAGCTGACTCGAGCACACAAGGGAAACTTGTTGATGTGGATGACACCGTTCGTTCCTGGCTGGTTTTTGTTTGTTTTGTTCTGTGTTTCTTGCTGCAGCTGCCTTTGGAGCAATAAATAGCTGTGGAGCTTGTTTGTGGTCTGTGCAGAGTTGTAAATATTTAATCAGAGGTCTGAAGCTGGATTTGTTTGGTTGGCAAAAGATAAAAACGGCTCTTTCGGGGCTTTAGAGCCGGGGACAGACCTTCAGATAAAAGCTCAGGGTCAGCTTTTAATTAATCAATTATTTTAAGGTTGGAGCACACTGGTCGGGGACAGATTTTCTGAACACCTCAGCTCCCAGCAAACCTGATACGCGCCAGAGCACCTGAGCTGACTGGCACTCAGCGTGCCCCTGGTGTGAAATATTATTTCCAGAGGAAGCCCTGATGACATGTGCCAGCAAAGTGTTACCTGCGTCCACTCGCCCTCCTCCTGCTCCTTCTCGGGTCTGGATTCTGCTCTCCAAGGAAGACAAGGAGAGAAGGAAATCCATCCTACACCAGGGTTTAGCTTCCCTCTGGCTTTGCTGGGATTAGGGATCCCTGGAGAGCTGCTCCTGTAGAAACCCTGTTGCAAACTCCTGACAGAGGGAAGTTGAGCTTTTGTTCCCCCATCAGCAGTTCTTGCCACGTGCGGGAACCTCTCCAGCAGCTGGGCTCCGTGGCCAGGCTACCTGCAGAAACACTGCCACCCACCCCTAGGAATTGGCTGTTCCCCTCTTTGCAGGGGAAATTTGAATTCTGAGTTCCCTCTTTGAATTCTGGGTGTCCTCAGAGCCAGCCAGACCCCAGAGCCCAATCCCAGCGCCTGGGCTGCAGCCCAGGTGCTCCCATTTGCAGCATTTCCATGTTGACTCTGGCTTGGTGCAGGGATTTGGCAATCTCCAGGGTTCTGGAGTGCCAGGTTTGTGGATTATTATCCCTTGGGACTGAGCAGTGGCGTGGCCAGCACTTGGCCAGCTGGTGTTTGCCTTGTGGAGGAGGGCTGGGATTATTCGTGAGCAGGACCGAGCCCCGGCTTGTGAGCCCTGCTGCCTGATCTCGACATCCCGCCTGCTCAATCCCGGCCTTGGGATCAGCTCCTGGCCTCCAGCTGTCCACTGCAGGGCCCAGAGCCTCACCAGGGCGTCTTTCTGAGGCCTGGGGTCTGTGTGCTGGTCACAGGATAACCCTGCTGACCCTGCCTGGGGGACAGAGCTTTTCCACCTGGCGCCGCACGCTGTCACCGTGCTGGTGACACTCAGGTGACACAATAATCCTGACACGTGGCACTGCAGGAGGGAGATGTGAAGGATACGGGTTGGGGATGCAGGGTTTGGAGGATGAGGATGGAAGGGATGTGAGGTGGGGATGCAGGGGCTGCAGGGAGGGGATTTGAGGGGTGCAGAGTGAGGATATGAGGAATGAAGGATGGGGATGTGAGGAATGAAGGATGGGGATGTGAGGAATGAAGGATGGGGATCCAGATTTTGCAGGATGGGGACTATGAGAGATGCAGCATGGGGATGGGAGTGGTGCAGGATGGCGACATGAGGAATGCAGGATGGGGATGGAGGGGTTGCAGGATGGAATGTGAGGGTTCCAGGATGGAATGGGAAGGTTCCAGGATGGAATGTGAAGGTTTCAGGATGGAACATGAAGGTTCCAGGATGGAATATTAGGGTTCCAGGATGGAATGTGAGGGTTCCAGGATGGAACATGAGGGTTCCAGGATGGAATGTGAAGGTTTCAGGATGGAACATGAAGGTTCCAGGATGGAACATGAGGGTTCCAGGATGGAATGTGAGGGTTTCAGAGTGGAATGTGCGGGTTCACAGTGGCATGTGAGAGTTCCAGGATGGAATGTGAGGTTCACAGTGGAATGTGAGAGTTCACAGTGGAATGTGAGGGTTTCAGGGTGAAATATGAAGGTTCCAGGATGGAATGTGAGAGTTCACAGTGGAATGTGAGAGTTTCAGGGTGAAATATGAAGGTTCCAGGATGGAATGTGCGGGTTCACAGTGGAATGTGAGGGTTGCAAGGACGGCGATCCGGCGGTTTCAGGCTGGGGTTAATGCTCTGCGCCACGGCAGCCTTTGTTCTGGGCAGGCTGCTGAGGTTTGGAAATGGAGCTCCGAGGAGCGAGCACCGCAAAATAGAAACGTCCGCACTTTCTGCTGCTGATTTTCAGTTTCAACAGCTGCTCCATTTGGAAGGGATGAAAATGCACTCCGGCTTAGTAGGAGTCAATTAAAAATAAACCCAGGCAGAGGATTGGTGTTGGAGCCCAGCGACGCTCATCGGACATAAAAGTTGCATCCTTGTCGAGGCTGGATTTTCGCTCCAATTTGCCACGGGCGGCAGGATGGAACCGGGAGCGCTCATTAGCATGGAAATGCTGTCGGGTTGCTCTGAATCCCCGAGCCCGGCGCTTTGTTCCTGCTGGAGCGGGGATGAGCCGCCCCCGGCCCCGCTGAGCCCCCTGGCCGGTGTGTGCTGGGCAGGGGACAGCGCTGTCCCCCCGCGGGGTGACACTGCCCGGGCGGATTAGGCAGCAGCCAGCGGACATCTGCAGAGAGGGGGCAGGGAGCCGCTGCTGCCTTTTGTTCTGGGTTTGTGGGGGGTTTTTTTTTATTTTTTGTTTTTACCTTCTGCGGCCGTCCTTGGGGGATTTGCCTCCTGCCTCCCCAAAATAACAAGGAAAAGCCGTGCACCTGCCCAAGGTGAGCGTGCCGCTGTCTGGGATGCACGGGAGAGGGATGCTGTGAGCAGGAGAGGTTGATTCTATTGGCTTCTCGAATGTCTCTGCTCCTATTCCTGCTCTGCCCACCTATTTTTTTATATTTTTTTTGGCAAGAAGCCTCTTCATCCTCCTGCCTCTGTGCTTGCCAGCAAGAAATTGCAAGCGAGGCAGGGAATCCAGGGTCATCCAGGGATGTATGGCTGGGAAAGGAATGGAAAAGACCTGATGGCCCCGCAGTAGGATCCTAATTTTCCTTCTCTTTCCTATTATTTCTACATGGACGCTCCACTTGAGCTCTGCTGAGCTGGGAAAACAGGGGCAGATCCTGGCAGTGCCTCCTCCCCTGCCACAAACCCTCTGGGTGTCCTCTGCCTCACGCTGGTCCAGGAGGGCAGGACGGGGTGGGACCAAGCATCCTTTTACCGAAATGCTGAATCTTTTAAGTGATGAGCCCGAAATCCGCAGCCCCATGGATTTTCTCCGAGGGGAGATTTGCAAAGGGAGAAGGGGAAGGACAAATTCTGCTGAGAAATTTGGGCAAGAACCAGCGGTGCCAAGGAGGAGAAGGCTCAGCTGAGGTTCCCCTTGTGGCTAGAGACCCACTAAGGAGAGCAGCACTTCACAAGTCGTTTCTGAGGAGAAAAAGCTCTCCTGAAATGGGTTCTCCAGCTCAGCAGCTCCTTGAGGAAACAGAGGCTGAGGTCTCCTGTACAAGAGATTTTAGCAGTGGTTGGGTTAGGCTCCAGGTGAGCAGAGCTCTCCCTCTTGTCCAGGTCAGTGAGAAAGGCTCCATTTCACTGAGTTCCCTGCTTGGAGACAAAAGGGGGAAATGGAGCAAATCATCCAGACTCCCTCGTGTCCAAGGGAAAAAAAAAAAAAAAAGGCACTTCCAGATTTATCCAGCCCAAGGTAGATTTCTTATGCACAGTGCCTGAATTAGGAATTTCTCTTCATTGACTTTGCAGTGAGTGCAGACAGGGAGCCAAGATGAAGATGTCTGCACTGTGAGCTGGGTTTTTCCATCAAGGGGGGCTGCTCGTGGTGCAGGCAGAGTTTCTCCTCCTCCTCTCACCTTTCTGCAACTTTAGGAGCCGTTTCAGTGGCTTGGAGATGCTTAACAGCTTCACCTTCAGGGCAAGGTGGCCCTTTCTTGGAGCCTCCTTCTCCCCTTTCCTGCTTCTCTTGTGCCTTGCCATATTTTTTTCGTGGTGCGCTTGCATGACAGGAAGAGAAAACGCCAGGATTGGAAATTAAATCTGGAGAATAAATGGGAGATTTATTAATTTATTAATCTGACAGAAGTAATTACCGCCTCTCCAAGATCCATCTCCTTGCCTGGGTTCCCCACACGGTCCCAGGAGTCACGTAACTGTGGCAGCAAGGCTGGGAAGAGCTTCCTGAGGGGGATGGAGAGCAGAGCACACAGCCAGGGTGGACAGGGACATCCCAGCCTCTCCCAGAGCTGGGCAGGAGAGAACAGGGATGACTGGGCTGAAGCTGAGCCATCATCTCCTGGGCTCTCTGCAGCTGATCCCCAGCCCAGAGCTGCCCCAGGGACAGCAGCTCTGGTGTTGCAGGGGACAATCCCAGCCAAGGGACCTGGCTGGGAGCTGCAGTCTGCACTGCAGGAGCTGCTCTCCAGAGGTGGCCTCTGAGAGATGAAATTCTGGCAGCAGCTCCTGCGGTTCTTTGAGCTGCTGGGAGTCCTTGCAGTCCTCCTCTTGCACCCCTGCTCCCGTTAATGTGTCATTTAACACAAGTGTGGGTGGAATGCTGCAGGCCTGAGGGGTGCCAAAACCCGCTGATGGATCCCCTGGCCCCAGCTCCTGGCATTATCAATTAAAAAGCCATTTGTCCTCGGTGGGTGCAGTGAAAAGCTCTCAGTTCATTTTATTCTTCATCACACTCGGTGTAGGAAGGCCTGAGCCTCCATTCAGAATCTCTTTGAGCCGTGGCTCAGAGGTTTCTCATGAAGCCTTTTTGGCGAGGTTTCATAGGCTGTGCATTCAGCCAGTGACTTCTCTGCCACCCTCAAGATCCTTTGCTCTCTTTCCACCCCTGTAAAAAAAAACAACAAAGGCAGTGGATCAAGAGGAGTTTTCAAACAATCCCTGTGCATGCTTTGGCCTGATCCTTTCCCCCTCTGGCAGCTCCAAGCAAGGACAGTGGGGGATTTATGCTGTTTTGTGGCTGAAAACTCCTGTTGTGGTGCTTCCAGTTGCTGGCCGTCCTTGCATTCGTGTCTGTGAAGTGCAGAGCTTTGAGGCAGGGCTGGCAGGGAAATGTTCCTGCAGTGTGACAGGGCCAAGGGAGCCCCCCCTGCCCTCCCCTTCTCCCTGTCCACTGAATTCCACTGCTGAATTCGTCAGGCTGCTCCTCCTGGCAGGGCAGAGCGCTGCTGCCGTGTGCCAGAGCCAGAGGTGATGTGCAGGGTGGCAGAAAGGGAAAACACACAGGAAATGTGAGTCAGGTGCCTCGGCGGTGTCCCTGAGGAGGAGCTCAGAGGCAGAGCTTTGCTGGCTGCCCTTGACACGCCAGAGGGAACTCAGCCTCACACTCCAGCCGCCGGGAGAAGGCACCACAGCCAGGCTGGGCAGCTCCAGGCTCCCCTTGGGGCAGCCCTGAGCTCCCCAAAACACCCCGAGGGCTCTCTGGGGCACGGGGAGAGGTTATCAAAGCAAGGGGAGCCCAGCCTCTGCTCCTCAGGGTGTTCCAGCTCTGGGGATGCTGGTGCTACCCAGCATCTCCTCCCCTGCAGGACACACGGCCTGGGGACATGGGGACAGTTTGCAGTGCCTCTTTGGGGTCCCAGCAGTGGTCAGGCTGCACAGCAGTCCTGGAATCCCAGAATATCCTGAGCTAGGAGGGATCCACAGGCAGCACTGACAGAACAGGACACAGCCCGGAGCTGCACCGAGGGAAGTTTAGGTTGGATGTTAGGAAAAAGGGTTTTTTATAGAAAGAGTGATAAAGTATTGGAATAGGGATAAAGAGGGATAAAGTCTGCCCGGGGAGTGGTGGAGTCACCATCCCTGGATGTGTTTAAGGACACACTGGATGTGGTGGCCCCACATTTATTGAGGTTTATTGAGGTGTCAGGGCTGGGGTGGACTCGATGATCCTGGAGGTCTCTTCCAACCTGGTGATTCTGGGATTCTGTGAACCTTGGAAGTCCAGCATCCCCACAGGAGGGTGTGAGCTGTTGGAAGCAGCTCCTTGATGGGGTATAACACAACCCCTGCAAGCAGGCAGCAGGATTTGTGCCCCACTGCTGCAGAGTTTGGGTTTGGAGCTCGGGCCTGCCGTTCAGCCCAGGGGGAGTTCTCAGTAGTGGCAGCAGGGAAGAATGAATGGCCAGCAGGGAACGTGCCTGGAAGGGGCAGCTCCTCCCTGCTGTGGCAAGCCAGGACCAGCTCCTGCCCTGAAGCACAGGGGCTGGCTGTGTTCTCCTGCAGGTGGTTTTTTGGGGGTCCTGTGGGGCAGGATGGACCTTTGCCACCCGGGCACTGGCTGTAGTTGATGTTGCCTCCAGCCCAAGGCAGCTCCAGCACAAGTGAGGTCAGGTCGGGAGCCTCATCCCTGCCTGGCCCAGGACAGTTTCTCATTTCTGGGCTGGGTTTCTCCTTTGGCTGCTTTGTTCACAGGCGAATAAATGACACAATCAGGCGGCCTGATCTTGTGTGCTGGGAGGGAGGGGAGGCTGATGCAGATCTCCGGGGCTGTTGCAATCAGCTTGGCCATTCCCAGCATCAGGAACTGTGGAGAACAGCCTTGGGAAGGAGGCTGGACCTTGCTCTGCCTGCCTGAGGGTTTTGTGACAGCAGGGCCAAACCCTGTATCCCCATCCAGGCTTTCCCGACCTTCCAACCCTTTATTCCCCACTGCAATTCCCCTTTTCCATCCCTGTGACTCCGTCCCCACCTGTCCCCTCTGTTCTGGCTGGTTCCATGTCCCCGTTTTCGGGTGTCACTCCTTCCTCTGCCTCTCCCTGTGGCTCCCACCTCGTGTTTGTGCTGTGGCTGCAGGGGTGAAGCCCAGGGAGCAGGGACAGCCCCTGAGCTGTGCCAGCAGCACCTGCAGGCTCCAGCTGCCACAGGAGCCACAGCTGGACGTGGGATGGGGAAGGTGGATGGGGAGGGAGCGTGGGAGAAAGAAGGGCCTGTGCATGAAATATTCCGAGTGGGGAAAACTGGCAGGGTTGCTCATGCTCCCAAAGGAAGAGGCAGCCCTCTCTCCAGCCCTGGGGCAGGTAAGGAGGCAATAAAGGAGAAGAAAACACCAGAAATGAGATCCGCCAAGCTGACGGCCCGAGCAAGCTGGAACTTGCCTCTGAAGGCAGCTTGTTCCAGAGTGGGAAGGGGCAGATTCCCAGTCAGGACTGGCTCTGCTCGGTGCCTTTCCCATGGGGACACAGCCCCAGGTTTCCAGGGGAAAACTGAGCTTTCAGTATCTGGAGGGGAGCTCTGCCCTGAGCCCTGACTCCGGCTGCCCCGAGCTCCAGGAGCTCAGTTGGTGGGCAGCTGGAAACTGCAGCCCAACAAATCCTGCAAGTCCCAACTCACAGAGCTTATCTGGGCCCGATCTGCAGCCACGCTGGGGCTCATTTACAATGACAGAATAAAAGCAGGCTCATTCCAGCACCACGCCAGGGCCTTTCGCTCGTGCTCCAGCCAGAATGGGAATGAGAAGGGTGGATCTGCTGTGGCAGCAGCATTTTCCCTTTGGGAAGGACTGGTGTATCCCAAATGTCACCCCTCTGCCAGGCTGCACTGCTTCACGTGTGGTTTGTGTGACTGTCCTGCGCTCAGCCTCGCTGGGGCTGCAGGAGGGGAGGGCAGAGCTTCTCCTGGGCTGAACTGTCCCTTGTCACTGGGGCTGGGAGCCAGGGGACATTCCTCAACAAGCCAGCACAGCCTCCTCCAGCTCCCTGCTCGCACATCCCCGTGCTCAGGACGGCTCTGACACGTCCCAGACACAGAGACAGGGGCTGATTCCACGTCCCTGCTGCTTTGCCTGTGACATTTCTCACTAAATCTGCCTTTCTGGGGCAAGTTGGAGCAGGCAGCCCCGTTTCTGGTTGGACAGGCTTTGTTTGTGCTCCGGGAGAAGCGGAGGGGTTGGGAGCAGGGATGGGAGGTGCAGGGTTTGTGGCCTGGGAGAGAAGGGACGTGCTGGGACTTGCTGCCCAACACTCCCCCTCTTCTTCCCCTGTTCCAGCTCAAGGTTTTGAACTTTGGGAATGTCTCCCTGAGAAAACAAGGGGTGTGAAACGGTGCCAGAGGGAAGCAGGGAGTGGAGAAGGGGACCAGCAGGGGCTGGTGGTTGTCTTGTGGGAGTTGTGTGAGCGCTGAGTGCTGGTCAAGGCTGTCTGGTTTGGGGACACAGGGAACAGGCAACCATCCCTCCTGAGCCAACACTCCAGGCTCTGGAATTTAATGGCTCCTGCCTGTGAGGAGGAGGAGGAATGGCATTGTTTCCCTTTCCCTGCTTCCCTCTCTTCTGCTCGGCTCCTTGTCCATTTCAAATGTGATTTTTTCCCCCCAGTCCCTTCTCTTCCCACCACTCTCCTCTCTCTTCCATCCTTTTGTCTCGCTCTGTGTGAACCCCTCTCCTGCCTGCCTGCAGCATTCCTGGGCCCAGACACAACAGATGCTGAAGGGCAAGACTGGAACTACTCTAGATGCAATCTCCATTTTGCTCAAGGATCATTAATTACCTCGATGATTAAATACAATTAAAGATCCGTAAGACCTTTCCAATATCAGGGCCTTTAGCAAGGGCAGCTTTTAGGAACCTGCACCAGCAATAAAACAAAAGGAGGAGATAGACCAGTAAATCGGGGAATCCCAATTAAAATCCGTGCTTAGCTCATTAACCTAATTACACATTGTGTCTTGCTGGCCTCAGCTCGGCTGAGGGGGAAGCGAGGCAGCAGTGGGGGTGGGCTGGGTATCCATGTGCTGATCCCATGGGATTGTTTGTGTCAGGTCTCCATTGTCCCTTTGGCTGAGAAAATGGCCTTGGTGGGGGATTCAGAGCCGGGGCTGCAGAAATCCGGGAGCTTTTTGTTCCGAGCCCTGCGTGCGCTTGGAATACAGCACGTGTTTCCTCTTCCCTGAGCTGTTCCCTGTGCACACACCCTGCCCCGTGCCCGGCTGCCAGGTGCCTCCTTCCGTGCCCTGCTCACCCTCAGCCCTCCAGGACAGTGGGTGAATGGGCTGGAAAGGGGTTTGAGATGGAGAAGGGCTCTCTGGGGATGGGGAAATGGGTCAGTGCTGAGAATCCAGCCAGGCAGATTCCTTTGCTGAGGCTGAAGAACACCAGACCCCTCTGACTTGGGGTTTGCCCTGCAGGGAGCCATCTGCTCTGGTTATCTGCTGTGGAGCCAGGAATCCCTGTCCCTTGTCCCCTTCCCCCTTCTCACAAAGCTGGCTGCACAAAGACCTCCCTTTTTCCCACCCTGAGCCCCCAAATCCTGCACAAAGGTCTCCCCTTCTCCCACCCTGAGCCCCCAAATCCTGCACAAAGGTCTCCCCTTCTCCCACCCTGAGCCCCCCAAATCCTGCTCCCAGCCCAGGCACAGGTGCTGCCCTCCCAGGAGTTTTTTTGGGAAGGGATTCCTGCTGTCCTGTCCCACCGAGAGAGGCACCAGGCACCTTCACAAAGCTGGAAGGTGCCAGGTGACTCAGGGGTTTGTGGCTTCTCCCCACCAAAGTCTGCGGGGTGCAGCTGCCTACGTGGCTGCCTTCAAAGGCTTGGGGAGGAGGCGGCAGGTCCCGGCACGTCCTGCCCAAAACCGGCCCAATTTGGGAAAGCAAGTCAGAGCTGGAAGAGGTCAGGGCGCGGCTTCCCGTGCGCCAGGGCAAGGGAATGGGCACCCTGAGCCCCGTGAGACCCAGCTGTGGCTTTCCCAGGAGCTGCAGGCATGGGGGAGAAGGGATGGAGGCAGGGAAGCGAGGTCTGTCAGCTGGGAGGGGACAGGATTCCCTGGATCAGCTTGAGCTGCCCTGTGGAGCGCTTGGGAAGGAGGCAGAGGGGAGCTGGGCACGTGCAGGAGTTTTTTGGCAGCACAGTTTGCCACGTTCCTGGTGGGAAGGAGCCCTGCCAGAGCTTCAGGTGCCTTCACACAAAGCCAGGGTGACCCAAATGGCCTCGTCCTGGCTTGGGGACAGCTGCTACCCGGCCCTGACTGCCATCTGAGTCCCTTGGGAAAGATTCTCTTCCTTCCCTTCCCTCTGCCCACATGTAAACACACCCAACACCGTTTTCCTTCCCTTGGGTTGGCCGTGGGCATCTGAGGGAGATGCAGGGATATGAGGGGAACTGCTGGGAGCTGGGACAGGCTTGGGAGGATCAGGACAGATAGAGACGAGGGATCTGCCTCTCTGCAGGGTTAGGAATGGAAAAACAACAACCTCAAACCCTGCTGGAGTTCCCTGGATTTCCCAGCGGTGTGATCCAGGTGGGAGGTTTTTGCAGTTGCACAGCTCTGGGATCACAGGCATCGCCCCAGCCCAAACACGGGCGCAGAGAACTTTCCCCCACTGCCATAAAACCGTCGGGCAGCTCTGACCCAAGAATTTAATCTGCCAGAGGATCAGCAGGAGCCTGGTGAGCCATCCCAGCCCCGCTGCGGGGCTCGCTTTGCGCGTTGGCCATTCCTTGGCTGGTGCTCTGCTTGCAGGCAATTAAAATGGCTTCACCCTGCAGCCCCAGCCTCTGCCTGCAGTCGTTTGTCTTTATGCCCCAGGGACCCTGCCCTCAGTGTCTGCCCCAGAGAAGCCCCTCTCTGCCAGCAGCTTGGGAGCACGAAACGATTTCATGACACAGGCAGAGGGTGAAGGCAGAAAGTCGAACGCCTTTTTCAAAAATCAGGGCAGTGGGAAGAAGGAAGGCATGGGAGGAGAGAAAATCCTCGGGGTGTGAATGAGCTGGGGGTTTGTAGGACCTACAAGGAGAGAATTCAGAGTGTTTCTCTGTTATGCCAAGTGCATCTGGAGTATTCCCAGAGCAAACAGTGCAATTACTTTGGGTTCACACTTTGCCACGGAGTTGTCAGGCCCGAGGTTCCAACCCCCAAAGGGCTGTGCAGACTTGCAGATGAGCTGCTGTGCTTTCCCCAGGGATGTGGAAGCTCTGAGAGGAAAGGCCACGCTGACTTTTCTGAGGACAGCTGTAAACTTCCTCTTCCTCTCGGGCTTTGTGCTGCTTCCCTGTCTGAGTTCCTTGGCTGGGGCACATCCACAGCAGAATATCCCGGTCCTTGTCTCCGTGTTTGCTGAGGCTGGGGAGCCCCCAGGGCTGAGCCCAGCACACTGTGCTCCCTCTCAGCTCACCCTGAGAAGAGCCTGTTGTTTTCAGGGCTGGTGGTTCTCTCTGATGGGATCTCTCCTGAGGAAGGTGTGTCCCTCCTCTCAGTGAAGGCTCTTCCTTTCCCTCCTCATCCCCTGTGGGTCAGGATGACCTGAGCTGCAGAACCCACCTTGGACTGATCTCCTCTCCCCCTTCTTGCCCAGCTGAGGGTTCCCTGTGACTGGCACAGCCCTGGTGGTGTGACAGCATCACAAACAGGAGGTTCTCAAGCCTGGAAGAAACGTTTGGTTTATTCAGCTGTCTCCTCTCAGGGTTTTTACAGACAACAGTCCCTGAGACCTCCACCCTCCGCTGCAGATTGAGCCTTTGAACTCTCTAGCCCTGCACTAACAGGGGTTAATGGCTTTTATCTACACCCTTATCTTCCTTCTCCACTGCCTCCTGTCACTCTGAAGTTACCTCCAGTAACGTTTGTGGCACCCAGGTGACATAAACTCTTTTTCCAAGATGGGAAAATTGCTGTTCAAACAGGATCAGAATCTCCTTTTAGTCTCTTTTCCCTGTCTTCTCTTAGAAGTCATTTTCCATTCATTTAATATCCACATGCTTATTTCTGGAAGTCTTCCTCCACTACTATTCTGGTCAGTTTTTTACCAAATTGGAAATGGGACTTTTTGTCCTCTTTCCTCTCGCCATTAGCTATTTATATCCTGCCATCCATCTCCTGAGGTAGCCAAGCCTCCAGCTGTGTTCTCTCTGTCACTCTGGTCCCTAAGCAACAAGTGAAGATGGTTCTGAGCAGTTCTTAGCTCGAGCAGAGGTGACAAACCAGTGACACCGTGCAGCCTGGGAGCAGCCCCAGCCCAGCTGCCACCTCCAGAGGTGGTGGAGCACCAAGGGGAGGCACAGCCTGGCTGCCCCCATCCTTCTGGAGGAGTTCTTGTCTCCCAGAGATTGTTTCTGCACAGTTCCTCCTCGCCTGGGTGATGGTCCTGGCATGGGAGGTCAAGGCGTGGGGTCACAGCATCCTTTGGGTTGGAAGGGGCCTTAAAACCATTTAATTCCACTCTCTCACAGGCAGAACAGCTTCCCCTAAATCCCATCCACCCTCACCTTGGACACTTGCAGGGATGGAGAGTCCCTGACCTCTCTGGGCAAAGCCCAGCCCATCTCCCCTCCAGGCCTCCCTGCTTCTGTCTCCAGAGCCATTTCCCCCACCCTGGGCACTCCCCAATGGAGGACAGAGCTGCTCCTGTGGGAAATGTGGAATTTTGGGGGCATCCATCCTGGCTCCAGCCCTTGGTGTGCTGGGAAAGGTGCTCAGGAGTTTCCAGCTTTTCCAAGATAAAAGTTCCGCTGGAAACCTGGAGGACCCTTCCATTCCTTCATTCTTCCTCCCACCAGGAGAGCTGGCTGACATTTTTGGGGTAAAGTTTGTCTTAAAATATGCACAGCATTCTGGAGGAACTGTGTCCATATTGTCATGTCTGCCAAAAAATGTAATAGTCTGGCTTCTCTCTCTCTCTCTTGTCTCTACTTCTTTTTGTGTCTTTTTTTTTTTTGCTTTTTTGCCCCCAAATCTGAAGGGAACAGGAGTTCTCTCAGCCCCCTTCCCCTGGAGTTGTTAGAGAGTGGAAAGGCACAAGCAGCAGACGGAGGAGGAGGAGGAGGAGGTGGGCACACCAGGCAGGTGCAGGGTGGGAGCAAATCCGTCTGTCAGGAAGGAGGAATCGCCAGGGAATCCAGAGGGAGAGGTGCTGGAGCAGGGCTGGGGGTCCCACACAGCACGAGGGGCTGGCCCAAGCCCCCAGCAAACTCCTCACCCAGGGTGGGATGAGAGCCCAGAGAGGATGAATCCAGATGGATCAGAGCCTGGAGTGGGCTGTGGGAGTGAAGGTGGGGAGAGAAACCCCAGGGAGGTGATTTGTGTTTGGGGGTGAGAGCTGCTGGAAAGGTCAGCTCTGGGGATGACTAAGGCAGCATGGGCTGGCAGAGTGGGGGGTTCACAGGGAGTTCTCCTTCTGCTTTCAGGCTCTCGTTTGAAAATTTCCACAGAAAGGAAATTTCAAAAGAAAACTTTGGCCTGGCTTCATCCAAAAATGTCCCTGTTCCATGGCAACCAAAGCATCCCATCCTGGCTGCACTCCTGGTTGCTGCTTTACCATAATGTCATTTAAAAGAAATGAGAGTCCACAAGGAAAAACCATTTCAAACTTATCAAAAGGGCTTTTTATTGTGGTTGGGTTTTTTTTTTTTTTTTGTTTTTTTTTTTTTTTTTTTTTTTTGGTTTGGGTTTTTTTAATCGAATTTTGCCAAAATCAGCACGTTCCAGTAGATGGTTTTGGCTTGGACTAAGTGACACTTTCCCATCAGAAAAATATGCTGTGCTGGAATTTTTTCCACCAGCTCTGGTTCTTTTTATTTTTTTAGCATGCTTCCCATTTTTTGGCAGCCTCCAATTTGAGCTGGGACAAAGCACACAGGAGTCCCCTGAGAGCAGTTGACCTCCTGGTCTTCAGAAGACCAGGATGACTCTCTGGAGCTCTCCCCAGTGGCACAGCAAAATCCATCTGGCATCCACATCCTCGTTCCTCCCTGGGAGGGAAACAGGCAGACTTGGTGCTGCTGGAGTTGACCAGAAGTCAATGAAATCACCATGAAAGCCAATAAAATCTGTCAATCCAGGCTGAGCTGTTTAACCCTGAGGATCCAGGCCTGGTTTCCCCAGCTCTAGGCTGGGAATGGAGTGTTGGCTCTTGGCTTGCTCCATCCCGCTGTTCATGGAGCTCCGTGGGGAGCTGATTGCTTTTGGGTTCTGCCTCATGAATCAAGATTTGGGGAGCAGTTGTAGGGCAGATCCCAGCCTGCCACAGGCCTGTCGGAGCTGATGGGATCCCGACCTTCCAGATCTGGGATGGAGGTGAAACACCCTGAGAGAGGCCTGCCAAAGCAGCCCAGTGTCGAGAGCTGTGTTTGAAGGGACACCTTTGTCCCTGGGCTCTCAGCACTGGTGTCACTCAGCACTGGTGTCACTCAGCACTGGTGTCACTCCCCCTCCTGAGGGACATTTGTCATCAAATCCCCCTAAGTGTCCCAGCACAACCCTGGGGCTACCTGGAGGCACAAAGCCACCTTGTCGGAGAATGGGATAATCAGGCATGGAGAAATCTTTGATTTCTCTTCCTGGAAGTTCACCTGTGTCCCCTCATTGCGTTACAGTCGCTAAGGAGATGGAGTTTAAGTCCCCCATTAACTCAGCAGAAGGAGTAATGCTCCCACTGAGAGGTGCCCAAAGGGAAATGGGAGTTTGTGAACTCCTCTCTGCAGGATAAATCATCTTTTTTTTCTGCAGAATTCCCCGCCTTGCCCTCTGCTCTGGTCTGTCTGAGCCCTTGCTGACAGCCCTCACCTCTCTGAGCAGGGAAGAGTGGCCGTGCCTGTGTTGGTGTCCCAGGAAGGCAAAGCCCAGGCAGCCCAGGGGATGGGGCAGGGAGCACGACCCGCGGTGGGAGGTCTCCCTCCCCATGCTCAGCCTGCCTGCAATGGGTGGTCCTGTCACTTGTTTACAGCCCTGGCTCCTGCAGGCCCCTCCAACTCAGCACTCATTCCTCACACAGCCTGGATGGAGGTTGGGACCTTCATGGATGGGAGAGCTGCATCTCCACCCAGCTTGGGGGTCACAGAATCATCCCATTTCTGGGGGCTGGGACCCTTTTCATGACCCCAGGTTGCTCCAAGCCCTGTCCAACCTGTCCTCAGTCACTTCCAGGGATGGGGCAGCCACAGCTTCTCTGGGCAACCTGTGCCAGTCTGTCAGAGTGAAGAATTTCTTCCTAAAACCTAATCTAACCCACTCTTTCTCAGTATGTGGAATATTTCAGAAATGTGGGGCTGGCCTTGCTCAGGGGGTGAATGGAACACTCTCCCCCAGCCTCAAAGCCTCTCCTGATTTTTGGCACGTCCTTGGCACAAAATCTCAGAGATTTGGTTGCAAGCAGTTTGAAAACGTGAGCCGCATTTTGGGGAACCTTCCGTGGAGCTCTTGACTGGGCAATGCTGAGGTTTCCACAGCTCTGCCTATTGCACAGATTTTCCACTTTCCTGGGTTTCCTCAGGCATGGAAATGAGGGTGACTTTGCCATTTGCATGAGTGGTGGGTGGGGCTGTGGGGCCGCCCCACAGGTGCCTCCATCCCTATTTCCTGGGGTGAGAATTGCCCCCGTCCTCTGCACACCTCCACCTCCAGCCGGGTGAGATTGCCGGCGCTTGCCTGGGTGGCCTTGGGCACATCTCTTTGTCATTCAGCACCTCTGATTTCCCCACCCCTGAAAGCAGGGGTAATAACTCTTTCCTGCCTCTCCGGGTGTTGGAGGATTAATTAGTTGCTGTTTGAAAAGCCTTTTGAAGATGCAAAGCTTATTTTTTTTTTTTTCTTTCTTTTCTTTTTTTTCCATAAATATGCAGAGTGATTCCTGCAGATGGGGCCCAGGTAGGACCGGGGCTGTGTCTGTGGAGATCTTAAACCCTGGAAGAAGTGAAATTTGTAGGAATTCCTTGCACAGGGGCTTGATGATAAGAGAGCTGAGCAGCAGCAGGCTGGATATCAAGCAGAGCACTGACTTTGAGGTTATTTGCACTCACTGTTCTTTCTGGGCTGTTGTTCACGGGCAGGAATCCTTAAACAACCCAGAGAAAGTTGGGAGGTCTGAGCCTTTCCCACTTCCCTGCAGAGATATCTCTAGGGTGAGATAAAAGCACATTAAAAGAGAAATCACAGGCGGGGAGCCAGCGAAGGGTGTCTGTCCATTGCATCTGTTGGTGCCATGTTTGCATTTGCCTTGTTTGCAAAGCTTTTCCCTACTTGTCAGCCACCAGAACATACATCACATTCTCCTGGTTACAAAAAAAAAAAAAAAAAACCCAAAAAAAACACAAACTTGCTTGTTTCTTGTCTTTTGAAACAAATTGCAGAAGAACAGAGCGTGGCATTCCTGCTCGCGAGAGAAGGAAACATTTCTTTTTAACTTCGGGGAGATAGTGAGATATCAGCAATATGTTATATCCTGCGAGATAATAATGGGAGGAAAGCAAAACCACAGGCAGAAAGCTGTGACTGTCAAAACATGCATTTCAGCCATAGGAAAGTCGGAGTTTTGATCTCCTCCATGAAAATTAAAGGGCTGGCCAGCCCCAGCGTGGCTTGGCAGGGGATGCATTTCTCACCACGCTTTGGACAGAAGACCAGCCTTTGGATCTTTGATAACTTCCTGTGAGCGGGCATCTCTCCTGATGAAAGAGATGAGTGGGGACAGAGGGAATTGGCGGCTGGGGCCAGCCCAGAGGAGGCTGCCAGTCATTAACCCCGGCGCTGAAGTCACCCCTGAGTCAGCAGAGTTTCGGCTTCGTCCCGTTCCCGTTGTGGAGGCGAGTGAGTCATTCCCTGCTCCAGCCCTGGGAGCTCCCCCCCTGTTTCCTGCTCCAGCTCTGAGCCCACAGACCAGCCAGGGAAGGAAGGTTCTGATGCTCTCTCCTTTCTTCTGTGCCATCGAGGTTATTTTTGTTTTTATTGGATCTCTTCAGTCTCGAGTTCCCTCGTTTCGGAAATGAGGCTCTCCATGGGTTGCTATCTTGATCCCCTCTTCACAGCTCCTCATTAAATCCCTCCTCCTTAGCACCTGGAGAGCTCTAACAGCCAGGAGATTTAGCGCTGGACCAGACACAGCTCCTTGAACAACATCCAAGGAAGCCCAAGAAAGAGGCAGAGCAGAGCAAACACTCGTGTGCATTTGGGGACTCAGCCCATCAAGATAAGGTCTCAGGACAGTCTCAGCTTAATTAACTTCCATCTTCTCAAAGCTCCAGCTTCTTTCCCTTCCTCCACACTAGATTTTCCAGCTTTTCTTCCCCACCCAACCACCAAATAAGCATTGGCTCTGCTTGTGGTCCCCTTTCTTTTGCTTACAGGTTAGAATTGGTAAGCAAAAACACCTCGGTTTTTTCCTTGCTGGCAGGCAGCGAGATGATTGCGGAGGGAAGAGTGTTGGATTTTTGGTTCTTTGTCTCTGCCTGGCCAGCTGCCTGCTTTTCCTAATGCAGAATGTCATCCTGGACTGGTGGAATAGTGTCTGGGGATGAGAAGAGGCGAGCTTGAGTGTGGTGGTGGAGACACAGGAAGGGCGGGAAGGTTTTTAAGTCTACAATGGAAGGAGGGCAAGGCAAAGAAAGGCACAAGCATTGACCAGCTGGAGAGGCAATCCTGGAGACAGGCACTGGGGAGAGAAAGAGATGTGGAAATTGCAGAAGGGAGATTGGAGTAGTGAAACTGGGTGCTGGACAGTGCACGCAGCAGGAAAAGAGCTGAGGAAGGAGCTGGAGTCACATCCAGCCCGAAAGGAGAGGGGAAAATGGGCAGCACAGGGGCAGGCTGGTGGGTGCCCAGGTGTGTGGGAGCTGGGTGCCAGGAGGAGCTGGGGCGCGCCGGGCGCTGCGGGGACGGGAGCCTTTGTGCTTTGTTGCTGAGCACGGGCTTTGGGAGCTTTATTGCAGGAAGGCCTTTCCCAGTGCTGCGTCAGCTCTTTCTGCAGGAGCCCTGCTCTGCCAGCCACCCTGCTTTTGCCATGGGGCATGTTCCCCTCCCCGTGACTTGGGGGGTGAAGCACAGCAGCTGTGAGAAAGGCAGGGAAGGAACGGCAGGGAGCGAGGGCTGGGAGCACAGGCAGGCTGCTGTTCTCATCCCACTCCTCTGCTTTGCAGCCCGTTTTCCTGGCTGGATGCAGCTGGGGATGTTTGCAAAGTTGATAAAACTCGTGGTCTGGTGGTCATCTCTGTGTCTTCAATCCGTGGCCCATCACACCCTGGCCTCTGCTTTTCTTCCATCTCTTGCTACGAGGAGCACTGGGACAAGCATGGCCTTGTGTGTGACTCCCAGCAGTGTCCAGATTTCCCAAAGTGTGACAGGGAATAATAAGTGGAGCATCGATGGATCAGGCCCTTTGGGGAAGAGCTTTCACTCAAGGGGCTCCTGGGGCTGCTTTGTGCTCCATTTCCCCAAAGAGGGAATCCCAAAGAAGGCTTTATCCCAAAGGCAGCCAGTGATGGCCTGGCTGGAGCCCTCACTCGATACAAACCATTGACTGGTGCTGGGATAAAATCATCTCTGCTCTGCTGCCACGGGCTGGAGCTGGGTCTGAACCAGTGACCTCGAGGACAGGGCCCCGTGTTTCCCATTTGCAAGCCAAAGCCCAGCCCAGTCCTTTCTTCTTGGAGAGGGATTTGTCTGGCTGAAGGCCAGGCGGGCCATTGTACAGCGCTGCCATTTCCCGACAGCTCCCATAAATCTCTCCCAGCTCCCACTGGGAAGGGGGAAGGGATGCCTGGGCGTGCAGTTTCTCTCTTGGGGTGCCCCCACCCCATCCCGGTGTTATCTCGGGCCTTTCATGTGCAGCCATGTCACCTGGAGCTATAATCTTGCCACATCTCTCTCATCTCCCTTCTAAGGCTCTCCCTCCCCTCGTGTTGGAAGCTCAAGTTTTACAATCCCTGTGGTGCTCCGGCTCTGCAGGAGTGATTCAGTGCGTGACAGAGAGACCTGCAGTGAAAGTATCACAGGAAGGGCCTGGGGGTGACTCACTGGAGCCCACTGACTCACTGGAGCCCACTCCTTCATCCAAACGGGCTCCCAGCAGGGCGAGGCTGGCCCTGTGCTCTTGGAAGAGCAGCAGAATCCTGATTTAAATGCCTGGCAATCAATGCAAAGCCTCCCTGGCAAGAGCAGAGGTACTAACCCCAACCTCCTGGCCATATGCCACCTCACACCTTTGCTTCTCGCCACCTGAAATTCCCCTGCTGGGATTTAGGATCTTCTTTCCCGTGTTTCCCACCCTGCCCAGCACACCTGGGATGTTCCTTTGGGCTGTTGGAGGCTCTGCCCCACAAGAGTTGCGTTTCAGGCCTTGTTTTCCTTTGAAAAAATCAGAAACACCAGGAGAGAAATTTTGAAGTGCCACCAGCGAGTGGAAAGTTTTGGGCTCCTCTTCCATCCCACTTTTCCCTGCGTGGAAAATCTGCAGTGTCTGTGAGAGATGTGGGACCACGGGTGGGACATCACTGCCCGTGGCCGGGGGGCTGTCACAGAATCAGGGGCTTTTGGTGGGAGTTTGTGCAGGTGGGAGTGAGATGATTTGATTTGTCCTTCTCTAAGACCCCAGCTGCTGTGGCTGAGACTGTCAGGAGAGATCCCTGTGACATCTGCATCCGTCATGATGTTGCCACACCGAGGGTGGCTCATCCACTCCTGCCAAGGGCTGTTTCAGTGCCCTGGGGGGGAGATGAGTATCAGGGAACAGGAGGGAGAGAAATCGGTGGGAGGCTCAGCAGAGGCAAGGTTGTGCAAAGCAGAGTGGAGTTCACATGGCTCTTAACAAAGAGGCATTGAGTGTGGTTGTGACAGAGCTCACCCAGAGCCTGGAGATCATTTCCAGAGCTTTCTACACGGGGGAGCAAGAACCTGATTTGCAAGTGTGGGAACCTGGCTGGAGCAGCACCTCGTGGGCTTGTAGGAGAAAGGGTTTTCAGGTCCAAGAGCCACCAGCTGCCACTCCTGCTCTGTCCCCAGCGCCCCTGACAGGCAGGGAGTGCAGACCTTCCTTCCCAGCCCGTGTGCCCCAGGGCAGCCCGAGCTGTGCACGGTGCCCCCGAGGCCTGGGTGAATATCTGGGGTTGGGATCGTGGGGAAAGGCATCAACACAAACCACTTCAGAGGCCAAGGTGGAGGAGTAGGATCTCCGAGGTCTGCGCTAATGAGGTCTTGGCACCAACACGTCTTTGGCACACGGCTGGGCCCGTTCTGGTCCCTGACAAAAAATAACACCGCAGAACTAATGAATAAAATGCGAGTGGGCAAGCTGCAACCCATCCAGCTAATCCTTGCTCGGGTGCTGGCTGCCCCTGGGAGGTGTCAGCCTGGATTGGTGGGCACTGGGAGATCTGGCACGGGGGGTGTGAAAACAGCAGGATCCATCCCAAGCTTTTTCCCTGCCCTGCCAACCACGAGGATCGCTCAGCGAAGGAGAAATCCCAGCACTTCACACACACACACACACACATCCAGCTGAATATGTTCAAACCTCTCCAGAGGCTGATTAGTGATTTTATTTTCTCCTCCTCTGCCGGCCGAGCGTGCTCATTGCCATCAATTATCTATGCATTTGCCCTGATGAATTATTGAGTGTGTAACGGGGTGAGGGAAGGCCCGCCAGCCCAGCTCAGTCACCTTGCAAACAAGAGCTCCCCAGAGCGTGGCAGCAGCCAAGTTTTGCCCTCTGGCTCCTGATTTAGGATGAGAAGCTGATCCAGCAACTTCCCAAACCCCTTTCCTCCATCTGTCCCCCTTCCTCATCACTGCATTGAGGTGTGGGAGCTCCTGGAGCAGAAGGGGTGCGTTATTTTCCTGATTTAAGGCTTGGAAGAGTGGTGGAACAGAAAGAGTTTTCCCTGAGTGGTGGAACAGAAAGAGTTTTTCCTCTCTTGCCAAAGAGTTGTTCCGTCACCTGGAAAGGAAACGCGATTTCCGCGCCCTGTTTGGGGTTTTTCGGGGTGTTTTTTTTTTGTTTGTTTGTTTTGTGTAGTTATTTTTTCTGCCAGGTGTTGTTTTGGGTTTTGGATTGGTTTTTTTTTATTATTTTTGTTTTCCCTTTTCCCCTGGAGCCTCGAGAAAGTTTGGAATGTGTTTTTGTCAAAGCTGCTGCCTGTAAGGGCCTGAATCCCAGCTTTGGCAGCATTTGACTGTTGGCAAGTGTCCTCACTCAACTGGCACCAGCTTTTTCCCTGGCCAAAACTCTGGCTCTTTACACCTGGACACAGGAGGGTTCTGCAGGACCATTCCAGGTTCAGGAATCAGGTTTATCAGCTCCAAAATTCACTTTTTATTCCAAGTTTATATCCAAGCCCTGACTGTATTGATGCATGGATCCCATGGCAGGGGGAGGACAGAACTGGGAATTGTTGCTGCTGCTCAAGGTCAGGATAAATAACTTGATTTTTAAAAGGGTCAGTTCATTAATTTGCAGGGAAATCACAGTGTAAAGGAAAGGCACAGCAATGATGGATGGGGTGAGGGACTGGATTGACCTGCCCTGTGCTATCCATCACATTCCCTGCTGGGATGGCTGAAGCTTGATTGACTTTATCTTCATTTAAGGGCCACATCTTGGTTGCCCATCAGTGCTGGCCTTCAGCCTGGCAGTGCTCATCCAGAAATCCCACAAGGGGCTGCCAGCCCTGCAGGGGTGACTCTGAGGAGGAGCTGGTGGCTTTCCACCCTCTCCTCTCTGCAGTTTGGCTCCTCTGCAGCTCCCGGGCACCATGAGGAGACGCCGAGCCGTCACTTCCCTCTTTGCTGGGGTGTGGAAATGCCGGTTCAAAGGGCCCCGCTGTGGGGGTCAGGGAGCTTGTGGGGAGCACAGCCAGCTGTTGTGGGGAGCAGAGCCAGCTGTGCCAGCGCCCCAGCCCCAGGCAGGCCCTTCTGGGGGCACCAGCCCTGGGTGCAAGAGGCGCTGATGACTCCGCACTCCCCCGGTCCTGGGAGAAGGAAGGAGTGCTGAGCACACCCACCCAGGCTGGGCCGTTCCCAAGGCCCTGGCGATGTGATTGAAGTGCTCCCCAGCAAGCTCCCACACGCTCTGAGGAGGCTCTGGAGCCTTCTGAGCCAGACTGCTTGGCAAAGCTGTTCCTCACCTCGGCGGGTGTGGGCAATGCTGCAAGAGGCTCGCTCACCTCCGGGGTGGAAGGAGCAGCATATGCTGCTCAGCATGATGGAGACATCTCCCCCTCTCCCCTACCCGCCCATCCTTCCCTCAGATCCCAGCCTGGCCTCATCTAAACCCGGCCTGTGCCCTCCTTTCAGCAGGGAGGATGTTGAGGGGACACTGATGGCAGAAAAGTCCTTCGCTGTGTCCTGCTGCTGGGACATCCTCCAGAGGGGAAACATGCTCTATATGTGCCTTTCTCAGAGTGGGGCCATCCCTGCCGTGGCCTTTGTGGAGGGAAACCCGTGGGGAAAAGGGAAAACCGTGGGGAAGACGGTCCTGGCAGTGCTGGGAGGGGAAGGGTGCACCGTGCCAGCCCCGGAGGACGCGGTGGTGGCTTGGTGCTTGCAGGCACATGAGGGCACCAGCGCTTTGCTGTGGCTGTCAGAAGCTCTGGAGAACATTCCTGAGCGCCCAGCTGCGGTGCTGGGGTGTGGGGCTTGGCTCGGGGAGCAGGGGGCAAGTTCACACAGGGCTCTGGAGGCCGAGTTTCGGTCAGAACTGCTGATGGCTGTGGTCAGCTGGTGGCGTCTCGTGGCTGGGCTGGGTTGTTGGGGCTTGTCCTCAGGGTCACAGGAAGGAGAAGGGAGAAAGAAGAGGCGTGGATGAGATGTGGGGATTAAGATAAAGCTGGGAACAGCAGGCGGGGAGTGAGGGGGCAACGCGGAGTGTGGGTGGGTGGAGAAGAGTTCTGTCTGCCTGCACTGGTGTGTGTGTGAAGCTGCAGAGAGGAGACTCTTGGAGAAGTCCCAGGGCACGTCTGCCACAGGGACCAACACTGAGGAGCTCATTTTAGCCTTGGACAGGGAGCCATTCATCCCTGGAAGAACAGAGTAGGGTGACATTTCTGTTAGGAGGTGCTGTCTTGTTTCTCTTGCTCTACATTTTTCTTTCCCCAGCCCCTCTGTCCATTCCATTACTCTTTCATGTTCCTCATTCTCTGTGCAGCTTTCTCTTTTTTTATTAATTTTATCCTTTTTTTTCCCTTTTCCTCCCTGGCTCCCAGAATCCACCTAACTGCAGATTCTCCCAGGAGCAGGGAGCAAAACCCGCTTTTCTCGTTCTTACCACCTTGCCTCTCTATTGTATTTATCATACAAATACTGGCTGTATAATTACCAGAGCATTATCCCTAAACACACAGATTAGGAGAAGACACAGTGGCAGCAAAGATGAATTTCAGGGTCAGTCTGGTGGGAGATATTTTCCTCCATCTGTCAGGGAAAGAATCAGCTGAGACAGAAGAGTTGTCGTGAACTGCAGCTCGCACTTTTCAGGAGCACCTTCCCCAGGATCAAGGTGGAAGGTTCCTAAATTCAGCCACTTCTGGGGTTGTAAAAAGGCCACAGAAACGATCTGGGTGATACGGGGGGATCATGCAAAGTGTAGAGGCAGTGCCCTCAAGTTGTTCTCATAGGGGAATTATTGCTGCCCTGCCATGAGGGCTGAGTCTTTGCAGCTCCTTTAATTACTGCTGCAGCTCCAATGGGATTAAATGGATGTCTGAGTGCGTGTTAGCATATGTTGGGATGTGCTGTGCTGATAAACATCAGGGCTTCCACATGCCTGCAGACACACATGCCCTGCGTATTTCCCATAACTGATTCAGTGTCACCCGGAGCTGAAGACAAAAGGGAGGAAGGTGTTACTGATCCAGCCCTGTGCCTTTGGGTGATGATGATGAGGAGCCTTTGGGCTGGTCATGGTGGGAGGAAGGTGTTATTGATCCAGCCCTGTGCCTTTGGGTGATGATGATGAGCCTTTGGGCTGGTCATGGTGGGAGGAAGGTGTTATTGATCCAGCCCTGTGCCTTTGGGTGATGATGAGGAGCCTTTGGGCTGGTCATGGTGGGAGGAAGGTGTTACTGATCCAGCCCTGTGCCTTTGGGTGATGATGAGGAGCCTTTGGGCTGGTCATGGTGGGAGGAAGGTGTTACTGATCCAGCCCTGTGCCTTTGGGTGAGGATGATGAGCCCTTGGCTGGGCTGGTCATAGAGGGAGGAAGGTGTTTATGACCAAAAATGAAGCTGCAGGTACCAGCAGCCACAAATTGCTCTTGTATCAGCCATGCCAATAAGAAAGAAGTGGAATAAACAGAGGAATCCCTGATGCCCCACAACCACACTGCCTCCGAGGAGCACCAAACGTTGACGTGCTGTAATTTTTGTTGCAGGGCTGCAAGCTCAGAGTGTCTTGGTCAATGACTCGGTCTCGGGGTTCATCGGCACGGACGTGGTGCTGCACTGCAGCTTCACCAACCCGCTGCCCAACGTGAAGATCACGCAGGTGACGTGGCAGAAGGCCACCAACGGCACCAAGCAGAATGTGGCCATCTACAACCCCGCCATGGGCGTGTCCATCCTGTCCCCCTACAAGGAGAGGGTGACTTTCCGCAACCCTTCCTTCAAGGATGGCACCATCCAGCTGTCCCGCCTGGAGCTGGACGATGAGGGGGTTTACATCTGTGAGTTTGCCACTTTCCCCACCGGCAACCGGGAAGGGCAGCTGAACCTCACCGTGCTGGGTAAGGCTCTGCAGGGGGAACCTCCAGTCCCACAGAGCTGGAGGAGCCCTGAGGTTCACCTCCTGGGAGCTCAAGTGGATTTGGGGTGGAAATGGTGCCTGTGGTGGATTTTTAAGTTGGCTGGGAAGAGGTGAAGAGCAGGGAGCACAGAGCAGGTGGTTCTGAGATAACTGAGCTGTCACACCTCGTCGTCTTTCCAGCTCCAAATTCCCCTTTTCCTTCCACCTACACTCCTAATGCAGGTGCAGTAACAGTGGCCAGGTCCCTGTGGGAGTGGTGAGTTTTAATGAGCTGGGGGCTGTCAAGAGACAAGAAACAACACATTGATCCTAAACTCAAGCAAAGGTTGTCCCTGGAGCTCAGGGCTGTGAGCGAACAGACCCCACCCAAGGCCTCCATGAGTGGTTTCCTCTCCAGTTTCAGTTCCTTTCTAACACAGGGGTGAAAAGCTCTGGGAGGAAAGGATTGACTTTCCATATATCTGTGCATTTAGGGCACCTACACCATCATTCCCCTGTAAATGATGCAGGTAGATGGTGCAAGGTGCACAGGCACTGCCATAAAGCAATTACTACATGAGGGTTATTGCTGGCATTTGACACAGCTCTGGACTCACCACAAGCCTCAGTGGTGTTGAATGGCTCTTGGGATGTAGCAAACAGAGCAGCATTGCTTTTCTAACCACCCCTTTGCACCCTTTTCTCCTCCTCCCTGCACTCCCCTGCAGCCAAACCCACCAACTGGATGGAGGGCACCAAGAGGCCTCTAATTGCCAAATCTGGCAGGACAGAAAAGATCTTGGTAGCCACCTGCACCTCCTCCAACGGGAAACCCCCCAGCACGGTCACCTGGGACACGAAGCTGAAAGGGGAGGCGGAATTCCAGGAGATCCGGAACAGCAACGGCACGGTGACGGTGATCAGCCGGTACCGCCTGGTGCCCAGCCGCGAGGCGCACCGCCAGCCGCTCGTCTGCGTGGTCAACTACCAGCTGGAGAGGTTCACCGACAGCATCACCCTCAACGTGCAGTGTAAGGGGCCTGGGGACGCCTCGGGGGCCTCCCTGCTCTGGGGGATGCGCCCAGGGGGAAGAGGGGTTTGTGAGGGCTGGTGGAGGGGCTGGTGTCTTGGTTTTGAGAGTGGAAACTGAAAAGATGCTTTGGAATAATGGTGGGATTTCTCTTTCTCTTACCTTCCTTCTCTGCCTCTGCCATGTCCCTTTTGTTCCCCTTCTCTCTCTCTTTTGCACTCCCTCACGTTCCTTGTCCCATCATCTTTCCCTCCTCGTGTTCTCTCTCTCCTCCCACTCCTGCCCCCTCATCTCTTCCTATTTCCTCCCGTTTCCCACATTCCTTGTCCCATCACCTTTCCCTACTTGCAATCTCTTTCCTTCTCCTACTCCTGCCCTCTCATCCCTTCCTGTTTCATTTTCTCCCCTTTCCCACAACCGTTTCCTCTTTCCTTTCAATCTCTCTCCTTTCCCCACCCGTGTCCCCTCATCTCTTCCCATTCCATTTTCTCCCCTTCCCCACAACCCTTTCCTCTCCTGCTCTCCTCCCTTTCCCTCACCCCTGCAGATGAGCCAGAAGTCACCATCGAGGGCTTTGATGGCAACTGGTTCCTGAACCGCAAGGACGTGAAGCTGATCTGCAAGTCTGATGCCAATCCCCCAGCTCACACCTACGAGTGGAAGCTGTAAGTGTCCCCAGAGCAAATGTCACCTCCCCACAGGGACAAGGAGTCTCGGCAGACACTTCGCTCACCCTCTGGTCACTTAGGGCCCAGTCCCATGAGTGTCACTGGTGTCTCTGCGAGGTACAACCTGTGCCTGTGATGGAGGTGACAGTGCAGCCTCAATATCCAGGGAAAACTTCTGTTTCTCACCTCCCTGGGATAACATTCTGTCCTGGTGACGTGAGGCAGCTGAGATGTGACAAGGTGATTAATGTGCCCAGCACCACCGAGTGCCTCAGCAGCAGAGCTGGGAAAGAACCCAGGATTCCCCTGCTTTGAAGGGGCACAAATAACACAAAATTTGTCTGTGTGTGAACAACCTTTTCCCCAGAATCAGCTCCAGCAGCCCCTCACGTGTCTGACATTAAACAGCAACAACTCCTTGTCCTCAGGTTTCCAGCTTTTGGCTGAGCACACTAAAGGGACTTGAAAAGTGAGTGAGGGGTGTCTGGGCAGTCAGGTGGGAATTGGTACAACCTGATGTGGTTCTCTCTGCTGCTCTTTCTTCTCTGTAAGCACTCGTGTAGCTTTAAAAGAGGAAGATCAAATGGAGCCTTTCTTCTTTTCAGCTGGCATTTGTCATCAGGAGAGAGGCTCTCCACATGGCTTTGCAAGGAGCACATTCTGTCTCATTGCACTTCCCAGATCAAACTGTTCAAAGTGAAAGTCTGAAGAGGATTGTTTTTCTTGCCTTTTTTTGCCTAGCTCTCCATCCCCAGCTCTCTCCATCTGTTGGTTCTGCCACTCTGATTTAAACTCTGGGTTCCTCACAACATTTCCAGGAAAGCCTCAGAGGCAAAAAGTGCACCCAAGGCAGAAGAGATGCCACTCGAGGCTGTTTCTGTGCCTCCTCCCCATCCTGGGGGCTGCTGCTGTTTTGCTGTTGCCTGGAATGTAAAATCCAGCAGTGCTTTTCCTTCTCCTCCCATTTGGATGGTGATGAGCAGCAGTCAGGGGAGCTGTCAGAGGAGCCCCGTGGAGCATCTTCACCACCCCTCTGAGCTGTGCTCTTGGTCTGTGGGTTCAGGGCTCTGGAGGACCACAATTAAGGTGTTTCTCCATCAGCTTTGGGATCGCTGGCTTGATGCAGCTGGGAAAACTCTGTTTTCTGTACATATCTGTATATGTAGACATGCAAAATACATGCATTTAGGCACTTCTTTGCAATCCTAATTATACCCCCGTTATTCCCTTTTGTTTCTTATAAATTGCTGACAATATGTGCACATTTGGGTTGGGAGGAGGGGAAGGAATTACTTGAGTGATTTTTAATTGCCTAAGAGAAGTAATTACTTTACTTTGCTTCAGTAATTAGGAATAACCAGGACATGTGTGTCTTTTCCTAACACACAGGGGCCTTTTTTTTTTTACTATTATTATTATTATTATTTTTTCATCTGCCTTTGTTCATTTATTTTCTGTATCTCTGGGCTTAGCCTTGCATTATTCCGGTTTCACACTTACCTGACTGTTCTGACACGGGCAGGGCTCTAAATCAACACTGATGTCCTTGAGCTGGAGTTGAAATGAACACTGGCTGATCAGGAGAGTTGAATGGGCAGGAAATGGGGTAAAACAGGGTCAGGTTGTGTCCTTTTCCTGCCTACATTAACGGGGATTTTCCAGGGGCTCCTGAGTAAACACAGACCCAGAAGTTGGTGTCACCTCTGCACCGCTGCTGGGTGTCACCTCTGGGGTCAACCACGGTCTCTGTCCCCCCCAGGCCAAATGGGACCCTGCCAGGGAGTGTGGAAATCCAGAACAACACCATCTACTTCAAAGGGCCCGTGTCCTACAGCGTGGCCGGCACCTACGTCTGCGAGGCCACCAACGCCATCGGGACACGCTCGGGCTTGGTGGAGGTCAATGTCACAGGTAGGACAGCACCTGGGCTGCTCTGCAGCACGGAACAGAAGGTGGGCAGGGAGACAAAGGTGTGAGCAGTTGGCATCTCCACCACTTCCATCTCCTCGGCCACCAGTGTCTCCTTTCAGGGGTGGGAATGTCGTGGTGCCGATGGGGCGGCGGAGTTCTTGGCTTTGGAATGGTGTTGCGCTGGTTTGCTGTGGAATTTCTTTCTGTTCTCCTTTCCTCTCGTGGTCTTTTCCTCTCTTACGCCAAATCAATTTGTTCCCCCCTCCTCGTCTTCTGCTTTGGATTCAGAGGTGGTAGTACGTGTTAACACGAAGAGACGTCAGGGAGATATTGATCAGAGCAAGGGGCAGGATGAGGATGTGGACTGCCAGAAGGGCGGGAGATGGATGAGTCACTTGTTCAGGATGGTGTTTGGTGCTCCTCTGTCGGGCAATTCTCCGGATTCTTCACCTGAGCTCCTTCCAGTGCTGCTCTGTGAACTCGCTCACCTGCCTGCCACGGGTTCCTGTGGGAGCTTGAGGAGCTTTGTCTGGGTTCCAGGAAGGAATGACATCCCCAGGATGCAGGCAGTGGGAAGTGATGCTGTGATGTCACAGGAGGCAGAAGGGATCTGTGGCCACAGGAGAGAGGGAAAGACGTGGGCACACTTAGGTAGTGTCAGGGAGAGAAAGTCATGTCAGCAAATAGCTCCAAGAGAATAACATATGGCAGTAGCCTGATTTCTGGAAGTCACAGTGACATTGTGAGACGTCACCGAGGGGGAAAAGTGGCTGTGGGTGCTTTGAGAGCAGAAAAGGGTCGTTTATCCCATTCCTTTGGGGTAAAAGGAGCGATTTGGGTTATCAGGCAGTGACTGGTGGCTCTCAGGAGGGTTGGAAGTGCCTCTTGGAGCGGCAAGGTGGAGCACAGCCTCACCGCAGGGAGCTCTGGGCTGCAGACAGCCCAGACAGGATGGGCAGTGAGTGAATGAGCTGCACTGGGGAGCACAGGACAGGCTCCCAGGGCTGTTCCCTCTTCCTCTGTCCAGCCCGAGGCAGTCGGAGCCTCTGGTGCTGCCCGATCCTTGGGGAGATGTCTGAGCTGAGAGTGAGGAAACTCCAGCCCCTTCCGCCAGATTTCCCTGGTGGTAAATGCTGAGCAAGCCTAGAGGCGAGTCTGGGGCAGCTAAAATTAGCACCAGCTCAGTGTTTGGCACCCTGAGCACCTCAGCTCCCCTCTCTGTAACGTGGGCAAACCAGGCTAATCTTCCTCTATCCAAGTGCTTGGAGGTCAATGGATGGGATGTGCTAATTAGATGCTAATTACCCGGTATTTATTTATGATCATTATCACTGTAGCAGGTCTTTAATTCACACCTCCTGTCCTGGAAGTCTGCCTGCTGAGTTCTTCCTGGTACAGGCATTTCTCTGGGGGCTGTTTTCTTTTGCCAGCACTGGAAGAACAAAGCCCTTTGTGCCCAGCCCTGCCCAACCACCCAAAACCAGGGCAAGGTCATGGCCAGAATGAGCTGCTGGCCATCCCAGGGGAGTTGTCACCTCGGTGTTCCTGGGGCAGTGCCTGGTACAGGCTGAGCTGACTCCCTTTGGCAATAGAAATCCATCCCACGCCGTGCCCAGAGCGTTGGGGCACGTTTGGGACAGTGAGCAGAGCTTAAAATCCTCCCAGCTCAGTCCTCAGCACAGAGAAGGAGGAGGAACAGGGACTGAAGAGGACTTTGAGAGTACCAGACTCTCACTGTCCATTCCTCCACAGCCTCTGTGGCCATTTCTTGCTCTCATTGTGCCTGTCCAACCCTGCTATGTCACCTGAGCAGTCAGGACACGGGGCACAGCCCTCTCCTCGTGTTTCCTGCCCGTTTTGGATGTGTCACCACAGTGCCACTGAAGGTGGCTGCACCAGCTCACCTGCACGGGCTCTTCAGAGAGGAGGGGCTGTGTGTTCCCTTCCCTGGAATTTGGAATTGTCTCTTTTCCTGGCGGTTTTTTTTTTTTTTTTTTTTTTTTTTTTTTTCCAGAGGACTGGTAGAGCGTCGTTCTCACCCCTCACCAGCACAGGGCTGGCAGAGGAAGTGGGGGCTGGCAGGATTTCTGGGCTGGGGTTTGGTGTCTGCCTGCCTGTAACCTCAGCTGCTTCCCAAAGGTCCCAAAGGTTCCCTGGTTGTGGGGTGGAGGTTAAACGAGAGGGAATGAAGGGCACACCCACAGCAGCCCTGCCAGGAGGGATTCACAGCCAACCCCACAGGCCAGGCCAGCTCCACATTAAAAAAAAATATATAAATATCCTTTAATAATTCATGGGACATGAATATGTTTATCCAGCTCTCCCCATGGAGCGATTAGGCCGGTGCTGGGGAGGGCTCAGCCCTCCTCACTCAGCTATTACAGGTACATTTGTTTGGGTCTTGCAGGCAATTTAGGGATTGTCAGTGGACCACGAAACCTCTTTCAAGAGCTGCATGCAATAAATGGAGTTCAATCTAGTGAGCAGCCAGCCTTGGGAGAGAAAAAAAAAAAACACAACACAGAAGGCTGATGCAGAGAAAACCCTGCAGCAGCTTTTCCCCCTTTGTCTGCCTGCTCTCCCCCCTTTTGCCACCCAAAATCTTCCCTCCAGGCCCCAGAGAGGAAGAGTGCAGGGCTGGATTAGACCCCTGATGGGGAGGGCAATTTGTTCAGAGGGAGAAGGCTGAATGCTTCTATGAGAGTTATGGCGCATTAAAGAGATTGATAAGTGGAAATTTAATATTTTATTCCGGCAATCTGTTCCCATAATAGCTTCTCCTGCCTTGCAGGACCTTTGTCAGTCGCAGGCAAGCCATGTAGTGTGACATGTAACTATTTATTACGGGCGGGTGGGTGACAGAATAAAGGGCTGTGCTTATGGACTGCACGTGTGTGTGGGGTCCTGACAGAGAACTGGCTGTGCACAGTGACCTGTGTGATCCCATTTGTATCCTGGCCTTGGACAGTCACCTGTGTGATCGCATTTTCATCCTGGCCATGGAGAGTCACCTGTGTGATCCCATCTGTATCCTGGCCATGGACAGTCACCTGTGTGATCCCATTTGTATCCTGGCCATGGATAGTCACCTGTGTGATCCCATCTGTATCCTGGCCATTGACTGTCACCTGTGTGATCCCATCTGTATCCAGGTCGTGGATAGTTACCTCTGTGATCCTGTTTTTATCCTAGCTGTGGCCATGCACATGTGTGTGACCCCAATGGACATTCGCACATGTGTGTGACCCCAATGGACATTCACACCTGTGTGATCCCATTTTTATCCTGCCCATGGACTTAGACACCTGTGTGATCCCATTTTTTATCCTACCCATGGATATTCACACCTGTGTGATCCCATTTTTTTATCCTGCCCATGGACACTCCCATGTGTGTGATCCCATTTTCATCCTGCCCATGGACATTCACACCTGCGACTCCCAATTTTCATCCTGGCCACGGAAATGGTTTCCCCAAACCTGCTGCACAGGGCAGGAATAAATCATTTGTATGATGTGAATCCATGGATTCATGAACACGGGCCTCTCTGGGTGCAGCAGAGCATGGACATCCCCTGGGCCTGTGCAGGAGACATTCACCCACTTGTGCACTGGCTCCAGCCAGAGGAAACACAAGGAAAAAGGAAAAAAAAAGGCAAATGGACCTTTGAAGGAGACTCTCAGAGCTGGGGCAGCCTGTGCCAGCAGCTTTGCAGCCCTTGGATGTGCCACAGGCTGTGGGGAGGGAGGAAAAGCTGGCAGGGGTTGCTGACCCCCCCACTCTCTTGGCTTCCAGCAGGGAGTTATTTACACACCAGCAGCGCCCTCGTCCCAGCAAGGTCACTGCAAACAGCCCCTGGGGCTCACTGGAGCTGCTGCCACGCAGCACCGGGCTCGGGAAAGCCCTTTCTGGGAAGTCCTAAATCCCAAGCCCTGCAGCAGGTGCTCCCAAAGGCAGGCAGATTTAGGTGGGAGGATGTAGGGCTGGGAGGGGGCAAAGAGGAGCCAGCCCCGAGGGGCTGATGCTAATCTGGAAGAGTGGCTGTGCATCCTGTCTGGTGACATCTGTGCCACGGCCCCCGAGCGGAGCAGGGCCTGATTGACAGGGGATAGGTGACCTGAGAGAGAGATTAGAACCTAAGACACGTTTGGCATCTGGCCTGAAAGCCGTCACACTCTGACACGCCAGCGGCAGCTGCTGAACTCCTGGATTAGTTGCCAGCGGTTTTTCCACCCCCAGCCTTTTCCCTGCAGGAACCTCCGGGAGGGAGAGGGATGCAGGATGCTTTTGGAAAAGCTGGAGATGGACATGCAGAGGTGCAGAGGGGAGGGAGGAGGTCAGCAGTGCTCTGGGCTTCTCAAATTGCAGCTTTGTCCCGAGGTTTCTCCTTATCTTCCCTCATGTGCAGAACTTAACACGGGAGCAAAGTCCTGGGATAATTTGGCGTGGGCTGTTCCGGCAGGGAGAGTTTGCCATCAGCAATCTGGCTCCTAAACAAACCCCACGGGGCCATTCCTGTATTTGCTGAGGCCATCTGGGAACTGGGAAGCCCCAGGAATACGTTGGAATTCCTGTTCCTGTTCCTCCCTGGAGCTGCTGTTTACATTGAGAGTGGATGTTTGGTTTTTCCAAGGTACAAGGAAATCCAGAGTCTTCCTCTTCTGGAAGAGCTTGGGCTGACACATGTCCAACAGCTAATTCCTCATGGAGTTTGACATTTTCTTCAGTGCCTGTGGCCACAGGAGAATCTGGGCTGGTGCTGGATTTTCCCTTGGTCCTTGGGATTGAGGGGAAAAGGATGGTAATGGGACTTAGAGGAAAAACATGTCCAGAGGAAGCAGTCTTTTAAAATATCCCAGCAGATGAGCAGAAGAGCTTCTGAAAGCTCATTTCCCGTGGATCTGCATATCACAGAAGAATTACTGGGTGTCTAAAAATACCCTTTTTCTGATCTGGGCTCTTGCTGCCCCTGGGAGCAGCCTCCTGTCCCTCTGGGTTCTCTGATGTCTAATGAGGTTTGGCTCCCACCTCTACCAAGGATCCCACTCCAGCCATCTCCGGGAGCTTTCTGACAGGGATAATTTCAGCTCGTTCTCTCACTTTGCACTAAAATTGGCCAGCAGGTTCAAAAAAGCAGCAGATAAAGGATTGATGGACAGGTGGGATGATTTGCGTGCGCCTCATTTTTATTGGAAAACAGCCATTAAGAGAAAGATGGGATTTAAAATAATAATAATAAAAAAAACCCTGTACTTTTGATACGATGGGGAAGGTCTTGGGGAAGTTTTTAGCCTCGCTGTTGAACCTTGGGATGCTGCAGGAAAATGCCAGAGCCTTGCAAAGGGATCAAAGAGAACCTGTGGGCTGGGCCAGGTGCCAGGCTGAGCCCGGGGTGACCTCCTGTCTCCCTGCCCTCCCAGCTGCTGTCCCAGAGGTCCGGCTGCTGGCACGGGGACAGGAAGCTGGGCTGAATGCAACAGCTGGCAGAGGCGGGCACGGGCAGATAGTGTTGCTGCTTTAATTCCTATTCATACAGCACTCCCTGTTTTTATAAGGGCTGGGGGGTGGCAGGCGGGGGGAGGCTTTTCATGCTGGCATTAAAGCCTGGCTTGTTCCCCCTCCCTGGGCTCCGCTGTCTCCTGTTTCTCCAGGCCGCTTTTCACAGCGGCTTTAATTCTCTCCAGACTCTTCCTAATGGATTTTTCACACGGGGCCCCCCCGAGCACGCTCAGGCATCCCACTGGTTTCCAGGAATTTCACGCCCCCCTCGGACATTAAAAAAAAAAAAAAAAGGGGGATCCTTTTCCCACAGTTCCCGTTTCTCTGCCTCGGTGCTGCTGTGTCTGCACCCCGGATACGGAACGGGATCAGCAGAGGGGTGGCTCCCAGTTTGTGGGATTGGCAGGTGTCCTGGTGGTTAATGGAGCTGGATGTGGGGACAGGTGACACGCTGGTCCCCGCTCACCACCTGCCAGTGCCGAGGCACCTTGTCACAGGGCACGTCCCGGTGAGGGTCACAGCAGTGACACAGCCCACCCAGCCCCGGGCTGTGCCGCCATCCAGGGGCAGTGCCAGGCTCTGGAGTGACCAGACCCCCTCCTGACCCCCCCAGGGTCACCCAGCACAGCCCCCGTGGGAGGATGAGGAGGGAGGGAGCTCTGTGGGTGACGTGGGGCTGCTGACACATTATCTTCCCCCTGTCCTCCTTCTTCCTCCGTTCCCACAGTCTGGGTTTGCTCTGTCTGGCACGGGAAAGGGCCATGGCGAGGAGGATGGGGGTGGGATGAGGGGAGGAAAGAGTTCCTTGGCTGAGCGATGTGTGAAATGCACCAGGGATGGATGGAGGGAGGGAGGGATGGAGGGATGGAGGGAGGGAGGGATGGATGGATGGATGGATGGATGGATGGATGGATGGATGGATGGATGGATGGGTGGATGTGTTCCTCCTCGTGTCCATGACATTGGCAGTGCCAGAGGGGTGGCATGGGGGTGGCGAGTGCTACATCAGGGGTGGGCAACACAAAAGGCAGGGAAAAAATAAATATCTCCTGAGAAAGGTAGGAACAGATCACCCCTTTTCTCTTCACGCTTCCAACCTGGACTGTTAATGAGGCTTTTAGCAGGAGAGTGGGCCAAGCTCCTTCAGAAATCAGGCACAGACTGCCCCTCTCAGGTCTGTTCTGCAGAGCTGGAGGCACAGGGATCAGTGTGGTTTGAGGGATGTGCACACCACGTCTGGGGCTGGCCTGGGTGGGTTTCGTGGGGCCACGCACAGTCAGCCTCGCTGTAGGGCACAGCGGGGTGTGAGGAGGCTTCAGAGCTGTGGGGAAATGAAAGATGGAGCTCCTGGGGCTGAGCCAGCTTGCTGGGCTTCCCCTGCTCCCACTCCGGCTGAAGATGATCCCCTGCTCCATGCACAGCTTTGGGAATTGGGCCCCACAGAGGCTGGGACAGCCAGGAGCAGGGGTGGAGGGAGCAGTGTGGGTGTTGTGTGGTTGGAGCTGAGCCCTCAGCAGGCAGGACCACGAGGGGATGTGATGTGACTGTCCCTGGTGTCCCTGCAGAGAGGCTCTGCATTAACCAGCTGCCTGGGACAGGCCTTGTGTTGATGCAACACGTGGCTTTGGCTTTGCCCAGCCCAACCCTGGCTCCCTGTGCTCAAGACATGCCCTTGCTGCTTCTCTGAGGCTGTCTTGGGAGCAAAAACGCTGCCTGCACAGCATCCTGCTCCTCATGCTGGCTGCAGCAGGACCCTCCATCTGTCCCCCAGCCCACTCTGCCCAGTGGGCTGCTCTCTGTGTGGGTTCAGCCTCAGGAGGCTTCGCTCCAGGCAAGTCAGCGCTGCAGAACCCAACACACTGTTGTGGGGTTGATGTTTCAGCAAAGGCAGGAATTAATCATCTTCCAGGCACAAAAAAAAACTCCCCCAAAACATTCATGGCTCAGGCCAGCATTGCTCGAATTCAGTGCCCTTGTCCAAACCCTGCAGCTGTTGCGGTGCCTTCACTTGGGGGAAGTTCTTTTCTCCCCTCTCCTCAGTGGCTGGGCTGAGCTGTGCCAGCAGGGACACAAAGGGGGGCAGGCAGCAGCCACTGCCTCACATCCCTCTGGAACCTGCTGCCTTTCGGCCCTTCTTTCCCCATCACCTCACCCTGGCTGTGTGCAGGGATGCTGAGTTTGCTGCTGGGTCTGCACCTCTCCCTGGGCTGTTGGGGGGAAAGTGATGGCCAGGACGCTCCAGGCTTGGCAGGCAGGACTTGGAGGTGGGAAAAGCACTGGGAGATGTCCCAAGGCTGCCCCAGGGCATTAACCAGGCGCCTGCTGCCTAAATTGGGAGGCAGGTGAGGGGCTGAGACAAGCATGTGGTGTTGAATGCCTCATGGACACGGGTGTTCAGCAGGCTCTGAGCTTGGCCAGGGGCTGTAACTGTGCCCAGCAAGGTTGATTGAAGTCCTGGCTCAAACTTTATCTGTGCCAAAGTGTAGGTGTCGAACTGCATGAAAGAGAAGAGAGCTGCTTTCTTATCTCTTTCCTCTGCCTCTCTTTGAGTTATTTATTTCTGATTTTTTTTAAAATAGGTCAGGGTAACTGTAGGAGCAAGACGAGCAGGAGGAGTGGCACTGTGCTGGCCAGGGAAGGATAGGAGGCCGTGGGAGGGTGGTCTGCAGGGTCAGCACAAGGGGTCAGGAGGAGCTCTGAGCAGCCACAGGGCACCTATGGGTGTGTGGGTGCCTGGGGGATCACGGGGTGCTGCTGCCTTCTGGCCCAAACTGGCTCTGACCCGGGCTGGGGTGTGAGGAGGGGGATGCAGAGCTGGTGGCACCTCTGAGCAGCTCGGTGCCCATCCTCCTGTGGGGTTTGGGGTCTCGCTGCCTGTCAGGAGCACTCTCTGGGAAACCAGAATTCTGTCAGCTGGTAAAACGGAGCGCGCCCGGACTCAAGACACGGGGCTGGAGGGATCTGAGCACACCTGGGGAGGGCAAACCACTGCTTCCAGCCTGCTCTGGGCTCCTGCATGAGGCTTGGCCAGCTTGGCACGGCACCTTCCCCTTGCTGAGGCAGAGCTGACCCCTGTGAGGACACTCCTCTTCCCCTTTCCCCAGTTTTTCCCTTCCCTGTTCCTTACCCTCATCCTCCCACCCCTTCACCCCCCCGCCCCGGCCCAAACTGGCAATGAGAGCATGGAGGGGAGGGCGCGTTTCCGCATGGTTTGACACTGTTCCCCCTTTCCATCTGTCTTTTCCTACCCAGAATTTCCCTACACCCCGTCTCCAATCGATGATCACAAATCCATGGTGCAGCCGAACATCCCCACACCGGTGATTGGGGGCATAGTGGGAGGCGTCTCGCTGGTCCTGCTGGTGGCCGTGGTGCTCTTTGTGGTACTCCGGCGCCGGCGTCACACCTTCAAGGGTGACTACAGCACAAAGAAGCACGTGTACGGCAACGGCTACAGCAAGGCTGGCATCCCACAGCACCACCCGCCCATGGCGCAGAACCTCCAGTACCCCGACGACTCGGATGACGAGAAGAAGCCGGGCCCCTTGGGAGGCAGCACCTACGAGGACGAGGATGAGGATGCTGGAGGAGGAGAGCGCAAGCTGGGCGGCCCCAAAGCCTACGAGGAGGACGCCAAGAGGCCTTACTTCACCGTGGACGAGGGCGAGGCCCATCCTGAACCTTACGACGAGAGGACACTCGGCTTCCAGTACGACCCCGAGCAGCTCGACCTGGCCGACAACATGGTGTCGCAGAACGACGGGTCTTTTATTTCCAAAAAGGAGTGGTACGTGTAGCTCCACGCCCCCCCCTTCAACCTCTGCTACACTCGCACTCACAAAAACACAAACACACACGCTCACAAACACGACGCTCTCCCTGTCCTGCAGCCCTCCCGGCACACCCACGCACGCCCCGGCCGCCCCACACAGACTTTTTGGATGTTCCCAGCAGGAAAATCCCAGGGGCTGCTGGGGCTGAGCAGGGAGGGAAGGGGTGGCTTTGCTTACGGATCAAATTTTTTTTTTTTTTTGTTGTTTTGTTTTTTTTTTTTTTTTGGTGGGGAGGGGAAAAGGGAGGGTGGGGCTCGTGCGGGAGGGCGGGAGGTCGGGTAATTATTTTCTCTCGGTTTTGGTTTGGCTTTTTTAATTTCTCTCTTTCGACGACTTTTTTCGTCCCCTTCTGTGGTGTTTGTATTGGTCGGTGGCTTAGGTGTTACTCTTTGCTTTAACGACTGTTGCCCAGCCTGTATATTTACACTCTTGTTTGTGTCTTCATGTCTCAGAGTGCCCTTCCTTCCCCGAGGCTTCCTCCTCCCGCTCCCACCTCCCTGAAACACTGGAAATTTGTTTGTGTGTTGTCTTCTTTGTTCGTTTTTTAAAACCTTGGGAGGGGGGCAGGTGGGCTGTCCGTAGGACAGAGGCCAGGAGAGTTTTATGGCAATGGAAACATAGGTGCCATTATCAGGTGAATGGATTTTTGGGGTTTTTGTTCCCCTAATGGCTTTTTTCTTTTTTTTTGTTGTGGTTTTGTTGGTTTTTTTTGGTTTTTTTTTTTGGTGGGGTCTGGGTGACATTCCCACTGCCTGCTGCACACACCTGGAGAGAACCACACCCAGATTTTAATGACTCAATGAAATGGAACTGAGGAGAAAGGGGAGGAAAAACAACAAAAAAAAAAGCCCTAGACCAAACCCCAGGTGCAGGGGCTGATAGCAGAGCAGGGAAACAAAACTGCCATTTTCCTCATACAATTTATTATTGCCTGGCTTTTCATTTTTTTCCGTCTTTGTTTGAGCGTTCTTTTAAAGGAAAGACAAGGAGTATTTATTGCTGACATTTTTCCCCCCTGTGATGGCTCAGAGAGAGGCTGGCTGGTTCTGTTCCCGTTGCTGTTGTTGTCGCTGGTACCAGCCACGGGGCAGTTCACTGGGGCACATCCACTGGGGAAGGGACCAACTGAGGACACTTTGCTTCTTCCACACATTCACTGCCTTCAGCTCTGCCCTGCACGCCCAGGCAGCACCAGCCCCTGAGTTTTATTTTATTATACCACTAAGACTTAATTGTCATGTGTTTACACTTTATTTTTTTTTAATTCTGGTCAGAGCACGGGGGTGCTTCTCTCTCTCCTCTCTCTTTCTTTCTCTCTCTCTCCTAGCAACAACCCCAGCCTGTGGCTGCACCACGTAGCTGGCATTGATTGCCACTTTTCCAATATCACATCCCTCTCCTGAGCACGGGCCTGGCAGACAGGGTAGGAGGGGTTGAGCCTGGGGTATTGATCTCGCCCTCCTCGCCTTGAGCCACGGCGTTGTGCTGGGGAGGTTTGGATTGCTGCTATCTCTGCTCTGTGAATAAACGGGATTCCAGACTTCAGGGTCCCTCTGTCTCACACCGACCATCTCCAGATTAGATTCACTGGGTTGGAGCTTATTTTTTTTTTTTTTTTTCTTCTTGTGGGTTATATTTTTTTTTTTTAATTTGATGTATAAATAAATCTTTTGTTTGAAAAGAAATCCCCAGTTTTCTGAGCTGTATTATCACGGACATCTAAAAATAGCAGGACTAATTCTCCTCCTGCCTTACCCCGCTGGGTTTTGTTCCACAGCGGTTCTCCTGCTGCAAGAAGGGAGGAGGGTGGAGAGGCAGAGCCACAGGGACGAGGTGAGGGCAGATCCCTGATCCAGGCAGCCTCCAAAGCTTTCCTTTCCCGTGAGGTGCTGAGCCTGAGCCATCCCCAGTGTGCTCTGATTGCATTAGTGGCGCAGTGGGCAATCCAATTGTCGGGCTGTAATCTCTCTGCTGTTCCTGCCAGCCCCTCAGGCTTCCTGGCTTCTGGCACCACAGCCACAGGCCACAGGAAGGCTGCTCTGTGTCCTCCCAGAGCCAGGGCAGGCAGAGATTCCCCCGGGATCCCTGAGGCTGAACCGCCCCAGCTCCACCAGCAGCATCCTGCTAGCAGGAAAGCCCCCAATAAAGGAAATAAAACCTCTTAATATCTCTCCAAACCTCTGATTACTGATGATTAGGGGTGGGAATGACTTCCCTCCAGTGCCTTGGGAGAGCAGCACACACACACACACAGGGCTTTGATTCCCCCAGAGGGAGAGCCTGTAATCTGGATCACAGTGTGTGGTGCAGGGAGAATTCCCAGCAAAGTCCAGCTCTGGAGTGAATAATCCTTTAGATCTGGATCTGAATCGGGACGGTGACAGAGCCTCCAGCTGCAGACTCTGGAGAGGCATCAGCAGGCTCTGAGGGAGACCAGAGGCACAGCCCTGCCCCGCAGATTTCCCCCAGCACAGGTACAGCCTGAGAGGAGGTGGCTTTGGAAGAAAACAATCTTTTATACAATCCACAGGGCGCAGCGGTGACCCTTCACATTCAGGCAGAGGCCACTGCTCAGGTGTGGCACATCCCCACCCCGCTGACCCCACAGTGAAGGACAGAGGTGCAAAGCCTGGCAGTGGGGCAGAGAGCTCAGGGCTGTGTGGCTGTTCCCAAATTCAGGGGTGACCGAAGGAACCCTAAGGAATCTGCTCTGGGAGTTACTAGTTTGCTTTTGAAAGAGTCATTTTTTGGAGCTGTAGCCTCCTTGGCTTCTTTATTGCCCATTCACACCCTGTGCCCTGAGCCAGGGCTCAAAACCCCGGCGGGACCCAGGGAAAGGAGAGAGTGGAGCAAAGTGGGATTTCCAGGCTAGAGCCTGTACTCAGCTCCCTTCCTGCTGCAGCACTTTTTTTCCTGCCCTTTCTGCACCAGCCCAAATTTAGGACGTAGCTCAGGCACTTACCTCCTCAGAGGGGTTCAGAAAAGGGGTCAAATGATCATTTTTCATCCAGAACCTTGAGTGGAAGATCCTTAGACAGCGTTGCCTGGCGCACCCTGCGAGTTCAGGGCTCAGTGCTGCATTCCTCTCATCCTTGAGCTCTTCAGCATCGCTCCCCTGGTGCAAATCATCACCACAGCCACGGAGAAATGCCACCTCTGTGCTGTCATTTGCTTCTTGCTGTCCCTTGCAAGGTCAGCTAGATGGCCAGGACACTCCTGTGGTGGTAATTAGCCGAGTGATTAGCCATTAATCCGTAGCAAGGTGGAAGAAAAAAGAAGTGTGGGGGAAGAAAATCAGATTGATGCTTCATCTGAGAGCTGTTTTGGTCCAGTAATAGCATCACTGCCTTCTCTGCGTTAAATTGCTCTGAGGGGGCCCTTGAAGGGAATTAAACTTGAGTTTTTCCACCACCATCGAGCAGGAATTGTCATACCTGTTCCTACCTGAGAGCTCAGGGGTGAGCTCAGGAGAGAGGCCAAAGGGAAGAACCACGTTCATCCTGCTCCTGGGGGCTTCTGCGGGGCTCAGCAGCAGGGCTCAGCCAGGGCAGGGCTGTGCGCTGGTGTCCCTTGTCCCTTTGTGCCCCAATGTCCCGCAGTGGGCAGATGCTGTCAGGCTGGAGTGTCACACACCAGCTCAGGGGCTGGGTCACCTCTCTGGGACCCTCCGGCTGCCTCAAGTGAAAAAATTCCCCTGCTTTTTCACCCTCCCCTTTCATCAGAGGTGCTAAGGAGGTGGGACATGTCCCCGTGGGAGCTGGCAAAGAGCGAGTGGGAGCTTCCAGCTGGGAGAGGGAAGCTGTCCCCGGCCATCCTCCCCTCCTCCTCGGTGCTAAGGGAGCATTTCTGCAGGAAATGTCCCGTTTCACACCAGCCCCGCACTGGGGAACATCCTCACCCTGCTCGGGGCTGGGTGTCAGTGCCTCATCCCCTCCCCTGGCAGGGATCTCTGACATCAGCCTGGTGCTTTTCCCATTCCCAAGCCCTCACCCTGGATGGCAAAGCTTTGTGGTACCTCAGGGTGATGGGGAAGCTGAGGAGGCATGGAGAGAGAGGTCAGCGACTCCAAACTGGGGTGAATTTGGGCCAATCCTCCCTTTCCTTCCCGGTGTGAATTCAGGGAGCTGTACAAGCCAAGGGATCTGTGTCACAGCCCACAACCAGCCTGTGCTTTATGTTCAAAGACGCCCCAGCTGTTTCCCTGCTGGGGCTTTTCTCTAGGATTATTCATTGCAATTCACCCTAGTGATGTTATTTTCCCTTATTTAATTACCAGGTTTGTTGTGGGGAGGTTTTTTTTGTTTGTTTTTGGGTTGTTTTTTTTTCCCTCCTGTTAAATCATTTTCATTCCAGCAGTGGAGGAAAAAAAAATTAAGGAAAAAAAAAAAAGAAAAAAAAAAAAACCCCAAAACAACCTGAAGATTTCCTCACAGAATAAATCAACGGGCTGAGATGGTTGCACACCAAATTGATTGCCAAGACATGAGGGACAAAGGGAGCCATTTTCCTGATGTCGAGTCGAAAAAGAAACACAACAAGAGTTCAGCCAAAAATCACGGAGGGTTACAGAGACAGAGATTCCCAGGATTGATCTGGAGGCAGTTGGAGAGGGGAGTGTGATTGCAGTGGGGCTGCTGCTCTGCCTGGCTCTTTCCCTTTGCCCTGCACGAGCACACGCAGAACGCACACACCCGCTGAGCTTTGGGCTTTGGGCACCAGGTTGGATGCAGGTTAAAGCCCCTGTGGGGGTCAGAGGTGTCCCTCCTGCAGGTGCCAGGTTTCCCTGTGTGGAAATGAGGGGATTCAGGTTCCCAGCGGGTTAAAATCCACTTTTAAGTTTCCCTCTGCTGTTGCAGCACTGAAGTTTTGGGGCTGTGCAGGCTCTGGGGACAGGGGACACTGCCAGCATGATGTGGCTGCTGCCTGTCCTTTATTGCTGGGGCGTGAAAGAGCTCCTCACCCTGCCCTCCTTCCATCCCCAGGAAATCTGTCACTTGGAGCTTTCCCTTGGGATGGGCAGAGGGATCTTTGGGGCAGGGGAGGGTGGGAAGGGCTTGGGTCCTTCCCCATCGCTCCCAGGGAGGTTTTCCAGGTGTGGTTCCCTTGGGGTGGATGTCAGGAGCACACGGAGCCACATCCCCACTGCTCTTGGTGGAGGGACTCTCGTTGAGGATCTGGAGTTTCTTTTCTTTGGCCTTTCTCTTCTTTTTTAGAAAACATGATTCCTCAGCTCCAGTGATTTAATCTCTCTTTTTCTTCATCTTCTGGCTGTAATGATCATTGTGGAATTGAAACTGCAGACAGACAAACAAACAACCCCAACCCCACTTTTTTTTATTTTTCTTTTACTTCCTTTTATTTTTTTTTTAATTTTTATTTTGTAATCTGTGTTGTAAGTGCTTTTGTAAAAAATGAAAAATAAAAATAATGATAATAATAATAATGTAATGGACTTTTATGATTTTGGTTTGTTTTTTTTTTTCTTTTTTTTTCTTTTTTGTTTTGTTTTCCATCCTCTGTAATTTGTTCATTTTGAGTCCTGAGGTGGGGGTGGGGGGTATTTTCATGGTTATAATTTGTGTGGGTGGGGTGTTGCATCACCCTTCCTTTTACTTGTATAAAAGAAAAAAAACAAAAAACAATAGTGGCTGAGCTGTGGAAAAAAAAATGTACTTTTTTATAAATAAAGAATTTTAAAAAAAGAGAGACTTTCTCCTTCTTTTTGGGGAAATCCGTGGCTGCGTCGTCGTTCACTGTTCTCCAGTGGCTTGGGGTGGAAATATCCCAGGATATAAAATATATGGTTTTTTAAATCTCAATTATTTGCATTTGTATTTTGGAAGAGGAGTTGCTTGCAGGTGAAGGTTGAGGGTTAAAATATATCCAAAACTGCAGGAGGTGGACTGGGAATGACCGGGTTTGCCACTGGCGTGTGTGGAATTCTTTGTTTTGTGTGGAATTCTTGGACAGAAGATCCAAAATAGGTTAAAGGAGGCTAGGAGCACTTCCCTTTGTCGATGTAAGTTGTGAAATCCCTTTGGCTGAGCCCCAAAGTTAACCTGAGCTTAAAAACAAATGGCTGGAAAAACACAGGGCAGGAAAATCCATAGGGAAAAAAACCAAACCTGTGAAAATTCAGGAGAGGTGTCTGTGTCTGCTGCCTGCAGCAGGTGGGACAGGCTATTGGAAAAATGTCAATATTTCCCAATAAATGTGGAATTAGCTGGTGTCAGGGCCAGCTGCAGGGACTCAGGAGGATGTTTGGTAGTGCCACACGTGCCTGCCATGGCAAATGGTGCTTCAACCCCCTGTGCAGGCTCAGGGTGAGCTCAGGGGCATTCCCCACGTCCCTGTCCCTGCTCCCTGCCTTGGGGAGGACACTCTGCCTCTCCTTTCCCCGGGAACAGAGGCTACAGAGGAGGCTTTGTTCCCAAAGGTCGAGGCCAGGCTTTTGCCAGGGAGGGAGAGACAAGGCAGGCAGGAGATCAGAGGAGAGGAACCTGCTGTCCTTGCTCTGGTATCAGCAGCTCCTCGGGGAAACTGGGAAACTCCTTGGAAAGGGTTTGTAATTCCTCCATCCTCAGCACGTGGGTGATGTGCTGGAGGCCTGACCCTAAATCTGAGCCAAAGCCCAGCACAGAGGGAGGAGGATGCTGACCCAGACTGGGATTTGAGCTGCTCTCTGGAGGGAGAAGGGAATGCTCAGGACTCGGCTGGGAAGGAGTGGTTTGGTTTGGAGCTGGTGATCAGTGCCCTGAGAGCAGCCTGGCAGGAGAATCCTCCAAACTCCTGCGCTGCTCACGGAACCAGGTCCCTCATTCTGCTTTGGGAGGGACCAGAGACAACCCTGGGAACATTTTCCTTGTGAAAGGGGAGGAAAAACCAGGCTTCAGAGTGACCAAAGGGGACTTGTGGCCGCTCTCTGGGCTGTGTGTGTCTCTGCACACATTTTGCCCCTCTGTTTCCCCCCGTTAGCTGTGGCAAGGGCTGCCAGTGCAGCTTTTATCCAGGAGTGACCACAGCTCCAGCTCCCAGCAGCTGCCACAGCCAAGTCTGGGCGTGGGGAGGAGCAGGAGCAGCACTGCAGAGCTGGGGCTGAGATGGGCAGAAGGGCAGGAGGGGCTGTTTTGGCCGGGATGAGCCCCTGGGAAATGCTGCTCTGGTTTCCCAGAGACTTTCTCTGGCCTTGAGAGTTCAGCGATGATGGATAAAACCCACAGCCCGGGGCCTCTCCTCAGCAGCTCGGGTTGCAGAGGGCTGAAGGCAGCAGGAGCAGCCCCCCAGACAAAGCCCCAAGGGTTGGGTTTGTCTAGAACCAAACACAAAGAGCCAGCAGCCCATGGAGAAATGGTTTGGATCCCTTCTCCAAGGCACAGCCCAGCCCTGCTGGCCCCAAAGGGGCTCTGAGGAGCAGCGGAGGGATGAGGGCAGGAGCAGAGGAGGCAGAGCTCTGTGGCTGTTGTGTGCACAGTGCTGAGCGTGGTCCAGAGCACAGTGGGATTCACCTGCCTGGAACTGGGAGACGCACGAGGAATTCAGGGCTGGAATGTCCCTGCTGGAGGCGCAGGTTCCCATCCTGTGCACTCACTCCATCAGCTTTCCTGGCCGCAGTGGGGTTTTATTCCCACCCAGATGAGCTGGAGCAGGATTTGTGGGGAGAGGCAGCCCAGGGTAATCAGGGAATTTCCAGGGAACAGGCAGCTGAGATGAACACCTTCCCCAAGACCCCAGGCCAGGGGCATCTCCCAGGGCTGCACAGAATCAGAACTGCGAGTGCAGGAGCCAAAGGGCTGCAGCAGACAGGAGGAGGCAGGGACTGGGAGATGTCAAACCAGCGAGGGGGCACTGGAAACAGGTCAGGTCACTGAGATATGTCACCTTCAATCCCAAACTCCTGGTGAGGTGAGAGGCAAGTCCTGCTCCAGCTCAGCTCAGAGCACTCGAGGTCACACACAGCCCATTAAATCTGCAGCTGCTGCTGGGTGAAGGGAACCAAGAGAAACTCACGGTGCAGGCTGAATTACTTGTAGCAACAAATATGTTTGATTAAGGTTGGGGTTTGTCTGCTTTTTTTTTTTTTTTGCCCTTTTTTTTTTCTTCCCCACCTTCAAATTATTAGCAATCTCGAGTTTGATTTCTATGAACATATTTGTTGGAGGAAATTGCTTTATGCAAATGGATTCCAGCTGAGGGACCTGTGACACCAGAAGTGCTGGTGAGCCTCAGGTGCCCTCAGTGGTGCCTGGCAGAAGGTGAGGAGGGCTCATCATCCTCTTCCTCCTCCTCCTCCCCCAAACGAGGCATTTCCCAGACGTGTTTAGCTGCAGCCTGGCTTTAGAGAGTGTTTGCAGAACAAAGCTCAGCCTGTAATAAAAAAAAAAAAAAAAGAAAGAAAAAGAATAAAAAATGGATGCGCCTTGAGCTGCTGGAATTTCACATCCTAGCGAGCAGAAACGGGAGAGGCAGGCTGATATTTTCACCTGAAACGTGGGTTAAAAATGTCGGATCACCTTCCAGGGGCTGAATTATTGAAAGGCAGTGATTTATGGATAGCTGCCACCCGAGCTGCTCCCTTCACCCCGGCGGCTGAGGTGAATGTGGCCTCACCTGAGTAAGCCAGGCTCAAGGTGAGCCAGGGATGCTCCCTCCTCCAGATTTCACAACTGCTGGACCAAACCCAGGCCCTGGCAGGAGGCAGGCAGAGGGTTTTGTCTGAATGGTTGGGAATTTGGGGAGGAAAACGGTTTGAATGTGAACAGTAAATGGTCTTTTTCTGCCCCTGTGGTTTGCTGGGGAGCTCAGCGCTGGCTGAATCCCAGGAGGTGATTAGGGATCAGAGCCTAAGGGGTCAGAGGGAGCTGTGAGATTAGGGGGTTCCGATTTTCCTGGTTTTCCAGTCCTTTTCCAGCCTCACCCCTGAGCCCCAGATGCACCTTCCCTCCCTCCACCCACCCTGAGCAGCACAGAGAGAAGATGTGGGAACATTTCCGTCCCTCCCTCATCTCCTTGTCCTCCCAAACTCCTGCCAGCCTCTTTTCCTCACGGTTTGGAGCAGAAATGTGCCAACTTCACACCTGTCAGCTTTAACTGATTGCCCGTGGCTGGAGAGAGGGAGGGAGAGGAGGGAGCCCATCCCCATGGCTCTGCTCACAGGGGGAATTCCTCCACTCCTTGAGGAATAAACGCTTCATTTCCAGCCTCATCCCACTGCCCCAGCCCTTCCAGTGAGCACAACAACGGACAAATAACAAATTCCTGCTGGCACACAGCTCCATCCACCCAGGGAGCTGATCCCACCCCGAAACTCTGCTCCCAAGGTCCATAATTCCCCCAGTGTGCCCAGTCCAGCTGCTGCCAGCTGTGCTCTGAATGCTGCAGCTGTCTGGGGTTATGAATGGATCGGGAATGGGGTGGGAATGCCAAGTTGGAGCAGCTCGAGTAAACACTGGCCAGGAATAATGGCATGGGGGGGGGGCTTTGCAATGGGGAGGAATCGTAATTAAACAGAAATTAGTTACTTAAATGGTCACTTCCCGGGGTTTCGTTGACGTCCGATTAACTGAACTTTTAATTTGCATAAGCAATAAATGTTTAATTATGTTATTAATATATTTGAGTTGAGGAGCTTATGGGGTTTTATAATTGGCATTTAACTAGATAGTTCCAGTGTATTAACTGATGTTTTATAGCTCCGTGTGAGCTTCTCCAATTACAACTGACCTAAAAATCTGCTTTGGAGGACCTGCCTTGGAAGTGTTACCTGAGCAACAGAATGGGGGGAGGAGAAGAGGAGGATGTTGGAACCTGTCCCCAAAAGGAGGAATGTGTGCACAGACAGCTCTGCAGGTCCCACAGAGGCTCTGGGACCCCTGTCCCGTCCCTAGGATGTCCTTCCCTGTGTCACAGAGGGGTCACCTCCCCTCTCCTGGCATCCAGCTGAGCCCAGGGGCTGACACCCAGCAGGGGATTGGGGTGGGGAGAAGGAGATTTAGGGATGGGGAGGGCTTCTCCTGGGTTAGGGGCTGACCTTGTCACTGCCCAGCTCTGGCAGCCTCTGTGATCCATTCCCCAATCCTGTCAGTCACTCTAAATCTATTTTCCATCCCGTCTCTGCACTTGCTTTGATGACATGACTGGTTTAGGAGGCAGAAAAATGACATTGTGCTTGACTGACAAGGCCCATTTCCCATGAACCTCACAGACTGGCATTGATTAGATCCCTGCTTTTTAATTCTTAATTAACTGGAGCTTGTGTTTGCTTTTTGCTGTGGTGCCAGGAAATCACCCTGTAGGATTCGAGTCATCCTCCGTGCCCACCTCCTCCGTTCTGCTGGAATTTGACCTTCTCAGATTTAACTATTTTAACAAATAGTAAAAAAAACCAACAGCAGTGAGTTAGGAATCTCCTCAGCTGAGTCTTTCAACCCCTCTGTTTGCTTATAATGAGTGGAGTATCCAAGGAGCTGCTGTCCAGCAGAGCTCCTCAGCCTTGTCGTCCTCCAACACGGGGAAATTGTTTTGTCCTCTCAGATTACAAACAATCGTGTGCCGGTCTCCAGAGACAGATCATGAGCAGTTATCCAAATCTTCTGCCTCTTCTGAACCTTTCCATCCCTCCTGACCGTACCCACCTGCTGGGGTGCCTATGGAGCAGTGCAGGGATGTTGTTTATTCCTGTTGTATCCCCAGGGTGAGCCTGGCTTTTGTGTCCAGGGTCTGTCCTTCAGCTTCTCTGTCCTGCCGACTGCTTGCTCCTTTTCCTGCTTTTCCATTGGATCCATGCTGGAGAAGGAGGCAACTCCCTGTGAAATAATATAATATTCATTTGGTTCCATCATTTCAGGAGCTGGGTGAGGTGGGGAGGTGTGTGAGAGGCCTTCCGATGCCATTAACCAGAGGGAGAAATCAGGAACAGGGTCAGAAATGTGAAGTTTGAGTTGTTCTGTGTGCCATGTCCCTCTCCTGGAGCAGGATTGTCCCCTGGGGACACCAGGACAGGGACAGTGACAGTGCTGGGAGGTGTGTGAGGGGCAGGAGGGAGGCAGCAGCACCAGAGCCACAGGAGCATCCAGCACCTCCATCCTCGCACGTCTGGCAGCTCCCTCCCTGCTCCAGGAGCCTGGAGAGTCACTTTTTGGTCTGGATTGCTGCAGCTCTCAGGAGGTTTTGGGGAGAGGAGAGAAGGAAGCGAGTGTGAGGAGCAGCCTGGAGCTCTCCTTGCTGCCGGGGGACAGGAGAGCACTGTCCCCTTCCCCTGGGCAGGTGACAGGGGTGCAGAGCAGCTCCTCCTCACCCTGCCGAGCATCCCCTGGGCTGCTGCACACGGATACAACCCAAAGGGGAGGTGAGCTCATCCTTTGGAGACATCCAGGACGCAGCTGCCCGGTGCTGTAAACACCCCGACGGCAACAGGAGACAAACACGGCCCGGGGCACACGGCCAGGCAGAGAGAGGCGTGCTCCCAGGAGTGCTGCCGGGGATGGTTGAGCAAATTAACTCTATTAACACAAATGATGAGAGTCGGAGCAGCAGTCCCTGCGCCTTCCATCTGACAGAATTCATCTGGTGGCTGCTTGTAATGGCGTGACCTTAATGGACTCATCAAGGGAGCAGGGCTGTGGCTGAAGGTGGGTTTGGGAGCTCTGGGCAGGCTGCTGGGAGCAGGACAGGCACGCTCTGGTGTAATGGGCTGCAGGATCCGGCCCCTCCATCCCTCCAGGAGAGGCAATTTCAAGTGTCATCACCTCCTCGAAACGGTGCGGCAGCAGAAATAAATTACTAAAGGGATTTGATTGTTCATTACTCTGCCAAGCTGCAAGGAAATGAAGCAGAACTAAAATTAAGGGCTGCGAGGCAGAGGAAATGCCAGAGAACATTTCCCTTCTTCTGCAGGGCTCATCTTCTTCCCCAAAACAGGCTGGGGTGCCCACTCACCATCCTGCAAGTCCTGGGCTCCGTGGGGTTGGCCCAGGTTGGGCGGGTGAGTTTGGGGTGCATTAGTGGGTCGTGCTTGCCCCCTCTTTGCTGGAGTGGCACAGAGAAGAAAAAAACAGCCCGGGAAGAGGAATCTGTGCTGGAGCTCCCAGCAGAGATCTGCAGAATCCTCATCCCTGCTGGGTCCCGTGGGGTTAACACCCTGCTCCCACTGCTCCATCCAAACCCCGTCCTTGTCCTCGTTAGTGGCCCCTGGCAGCATGAAAAGGGAGGTCACCGAGGGCTGGGGCCACATTCCAGACGTGTTTTTTGCGGCCAGCAGCCCTTTGACCAGATGTTATTTAACCAAGGATGGTGCTTCCTGCAGGGGAGGGGAGCAGAGGGACAAACTGGTGGTTACTGGAGAGAGCCTGGCATGGCAAAGCCATTCCCTGGCTGGAATGTGTGTGAAATCCCCACCAAAGCCAAGCACATCCCGGTGTCCACTTCAAAGCCGGCACCCCGGGGAGGGCTGGATCCACACATTGCACTTCCAGGCTCTCCCAAAACCTCATCAGAGGCTGGAGAAAAGCTTGGAAAGCCTCAAAGTGCCAGTTGGGCTGGCAAAAAATGCCAGAGGGAAGGAAAGTGGTCAGGGATGTTCAAGGGACGCTGTGATCAGTACCCAGACAGGGAATGAGCTGAGCACCCAGGGGATACCCACATTTCTGGACATCAGTGGAGGGAAATTAGAGAGGAGATAAAGGGATTCCCATTTGTGGGAGGGAGAGAAAGGACAATGCAGAGGGGTCGGGAATTTATTTGTTTGCTTAACCACCCCTGGGGACACTGGGTTTGGCCCCATCCCACACACACTGAAACCAGCACCCCTCTGCAGGGACCAGCAGCGCCGTGTGGGAGGTGAGCAGCACATTTCGGGGGCCCAGCCTGTGCAGAGGGGGATTTCCAGGGACGTGAGGCACTGTCAGGATCTCAGCCATGCCTTGGCACTGGCCTGTGTGGCGGCTGATTGTGTAAGTGAGAGCTACATCAACAAACACCCCTGATGGGAGAGGCTGTGACGGCTCCGAAAATTCCATCTGACTTATATCAGGGCACGGAGGCAGAAGAGCAGCTCTGCCTTCAGTTTGGTGTTTAACCTTTAGCTGGCTGCGCTGCAAAATGGGGAATAGGTCAAGATCACCCCGAGTCAGGATGTTCCCTGCTGCCAGATCGTTGCAGGCTTTCAAGGCTAATCAGGAGGGAAAGGGACCTAATCAGGGGAACATCCCTCAGCCAAGGACATCCCGGAACCAGCAAGTTTTAAGGCTGTGGTAAATGAAGACGTTGTTGTCTGGCGGTGGAGCAGACAGCAGATAGCATCCCTTACTCCAGGACCTAACAAGCCTTAAGGATGTATTAAATCAGGACGTTGATGGATGTCTGTGTGTACACGGCTGGCGTTGGCAAAGCGTTCAAGGTCTGTGCATCCTGCAGCTGAACTGTCTGCATTTCAGCACTGGGAATCACATCCCAAAAGACCCTGTCCAGGTGAAAACTCTTCCCCTAAGCACATGTACAAGTTTGCTGGGGTTACATAACTCTCATGGGAATTACCAACTTGGTGCTTTTGTCTCCAAGTGGAGCCCAGATGCTTTTCCTGCTCAGAAAAGCTGCCTTTCCTAACAAATCACTCCTGTTCCCCGAGCTGAGGTCCAGCTGCCCCTCCAAGTGCAGATGAGCAGCACTTGGTGGCAGAGCTGGCTCTGGACCCTGCCAGGGGCTGAGTGCTGCTGCAAACCATGAACTGAGGTGGGACGTGGGTTTGTGTTTGCGCAGGACAGAACGTCACTGTGAAGTGCAGCTGGTCACCTCCAGCTGCAGTGAGGGAAGGGTCTGAGCTGGAGCAGGGTCTGAGGGGGCCTGGGTGGGAGCACAATGAGCTGCTGTGTTCCTTTTCTCCTCTCCCCTTCCAACCGGGATCAAAGCGAGGGCTGGGAAGGTTTTGGACCCGGGGAATGAAGGGCTGAAGGCACTTCAACCTCACACACTCATGGTCCAGTGCCACTGGTGCAGCTTTCCCAGCCGAGTGCTGCCCTCCTCAATCCCTTTCATCCCCTGGCTGTCCCTGGAAGGGATTCACTGGATGCACAGAGCCCAGAGAAACCCTCCCCACCCCTCCTCTCTCAGATTTCCCTTTAAAACCCCCAGTGCCTTGCAAGCCAAGGCTGTTTATCCTCCCCTTTGCCCCCTCAGCTCCACCTGGGGCTCTCCTGGGAACAGCTTTCCCTTAACCCTTCGCAAACAAAAGGCATCACCACAACAAGGCTGGGCAGCAGCTTGTGCCTGGGGGTGTGTGTTCCACTGGAGCGTGTCTCGAATTAGCCAATCCTGCTCCTGCCGGCAGAACCAAACCGAGGAAGTATTTGTTCTGCCAAGCTTTTCAACTCGGTTTAATTTAGCTCTGTGAACTCGTCTCAGGCTCCCTGGAATGTGTCAGGTGGGGTGTGTATTATAAATATGCATCATCTGAGCTCATTGTCTCGCTCAAAGGAGACCGGCAGGCAGAAAGAGTCCAGCAAATGTCTCCTTCCACCAGGTCGTGGTGACAATCCAGGCTGGGGACAGGCTTCGTTTGTGCCAGCACTGGCTGGGGACAGGGTAAATGCTGTAAATGCTGTGAGCAGGGATGGATGGAGCACTGAGGTTACATCAAACCCAGCAAAGCTGGCTGCTCCAGGAGCTTCAGAGCTGCCAGCACACAAAAGAAGGATCCCAATCCCTTCTCAGGGCTGTGAACCAGTGCCGAGTGCCTCGGGCAGCCATGAAACTGATGGGGATTTGCTGGCTGTGGGGAGGTGATAAATGGAAAGGGAACCCTGCTCTGGAGTTGGCTGTGGGGCAGGCAGATCTCGGGGCAGAGGGTTTGTCAGAGGGGTTGTGTGTGTTTGTGGTGGGAAGCAAAGAGGGATCAGGTTGGATTTAGGAGGGGCAAAGACAGGAGAAGGGTGTGCAGCTCTCCTTGGAACAGATTAGCTCAGAGCTGCTGTAAACCAGCCCTGGGAGTGGACCAGCTTCCAGATTCACCTGGGGGATGCAGGTCAGTGCCTCAGCAATGGGCTCAGGGTCTGCTTGGGGCAGCTGGATTGAGGGCAGACAGAACAGAAAGAACACCAGTGAGAGACCCAGAGGGTGTCCAGAGGATTTCCCCCAGAGGAAACCTTCCTGCCTGCCCAGACTCCATCCTCCATCCCAAGCTCCTGCTCAGGATGTCTCTGAATGCAGAATGAGCTGTGGGAGCCCAGCCGTGCCCAGACCCTTGGTGGGGATGCAGCATGTCCCACCCTCAAGTCGTGATCCCAAGAGTGGCCAAGGCTGCTTCATGAGCCAAATAACCCAGCAAATGTCCCAGCAAATGTCCCAGCAGATGTCCCAGCAAATGTCCCCCAGATGTCCCAGCCCCTCCAGTAGCTCTGAGGAGGGACCTCGCTTCCCAAAGTGTCACAGACGCCCATCTTCCCTTCACAAATCCCTCCACACCAAGAGCCAGGGAGTCATTCCCGCTGTGCCACAGCCTTCCCTGGACACCTTCCAGTGGATCCACCTCCGCCTGGCTGCCTTGGGGAGCATCCTTCCTGCCCTCCTGCTCGTGCTGCTGTGCCTCGGTGACCATTGACTGCGCTGTGTCACCGCCAGGGTGGCTCTGTCCCTTTGTCCCTGGCTGGGAAACGCTGGCCTGGCTCTTGGCAGCAAGTCCCGGCCAGAGCCACCAGCCCTGAGGCTGTTTGGGCTGCTGGGACACAGGGTTTGTCACCAGCAGTGCCATCAGCTCGGCGCTGTCACCCAGCCCGGGATACCCATCCCTGTCTGCGGACATCCCTCGTTCTCTGGGAGCCTCTGGGATGTGGTTTCACGGAGCTCTGGGGCTGCGGAACCGCGGTGTCAGCACCTGGAAAAGCGCTTTAATTGGCCTGGGTGATGCAAAGATCCTCCTCTGCCGGCGGTGCCTTTCAGGGAGGCACGAACACGCCATCAGGTGACTGGGAATGATGCTTTATGGAGAGATAAAACTTCCCTCCCTTCCCCGGCTCTGCCTCCATCTCCAGAAGAGCCGTGGGAGAACAAAGTAATGAGCAAAACAGCTCGGAAAGAGACTGGGGGGGTGGGACGCCCTTCTTTTCTCCTTAATTGTAATACTGCGAATTAATTCAGCTTCCAGCAGCAGCGAGGAGTTTCCCAGCAGCCCTCAGACATCCAGATAAGGCTGAGCTGTTTGTTGAGCCCCTCTGGGTTCTCTGCTACCTGCCTCATTGCCAACTGCTTCACGCAAACTTTTTATTTTTTCTTTTTCTTTTTTTTTTTTTTTTTTTTTTAATTTTATTTTGGAGAGTTTTAAGTTGCTCAAGCGTGACACAGAGCACGGGGGTTTGCATTCTTAATTGGCAAAAGCCTTTTCCCACTCCCGTCTGGAGGCTCCTGGGCTGTCCTGCCAATTTATTCTGATCCTGATTCACGAGCCTTGCAAACATCTTCTCAGGGCTGCCCAAAATCCCCGTCAGTGGAACTGAATCCTCAATCTGGCACTTCTGGGCATCTCCCGAGGCTTTCCTGGTGTTCTCTTTGACTTGAAAAGACCCTTTTTGCACCCTCCCCTCCAAAAAAGCCCTGGTGGTGCTCTCCAAAGTGTACCAACTTCCCCAGGGGGAAATAAACAGTGGAGAGAGATGAAAAAAATAGGTTTGAAAGGGAAAATAAAAAAAGGTAAGAGGGAAGAGCAAGCATAAAAGGAAAGTTTCTCTCTAATTCTCATTTTCTTCTATGCTGGGCACTTTCCTGCTCTTTCAGGATCTTCTCTCATTTATCTTCCTCACCTCCCGGGGTTTCCTCGTTTTGCCAGCAATTAGCACTGTCCCTCTGCCATCTCCCTGCCTGGACCCCTGCAAAGCCCTGACCAGTTTTTGAGTGGCTCAGACATGTAGGGGCAGGGTTTGCTGTCACAGGGCTGTGCCATGGCCTGGTGCTTGTCCCTACAAGGCCACCCAGCCCTGGGACAGGCTGTGACACCGGGGTGTTCATACAGAGACTTGGAGAGGAGGAGGGACTCTCATAAACACCCCAAATATCTGCAGTTTTCCTTGGGCTCCTTCGTTCTTTCACTCTCCTCTGATGCCTGACCTGAAATAGAGACTGGACAGGGCTGGAGAATAAAACAGAGATTTATTGAAAGGCTTTTAGGGTGCACCTTGGGCAGGACAAGAGCCTGGCCGGGGCTGCACCCAAGGTGGACCCAAAATGGTCACAAAATGGACATAAAATGGTCATAAAATGGACCCAAAATGGACAGAAAATGGACACAAAATGGACCACAGGTCATGAGGTCTCACATTTTTGTAAGTTTTGGTCCATTTGCACATTGGGGTTGAATTGTCCCATTCCAGCCCCAGGCTGTGAGGTCCCATCCCTGTCCCTCCCTCCAGCCCACCCTTGTTTGTGCTTTGGGGCTGAAAGTTGTCCTTGGTGTGCAGCAGGAGAAGGATTTGTTTTGTGTCCCTGCTGTGTGCAGAGCTGAGTGACACTGACTGTGAGCTCAGAGCTGCTCCCTGGGCACCACAGAACATGAAAAACACCAAAGATAAAACTGAAGGCATCACCTCTTCCCCTTACTGACTTCACCCACTGCCCTGTACTCATCTCTCCCTCTTCTGCTGCACTTCCCCCATCTCTAAATTTTCTCAGTCCTTTTCCTGACATTGCCCAGCCTCACCTGAGCTCCTGGAGATCCATTTTATTTACTTCTTTCCTCTCCCTCACTCTCCTTCCACCCTCTTTCCCCTCCACACACAGACCTGATTTACAGCGGCAGCAGGAGGCTGATGTTCCCTGCCATCCCCAGAGCCACCAGGGGCCAATCCATCACGGGAAATGCCCCAGCCAAAGTGACTGGGACATTCTTTACAGCCACAATCCCCGGTGCTGGGCTGAGGGGGAGGTTTGGATGGCGACATGTCAGCGGTGAGAGAGCTGTCTGGAGGCATTGATGTTATTTACAAGGTGCTGTGGCTTGTGCAGGAGGGAGGAGGGAGAAAAGTGGCTGCCAGGGCGGGTTCTGATGGCTCCAGCATCCTGTCACCAACACAGAGCTCGGAGCTCTTCATTAAGGAGCAGAGGAAGGCAGGGGCACGGTGGGATGCTGAGCCATGGGTGCTCCAGGGTGTCAAAATTTGGCATGAGAAAAGCAGGAATTTGTGGGATAGGGAACGGAGGATCAGTGTCAGAGCGATTCCCAGCTGAATTCCTCAGCGTGGGGCTGGGAGCTCAAGTGCTTTGTGCAGTTTGGGATGGAGCAGAGCAGCAGGGGGGAGCTGTTTGATTCCCAGGGAAATGTTTGCACACCTGAGTTCACTCCCAGATGACAGCAGCAAATCTGGGAAGGCTGGCTGCGAGGGCAGACCTGGGAATTCTCTCTTGGAAATGATCCTTTTGAGACCACGCCTGGCACGTGGGGTTTCAGGATAAACAAGGGCTGGACCCATGGAGGTGAAGTGGGAGAAAAAGGCAGGTTTTTCACCCTCAAAAGTCCTGGATTCATCGTCCTGTGTGGCTTGGGGATGTGCGCAGATGTTTTATAGCCACATACATTTCGTTTTATTGCTTTGCACATGGAAAGTGGGCCTAATTCCGAGGCCTTGGGGATGGGTAGTTTAGGGGAGATTCTGGTACCCAAAGCCAAAATTGCTGCAGAATAAGGTCCATTAGCCCAATCTGGACTCTGAGAGCAGCCAGTAGCCAGGGCATTAAGAAAAGTACAAAAATTAGATGTGACAGCCAAGTTCTACAAAGCCCCTTGTTCCCTCATCCCTGTCTTGCTCCCCTCCCCTGAATATCTTTTCCTCCTCCTCCTCCTCCTCCTCCTCCTCCTTCCTCCACCCCAATTATCTCCTCCTTTCATCACTGCCGGAGTTGTAAGTACAAAGTACCAATTAGCTAGTTTTCAAGTTTAATTAGGTTGGAAGGTAGAGCAAATTAAATCCTTTTATCGCAGGTTTCAAAGCGCTTTCCCATCGGGATGAGTTTCCTTTGGATGAGGCCCGTGTTTGTCACCAAGGAGCTGGCCCAGGTCACAGAGCAGGGGATGAAATACAAGATTGGCTCCATCTCCCTCCTGCCCCTAAATCCTGCACTCAGGATCCCTTTGGTTTTGTGGAATGATTTGGGGTGCACAAACCTCTGCTCCACCCCAATCAGCTGAGCGCTGCTCCTTAGCTGGCGTTCGGAACATTCCAGCAGCACCAGGAATTCAGCGAGGACGCTGTGACAAAGCCCAGCAGAAGGCTTTCAGAATCCTTCAACAGTATCAAGCAGCAGGTGCACATGAATGCTTGGGAGCACCTTTATTCCCCAAACCCTTCTTCCTTTGAGGCCTGAACAAAGGCAGAGAAGCGGATCCAGGAATAAACACCTGAGGATGAATTTGCAGAGCGCAGCGAGGAAGTGTTTAACTCTTGGAGACACGGTTGTAGCCACAATTCCTGTCCCCTCTGGAGCTCTGAGCAGTGTGTTTCAATAGCATCAATAGAATGTGGCTCCCTCCATGGAGCTGCTAGGCAGGGACACTCGGGAAAGCTTTTGGGATCCATCCTCACTTTTGGGATCCATCCCCACCTTCACTCCTGGAACCCCTGGGGGTACCAGTGCCAACCCCAGCTGCGTTTTTTTGTGTCGTAACCCTCTCCCCTGTGCTTTCCTGTGTGTTGCAGACAAGCCACTACCTCAGAGTGCCCCGGGAGGCATCATTGGCATCGTGGGAGGCGTCATCGCCGCCGTCTTCATCATCGGCGTGGCCGTCACCGTCATCATCGTCTACCGGCGGCAGCAGAAGAGCCGCTCCCACACCGACCACGACCTGTGAGTAGCAGAGGCACTGCCCACCGAGCTGGAGCTGCTGTGGGCACGGGGGACAGCACCTCTGTCCCTTCCTCTACCTGTCCTGCGGGAAAACTCGGCGGGAAAATGTTTTCCTGCTGTTTGTGACTCGTTCCTCTGATCAGCTTTCCCTTCCTTCCTGGTGCTTGTCATCCCTCTCTCTCCTGTTTCTGAGCTCTGAGCACCGGCCTGGAGTGCAGGGATGCTCCACTCATTGCAGGAGCACAGGGATGCTCCCCCAGGAGCTGGGTTTGGTCCTTGGGGCAGAGGCTCGGTGTCACTGTCCCTCTCTTTCGGTAGAGGACGATCCTATTCCTCCTTTCTCAGTGGCTTCAGGCTCCTGAATGAGACTGAGTCACATCCTGCCGTCAGAGAGGCGTTTCTGACAGACCCTGAGCACCCCTGGGTGCATCCCAAAGAGTCTGGAAAGGGTCCACATCCACCAGCGCTGCGGTTTTGGACCCTCGGGTGACATAAACTCTGCCAGCAGCAGGGACAGAGGCCACCACAGGGGCTCCCCTTGGGCAGGACTTGCTTTGCTGTGCCCGGCACAGGTCGGCAGAGATCCCAGGCAGGGAACTGAGTGGTGTGGAGGTCACTTTATGCAGCAGGAAGGTCTCCAGGAGCATTTACCCTGGGCTCTGCTGAACAGCTCGATCCTGTCACCGGCTCTTCACCTCCTCCCACAGACAGCCCAGCACCCAGAGGTCGCTTTTATGTTCCCCCACCTCATTGTTGTTACACCTTGGGCACATTTTGTGCTCCATTAAATCCCGTTTGAGAGAGGGCACTGGAGGATAGCGGGGAGAGGAGCGGGGGGAAGCGGCAGGAGAGGCAGAAAGGCACACAAACAACAAAACCCAGCTCCACGAGGTGAAATTGCATCAACAGCAGCGGGGCCTGTGATGGAGATGCATCCTGACAATCCACTTCCCACAATGGCCCTCCACCAGGCTCAGGGAAGAGCCACTTTAGCTGAGAATAGAAACACAGCCGAGTGCCCAGCTCCGCGGAGGTGCTGCCTCTATTGTGGAGGCTGATCCCGGAGGTAATAGCATTTCTTCTCTATGGAGCCATGGAGTCAATGTTTTACAGAGCCCCGGGGACCTGTTCTGCCCTCGCTGCCACCAGCACATTCCGGTCCCACGCTGGAATCCAAGGGAAGGAGCCCATCTCCATCAGATCCAGCAGAGTCTGCACGGACAGAAGGGAGGGGGGGAGCCGGCTAATTAGTGGATCAGAGTTTTAATAAGTTTTGTAAAAGGATTAGACACATCTGTGCATGTGAACAGAATGTGCAGAGACAGTCTCTAGGCTGGGATTAGCGTGGCTGCCAATCCCGACGCTCTGGGGTAAAAGCTGATCCTCGGCGAGGGTCGGGGATGAATGTCCCCGCCTGGCAGGGCATGTCCATGAGGAGGATTCAAATTCCTCCTGGGGAGCCGTGCCAGGGCCACCAGCCCGGAGGAACTGCCCAACTGGGGCTGGCATCACCCTGTTATCACCTGCTGGTACCTCTCAGAGCTCCTCCCAAGGGGTGGTTTGCAGGTATCCCTTGGGATCTGCAAACTGACACCAGGATTTGCCTGCAATAGGGACAGAACGCTTGGAGGGAGTTTATTTCCATTAACAATTCTAATTGAGGTGAGACAAAGGGCACGAGGGGGAGTTCCTGAGGATAATCTATGTGATGGTATTGGCAGTTTGGTGACAAACACAATCAAGTCCTTGGGCACATCAAAGCAGCAGAACCTTTCCTCCTGCCTTCTACTCAGCAGCTTCTTCTTGCCCTGCAGGATTGACCTTCCTCCGTCCCACAAACCTGCCCCTCCACCAAAGAGGAAACAGGACATGAAAAGCCACCTGACTCCAGAAGACATCCAGGTAAAAACCTGCAAATTCCCACCTCTGGCGTGGAAAACTGACTCCAAGCAGAGTCCACAGTGCCTGGATTCTGGGAAATGGGGGCTGCAAGAGCAAAAAAGTTCTTGGCTTGGGTTTGAGGGACAGAAAACAAGGATTTTTCAAGGGCAGGTTGGATGGGGCACTGTGAAACTTAGTCTAGTGGGAGGTTTGGACTAAATCATCTTTAAGGTCCCTTCCAACACAAACTGTTCTGTGACTCTATGACACTATGACTCTGTGGCTTGTCCCCCCAAGATCCCCAGAGTCTGGCACTAATTAAAAGCAGTAATTTGGATCCTGCTCTGTCCCTTTGGTGGATATTGAGGCCTGGAGGAGTTTGGTTGTGGTGTCACCTGAAGCAGAGCTTGCCCCAAGCTGTGCCAGAGGATAACCCTTGCTCTTCTCATCCCTCTTCTCCCCGCTCTGCTCCAGGTTGTTCACTTGGACAACATGAAACATGAGGAGGAGATCCAGAAGTTCCCTCTGCAGACCCCCTACTATGACATGGCAGCCCCCGAGCCCTCTCCCTACAGTGACAAACTGGTAAGGAGCACAGGGGGACAGTGGCACTGCCCAGCCTCACCTGGCACACGGCACCTCTCACCCCAAAAAAACTACATCCCCACCATCCACAGGCCAGGATTATCCCAGCCTGGAGGAGAGCAGCCTCCACACTCTGCTCTCAGCCCAGCCCAATTCCAGAGGTCCCAGGGCTGTGCCTTTATGGGTAGAACGCCCTGCCCACCTCAAATCCTTTACCTGCAGCCCACCCTGGCCACTCCTCACCTCCTGCAAGGAGCCCCTGGTGGAGTTTGCAGCTGAGGGAAGCAGCAGTGAGAGCTTCACAAAGCAATTATCTGCAGGGCAGAGCGTGCCAGCGTTTGACTCTCACTTGACAACAACAAGTTCTTTAAACCCTTTTTTTTCTTGTTTTTTTATTTTTTTCTGGAGTGTGGATTTGTTCAGCCTCAGATGGGGAGATGTTAATGTGAGGCAGCAGCAGCGGGGAGAGATTAAGGGTCAGGAGGAGATGCTGGCAGTCACATGGGAAAGGCTGGTTTGCAAGGAGTGAGGAAATGTTAGCTGCAAAGGCGTGGGGAACAGAAAAGAGGTAAGATTAGAGGGTGTTTTTTTAATGAGAAAACAGAAAACCATCCTCCTCCCAGCCCTTGGACGGCATCCTTTCCCTCCCTCACCCCATGGCATGGGGATGCTGTGGGGTTTTTACCTATAGGAGATGAGATATCCCAATGAAAACCCTTCAGGTGTCTCCCAGCCTCCTCCTCACGAGGAGTTCAGAGCACTGCACACCCAGCCCCGTGCTCCAGCACAATGAACTCCCTGGCTGGAGAAAGGTATAAATATCAACCCAGACTGGAGTCATTTTTCATGAACACCACTAATTATAACCCAGCCCAGCCCGGTGTGACCCTGCCATGTGTGTTCCTGTGCAGATAATGCAGGGACAGGGCCCGGTGACCTTAAGCTGGCACAAGTCTGAAGCGAGGCAGACGCCCGGGGCGTTGGAAATCAAAAAGAACATTTCTGCACTGAGCAGGGTGGATGTGATCCTATTGACTTCATCCCTAAAGGAAAACTTCCCCATGGAGCCCTGCCTCAGTCCTGGGGCTGCTCCCCAGCTCTTTCTAATCCTTGCTGAGTTTTAAATGAAACACAGGATGCTGGAGCGAGCCCACTGCTTGGATAGCATCTGAAAGCTGAATTTCAGGCAAGCGGGAGGACGGAGGAGCTCATTTTGGGAAATAACGAGCAGTCAGTTAATTAAGTGGCAGAGTTAGTGATGTGAGATGGGGCCTGATGGGTTGCTGCTCCGTAACCATGGGAACAGAGTTTGCTGCTCTCGCTGCTGGCCGGAGAAGATGCATTTCCACATCCCACCCAGCCTGGCACTGCTCCTCACCCCTGGATTCAGCCAGGAGGTGACGGCCTGTAGGAGCTTTCCTTTCACTTGGCCCACGAAGAGCTGGCTCTGCAGCAAGGACGTGGTGTCTGGGCAGCTCCAGCTGCTGCCACAGCTCTTGGCACGGGCCTGGCCCAGCTGTGGGTGAGCCCTGTCCCTGGCCAGCTCCCCTGGCTCACCCAGCACGTACCTGTGCCGTGCTCTGGCTCTCTGCCCCAGCAGCAGGATGCAGCCTGCTCCCATTCCTCCCTAAATCCCTTGGGCAGGCAGCTGGCTGGTCGAGTTTGGGGCTGGCAAGGCAGGGAAGGATGTCCTTGGCTGCCAAGGAGTGCTGATTTTGCTGGATTCTTCCCGGATCACACGGGCAGGACGTGCTGCCACAGCCAGGCCAGGGGTGGGTCATGCTTTGCAAAGGAATGAGCTTTGCCTTCCTCCCTGCAGGGAAAAAAAGTGGCTTGCATCGCTTTTTTTTTCACCCTGAATGCACTGCAGAAGCCTCCATTCCATGTCACAGCGGGATTGTGAGGGGTGGGAACCCCCAGGGAACAACAGGATGGAGCAAGACCTGCCCAGTCCTTCACCTGAGGGCTGGGTCAGCCGGAGGATGAGGAGGGAAGCACACCCCGAGCAGCTCCAGCCCTGCTCCTGCTCCGGGGTGTCCGTGGTTCTGGGATCCTCGGGAGGGAAAGGCGCAGCAGAAAGGCAGGATATTCTTGTTCTGCCTGTACCTCATCTGCAGATTTGGCCTGGGAGGGGAGTGAAGAAGATGAGAGTGGAAGGGAGCCGATTCTGCAGGAAAATGGGGCGGGATGCACTCAGCCTTCAATGAATCGTGCAAAAAACCTCGTAATTTGGGACGAACCAGATTTATCACCAGGCGGCACAAAAAGCCACTGCCTGGGGTTGAGATTTCACAGCGCTAGAATGGGAGTGATTAGAGATGGCAAAGCGTGAGGGAGGGGGGCATGGGAGAGGTGCCAGGAGAGAATAAAAGAGGCAGGTGGAGGAGGAACCTGCAGCAGGGTGTGCAGGGACATGTGTGGGGACGTGAGCTGGCAGGAGCCCAGGACAAGGGGAGAGGCTGGGGCACGTCTGCAGGGTCAGGAGACCTGCAGGAGGGAGCAGGACCAGGAATGAATATGTATTTTTAGGTGTTGCAGGCTGTGGGAAAGCCAACACAGAGCTGACAGCCCCAAAAGGCCGGCGCTGTGGACACTTGAGGCTGCAGGGGTGGGTGTCGGGGTGTGGGGGCTGCCTGCAGCCTTTCCTCTGGGCAATTTTGGGGTGACAACAAAGACATCGAAGCAGGAAGGGGCTGGAGAGTGTGCTTCAGGTGTGTGGGTGAGGGCAGGTGCGCTCTGGCAGTGTTTTTGTGCCAGGTGGATGCTCCATGTGTATGTGAGGGGCAGCAGGAGCCAAAGGGAGGTGGGGGCACCAGCGAGTGTAGGAGCAGAGCTGTGATTAGTGCCCGTGTCAGCAGGGCCCATTTGCACAGGTAGAAGGGGAAGTTTCATTGCTGCAGACAGCAAAATAATTCCTCTGGGTTTGCAGGGCAATTACCGGGGTGCCCGTGGTGATGATTTACACCCGGCGCTTGCGTGAGGCACTGCTGGGCCTTGTATACACGGCACATTATTGATATTGTAATAAATTCTGCTCCAAACAGGCAGCCAGGAGCAGGAGAAAGCAAGGGAAATCCATGGGGAAAACACCTCCTGTGGGAAGGAAGCAGGAGAGGAGCGAGGCAAAGTAGACAGAGTAGGAATGAGGAGGTAAAACTTAGTCTGCCTTCCTCCAGGAGTCAGGGAGGTACTGGGAGACAAAATTCAGGGGGAAAGAGCTCTGAAAAGCCTGGATTTAGGTCTGAGACTGGAGTTAGAATTGCTAATTTTCCTAAATGCCCAAACTCCGGGTCCAGACACGGAGCAGAGAGTTTCCACAGGACATGCAGCGTTCATGCCAACAACGCGCCGCTGCCATCTGGCCACCAAGGGCAGGACAGAGGTGACCTCCAGCCCTCTGCTCCCGCAGCTTTGCTGAGCACTGGAGATGCTGCTGCAGCCCCGTTCCCCATCATTCCCCTCATCCCCGTGGCCCAGGGGCAGGAGCAGGGAGCCAAGCCCTGGCACGGGCCAGAGCAGCAGGCAGAGACAATCACAGAGCGGAACAGCCCCTTCCAGCAACAGGCACTGAACCAGCTCATTGCAGGGCCATAAACGTCTAAAACCGGCTCAGCCACAGCTGGTAGGTGGCTGAGGACCCTTCCAAACGGAGAGGAGAGGAACACTTTCAAATTAAACACCTTGTGCATCACTGCCATGCGGGGCAGCCATTCTGGAAAGGGAGAGAGAGAGAGGCTGGGAAGCTGTTTTGTTTGGATGAGACAACTCTCTCCTCTCAGAGAGGTTCAGCAGATGCCTGGCTGATGCTGAAACCAGCCCCAAAAGTGAGGGATAAAGAAACTCCACGGGGCAAGAAGCCAGGATGCCCCTTGCAGGGTGGTTGCATGCCCCAAGGTTCCTCCTGGTGATCCAAATTCCCCAGGGAATTCCACGAGCTCTCTGAGCCATCCATCCTGCCTCCCAGGCTTCTCCAGTTATTACCGGCATGATCAGACAAATTGGATGTTATTCCATTCATGCAGCCCTTGCTGATAAGCCTGCTTAGCGGAGGAACACCCATAAATATTTCCATGCCGAAGGGGGATGCTTTTAGCATCTCTTAGGCCGCGTTACAATGACAAAGGCGTGCTGTGGAGTTAATCTGCAGTGCCAAGCTGTGCGGCCAAGCCTCGGGTTCAACGAGGCACTTCAGAGCTCAGCAGTCCCCACTTCGGGGCAGAACAGCGCTGGCCAAGCGGTGCCACTCCCCTGTGGCCATCCCTTTGGAGTTTTGGCTTTCAAGCCGTTCCCTCCGGGTTCTCTGCTTCCCAAAATCCAAACTTCAAACCAGCGATTTTCACTCATCTTCCCCAAACCTGAGTTCGCAACGGACTCCCAAATTCCTGGGTTAAAACAGAGAGCTCAGGTGCGTGACAAGGTTTGAATTCGCTGATCCAACCCCAGCGAAGGGAAATGCTGATCCCAGAGGGCTCCAGGGGAAGATCAGAGCAGTGGGATGGTGCTGGGGAGCAGCCCCAGGGAACGGGCAGTGCTGGGTCACTCAGCCCTGCATTCCGGGGAGCAGCGCCTTTGGGATTTCTGCTTTGATTTGGGATTTTACCTGACTGATTATTCATCACCTCCCTACCTCCCTCTTTTTTAACTGGTTTTTTCTTCCTCCTCCTCCTCCTCTCCCTCCTCACCCTTTCTTTTCTTTCTTCCCCTTCACTCCCCCTCACCTCACCCCGTGTCTTGTCTTCACCCCTCAACCATCTGCACGGACCCTGTGTCCTCACTCCCCACACCTCCTCCCTGCCCTTCCCTCATGTCCCCCCCTCACCGCCTTGCTGCTCTCTTCTCTCCAGAACCCTGGCAACAAGGACTGTGATGTCCAGTATGCAGAGCTGGACACGTCGGCTCTGGCCGCGTCACCCAGCCCTCGGACCTCCATCCATGCTGGCGGAGACCTAGTCGAGTATGCAACCATCCAGCCCAACTTACGCTAGCGCATGTCACTCTAGGCCCTTTCCCCTCAGGTTCTGGCCTCAAGGTACACACGGCACTCTGCCTCCCTCACTGCACCCCTCCAAATCACCTCTCCCCTCTCCTTGGATCTCTCCTTCCCTCTGGAGCGCTCCCTCTGCGTCCCGTCTGTCCCTCCTTGCCTGCTCTCTGTCTCTCTGTCTCTCTGCTGCCCTGGTTTTTTGGGGGTGCTGCCCAGAATGCCTTTGCCTTGCCTCTCTGCATGTTCTTTTTTATTATTTTTTGCTGTGTTTTCCCTTTGCTTCCTGCAGCCAGGCATGTGGGAGAGGGCGACAGGGCTCCTGGCAGAGCAGGGGTTTGCCTCCCCCTGGCTCCAGGTGGGTTTGAAGTCCTTGCTCTGGTTCAGGGAATTTCTGCAACTCAGAGATGCTAAGAGAGTCTTTTTCTCCAGGCCAGGATGAAGGAAAAGGGAAAGATTGAAAGGAAAATCTAAAAAAAAAAGGAAAGTAAAAAAGAAGAAGGGTTTGTGTGCATGTGGAAGGAACTCCAGAGAAGATGGAGCATATGTGCATGTGTGAAAGAACAAGGTGGGAGAGGATGTGAGAGAATATGGGAACACCTAAAGGTTCCTGAAGCTGAAAGACTCCATGGATAGGAGACAGGCACAGAGGGACTGTGCATGTGACAGTGACAGCGCTGGCGTGGCGTGACCTTGGTGCAGGTGGCACGTTTGGATTGCTTGGGAGAGAGGGAGAGATTATTTCCCTTGGTGCTCTCCTTAAAACCAGACACAGACTGAGCCCTGTTCTCCTGACTTGTTCAAGTGTCACCAAACTCTTTCAGGCTTCAAGGTCCTGTGGCAGGGGGTGATTAGGACTCGGTTGTTCTGGATCATCTCCAGTAACCCTTTGAATGATGATTTTTTGGATAGAAAACCACTAAAATCGGGTGCCTTCAACTCTTCCTATGACTTCATCCCATAATCACAGCTTTTTCTCAGGTGTTGAAGCCACCACATCCCTGGAAGGGAGAGATCTCTCCTTTCCCACCTCTGCTGGATGATTCCAAGAGTTTTTGGCCAAGGAAATGCCACTGGTGCCCCTCTCCTTGGCTCCTGTGTACTCCTGAGGCTGTGGTGACTCCAGGTTCTGCCTTGCTCCTTCCCTTTTATTTTGCTGCCTTTCCAGCAGCAGGAAGGATCTGTGGGTTTAGAGGAAGGGAAGGGAGAGGAGAAAAGACAGACAGAAAATGGAGAGGTGCTTTGCAGGTCCTTGAACCCCTCCTGGTCACCTCAGGTGGATCAGAGGAGGCTCCAGAGAAGCAGCAGCAGCTTGGGGACAGAAAGGGACAGACTGGAGAAGATAAGGGACAGCTTGGAGGAGATAAAGGACGTTGGCTCCTTGGGAAGGAAGGAAAGAAAGGAGGATAACCAGGAGGAAAATGACATTTTTATCAAGCCTCCTGGACCACCCAGTGCTCCCTGAGAGGAGGAACTCTGCGGGTGAGGGTGCAGCACACACACCTGGATGTGAGGCATGCAGGGGGCTGCTCCAGTCCGCCTCTCTCCCTGTGCTCCCTGGTTTTCCCGTGCTGGAAGCAGCCCTGTAGCTCCCCTGCAGTAGCAAAAGCCCTCCTAGGTGAGTGTCTGCAGCAGCCCCGAGCCGGAGCAGATCCATAACCTCTCTCTCTTGCGGTGTCTCACCCACTCCTGCTCCCAGAATGAGGATCAAGGTCTTCGTAGACGTAACGAGCGAGAGTGGACAGTAAGTTTTGGATGGGTTTGCTTTTATTTTATTATTTTTTTTACCTTTTCTCCATTTGTTGGGGGGGCTCAAGAAACTTCTGTAATTAAGACAAGTTCCCTTTCAGGTTAGCTTAACCCAGGAAATTAATGATCTCTATAAAGCAGGAGGAGAGCATGGTTAAATACAGGTTTTTTTAGTCACTTTGTCATTGGACTCTCAGGCACTTCCAACCTCCCTCATCCTCCCTGGGATGAGAATTCCAGCCCTGAGGAAAGGGTGGTTGAAACCAGCCGCTCTCTCTTCACCTCCCATTCCCAGCAGATTCTCGGGCTGCTCCCACTGTTCCAAACAAGGCAAGAGCTCCCTAATCCATCTTGGGAGGTCTCGCCTCGTTCTCCCCAGGGTGGGGAATTTTATTGTCAGCAAAAGGACAGTAATCCTCCAAATCCAAATTTGGAAATCCTCCCAGTCTCTCTGAAGTAAAAATAAAGCCAGTCATATGGTGCTTTGAAGGTGTAATCTCCCTGCTAAGGCACACCACAGATCAGGGCAATTTGATTTTTTTTTTCTATGCTTTTTTAATTTTCCTCCCCCTTCACCTCCCCACACTCCAGCTCTCGGTTTTGCCTGGGAATTTCTCGTCCCTGTTGCAGCAAGAATAGCTGGAAACCATCAAACTTGGACCAAGAACACAACAAATCAGTGACCAGGGCTCAGATTCCCATTTCCAAATTGCAGGAGAAACAAAGCAAAGAGTGTGGCTCCTTATTAGTCTCCCATTTTTAAATGAGGAGATCAGCCTGACTCGACTCCAAAAGGGTGGAGAGGAGGATTTGGGAGAGAAACAGCGAGGAGGGAAATGTTTGGGATGATTTGGTGGTGTGAGGTGCTGTAGGAACACGGAGCAGGTACGTACCAGAGGCAGCAGGGGAAGGGAAGAGCATGCTGTGAGAAGGAATGCAACATCCTGAGCGAGTTTTTTCTGCATTATTAATACTTGCATGTGTCTGAATGCATCCATCACCACAGGTCCTTGCTCTGTATTTTGGGAATTTCTGCTCAACCCTTTTATTTCCTGAACCAGGGGGTGAATCCCTCTGCCCCACGTCGGTTTTGTCCTCACAGAAGCCCAAGCTCAGGATCACTGGTTCCTGCCCATCCCTGACACATCGAGGCTTGTTCTTCACTCAGGACAAGGATTACCCAAGAACTCCCTCACAGATAAAGCCTCAAACAGAGCAGGAACCTGCCCAGAGATCCCTAAAATCATGGCCATACTTGGAAGTAGAAAAACAGCCTAAATTCTCTAAACAGGGAGTTCAGACCTGGGGGAGGAAAGAGGCTCCCAACATCGGGAGGAAATACTTTTTTTTTTTTTTTTTTTCTAGTTCCCAGTGTATTTCCCGTCCCCCAACACCCACAGCCTCTGCACTGGCTGGTCCACAGTGTGTCAGTAGCTTTGTCATGTCATCACTCAACAGAGCTGCTTCTTCCTGGCCATCAGCCTGTGCTGCAGCCCCAAATTCATGACCCACAGATGAGGAGGGTCAGGGTTCAGTAGCAGAACCAAAATTTCAGGAGTTTTGAGCAGCAGGGGCTTTTCCCAGCCAGGAAAAACGCAGCTGAACACATTGCACAAGTGCAGAAAGGTGTTTGCCATGAGCTTGGCCAAGCAGACAAAACCATTACCTCAACCCTCACCTGTGAAATCTTCAGATTTCCCAAGAACCACAGCAGAGAAACCCTCAGGTCACTGAGAAGGAGTTTTTCACTTTCAGACCAGGAAGAACTCATTATTCCGAGATGATTAAAAGTACAGGACGTGGTCAGCTGCCTCACACCTCCTGCTACCCAAAGAGATGCTCTGCAAATAGAAGGAAAGATGGAATCGGGTGTGGAGGGATGGAGAAGGGTTGAGTTAAAGTCATGGCAGAAATGAAAGCTCCCTAATTCAATCAAACAAAGCCTGTTTAAAGGTAATCTGCCAGGCTGTCTGAAATGGAGAGATTGCTGACTTCCCCCCTTAATCAAGCTCTTGGAAATAAAACTGAGAGGGGAGGATGTAACCCAGATAATGAAGAATTGCATGGAGCCATGCTGGAGACAAAGGCAAGTGGGAGAAGTCAGGTGGGGGAAGGTGCTAGAATCGTGTGCCAGTTCAATTTAATTAGTTCATTAGCCCTAATTTAATTTCAAACTTCGTCAAAGATAAATTAGATTGGGGAAAAGTCACAGTGGGACTGGGGAAGGAAGTCAAAGGGCACCGGCTGCTAAATATGTTAAAAACACCAGGCTGGCTTTGTTCTCCTCCTTTTTGCCACTCTGGAAATGAGTTCAGGGAACAAAGCGACTCCTGGTTCAGGTGCTGAGGAAAGGTAAAGGGACACAGGGAATTGTCTTCCTCGGGCCCTGACATCCTCCAGCTGCCCTGCCCTGCCCTCACCTGTGAGGAGGGAGCACAAAGCAGGGGCCAGCACGGAAAGAAAGGGTTTGTTTGCACTCAGGATTTGTGCAAACAGAAGTGCTGAGAGGACTGCACTTGGCGTCTTTGGCCAGGCTTCGTCTGATGGCCACATTTACTGGGAGATAAGCAGAAGAAAAACGCTCTTCTGACCCCGTCTATTGTCACAACCCACAAAGGAGTGTCTTACTTTTGCTGCCAGCTGATCACACCCAGCTCGGCTCCCACTTCTGCCAGCTGAGGCTCTCTCCTAGGAGACCTTTCTGTCCATCAGAGCTGCACACAGCAAATCCTCTGCCTTCCTCAAAAAGCTCACTGACTTCCCCTCCCACTTAATTGACGGCAAATTACAAGAAACCCCCTCGCGTGCTTTGTCTTACTAAATTTCTGTAATTAAGACAACTTCCCTTTCAGGTTAGCTTAACCCAGAAAATTAATGATCTCTATAAAGCAGGAGGACAACGTGGCTAAATAGATTTTTTTTTCCCCCTTCCAGGTGTGAAAAGGGGTTCTGTTGAGTGTCACGGCTCTTGAGAGTAGATTGCACAGGGACAGGACTTTGCACATCCCATTTTTTTTCATCTGTGAGCCCCTTTTTATGTCTTTTTATCAGCTGGGGCCATCAGAAGAACAGCAAACATTTATTTAAGGTTAAGGTGAAGTTAGTGAGGCTTTTTCCTGGCCCCTGGCTTGGGTTCCTCCGGTTAAAGAGCTCTGATGCTGCCCTTGCCCACATTTTCACTTGGCAATTAAAAGGCTAAAGGGGGCAAAAACTGTGGGAATGGCCCACCCGAATTTAGGATCCCAGCAGAGCAATTTCACTTTTAAAAGCTCAGTCTGTGGGTTAAACAGTTTTGCCAGTGGAAGGGAAATGAGAATGAGCTTGGCCTCAGCATTGCTGCTGTTTTCCTGGGGCTCAGGGAAACTTTCTCTCCCTGGGCTCAGCCAGGCTGTTCCCAAAATTGCCTCTGTGCCTCTCCCAGCGGTCTGAGCCATCAATAAATTATTGTCAACACCTTGTTTTCTGTAGGGTTTTATTTTTATTTTTATTTTTTGGTTTTTGGGGTTTTTTTTTTTGGGGGGCGGGAGGGTTGTTTTGTTTTGGGGTTTTTTTGGTTTGTTTTGTTTGTGTTTTTTTAGAGCATCCTGGTGAAATATTCATCCAGGAGCTGACAGCAGATGAGCCGAGTGGATTGTTCTGTTCCTCCAGGCGTTTTCTCCTGAGGGTCAAACCCTTGTCCTTTCCATTAAACTGTTCCCAAGGTTTTGAAAGGGAACAAGGAAGGACTCAAGGGCAAGTTGTTCCCTTCAAACAGCCCCCGCTCAAACCACAAGCATCAAAGCGTTTTCCAGCGCTGTTTGCTCCCTTTTGGAGAAGAAATTATCTCCTGGCGAGCATCCCCTGAGTGCAGGTCGGTTTTAAAAACCATCCTCCGTCCTGCCTGGGTCATCCTGCAGGGATTCCAAAGCAGGGAAGGGTCTGGGAGAGGGGAGGAATCCTTCCCATCTGCTGCCACCCTCTGGGGAACCGCAGCCCTGGGCTGTGGGAGAGATGCTGCCCCAAACCCGGGAGAGAAAAGACACAAACACCGGCAGAGGGAAAACACGGGACGGGTTCTAGAGTGGTTTTATGTCCTCTGTAGTTGATTTGACTCCCAAACCCCCGAGGTTCTCGAGGAGCTGTTCACACAGGAGAAGCCCAGTATTTCTGTCTCCCATATGAGGATCAGCAGATTTTGCATCCCAAGCTCCTCATAGGACACCTGAGCCCTTTAAATGGAAGAACACGGGCCTGGCTTAGATTAATGACGCCTTCAACCAAAATTCAGGCATGCAAAGAGTTAGAAAGAGTGAAAATAAACCGCCCTTCCTTTGTTGGCTGCTTGTTTTGCCCAGAGAGCAGAGTATTTACAGACAAGGGACAAACCGTGCCCAAACCATCCGTATTCATCAACAATCCATGGGTATTTCAGGGCGTTGGGCTAAAACCCTGCAGCGTGAGGGATTTATCACCTGGCTCTCCATTTTCCTGAAGCAGAGAGCTTGGTGAACTGGTTAACATTCCAGCCTTGCTTGCTCTCCGTGTGTGTGTCAGCAAGGAGCTGTGTGTGGTTTTTATTTTCTGGCCGGCCATCCCGGAGTTTTCACCCGTTGCCTTTTGTCTCTACTTTGCAGAACTTTGGAAAGTGTCACTCAGAGATATCGAATGCGAGTGATTACCTGACCCGCTGTTACTCACATGAAGATCGATATCTGGAGAAGATCCCTCATGTCTATGCCCCCTTGTCAGACCTCCCACAAGAGCTTTATCCTCACCATTCCGACATCTCCTTCTGCTGCCCACCTCCCGGCTCCCGGGCTCCTTACATCTGTCCTAAGGAACAGTATGTTTAAAGTGTCGACACTGCAAAAAAAAAAAAAACCCAAAAAACTAAAAAAAAAAAAAAGGAAGAAACTCATGGTTTTCACCTCTCCTGTCGCTCAACAACCAAGGCCTTTCAGCCCTCCACCTCTCCCTTTGCCATCGCTCGTTTTATGGATTGATTTTCAAACCCCCCGGGCGCAATTGCCATGATTAGTTCCAAGTGTCTGCCTGGCTTGCTAACGCTCAAGGGAACACTCTGCCTTCTCCCACGTCCTCTGCAGCCACCTGCATCTTTCTTTTCTCCTCCTCCTGCCTCTGTGTGTGCATGTGTCTGTGGGTGACAGCTGCCCTGTGGTGGATGGGATGTGCCCAGCCCAGTCCAGTGTCCGTGGCTTTTCCCCTCTGTCAGTTCCTGCACTCTTTGCAGCCAGGTGTGGATCATCCACAGCCCTCGCTGCAGCTTCTGTGAGGTTTTACAGCACAGCCAGTGCTCAAAGCTGAGCCTGTGGCTTTTTATTTCTTTTTTTATTATTATTTTTATTTTCATTTTTCCCCTTGCTCCTTTCCCCCCTCAGAAGTGAGGATAGCAAATCCCCGTTTGTGAAGAGCTAAACAGCCAAGATCGCTGAACCAAATCATAAGATGCTTATAATGAAAGATGCTCAAAACCAACCCAAAAATAGAGATCAGGACTCGGTTTAGGCGGTTTGTTTCTGTCCTTTTTCCCTTCTGCTCCCACTCCCAATCTCTTGGATTTACTCTTTTAAAGGGGACATATTTTGGAGTCAACACATTTGGAGAAAGCATCCTTTAAATAACAGGTCTGGTAACCTGAAACCCAAAGGAGAAAATAATTACGAAGGGAAACATTCTCTCTAATTTTCCTTTCAAAGCCTGACGTGGCCCCCCACGAGCTTTCCCCTCTCTCTTCCTCGCATCTGTTGATTGGAATTTTAAAATTAACTCAGGCAGAATATGAAGAATAAATCAGGATTTCAGGTAATCTCCTTGCTCTTAATGAAGGATAAAAGCCAATAGAGAAATTTGGCCTTTTAACTTTTATAAAAGCATCTTAGTTTTGGGACTACACCTTTTGTTGTTTTGTTTGTTTGTTTTGTTTTTTTTTTGATATTGGAATGTGTGTGGGTGTGTAAATCCAAACGTGTGCATTCCTGTGACCACAAAGTGTTTTAGAGAAGGGAATTTATCCCCACATCACATTTGTGTTCACTTGTATTAGAGAAAACAACAACAAACAAAATATCGATATACACTTCAATGTATATAAAAGCAAATAAGAGGAAGAGGAGGACAAGGAATGAACACCCTGCCCAAGAGCTTGGTGTAAGGGATAACTCCCACCTGTTTCACCCATGGCATGGAAGAGGTGATGGTTCTGAACAAGGGGATAAAAAGCTTTGTGGCCAGAAGGGCATTTCCTTTGTCTCAGGCTGGGAATTTGGCACTCTGCAGACACTAAAACCCCTCTGGAAAAGGTGAGGGAGGGAGAGGTGGGCACCACCCCCTGATCCTGCTGCTCAGGCACCCCAAACCTGCCAGTGCTGCTCGTGCAGGTGAGCAACGAAACCCCCAGCAGGTGACAGCTCCTGTCAGAGGAGGTGTGACCACGCTGATGGCCCAGCCCAGCTCCTGCCGTGCACTGAGGTTTATTTTTGTCTCTCTGCATCCCAGCAGCTCTGCTTGTTCTCTCTGTGTCCCCATCACCTCGAGCCTGTCCCTCCTCCTCCTCCCCGCTGCTGTGTCACTCTGCCTTTCCCTGCAGGCTGACAAACACCTCGGCATGTGGCAGAGGAGTTTATCCCCTGCTCAGCCGGGCAGCACAGCCCTTTGGGGGATGACACCACGTGCATGGATCCCCCGGGCCCTGAATGGCAAAAAAACCCACCCCCAGCTCTTCCCACCCCTTCCCCAGGGCACACTGCCACTTTGTGCTCCAGACAGGATGGTGGCTGGTCACCAGGACAAGGTTTGTGGGGGGAATTGCTGCACCTGGAGAGGTGTTTTCCAGCCGGGAGGTGACCTCACACTAAATGCCAGGTGGGTGCCCGTCTGGCTGAGCAGAGAAGGGGAATTTTGGATGCTTTTTTTGGCCAAGCTGGAAATGGGCAGCAGCAGCTCTGCCATGTGCATGGAGCACCCTCATTCCCAAAGGATCAGGGGAGCATCATCAGGACACAGCCTTGGAGCACCCAAAATGGCTTTTCAACCCCAGCCTGCCAGCCCTGACCGATGTAAACCTTTCTGGAACCGTTTGTGTTCACTTTTCCTTTGCCAGTGTCCAGAGGATCCAGCTGGTTGTCCCCTCATGCCCAAGGACTCCAGTGCTCCATGTCTCAATTCAGAAAAATGCACTTTTCTCTCTGGTTCTCTGCCCAACACACCTTGGGCGCTTTCTGGTTATCACAGAGCTGGAAAGTGGGTGTGCTCTGAACTGAAGGCACATCCACCACATCCACCCCACGCTGAATCTGCCAAATCTGCCTTTGCTCCCTCTCTTTGGAAAAGTGAGGAGGTGCTGGAAGCCCTCTCAGGTCTCTGTCATCCTGGACTCAACCCAGCACCACTGACCATGAGGAAAATGCAAGCAAAAATCCATCCCAGACCTCCCTACCTGCATGGCTGGAATAGCAGAGCGCTGCCTGTACCGTGGTTTGATTTGGAGCCTTCACCTGATGTGGTTTCAGACAGATCCAGGAATTTAAATGAGAAGTGGAATATGTTCAGGCCTTCAGATACCAGAGGAGAGAAGCCAGACAAAATGATTTCTTGCCAGAGGAGGCACAGAACACGTTGCAGGTGGTTTTCTCTGCTGCCCATGTCTGGGACGAAGATCCTTTGATGAGGCAGGGGAAGGCAGGGATACAAACTGCAGCATTACAGAAAAATTCTGCTCGCCTCGTGCGGCTTTGAATCCGAGCTGCCCACAGAAGTCTGCCACAAAGGGTTTTACTGGGCTTGCAGCAAAGCAAAAGGATTTCAATCCTCCTTGAAAAGGTAAAAAGGCAGGAGAAGCCTCAGTTCAAAGCAGTAGTTTGACTGATGCCAGCACAGGTATTTAGTCTAGGAATGTCTTGGCTCTCTCTGCCTCCCCTGAAGAGCTGGGCTGATCTCAAAAAAATGGCAAAAGGGACTCAGCACACGCCACCAAATTCCCTTGCACCCCAGGAAAAGGGGGAAAACCCTGATGGAAAACCCTGAAGTAAGAAACAGTGAGTCCACCGTTTTGGTTTTACAGATCTGTGCTTGGCAATGGTTCTGATTCAGGGCTCTGGTTCCTCACTCCCTTTCCCTCCTGTCACACAGCGGTTGCCCAATGGCTCTTTCCAAACTCCCCTGCACCTGCTGCTGTGGGCTTAATCCTCCCTCTGCTCCAGGATGAGGCTGCCCGTGCCTGGAGGGAGCTTGCAGGTGCTGAAATCCGGGCCAAGGGGAGGTGTTCTCCCTCTGACACGGTGCCAATTGACTTTCAGAGGTCCCTGCTCTGGAGGCTGAGCCATCCAGCTGCGTTGCTGGGCATGGATTGCTGAACAAGTCCAACTGGAAACTGCTGGAGTGGGATCCAGTGGGCTGGCAGTGCACGGGAGGAGCTGGTGTTGTAGGATAGGGAGTCATTTAGGGTGAAAAGACCCCTGAGATGGAGCTGTTCTTCCTGTTCCCAGGGTGAAATGTCACGGGTTCTGTTCCGTGTGTTGGTGGCACTGACGCCAGAGCTCTTTGCAGATGGAAAAGACCGATCACAGAACTTAAATAAAAGTGAGCTGAAGAGTTACAGCAACTTCTGTCCTGCCTGTTGGGGACCTGTGTGGGGTGTTTGATGTCTGCCCTGCTCCCAGGGCTGCCTTCTTGCTGAGTTGTCCTCCACATCCCTCACCCCTCGCACTGCACCCCCCAAAACTCACCCACACGCACTCCTGCCTCCTCCCAGGAGTCTCTGCCTCTTCCAGAGGCTCCTCAGGACTGCAGCATCCCATTTTCCTGGTGCACCCCTCCCTGCCTGCAGCACAGGGGACGCAGGACTCGAAGGTAAGCCGAGTTCAGTGACCTCCAGGGCGATGTCTGCTGCACTTTCCTGCCCCCGGAGCAGTTACGGAGCTCGGGAGATGCCAATCTCACTTCATTTCGTTTGGGCATCCTCCTCCTCCAGCCTCCCCCTGCACGTGGGTGGGACAGAAGCAGTCACAAACAGCCGGTCCTCGGGGCCAGCAGCTATTTAGGGAAAGAAAAGGGGGGTTCCTCCTCCTCCTCTCTCGCCCACTCCTTGTGCCAGTGGCCTGATTTCCTTGTGCAGACACTCAATCCTGGCTCCAGAGGCAGGGAGACACTGAACCTGCACTGCTGGAGGAGCAAGGGGTGAGCCCAACCCAGCTGAGAGCTCAGAGCCTCCTCAGGAGGTTCACTATCAGACACAACTGATCAATAAACCATTTATTGGTGGCAGTTTTGAACTCTGAGAATGAAAAAGCCCCGGGATATTCCTTTAACAGGGAAAATCGTGCCAGGATGGAGCCTCTGCTTCTGCATAAAGGATTTTGGGACAATTTAGCCACGGATTTGGGGCAGAGGGATGGGGCAGGGGTTCATGGAGGGTCTGAACACAGCCTGAACCAGCAGCCAAAGGTGGTTATTCCTGGGAAGGGTTTATTGCGTTGTGGGAGAGGAGCTGACACAATTCTGCTGAGAACCCCAGGGTTGCTCTGGGCTGTTCCTCAGAACCATGGAGGAGAGAAACAATTCTCCTCAGGGCCAGGATATCACACAGGAGGGTGGGAGCAGAGTGCTGGCAGTGCTCTCCTCAGCCTGCACAAAGACAGGTTCATCCTGTACTTCTGGATCCTGGCATCTCCCCCCAGGACTGCCTTTACTTCCCAGAAAGAGGGAAAAAAAAAAAAAAAATCGGGATTTACCTCCTGCATGGCAGTTTTCAAAACATTTGCCCACGGATTGCCACCAGTCTAAACGTGGTCCATCTGAGCTGAAAATCACACAGACACCCAGTGTGGCATCAGAAACACCTTGCCCAGGCAAAAGCTGCCTGCTCCAACAGAGGTGCTGGGAAACACATCCTTTCCAGCTCCCTTTTTATTTCCTCGTGGCTGTCAGGGTCAGCACTGAGTTTTGTGACCCCTTTCTCCACTGCTGAATGTCTGATCAGTGCTGTGGTCAGAACAGAAAATTTCCTGCTGGGTCATTTTACGGCTGTGTAGAATTTTATGCAATTTATTCAGATGTATAAAATTAAAATACAGCTCTTGGGCTGCATTAAACATCTCAAACCTATCAAAACACTGACACAGGATAAGTAAATTGATACTTAGGTAGTGTAAGGTGAAAAGCTGTTGTTTTACCGTCTAATCACCTTTATAAAGATATTTTCTCCTAGAACTAAGAAACAGGCCCCATGGAGGGTGGAGGATGTTCAGAGTGGGGCAGGGGGAGCTGCAAGTTCAGGGCCAGCACAGGAAAGGGCTGCACTGAAGATTTCCCATCCCTGCTGCCAACAGGGCTGCCGGAGCTCTTTTTATTATTATTATTATTTAATTAATTTTAATTTTTTTTCCTCTACTGTCATGCTCTAATTTCTTCCCCTTCATGGCAGATGGGAGGTGAGGTTTTAAAGGCTGCCAAGAATGCATCCAGCCCTGCTCCTCTGGAGGAGCAGCAACCAGAGATGGGATGAATTTCTCCAAGCCTCCTCCCACCCCCAGCCTCATTTTCGTATCAGTACTAATTACATTAATTATACTCCTCAGCATAAAACTCATTAAGCTGGAATTTACGGTTCATTAAGTCAGAGCCAGGGTTCTTCCTCGGCGCAGCGTTGTGGGGTCAGGATTATTTCTGTCCTGGCTGGGGGCAGGTTCTAATCCTTGTCTCTCCCTTTAAAAAAGCCTCCTAAAGTGTGACCAAAGTCGTGTGTGCCACCTCGGGGGTGTCACAGCAGGCAGGAGGGGTGGCCCTGAGCCCCGGGAGGACTGGAAAGGTCAGCACACATTTCACTGCTGTGAAATGTGGTTTGTTCCAGCTCAGGGGACAGCAGGTGTGAGCAGCAGAGCCCAGGTAGAGCTCTGGAGGCAGGGTGATGCAGCAGGATGTGCCTGGTGGTGTGGGGAAAGGTTTGTTCACCAGGAGATCCAGCTCCAGTCTGCTGCAGAGCTGCCCTGAGCCTCTGGAAGTTTCTCCCTGTACAGGACACGGAGGATTTTCTGCCTGAGCTAAGCTCAGGGGGCTGAAATAACAGGGAGATGTTCTCCAGAGAGAAACTGAGGGTGTCCAACCACTCCCTGCGAGTGGAAAGGCCACCCTGGCCATGGCTTTGGGGTGACAGCAGGGCTCTGTGCCAGCTCCCCACGTGCCTGTGGCAGGCTGGAATGCTGATCCAGCCGAGGGATGTCCTGCACTCCCTGAGCCCTGGAGGTGAGCAGCACTGCCACCCTCCTGGGGGTGACAGTGTCACCTCCTCCCCTCCCAGGGACACCTCTCCAACTAACCAGCGCCTGCCCTGCTCCTGAAGAGCAGCCAGGAGTAATCTTCCACTGATTTTGGAGAGTAAAACCCGAGCTGGGAATGGGAGGGAAGGAGGAAAAAGGGGAAGCTGCTCATGTCCTGCCTCAGGTTCCCCAGTGCCAGCCCTGACCCCGGAGCTGCTGGATGGGCAGGATCCTCTCTCCTTTCCCAACAGGATCCCTTCCAATGGAGCTGACCCGCAGGGGATCCATTTCCTGGGTGCAATCCCTCCTTGTCACCCTGCACAGGTCCCTACCACACTCCCCGATGGCTGTAATTAAGCAGTCACATGCTGAGTGATGTTAGACATGGAGTTCAGAGCGGTTACAGCCCCGCGGAAGATTAAACCAAGCCCATCTCCAGGCTCTGAGCGCTCCTCCATCGTGGTGATGATGGGTTAGAGTAGGAGGCAGAGCTCGGGGACACATTTGTCACGGCTCTGAGGTCACAGCATCCTGTCACTGCCTGGCCCCTCCGTGTCCCTGCAGCTCCCAGAGGTGCAGGACTGCCTGGAACAGCAGATTTGAAGCCCTGGAATGGTGAGCTCCTTGTGACAGGCACAGAGATGACGCCTGCGTGTCTGTTTTATCATCTGTCAGGCAGGAGGGTACAAACATGCAGCTGGATTTGTGCAAGAGCAGAGTCCTGAGGAGCAGAGAGGTTCGCTTCATTCACTCAGCACCCACCATTTTCTCTCTCTTCTGGTGCCCTTTAGGAAGGAATGCTGAGATTAGGCAGTGAGCAGGTACAATCATGGATCCAAACCTCATTTCCTCATGAGTTCCCATCAGCCCAATTCTCTGGGAAGTGCCTTTCCTGAGGAGCTGGCTGACCAGAGCAAGGGACTAAACTGCAGACAACCTTCTCAATCCCTCCCCAACCTCTTCTTCCCTCGGGGGCACCCAGTCCTGCAGCTCTGCTCTCACCGTGCAGGAGGCAGAGTCTCAGTCCATCGGATTCATTTCTCCGAGAATGTGAAAATCAATAGTGTTTATGGAGCCCACAAAGGGCCCTCCCATCGCTCACTGTCCTCCTTAGGTTCACTCCTGGCTGCCAAAAGAGCCTTTCAGGAGGTGATCCCAAGGAGGAAAATTAATAATCCCCCATGTCTTTAATGATCCCCCATGTCTTTAATGAAGCCTGAGAAATCTCCAGGCGTCTGATCTCACCCAGAGCAGAAGGAAAGAGTTTCTTGGTTAATTTTATGGGATGGACTGGCTTTTTCTCAGAATTTTGCCTGGATAGTCAAATTCTGGTGCTTGGTTCAGCTCCAATTCAGCTCAGAGTGCCTTCTCACACATGAGAGGACACGCATTTCTTCAGCAGGTGTTCAATGATTCCAGCTCTACTTGTGCTTGCAGATTTTGTGGGCACGACACTGAAAGCCAAGTTCGGGCTGTCCCACAGCACCAGAGCTCCGCATCATTTTTATTATTATTAATAATTTTATTTTTTTTTTATAATTCTTTCTCTTCTGTTTCCTGTGCCTCTAATTTTATTTCCAGGAAGTATCCTCAAGCCAGTGTTGGATGTCTGTGTCCTGCCTGTGCTAGGAACAATTCCAGCCCCGTGGTCAGCTGCTCCATCTGGGGATGTTCCAGGGGTTTGTACAGCTCTCGACTGCTCCCTTTTCCCATCTGTTTCTCTCCTCCCTGCCTCATCTGTCCATCCCACCATTCCCAGCATGGCAGCACCACCTGGAGCTGTTGGAGAAGGGAGTTTTTCAGAGCAGGGAATCCAAGCTGAGCTCTTCACTTTGCAACTGCTCTTTTTTTTATTTTTTCCCCTTTTCTTTCCTTTTTTAATTTTTTTTTTTTTATTTCAGTGTTTGCCTTCCGAATCCCACGGAATTGTTACTAATATTCCAGCCCTGCTTATTGATGGGAAACCAGCTGGAGTGTGATTGCTTGTTATATCTCAGGGCCTGCTGATAAATGTGGCTGCTGAGCTGGCCATTTCCCAGCTGCCCGAGCCTCAGATCCAGAAAACTTCATTTTTTCTGTTCCCTAAAACAACTTAAAAGGATGGACAGCGCATTCCTCCGGATTCACACCCACCCTGAATTGGATTCTGTTCTGGGAGGGGTTTCAGGCACACAAAAAGGGCTCAGCTGCACCTTGCTGGCTGCTCCAGGGTTTTTTCTGAGTGTTTTTGGCTCTTCCACAGCTCCATCCCTCTCCCTGAGGGTTGGGATAACCCTGGGGCGAGGAGCCCAAAAATGGCCTCGAATTCTCCCAAAAAGAGGGAGCTGATCCTCCCCTGGGCTGGTTTAAAGATGTGATTTGGCCTCTCATCACCAGGACCAGCCACTTCCTCACCTGCTGATCCTCAGGGATCAGCACAAGATGTGAGCAATGCTCCCAGCCAAGCCCAAGGGCAGGAAAAAGGAATTCCCACAGGAATCAGGTTCTGTGCCGTCCTCACTCGCGGGGAGGAATTTATAAAGATGGAAAAAAAAAACAAAACCCAAACCAAACCAAACAAAAAATCCCTCCAGAGTTCAAATTAATTCTTTTTCTTTTTTTTTTTTTTTTATTTTTTCCCTCCCTTTTTGGATATCTCTTTTTTTTCCCAACGTGTTATGAATACAGTCACAGAGCTCCTCGGAATATTTGGATTATTTTTTTTGTTGTTTGAGCACCGGATTCCTCTGTTCCCATTCGCTCAGCTAATTACCCTTTTAGCTTGCTTTTTTCTCTATTTTCACAGATCTCCTGGTTTATTTATATCTACCTATCTGTAATGATTTCAGAGCCATTACTCACAGCAGCACCAGGAAACATTACATTTCCCAATTTACAATTGCAATTATGATATCCGTCAGAAACAAATGCAGCTGCCTTTAATTTTAAGCAATATTTTGATCATTGTAATTAAAAAAAGAACTTATGGCACTGCACACATTAGAGAAATTAATGTAATTTCCTGGCTGCCTTAAAAGGCATGCAAATAGTGGCCTGGATGAGAGATTTAGAGGAGAATTAACCCTTTTTGGTTGCTTTTACCACTCTTCAAGGCACGTTGAAAGCCTTAATGACACGTTTTTTACGACTTAACTTCAGTGTAGGATTTAATATGTGAGTTCTTTGTCCTTCAACTTCTTTTTCTCTGCTGCTATTCTCTTTCTGAAATTGCCGGTTATTAAAGGATTTATGTGCAAACAAGACCATTTTCCTGTCACTGCTCATTTCAGCTCGCCCGTCTCGATGTGTGGGGACAGATGAAATCCAGTTGCTGATATTATAATCATCGCCACAATTGCATATTACAAACTCAATAACAAACTCTGGCAGATCCCGGGCCTCTGTGTCTCACTGGGCTTTTACAACGAGGAGAATTTACAGCCTGAATTTGGATTAATGACACCAAAAAGAAAAAAAAAAAAATAATTGAAAAAAATATAAAATAAATAAAGGCATCTCTGAGGGAAGCAAGGATTCAGACGAACAGACACAGAACATCCTTTTCATGGAAGTTGAGGCTGATTCAATTAATTTTAATGTGCTGCTTTAGCCATGAAAGGTGCAAGTTTGACTTGTTGTTGTCTTAGCAGCAGGGGATTCATCAGTGCTCGGCTTTTCTCCTTGTGCTATTTGTTTCTCCTCCTGTTATTTGCTTTCTCCTCTGATCCTTTGGCCACTGGATGCCTTTCCCGGCTAGGGGCTTGTTCTGCAGCAGTGAAACATTAAAATCAGGCTCCTGGGAATTGCCAAATGTGGGGTTCTCCCAATTTTCTGTCCTTTCTGAGAGTCTAAAATAAACAAGGAGGAGAGGTGGCCACAGTCTTGTAGTGGACAGAATTTAATTGTTGTTCTCATCACTGTTTGTGCTGTGATTTTTTTTTTCCCCTGCAGATCCTGTCTGGCTGGTGCTGTACCAGTGGGAAATGTCCCTGTTTTGAAACTCCTGATGCCAAAAAAAAAAAAAAAATAGCTGGGAAAAGGGACATTCTGTGGGATCAGCCAACAGACACACACACAGCCTGGCAAAGTGTGGGTGCTCCAGGATCACGTTGGATGAGCTGGGGGAGAGCAAAGTGACACCAAACTCAATGATCTCATCCCAATTCCCTCTGTTCTGCCTCCTATTTCTGCAATCTGGTAACTGGTCTGATTTCTGTCAGGTCCAAGATGATCTCGAGATAATTTGATGTCTGTCAGTAACTGGTCAGGAAGACAAAAAGCCTCTTTTTCCTCCCTTTAAGCACCCAGAGCTACAGAAAAGACACAATCTTACTGCAAACAGAAAATTCACGCGCCAAGAGAGGAAGGACTGGTTCCTTTTAGGAATGTTCCTTCAGGTCAACACCTCGTCAGGGCGATCACATTCTTAATTTCAGCCCGGAAAGATCAATCCAGTTGAGGGAAATCAAGCTGCAGTCAGTTGTCTGCACATCAGTGCTCAGAGCGTAGAGCAATAATCACTCCCTGATCAGAGCTGCCTTTGCCATTATCTGCCTGGTGCTGGGCTATGATATATGAAGCAATTTTGGCTGCGACAGTTTCTGTTTTGTGTGCAAGCAGATCCTGACTGGTAAAAACTATACAGAATTGTTTTGCCTTATTTTTTTTTCCCCTTTGTGCTTTCTCTCTCTCTTTTTTTTTTTTTTTTTTTTTTTTTTCCTTTCCTTACGAAGGAGTAATATTTTAAACTAAAAGGAGTTTTCAAACCCCAGTCACCATCATTCATCTTTACAGTCCTGGGGTAGGAACAATCTCTTCATTAGACACTGGATTTTTCTCCATTACAGCACCATCTGAATGCATTTATTCGGTCATTTATTAGAAGTCACTTGATGGGGTGCAGGGAAAGGAGAGGACTAAATTAAAGCAAAGGGGCTGTGTGTGTAAACACGCCTGTATATTCTAAGTGGAGAAGTCTATAAAAATATTCCAACTTAATAACAGCCATAACTCTGGGACTCACTGTGAAAACACCTCACTTGCTGCAGTGGTTAGGAGGGGTGAAGGGAAAAAAGGAGTTGACCCAAGTCCCATCTGCCAGTGGATTTTTTATCCAGCTGGGGCTGAGCAAAAGTGATTTCCCTTTAAATGTTGCATCAGCATCCAACTCTTTGTTCAGGGACAGCCTCATCTGACTCGGGCCATGATTGTCTTGTTGGCTGCACTTTGTTTTGGGAGAGCTGCAGGCGGCCAGGATTGAAGTGGAACAGGGTTTGATCAAGCCAGGGTTTTGTTTTTAGGATCCTCCAGGCCTGGCTTGGGCTTTGTGCTCCAGGAGTGCCTCGGGGCCGGCTGATGAGGGGCTGGGTGTGGAAATTCAGGGATGGATTTCCAGGCTGATGAGGAAATTCAGGGATGGATTTCCAGGCTGATGAGGGGCTGGGTGTGGAAATTCAGGGATGGATTTCCAGGCTGATGAGGGGCTGGATGTGGAAATTCAGGGATGGATTTCCAGGCTGATGAAGGGCTGGATGTGGAAATTCAGCTCCCACAGGGATGGCGGGCAGGTGGAAGCACCCAGGGCAGCAGAAAGGGCTCACTGATGGCAGAGAACAAACCACAGGAGATTCCTGCGTGAAACTGTGAGGCACCAGCAAATTCCTGCTGGGAAATTCAGACTTCATGGACAGGTCTTGCTGTTTTCCTTTGGCTCAGAAGCCGGGTGAGCTCACTTGACAAACCAGAATGTGCTGAAGATGGAGAGCCTTGTTTCTCCCACAGGAAAACCTCCCTTCTGCACCCTGCTCATCCCCTCCAAGCCTGTTTTTCACCCACAGCCCCCTCCCACCCCTCTTGCTCCCTGTATTTCTTCTCTGTGCCAGCAGTGCCCATTTCCCCCAAAGTTCATGAGCTCCTCAGGTTGTGCCCCAAGGAGATTATCTTTAACTCGAGCCAGAACGTTGCTTTTCCACCCAACATCATGCTCAGAGCTTGGCTGAGGAGATCCAAAAGCCTCTCCCCCCGTTTCTGTGCATGTCACACCATCATTCCCAAGTTAGTTCTCCTAGGATGCCTGCGAGGCTGCTAATTTTAGAGGATCTATCACTGTTTCTGGGTTTATTTTGATTCCCCTTCTCACTTTTATTAAAACAGACAAGTCTTCCCGGCGTATTCCAGAAGGCTGCTATGGTTTCTCAGAGGAGATTTGTAAAAACCAAACCAAAAAAAAAAAAGGAGGGACCATTTCCAACCAAATACTCTTAAAAATTTAACAAAGCAACACAACAGCTCGCAGCTCAACAGGAGCATTTAGTCTTTTATGCTTAATTTCCACTGTGAATCTCTCCCTTTAGAAGTGTGCTCGTGGAGCCAACTGCACGGTGAAAATGCCAGACTGAAAAACAAACGCAGCTCAGGCATTTGGCCTCGCCAAAAGATAGCAGGACATAAAGCAGGATTACGATCCCAGGATGCAATAAAGAGAGATAAAAAATTCAGAAGAGATCAAAGTAATTTCGGAAGCAAATGAAATATTTACATGGGAATCAGACCTTATAAATGGGAGCAGAGCAAATGGCATCAACCTTGGATTAGTGTCAAGGGGGTCTGAGGGCAGATGTGTCCTAGGAACATATTTAGGTGTTAGGTGCATCCTGAGAGCAAAATCAGGGCCAGGAGGAGGAGGAAAAAGCTGTGGAGGTCACCTGAGACCCCCAGGGAATGGGGAATGGGCTGTGAGGGGGTGAGTGGCAGGCAAAGGTCAGGTTTGTGGGAATAGCAGGTATTTATTTGTAGTCATTTGTCTGTAGATAAACAGCCTAAAACTCGACAGACACCCAGAGCAGGGAGATTTTGAGCCTTTCCTGGCTGGAAATCCTTTGTGACCCCACCTCAGCCAAGGAATCACCCAGCAGATCAAGCAACATTTCTCTGCTACAACTGACACTTGGAGAGGAGACCCCCAGCCCGGACTGGGAGAAAACAGCAGGAATTTCATGGTGTAAATTAAGGAAACAGCTGCTCAAGTGACACGGGTGAGCAAAGCCGAGCAGTTGGAGAGGAAAATATTATTATAACCATCTCTCAGCCTCTCCTTCAGGAGCCCCAAGCAGATGGAAGGGTCAGCATTCCCCGTCTTAGAGGTGGCAAAGCAATGCACAGAGGGAAGATCCTGAACCAACAGCAAAGGGAAAGGAGGGCCAGGAGTCAGTGCGGAGAGGAAAACTAACACAGAGTAGAGAAAGGCACAAAAGTGAGAAGAAATCCAAGCCTTTGGAGGAAGAGCAGCTCTGTCCGAGGGGGTCCAGCAGAAGGGTTGGGCTCCAGCATCCTCAGCGCTCTCTGTGCATAGATAGGGCTGCTCAGCAGTGATGGATGGGGGATGCTGCCAGCAGAGCCAGCCTCTGAAACAAAGCCCTTTGACAAAGCTGTTAATTACATCCAGCGCCCTTATCACCAGCACGGGCTCTCCATCTATTTCCCCGCGTGAATTGGGATCATTCCCAGAAGAGACACAAAGGGAAGAGGAGAACCTGGCCCCCGAACCTGATCAATTCTAATTTGCCTGGGACACGTTACAGTTTTTTTGTCTCACCTGCCACGGGCTGGGAGAAGCAATTTTTAAATGTCGCAGCTCATGACCTCCACCTCTGCTGCCTTCTCTCAGGATTCCTCCCTGCTCAGGCTGGGGAATGAGGAAGGTGCAGCAGCCCTTGGGAGAAGGTTTCAGTTTAATGCCCAGCATGTTCAGCTTTGGATCTTCTATTGAAATCAGGGAATTTGTTAAGCTGATGAAGGAAGGCTGCAGTAGAGAAACACAATAGCAGAGTGGGATTAGGCCTGGAGTAAGTGTCTGTACTTTGGAGGATTAATGAGAAAACTGCAATGGATTTTACATGGTGAAAAGGATTCGCTGAATGCTTTAGGTGAAATGAAATTAGTCCCACTCACGCTCTCTGAGCCTCCAAGCAGGAGAGGAGACTGGCATCCTCCCATCACGTGTAATAACCAGATCCCCTCCAGCTGCTCCTCTCCACGGAAAATTCCAGTGCAACACTGCTGGCCATTTATTTCCTTTTAGCATGGCAACCCATCTCTGGGCACAGAGAAATCCTGACCAAGCCAATTCTGTGTCCAGGGACTCCGAGGCTCCCTGAGGCTGGAAGTGAGGAGAAACATTTGCCTCAAATATTCCAGATGCTCGAGATCCTTGCAGGAGAGAAGGCTCAGAAGGACAGGCCCTGAAATGGAGAGGGCAGAAGGAACACGGGTTGCTGAACACGTTGATTTTTTCAGGGGAAAGGGAGATGGAGTAAATAAATCAACCTGTGGATGGATGAAATTGTCCCAAGGTCAGGCTGGCACAGGAGAGGTGCCAGGGAAAAGCTTCCCAGACCCCTGATGGAGGGGACAGATGGGAAAAAAGGGACTTGCTGATGCTGGAGCATTTACACTGCCCAGAGCTGCTGCTCCTGGAAGCAGAAGAGGCCACTGAGAGCAGCATGGGCTGGCTCGTGCCTCCTGTGTGTTGCCTTCCAGTCCATCATTCTTTCTAATTAGGCACCTCTGACACACAATTAATCCTATTTGCCCGCCGGCTTTTTTATCTTTCCTTCTGCTTTTATCAGGCAGGGAATTAGACTCTGCTCGCCATGCAAAGTGCGCTGCACAGACCTGGCTTTTCAGGGGGATTTGGAGACTTTTCAGAAGGCAGAACCCATGATCTTAAAAGTTTGTTAGGAGTAATTAATTTCTTTCTCTTCTCTTCTTTTTTTTTTTTTTAATCACCGAGTGTTGATTCCACCTCTGCTCAGACAAGAAAAAAAGGCAAAGATGTGAGGGTGGGTCAGAACTCAATTCAACGCTGCCAAGTCCAGTAAATCCCAGTTTTTAGCCTGCTCCCCTCAGCTTATCCACTGTCTCCCCATCCCAGGCTTCACCTGGGAATTCCACAGACCTTCAGAGCTGAACTTTCAGGCCACAGTTTCCCTTACCAGGGAAAGGATTGGTCTCAGCAACCTCCAAGAAAGAGAAGGAAAAGAAAGAAGTTAAAATTCCTGAACTCACGGCATGATCACTTTGGCACTGAGACAGGTTCAACCTCACTCCTCCTGGGATTTCCCCATGGAAAAAACTGGGAAAGAAGGAAAACCTGTCTGCACTCAGGTGAGGTGGAGATGCACTGCAGGTAAGGTCTGGTGACCACTGAATCCAAAATTTCTTCCCATGTACAGGGAGAACAAAGCTTCCAGACAGCCCAGTGGCCTTGTCCTGGGAACAGGGAATAGGGATAGAAATAGGGAACAGGGAACAGGGAATAGGGAATAGGGAACAGGAATAAGGAATAGGGAACAGAGAACAGGAATAAGGAATAGGGATACGAATAAGGAATAGGGAATAGAGAATAAGGAATAGGGATGCATTCCTTTTTCATTCATATTAAACTCCCTCCCAAATCCATCCTTCCAGGCCTCTGTCTCTAGCAGCTCCATACATCTCCAAATATATTTACAGCTCCACCCTCAGCCATGTTTTTGCTCCTGTTGGGAACAAGGATGAGAAGACTGCAGCAATAAGAGTTCTGCACTTGTTTAGGAAATGAAGAGGCAGGAAAATGTCACGGTTTCCCCCTTCCCTGTTACCTGTTCAGCAAGAGCTGTCTCCCCCAGGCAGCCCTAATCCCAGCCCTCCTCACAGCCACAGGGATCAGGCCTCTTAGTCCCTCTTGCTTCCAGTGGCTTCTTTGATTCCTGTAAAACAATGATTAACAAGACACTTCTGACTGAGCAGGTACTGCAGAGAGCTGCACCTTCCCCAGCAGCTTCCTCTGCTGCCTTTTATATACCACACTGAAATGTAATTATCTTCACGGTGCGGGGTGTAAATCAGGGTGTGTGTCAAGACGATTTCCCTCAGGGTTTTTATTTTATTGCGTAATAATATTTGACACAGGGCTTAGAGGTGCTGTTACCTGCCTAATCGTGTGAAACAATTTCATGTGCAAACAGCTGGTAAGTGTGAAAACTACCATAAACCAGCTCCGGGAAACGCTCTGCTTCCCTTATCTGCTCTTGGGAAATACCCTCTGGCATCGGTGTTTCCCCAAAGGCTGGGAGAAACTCCCAGGGGAGAATCCAGCTCCATCCTCCCTCCCAGCTCCTGGGGGTCCAGGGGGGAGCAGAGAGAAATCAGGGGCTCCATCTGTGTAAAACCCCTCAGGCCAGAAGGGATGAGGTGAATTTGGAATAACTCATGGCTGGGGTGAATAATCCAAGAGAGGAAAATCTCTACATCAGGGATGTTGTCCCAGCTTAATGTCTCACAAATAATCTAGGAGGGACAGGTTTGGCTGTTCCCTTGCTCAGGAACAGAATTTTACATTCAGTTTCTCTCAACATCCATCGTTTGGGGTTGGTGTTTCACTGCACTTTGTCCCGAAAGGGGACACGAAGGTCTGCAGGGACACATCAGGCGCAGGGGGCAGATGTGTGTGCCTGATGTGCCAGAGGTTTTAAACCTCTGGGAGTCCAGCTGGGAGCCCAAAGTGGAGCTGAGGCTCTCGGTCCTTATTTGCAAACCTGCTCGGGCACGTGTTTTCCTGAAGGGTAAAAATCCTCCTTTGGCTTGGAGAGTGTTCAGGAGCACGGAGACGAGCCCAACCCAGGCGTGAAATCAACACACAAAATGAAAATGAAAATGAAAATTAATTAATGGAAAAAATTAAAGGGGCCAATTCACGCAGCAGAGAGGTGAAGATCCTCAAATCTGTGCTCTCTCTTTTCACTTGGGGAGCAGGAGGTGGGCACAGCTCCGTGCCTGTGCTGCAGAAAAACCTCATAGGGATAGAAATAGGGAACAGGGAATAGGGAGAAGAGCTCAGAGCAGAGAAGAGAGCTCAGAGCAGCCCTGCTTCTTCTTCTCCTCGGCACAAATGGGAGCCTCCGACTCTGCCTGGGGGAGAGGGCCACAAAGGAGAGGCAGAGATGACAATCTCGGGACAATGGTGGTTATTTATAAGGCTTTTTTATTTTTTTTTTATTTTTTTATTTTTTTGTGCGTTGGAGATCACAGCCAAAAGGCATCTGCTTTTGACTGCATCCCAGTCAGAGTGGGGCTGGGAGGGGAGGTGGGCAGCTGCTTGAAATCACCAGCCTCCAAGTCACTGATATTTTTTTTTTTTTTTCTCCTCAGAGTAGCTGGCATTGTCAGTGATGGTTTAACCTACTTAGGATAATCATCCCTGTAATAAAGGCATTTCTCCCGAAGTCCCTCAGCCCGAATGGCTGCGTGCAGGGCTGTGGGAGCTGCTGTGCAGGGAGGGTCTCTGTTTGGCTTACCAGAGAAGAGTGGGGAGCCAGCCACGTTCTGTCATCTTTTAATACACTCCCAGACCACCACCCCCTGCCAGGCAAGAGAATTCCTTTCCAGGAAAGGATTTGGCAGAGCCTGTCCCTTCCTCCTCCAACCAAAAAAATAATATACCTCCTCCCTGTGGATTAAGGCATTTCACATCTGGAGCAATATTAGATCATCGAGGTTTCTGATTCATCCCGACAAACCCCTAATCCCGGCCACCATCTGGCCCCAAAGGCCCTCGCCAGCTGCTCCCCTTTTGCACACCAAAATGGGGGCCAAAATGTGTGACCTGGTGGCCCCGACAGGAGCCTGTGCTGCTGTCCCAGGACCCAGGTGTGGTGCCGGGGTGCTGCACGGGGAGCCCTGGGGCCAGGGAATGTCAGGCTGATCCCGAGGTGGGCAGAGGTCCTGGATAAACCATTCTGATACTGGGAGCAGCCCTCCGTGGCTTTGGGACTGAGGTCTCCCAGCTGTCCCAATTTCACAGAGATCTTTAGAGGCCGTGGACAGAGCCAGCCTCGCTCTTTCTCTCTTTTGTTGCTACTCCTCGATATAAAGCTCTTCTCCCTCTGCTCCCAAGACTTTTCCTTCTGCAGACCACCAGCAGCACCATCACACCTCCCAACTCCACGTAACGAGGGCCAGAGCTCACTGCTCCCCTGATTCCAGCTTTGATAAGGTCCCTTCCCTTGGCTAAACCTTTCCCTGCTCACCCTGAGCAGAGCTGAGCTGCTGAAGTGAGGACACTTGGGAAGGAATGGACAGAACCTGCTGTGTCCCAGAGCTTTCCCCAAGGCTTAGGGTACAGAAAAGGGGTTTTTTTTATGTATTTACCAGATAATTTGGCAGTGAGTCACCGGGAGCAGCATTAGCCGTGCTGGATGTGTTGGGAACAGCGGGAGAGTGGCAGGGGGAATCTCGGGGCTGTGCCTGGCTGTGGGCAGGCAGGAATGGAGGGAGTTATCCTGGGGGCTGTGTTATCCCTTCCCTCTGCACCTCGGCTGTGCCTGGCCACTTGTCACCCTCATCCCCATGGGCTGGGTGCAGCTTTCCCATGGGGATCCCCGGTGAGGGTGACAGGGACAGCCAGGCACGAGGTGCCCTCAGCAGTGAGGTGACACCGGTGACATCCCAGGGGCTGTGCCCGCTCCCCTGCCCGCATCATTCCCATACTGGGATTCATGAAGGTGGCTCAGGGCCCTGGGGCTGCTCAGAGACTTTCATGGAGCTGCAAATCCCAGCTGCTCCAACCAGGACTGGAACAGCTGGGAGCCAGGGAGAGATTTCCCAGTGCTGGGCTGCCAGGGGATTAACGCAGGCAAGGTGACAGCAGCTGCAGGGATGAGTCCTGGGAGGGAAGGAGAGGCTGCCTTTAACATCCCGGGGCTTGTCCTGGTGATTTATCCATCAGAAAGGAGGGCTGAGTGCAGGCTGGAAAATCCTCAGGGCGGTAAATGATGGTTTAGAGCTCGTGCCTTCCCTGGAGGGGCTCTATAACACCTGGCACAAGGGACCTGGGGGTGTGACACCCACGTGGGATGGAGCACCAGGGAGCAGGAGCCTTCATCTCCATCACCGGAGCAACAAATCAATTGTTTTGTCACTGAGGAAGATGATGGGGGTGGGAAGCAGCAGCCCAGGGCCGGCGCTGCTGATGGTGTCACCCCTGTGAGCAGGGGACAGGAGGAAGGGCGCGGTGTGTGTGACAAGCTGTGGCTTTGAGACCATTCTGGAGCCTGCTCAGGCTAATGCAGGGTTTTATTCTAAACCATCCATGAAACACAGCTGGAAAATTGCACTTGCTATTGCTACCTCTGCCACTACAATCAAAGCTGAGGAAATGTGAGGCTCAGAGAGCTCTGAGAAACAGCCTGAAAAGGGGGGGGGGGGGGGAAAAGGAAAAAAAAAAAAACCAGGTCAAAAGGGAAATGGAGGGAGAGCAGTGACTGCTGTGATTGCCTTGGTGTCAGGGAGGGGGACAGGGGCTCCCCAGGTCTGGGGGGCTGCAGAGGGCTGCCTTCTCTGTTGTAAATCTCAGGGTTAAAGAAAAAGAGAGGTAAAATTAATAATAAAACAAAAAGCAGGAGCAAATCTGCCTTTATTTGGTGAGGGAGGGATTTTGGGGGTCCTGTTAACTCTGTGCAGATCGTGTTAACACCAACAAAACACTTGGTGCTCCCTGCAAAAATGGCAGCGTTTATTAAGTGCTGCAGTGCGAGGATCTCATCATTGTCCTTTTGCCTTTTGGGATTTCAGAGGGGAGAGGAGCAGCCTTTGCTCTGAACATTATTGTCAGAAATGAGCATTTGAACGTAATTTCACAGGGACGTGACCGTGTCTAAAAGCAAGGTGGGATGTGGTGAGATGTGTGGAGCAGTAACAGGGTGCTGTTGTCACCTGAATTCCTTGGAGCCAGGAGCTTTCACAGCCAGGCTGTGCTCTCAGCTTTACGTCCTCATACCTTTGGCTCCCAGCTCCGGGGCTGTGGGAAGGGCCAGGGGGACAAGGAACAGCCTGAGGGGACAAATTCTGTGTCCCTGCAGGAGCAGGGAGAGGTGTCAGGTTCAGATCTGGAGCCAGCTGTGGGACGGATGGATTACTCCCAGCTCTGCCCTCAGTCTGCAGGCAGAGATAACAGACTGGTTTGATGTCACAGAGCACGAGGAGCCCTTTTCCATCCTCTGCATCCCCACATCCCTCCCGTTTGCGCAACCTCCCCGGCTGCCTGGCAGATCTGAGGTATTAAAAAGAGGACCCTTAAAGAAATCTGGCAAAGGCTTTGCTATCTCAGCCTCACAGCAGAGCAAGATACGGAGCTGAGGGAGCATCTATCAGAGCACCCAAAGCATCCCCAAAAGGGCAGCAGCCACCTTCATCCTAGAGTTATCCGAGGGAAAATAAAACATCTGTGGCAGAGGAAGGATGTTGTGTCTTTCACTCACTTCCCTCAGGCTGGGATGGCCCAAGTGACAGCACAGAGCCACGAGGACTCGTGAAAAAACACATCTGGGCAGCTGTGGTGGTCATTTACCCCAGCAGCTACGGGCCATGGGCGTGATGGATGCTGCTGATCATCCTCTGCAACACCGAATTGCCTTTGGAGATGGGAGTTATCATTTTTGCTGCCATAGCAACCCCAAAAGTCACCTAGAGGGCTGCCTGTCTGGGAGAGCAGGGCTGGGTTCTGTATGAGCTCAGGGAGAAGTCAGGATCCCTGGGATTTTTGGGATTCTGGGCCCAGCTGGAGGGTGGGAGAGCCCAGGGACCAAAGCAGGACAAAGTGGGGGACAGGAGAGAGGAAGCAGCTCCAAAAACGGGTGCTGGTGTTTCCTGTCACAACCCAGCAGCTTCCCCAACATCTCTCCTTCATGAGTCCCTCTAATGCAGAGTTTGGTGACACTGAGAGCCCCTGGCCCTTTGTCACAGTTGAATGAAATCTCTCAGAGGGTTCAGGAGTTGTAGGAGGGGACAGAAAAGCCTTTTCTGGCTGATGCCATATGTGGTGTGATCCCACACCTCCATCTCCTTCAGAAAATCGGGCAAGAACTGGCACACTCCAACCATTTCAGTGCCTTTCTGTGAATGTTTTCAAACCCAGAAGTTTAGCAAAACTGCCCTTTTCAATGCAAATAGCTACAATTTAGCTAAATAGTGATTTTCCAACCAAAGATTTCACAGAAAAATCCCCAGACAGCTGTACAGAGCAGCTCAGAGAAACCAGGGCTTCTTTCCTTCATTCTGACATTCAAGTATTACACATTTTAAACATGTTCCTGTCTGTCTGCGAGCTGATGTCAGCTTCTCATTCCTACCAAGCGTTTGAAGTGTATTAATTTTATTGAAAGGCCTTGTCAAAGCTGCCTCTGTGTTCCCCATCTAGGATTCATCTAGGATTCTGCCTCTGCAAAGCCATTTTTTATTTTCAGCCTGACCCACTGAGCACTGATTGCAAACAACGATTTCTTCTGCTCTCGCATCCTGTGCACCGCCCTCGTTTTTGTTTGGAGTTTCTGGTCACTGGCTCTGGGTTCTGTCATTATTTGTCTTTGTTCCGTGTTTTAACCTTTGTTAGAGACTCGGCCATTGTGCAATCCCTGCTCGGTGACCTATAATATCCTAATTTAGTTGGCATTTTGGTCTGGGTGAACAATCTGCTGTGTGCAAGGCTTCTTTCCTTTTCTGCTTCCCGTTCCTTTAAAAAGGTCTCCTGTGTATTTCCTCACCCTCTTCACACCCCACTCTGTGTTTCCTTGGGTTGTCTTTCACCTTTTCTCTCTCTCTCTTTTTTTTTATTTTGTTCCAGATCAGCCTCAGCTCTCATCTCTGCTCCTCTCCCAGCCCCTGCTCCGTGCCCTGGCACCAGGAGCTCCTGCAATCCAGGCATCTCTTCATCCTCCCAGGATCAGCCTGAGAAGGAAACTGCTCCTCTGCTGAGGCTGAAAATTTTATCAGTGGGTGACAAATGAAATGATGACCCTAAAAACCTCCGGGGAGCAAAGCCCAGCCGGGTCTGAGGACCAGCAGCGAGTGCCTGTGGTGCTCACCAGCACAAGAGGGAGTTGTTACTGCTTGGATTTGTAACAGCAGACTGAGACAAAGGAGAGGGAGACCCGGGGCTCTGGACAGCTCCTGGCGCTGCAGCCCTTCCCTGGATTGCCACAGGATAGCAGCAAAGGGAGGGAGCTGTGTCACATCTCTGCAGGGTCCTCTCCAGCCCAGGGCTTTGTCACAGAGGGCTCCAGAGGACACGGAGCTGGAGCTCTCTGTTCCTCTCCTGCCTTTCCCGGGATCTCCAGGGGCTGGGATCCACTGGGCAGCTCCACAGCCGCACCAGGGCAGGGCTGGTTGGGAACCCGAGTGCTGGGAGCAGAATTCCTCCCACTTCTCCTCCTCCTGTCCTCACTGGCTTTGAGATTGTCTCTGATGGATTCCTCTGCCAGGAGAGCCCAGCTGGGAGCTGCTCCCAGGGGAAGATGCTCACAGCTCCCCTGGCCATGGGGACATGAATATTTCAGGGTTGGGAGCCAGCAGGGACCCAGAGGCTGCTCATTCCCCTCTAACACAACATCCAGCACCTCATCGCCAGCACAGACAGGCACAAGGTGCTGGTCCTCAGCCACAGGGCAGGAACAGGGCAGGGTGGGGTGGGAACTCAGTGCCTGGTCCTCTCAGCCTTCACAAAGCAAGAGGAACCAGCATTGTTCATCTTCCCAACACGGCTGGGACCTGCCCGAGATAATCGGTTTAGAGAAGAGGTAAAACGGGTGAATAATTTAGAAATGGGTGGAGTGCTCTAATTATGATTTTTTTTGTTAGGGCCGTGTTTAAGGATCTGAAGGATCCCTGCACTGGCAGGTGTCAGCTGGTTGGGAGCCCCGTGTCAGCTCAGCCCTCTCCTTCCTCCCCTCTTTGCATCCTGCTAAAATATCAACTCAGGCCTGGTGCAAGCCTGGGAATGCTCCAGGAGGAGGACACACACCCTTCTGGCAACTCCTAAACCTCCGCTGCCCCATCACTGCGGTGGCATCGTGATGAGGGCATGAAATGGGGAGATAACACTGGAAGGCAGGAAAACAAGGCTGCTGCTCCCTGTCCCTGCTGTTTGGAAGGAAAGACAGGCAGGACTATCAGATCTGCCAGCACAAGCAGCCAGGGGAGGGAAGGGAAATGCTATTGTACACCCCATCCTGGGGCTGGCCGGGGGAAGGAGAGGGGAAAACAGAGGGAAAAACAAGAGGCGAGTGTTCGACAGGGAGCCAGCACGTTTGTTATCAAAATGGAAATGCAGCCCTTTGTTGATGGAGGTGTATCTGCTTCCCATTGTCTCCCGTGCCAGCCCCCTGAAAGGCTCCTTTGATGGCTCCGTGTTTGTGCACCGGCTATGAAATTGCCTGGGAAGACAAAGGGAGTTGGTGCTCGTGGGTAATGAGAAGGAGCTGAAGGTTTCTCTCCTCTCGCCCCGGCAGCACAATTTCCCCTGGAGCAGCTGCCGAAGGCTCGCGGAGCAAATTGGAAAGGCTGAGGCTGGATGGGGAAAGGCTGATGAGCAGGGAGAGGGAGAGGCTGCTCTTTTGCAGGGCTAATGTGGCCATCTGCTCTGATTCCACTGGTCTGCTCCAGCCCCAGCCTTCCCGAGCCCTGGGGCTGCTCATTCCCCGCTCTCCCCCGTGTGCTGTTCCCATTCGCGCTGAGGACAGGGCCAGGAGCTCGTCTGCCACCTCAGACACTGCCAGCAGCTGGGATGGGACCTTCCCTGGCCGGGGAAAGGATGGGAATCCACAGCTGGAAGAGCCCGAGGGCTGCACATCTCTGTCCTCTCCTCGCCCTGCTGATGGCCAGTGAGAGCACCAGGGGTAGAGCGGCATGTAAAGCAGCATCAAACTGAGACAGAGCAGGGTTAGATGTGATTTAGGGGGAAATTCTTTATTGTGAGGGTGGTCAGGCATTGCCTCATCCCTGGAAGCGTCCAAGGCCAGGTTGGATGGGGCTTGGAGCAGCCTGGGATAGTGGAAGCTGCCCCAGAGGGTGGGAGGAGATGGGCTTTAAGGTCCCTTCCAATCCAATCCAAATTTATGCCACGATTCTACAACTCCGTGATCAAAAGTGCAGGGATAACACAGGCAGGAGGCACAGCAGGAGTGGGAAAACACCCAGCAAAGCTGAAAAGAATTTTAGCACCCAAGGAACAGCCCAACTGGACACTCCACCAGGCGCTGCATGGCCCAGGGGGGATTTCTCCCCATTTACCTGCCCTGGGATGTGTTTTCACCCGGATTTCTCCCCATTTACCTGCTCTGGGATGTGTTTTCACCCGGATTTCTCCCCATTTACCTGCTCTGGGGTGTGTTTTCCACCTGGATTTCTCCCCGTTTTCCTGCTCCTCACCCTCAGTCCTTTGCACACCTCTCCCAGGTGTCCCCCTCACCTCTCCTGCTCCACCCACCCAGAACCTGGGGCCAGGTGTGTGTGTGTGAAACCCCTCTCCGATCACACACACACTCACAAATTCTCATTAACTAATGGCGTTCCTAATAGGAACGGGTGTCTTTCTGCTCCCCTCCCGCTCGGCTGGAGAGTTTAATGGCTCAGTCATGCTCAGCCGGCCTCGCTCCTTTATCTGCTCAATAAAGAAATGGTTTATGGCACATCCACGCCTCGGCCCGAGCTGCCAATTTCACACAGGGCCTTATCAGCCCTCACACACGCTGTAAGGCCGCTGGAAATTAGACGTGGGATTCGCATGTCTAACAACCGGGGTTAAACGCTTTTTTTCCCCCCTTATTTTTTTTTTTTTTTCCCCTCTGCTGCTTCTTCTTCTCCCCTCCCTTCCATCGTCTCACTGGTTACAGCTCTGACAATGGCTTTAAAAGGATAGTCTTGCCCGGCTCCTGGTAAAGGATGTTAATTTATTGTAGTCGCTCTTTTATTTGATTATTGGTTTATTAAAACTGCCAGGGGTGAGAGGGTTTCTCCTCGAACAAATCCTTTAATCTGTTTCCAGCTCTGCAGGCAGGACAAACGCGAGTGGCTGTGGGGGTTTTTTGGGGGGGGTCATGTCCTTTTTTTCCTCAGGAGGTGGGAGCCCAGGGATGCAGCCAGGGCAGTGTCCCGTGCTGTGCAGCTCACAGGAGCTGCCTGCCACCGCAAGGGCTGTCCCCAAAAGCTGCTGTGGCTGTCACACTCTCCTCAGCCATGAACACACTCAGTTTCCATTTGTTCAGCTCACCTGCATCCTGAAGAGCTCTTTGGGAGCGTGTAGGGATTCCCTGGAGGTCTGTCTCAGCCTGCCTGGCAGGGACCCTCTGCCTTCTGCACCCCAAAGGGTCCTTGCCCCTCATTTCTTCACCCACTGCCCCGCTCCTGTCCCTTCTGTCCCCTCTCCTGCCCTGTGGCACCATTCCTTCAGCCCTCGAACCCGAATATCCCACACCTGCCTGCCCAGAATTTACCTGGACATCACCCCAGGTGCCTGTGGTGCCTGCTGGGGCCTCAGGTGACCTCTGCAGGTGAAGGTGGGGCTGGTTTTCAGCTTGCCCACACAGCCATGGGTATTCAGAACCCAAGCCTCCCGTGTTTGCACTCAGGGATGGAGTTATTGCAGCAAATCCTGCTCTGGCAGCACTGCCTGGTGCTTCCCAAGGGCTCCTCCAGCCTTGACTCTCCCCTTCCCTCTGCCAAAGCATCTCCCTTCACCCCTCTCAGCTGCAGATCCTGATTTTCCCCTGCTCTGCCTTCCAGCTCAGGGAGATTTTTCCTGTACAAGGATATTTGGGTTTATTTTTTGGGGTTTTTTTTTGTTTTTTCCAGAGGCAGCAGCTTGTTCCAGGCTGCCACACTGAAGTCAGCAGCAGCACAGCAGAGTGATTAATGCCACTGGTGAAGGGTTTATACAGAGCTTTGCAGCCCAAGTGTTGAGGGCTGCATCAAAACACAGCCCCTGGGTCCCTCCAGAGACGGGAAAAGTCTCCTGGGTAACGTGAGCTGGGTTAGTGGGGAGCTTGGTCCAGGGCCTGGGAGGGCAAAGCAGAGGGGAAGGTTGATTCTCTTCCTGCTGAACTCTTCAAACAGCTTTAAAATCCTCACTTGCAGGTCTAAAAGTGACATAAATTCAGTGCTTTAGCTTGGTTTTTTGGTTTTTTTTTTTTTTTTTTTTTTGGGGGGGGGGGGGGTTTGGGGTTTTTTTTTTGTGGGGGTTTTGTTGGGGTTTTTTATTGTTTGTTTGTTTGGGGGTTTGGGTGGTTTTTTGATTGGTTGGGTTTTTTGGGTTTTTTGGGGGTTTTTTTGTTGTTTGTTTTGGGGTTTTGGTTTTTTGGGGTTTGGGGGGTTTTTTTGTTTGTTTTTTAGGGTTTTTTTATTGTTTGTTTGTTTGTTGGGGGGGTTGGGTGGTTTTTTGGTTGGTTGGTTGGGTTTTTTGTGGTTTTTTTGTCGTTGTTTGTTTTGGGGTTTTGGGGTTGTTTATTTTCTTGTTTTTTGTGGGGTTTTTTATTGTTTGCATGTTTGGGTGTTTTGTTGGTTGGTTGGTTGGGTTTTTGGGGAGTTTTTTTGTAGGTTTTTTTTTGGGTTTTGTTTTTCTAAGGCATTGCTGTTATTATTCCTGGAGGCTTTGGGGAAGACTTGGGGCAGATTTAATAAAGCTGAGAAGAGAAGAAACCCCTAAACCAATTCCTGGACCTGCAACTCAAACTCCAAGGACAGCAGAGAGACCAAAACCTCCCAAGATCTAAAACTCCCTCCTCTTTTCTCCCTGCTGCTTTTCAGCAGAAAAGTCACCTTCAGCACCGACGGCTGGGGCAGCTCAAGGTGCCTGTGGCTGGAATTAAATCAGCTTTTATCCATCCTGGGGAATCTGCACATTGCCAAGGCTCCCACGCTGGGTGACGCCTCTGGAATGTCTTCATCACAACCTGCCTCAGCTGACCTGTAATTCCATTTTCTCCCTCTCTGTCTTAGGCCTGTGCAGTTGCAGGGCTCTGCCTTTCTCTGGAGCAGAGGAGCAGAGATCCAACTCCTCCTGCAAGCCTCCGAGGGAGGGGATTCAGTGACTCCTCCTGGATAACTCGATCCTCACTCCTCTCATTAAAAACCTCTCCCTTACACTTCACCTGGATTGTGGGGCCGCGTTTCTCCTCTCCTCCTCATTAGAAATAAATAAGTGATGAACCAAGCGGTTCTCCTGCTTCTCTTGCTCCATAGGAGCTTTTGACATGGTCCACAGAAAATGAGCCTCACCCAGAAGTTAACTTTTTTGTTCCCAAACAGGAGACACTTGAGATTAAGACCTGAGACCCAGGAGGAATTGTTTTGTACGTGTAAATAAGGGGCTTTTATGCAAAATGTTGATTATAAACCTGGCTCTGTCCTCTCACAATGAAATGGTGCCTCAGGGCATTAAGCTCCTGCTCACATGTCAGTGTTACAGGCAGAGAGGGCTGAATAATTCATCAATAATCCTCCAAATTTGGCTTCCCTGCCTGTCTGGGAGCTCTGTCTCTCCCAGAATCCGTTCGTTAGGTGAGGTAACTCATCACAATGGCACAGGGACCCCGGGTGCGAAGCCCTGCTCCGAGTGGGAAGTTTAGAATTTGCTTTGCTTTGCATCAGGAATGAGCTGGGGAAGTTCCAGCAGGGAAAGGAGAGCTGGTTGGTGTTGGTTATGCTGCTCACACGGCTCTGGCTGCCTCCTGAGCAGCTGAACTCAACCCCTGCAATGAGTTTCCTGGGTGAATATCACACTGGATTTCCATAAATGTGCTAAAACATGGCTCAAGGCTCGCTCCTCTCAGGCAGACTGATCTATCTCTGTGTCCATCTGTGTCATTTTCTTTCCACAGCACCCATCACTGCTGCATCTAATTACTAATTCCTCCACTGGGATGATTGCTGCAAGCTCCCAGCAAAAGCGTGGGGACGCAACTGGGGTAAATCAATTGGAAAAATGCATAAAACCAGATACAGTCTGAATTTCCCTAGACTTAATCCCAGTTTTCCAAGCCTTTTTAAACTGTTGAACAGCATTCACACATCCAGGAAGGGCTGGCAGACACAGGGATGAAAATAAATGGGCACTTAAGGGTCGCTCAGAAAAAAAAAATCCACCAGAAATGACAAAATCTGATGGAAAGGAGAAGAGTTTAGTGAATATTTTTGTCGTGGGAGAATTTCTGAGCCCCCAGACAAAAGCCAGGACATAAAGCCTGGAAGCAGCCAGGGAAAAGAATGGAACAGTTCAGTTCAGGAGGGAGGAGGTGAGATAATACAAAGGGATGGATCACCGTGAAAAGGATGCAAGGAACCTGTGCAGGGAAAGGATTCCTGGGATCATTCAGGGAAAATGACAAATTATGACAAAATTACGAGACAAGGCACTGGTATTTTTGTCAAGGGGAGACTGAAAGGGTGTCAGATGCCAAAAGAGCAAGGGAAAAAGGAGGAAGAAAAAGCAGAGGAAGAAGGAATTTCAGCCCTCCAGCTAAAGAGGACCAAGGAGGGGGCAGTGACAGGCAGGCAGCAGCCAGGAATCGTCTCCTTTTCCCCACCAGCCAGAGATTTTCAGAAGTGGGAGGTTCCAACATCATTCTCTGGGTTTTAGGCCTTGCCCAGCTGGAAGGGAGGGAAAGCAAAGCCTTTCTCTGAGGCAGGAATGAATCACTCTCCCCTCAGCCCGGAGCGCCGCCGGCTCCTCCAGGTGACAGTTCACGTGGGAGGATAAATATAAATAAAAAGAGGGAAGCTGCAGCATCTTGATGACTCATGTAATATTCATTTCGAATTAGTTTGTACATGATTCTATTTAAAAAAAGAAAAGAAAAAAAAAAGGCAGACATTCCATAAGATTTTTTTTTTTATTTTTTTTTTTTTTTGCGAGCTCCAATTTGCTGCTGGCAAGGAGCAGCGCTCGGGTCTTTTATGGGTATTAGTTCCATAGTGTATAGCAGGAGGCAGAGGAAGTTTAATTATGATTCACTGAGCCACATTGTGGGTATGTTTTAAAGCCACTTAATTAGTGTAGAAATATACAGCTGTAATTATGCTGAAATATGGCCTAATTAACCTATCGAAACCCCACGCACGTGGCTCAGGAAACTTGGAAGCATTAATAGTCTATTAATACACCGGGGCTGACAGCCCATCATGCTCACATTTGGGAGCAGGAACCTCCTCCCGTGAGCTCCCATCGAGCAGAGATTCCTGGGGCAGGTGAATCCTGCTCTTTCCCTCTGCTGGGACAGCTCCTGCCACAGCCTTGGATAAATCAGAGTAAAGGCCCTTCTGCTGATCACCCAATGTAGGGACACTCGAGGATGGCAGGGACAAGGAATTCTGCTGAGCTGAGATATTCTAGAACACGTGGGTTTATTGCAGGGCCGTGGGTAAAAGGGCCTTGCCTTCAGCCCCCAGCCTGAGCTGGAGGGGATCCCAAAGAGAGAGGGAGAGAGAACAGCAGGGTGAGAGCTGAGAGAGAGGAGTGAGAGAGCAAAGGGCAGGGGAGAGAGCAGGAGAGAGCGAGAGTAGGGAGAAAAGCAAGTTACACTCATTATTGTCCTTGTTACAATACATTATATCTCCTTTTGTGATGAATATTCTAATTTACAGTGGCCAACAAACACAAGACACAAAATCCTACAGAATCTACACATAGCCTGTAGGAACTACTACATTACCATACTGGGTTATATTTTAAACTCTGAAAACTACTCTTTAAGACTTTTCTGTTTTGCTACATTGATCTTTGAATCCCTCAGCCAGCAGAAAGGGATTGCTCAATCCAAAGGGATTCTCCTTCAGCTAGACCATTGTTTTCAGGTTATAGAGTAACTAAGACTCAGTATCCTACAATTCAAAGTCAGCTTTCATTTCTATCCCCATTATAGGTTTCATATTTTCAGAACATTTTGTTAAGCAATCATATTTATTTATAAGGTTTCCCTGATTCATCTTCCCCAACAACCCAAACCTTTGTTCTGTCCAATCCTAAAATTCACCTCCCAGTGCCTCCAGCAGAGATTCCTGCGGGCTCAGGGTGTCCTCAGCCCTGCCCTGTCACTGTCCCCTCTCCGGAGCCACAAGGGATTAAAGGCTGGGATGATGGTCCCTTCCCTCCTGGCTGGATGATGGATTCCCAGCCCTGGGGCACGAAGGAGATAACCAAGGAGATAGCTAAAGCACAGCCGAAGCAAAAAGGTGATGGTGAAAGGTCTTGTGTTCAGTGCTGGGTGTTAAAGCCGATAAGAGCTGGAAAAACCAATTATTGCTTCAAAGGCACCGGGATTTCCAAGGCCAGGGAGTGTCCCGGGGCCTTGGAGCAGCCCGGGATAGTGGAAGGTGTCCCTGCCCACGGCTGGGAGTGGGACTGGAGGAATTCTAAAGTTCCTTCCCACCCAAACCAACCCCGGAGTCTATCACAGATCTTCCCAAACCACCCTGGGAGATCCAAGGAACCCCATTTGCCCTTGGAATGTCACTAACAGGAGCTTTTACGAAGCAAACCAGCAAATTACTGCCCTGCCCCTTATTCCGTCCTTTTACAGATGAGGAAACAGACCTGGAAATTTAATTCCCTGGCTCTGCCTTCCTTACACGACAATCAGCCCACGCTGCTTCTTCAGTGGGAAAACTGATTTTTATTCATCTCCCAGGAAGGGGCATTTATTTCTTCCCCTTTGAGCTGCAAAGACAAAACCTGGGTTGGCAGAGAGGGAGAAGCAGAGAGGAAGCAGCTGGCACAAGGTTCTTCAGGCACGAGCACAGCACCAAATATTCCAGGGGTGTCTTCATCCTCTGGGTGATCAAAGCAACCGAGATTGAATCCGGCTCGTAATCATCCACAGGGTAGTTTGCTCCAAATTCCCCTAATTATGGAAGTGCAGAAAATTGCTGCTCCGTGATGAACTGAATAGGAAATTGGAGGCTCCCACAACCCAACTGCTGCCACGGAGGATTTAGGGATAAAGCACGAGGGAGGTTTGGAGGGAAGGAGAGACACAGAGATGCAGGTGGAAAGGAGCAGGGAGATGAGCTTGGGCCAAGGGAGGGAAGGAATTGGCGCTCTCTGGGATGCCACCAGTTCTGGAGAGGTGAGGGATGAGGAGAGCACTGAAATGCAGCCTTGCTGAGCTGGGCCTGCCACTTCCCCGGCAATTCTGACACTTGACACTGTGCCACAGCAAGAGTTTGGACCAGAGCTTCTGGCTGAGCCCCAGAGAACTCCCGTGAGCACCTTTCTGCCTAATATGTGAGAGAGGGGCATCTCTCGGGAGAAATAATCTGTATTATTTTCTCTCCGAGTGCTCTTGCAGTGGCAATTCCTCATGAGAGGTGACAGCAGGGACCACAGAGGGCTCAGCTGAGTCACCCAGGGACAAGGGGCTGGAAGAGGTTGTTTTGTGTTAACAAGAGATGTTCTCTTCAAAATTTACCCACGTTTTAGGGCAGTTCTCAGAGCAAGTCCTCTCCTTGTCCTCTTCAGACGAGCCGTGACCAGGGTCCTGACGGAGTTTCCTTGCCCTGGATGCTCTGCACGGAGTGTGAGGGGGAATTCTGCTGGCTCCATCTCTCTCAGGAGCACACACAGGCTGTGATTAAGCAGAGCACTTTGCTTACTTAATATCGGTGTCACTCCCAGGGCCCCGTGTTCGCTGAGAATGAATGAGCTCAGCAGTGCAGAGCGCAGCCCGAGCTCCCCTCAGTCACAGGCGGCTGCTTGGGCTCCATCCTCCTCCTCCTCCTCCTCCTCCTTCCAGCACAACACATCAAAAGCTGCCTACAGGAGTCAAATCATCCTCCTGGGAATGCCACCCCCACCAGAAAGCAGGGCTGGGGTGGGAAAACACCACAGACAAGTGTAATTCATCCCACCCGTGTGTTTCTACTCGAATAAACCCTGCGGTTCTTTGGAGATAAACAACAACAACAGAAAATAAACACCGAGCCAAAAAATGGGTGTTTGTGCAGCAGCAGCAGCCTTGGTGTGGCTCTTCTCGACAATCTTCAGCCATGAGGAGTACCTGTGTGGAGAAGAATTCAAGTGAGAATGGACCCTGGGGCTTCTCCACCCAAAATTCTGCTTTGTGAGGTCAGAGGAGGTCACCCAGAAGGAGGAATTTAGGATATTTGGATATCCAGAATTAATTCTTCCCTGTGAGGATGGGGAGGCCCTGGCACAGGGCAGCTGTGGCTGCCCCTGGATCCCTGGAAATGTCCAAGGCCAGGCTGGAACACCCCGGGACAGTGGGACGTGTCCCTGCCCATGGCAGGGGATGGAGGGGAGGAATTTCAGGTCCCTCCCCACCCAAACCATCCTGGGATTTTAAGACTTGGTCCAGTTTGGTGCTGAGAACTCCTAAGGGCGGCAGTGGGCAGCACCTCAGGGCAGTGAGGAGGAATTTATGGCTCAGGAGGCAGGAGAGGAGGAAAACGGGATTTGGTGAAGGAGCAGCAGAGCAGCAAAGGGGGGTTTTGCAGGAGAGTGTTTTGTTCTCCACCACAAACACTGACCCAGCCAGAGCCACCAACCCCAGGGATAACAGGAGCTCAGAGCTGCCCCTGCCACATCCCTGGGCACGAGGTGACAGCACAGGACACCAGGCTGCTGATCTGCTTTTCATAATGAAGGGATTGCAATTAGCACCTGGGTCCCCTCAGTGTGAAATGGTGCAGGGAGAAGATCCAGAGGGACTTATTTGTCCTGCTGTATGAGACCAGCATCAAACTCTGCTTCTCAGACCACAGAAAATCTTCCATCCTCTCCTCACCTCCACCTTCAGAGCCCTGTTGAGGTCCCGTGTCATTCCTGTCACCTGAAAGGACCTTCCTTCCCATCCCCTTTTCCTAATTCTAAACCCAAAAAAAAAAAGTCATTTTCCACCCAAAAGAGGGTTTAATCTCTATGACATCGTTTTGATGTCCTCAAACACTTATAAAAAGTCAGCTGAGCATTGGCCATGTGAGAATTTCCCCTTCTCAAGGAGGAGCAGTGGCTGGCCAGGATTTAAAGCTCTGCAGTGGAGCAGAGTCTGAGTGCCCAAATTAGCTCCTGCCTCCACTTCAGGTGTAACATTTCTTTTTTCTATCATATCTCTTTGTAAATCCAGGTGAACACAGGGGATTTAAATATTTTCATCACATGCAGAGGCACAGGACTATCCTTCTTTTTCCTTAATCCGTGGGTTTTCCCCCCCTAGAATTGTTTATTTCATAGCCAACTTCCAATATAATTTGTACCGTGTTTGGCATCACTCTAAATCATTTCATTAATGAAAAAGAAAAAAAAACAAAACCACAAGTCATTATAAAACAAACACAGAAAATACACAGAGCTAATCTTTCCCTTATATTGCAAGGATTAAATAAACAGAAATATCAGCAGAAAGTATTCCAGACACGTTGGGCTGCCATAAAATTTAGTAGGTGAACTGTTCATTTACATATTCCCCAACTGCAATGGGATGACACTTTTGAAATTAAAAACTGATGATACAAATGGCATTTAAAGTTCATTTAATATTATTTGTTAAAATTTCGCTGACAAATCTGTCACATGTGAGGCAGATCCTATTACTAGGAGGAGAAAAAATAAAAAAAAAAAGAAAGGCAATTGAAATCCAAACCCACCCCAGCACTGAAGGGTCTATTAAGACAGTAGATGAGAATTTGCATTATCAAATAATCCTAACTGGAGAATTTATAAATGGAAATGCGAACTGTGCAGGGCTTTAAATGTTAATTCATCGCCATAACTAGTTTCATAAACAGATTGACTGTGTTTCTCCTGCAGACAAGGCAGAGATGTTTCCCTGGGGCATGGGGAGAACCCAAACAGCAGCACTTGGGGTTGGGAATAACACACCTGGAGGCACCTGGCTTTAGGCTGAGGCAGTGAATGAGCACAGGCTCTGTCTCTGCACTGGCTCCAGCCCTGCTTTGGGTATTTTTGTGAATTCCCTCCCATTCCTGAACACCCCACACACCTGCACAGCCCCACTCCCCAGACCCCAAACCCCAGGCAAATCCTGAACTCCTGCAGAGCAGTGACCCCATCCCTCAGCCTGAAACTTGGAAAATTATCCCACTGCCCAAAAAAAGACGCAGAGGAAAACTCTTTTATCCTGTTTGAAAGACAGGTGGCTCACGCACTGCTTAAAAGCAGGTAGATATTTGGATTTCTTTTTGTTTATTTCTTTCTTTCCCCCTCACATAAATATGGAAGGGAAGCATTGCAGGTGAAACGGTGCATGGAGATTAATCTGGTGCACAGCCCTTATAAATATTAACAGGCTGGTAAATGTGTAACCTTATTTCTTTGTCCCTCTGCTCTCATCTCTCCCGAGCTATTTTCACCAGAGGAGGTTAAGTAAGTTGGTAAATGAGACCATGGAGAAAGGGAAGGTGTTCATGCAGAGCCAGTACACGCAGAGGTGGGATTAAAGCTTTTAAAGCTTTCCTTCCTTCCTTCCTTCCTTCCTTCCTTCCTTCCTTCCTTCCTTCCTTCCTTCCTTCCTTCCTTCCTTCCTTCCTTCCTTCCTTCCTTCCTTCCTTCCTTCCTTCCTTCCTTCCTTCCTTCCTTCCTTCCTCCTTCTCTCCCTTTCTTTCTCCCTTTTTTCCTTTTCAAACACGATTTTTCTGTCCTCTCCCCTTCCACCAATTCCAGCACCTGACAGCCGAGTGGGGAGTGAACAGACATTTTCATTTGCACTGTAATAAAATGTGTATGGAGCGGGAAAAACAGTGGAGGAAAAGCTTCATGCAGAGATTAAAGCAACAGGCTTTGTCCCTAAGGGATTTTCCTGGGGGATGGTGAGTCCCTGAGCCAGGTGGGAGCTTTGTGCCACAGGAAGGACCTGAGTGAAAAGGAACGCACAAAAGCGGGGTTTTAATTTCTCTGTGGCTCTGGGCGCTCACAATATTGCCGATATGACTCTTAGAAAAGCAAATGGATGGAAGCATCAGGCCACGGAACCTCTCAGAGCCTGGCTGCAGCTATAAAAATGTTCATGGGCCGGGTTCTGGAGGGATTTTGGGTGCTGCAGGTGGGGTTAGGGGAGATGGGGACAGGGAAAGGTCAGTGCTGTCCCCTGAGCAGGAAGGGAGGGGACAGCAGGGATGTTCTCCTTGCTGACAAAAGGCTCTCCAGGCTGCAGGGGTTTGGGGCTGAGCTCTGGTGCACAGAACCACATCACAGGCTGCCTCCCCTGCCCCTCCACACGCCCTGCTCCAGCTTCTTCTGCCAAAAACGCTGCTGAGGCTGGAGAAACACGCAGGGTTTCATTTCACACCCATCTCCTGGTCATGGTGGATGTTCTCCTCAGTCATGGGGGATGTTCTCCTCAGTGGGCAGGGAGAGGGATCCCAAATAACCCCAGAGACAGCCCAGGGGTGCTCACAGGCAGGATGGGGCTACAAAAAACATCTGAAGCTGCAGTTTGGGTGGTGTCTCCTCTTCCCAATCCCTGTGGGGCCAAACCTTGACCTGGAGTCCTCCAGCCAGAGGAGAGTGAGAGGCAGAGAGAGACACACGAGGCACACACAGAGTTTAGGAAAGGACTGTTTCTCCAGTAATTAACATTTGTGTCCTGCTGGTTTTATTTCCCATGTCCGTGTTTTTCCATCCAGCAGCGCAAACGATGTGGGTTTCAAAGCAATCACGCCATTTTCTGTTAGCTGATCTTTTAATGCCGAGGATTCAGGAGAGATGGCACCCTATATTTTTGTGTTTACGTGGATCATTGCTGAATTGGAACTCATCCTGTTTTTCATGAAAGGATTCCTCCCCTTTTGGCAGCGCAAACGAGTTTGTTTTCAAATCTAGCCTATGTGAAAGATCATGTGGCCATGAAGGAAATCTTGAATCCGTTCCAAGTGGTGAGTCTCATGAAGGCAGATTTGCACCAAAACCTCTAACACTCGCCGTTTCGGATATTTTCGGCGGGGAAAACCCTCAGCTTGATGAAATTTCACAGAGGAGATGCATTTCACTGACACGAGCTTTCCTGAAAGACAAAATTGTGAAAAATATACAAAGAAAGGAACAGGAGAGGAAAAAAAAAAAAAAAAAAAAGGCAGCTGAGACTTTATACAACATTGCCATTGATCAGCTGCCCTGAAAAGCAGCCACTGCTGGGGAGAGCAGAGAGCCAAAAGTCCACAGAGATTCACCAGGTGAGGGTGCAGATGGGGACTGGGGGAGGCATCCAAAACCAGGGGAGCAGAGGAAAATGGTGCTGGATTTGCACCGTGCCTCTGGGTTCTAACAGCAGTGATCAGAAATTGGGTAGAACATCTGCATTCCTCCTCCTGGGCGGGGATGGATGGCACAGCCATCAAAAATCAAACAGCCCCAAAAACCCTCCTGCCTTATCCTCATCTTTCAGTGCTCAGCCCCAGACATACACCCAGCTTTCTGTCCCCTTTTTTTATTATTATTTCTGGTGCCTTTAAGTTTGTCGTGGAGGAATAGTTTCCCTGAGCCCTGAAGAATTTCGCTGACAACAACTTGGCTTTTCCGAGGCCCTTCTCGCAGCTCCTTAATCTGCTGACCCCCAAAATTCTTCCAAGTTCAGGTTGAAAACCACTGACCTGTGACATTTTGGGGTGTCTGTCACCTCAGCAGCGGCCCTAAAACCGCTCCCATCTCATTAGGGGGTGGGAAAACGCCCCATGAATCCACATTCCTGCGTGGAATTTCCCAGTCCCGTATGAAAGCGAATAAGGAAAGGAAAGGAGCAGGGAGTCAGGAGGCTGAGATGTGGATTTGGTGGTGCTGATGGCTCTCTGGCGGCTGTTTAAACAGCCCCATTTAGCTGTGGAGCTGTTGGCTGTGTCTGATTCCGAGGAAGATGATGCTGCTGTGCCTCAGTAAAGTGTTTTATGAGCTCTGCTGGAAGATCAGCTAATGCCAGCCTCGTGTGGAGCCGACACAGTTTTGAGAGCGCCCTGTTCTTGATGGAAAACCCTGCGCTTGCTCCACGTAGGAGGAAATATTTCTCCAGCAGCCTGCAAAACAACATGTTCCTTCACCTCCTGGCTTTTGATACCCATCAGAAAAAAAAGCTCAGTGGCGGAGAAACAATCACCAGCAGCTCCTGGAAGCGTTCACAAACTGCTCCAGGAAGGCGCTTAAGGGTTGGGAGTGCAGCAGAGCCTCTGCGAAGTTTGAAGCATCCGAATTTCTGGCAAGAACAACAGCAAAAAAAGAATAATAAAAGGGGCTGGGCAGGGGCTGTGAAGTGCAGAGAACCTCCAGGGCTGGCTCCCCGAGCATGGATTCCCATCCAGAAGGAGCCATTGATCGGCGTGACTAATGGGGGCTTTAAGGAGGAGAGTGTGCCAGATCAATATGCAATCCACAGTTACATGAATCACTCCAGCTTTCCCAATTTATTCGCCTCCAAATCAAACGGAGGAACAAAAGAGAAATCCACAGCCGTGGGGAGGCCGGGCTGGGGGGGCCGAGGAAGGCAGGTGGGGAGGCAGAATCTCATAAGGGATAATTAACTGGCTTTTATCATTCTAACAAAGCATTAAGCCAGTAAATCTATGGAAATGGGAATACTCCAGAGGGTCGTTACTGGCACGAAGCAGAAGCTCTGGAAAACTGCTTGTCTTCTCCATGTGGCTTGGGTTGAGGAGAGGAAAGCCCTGGAATTGTCCTTGTATTAAACATTGCCATGCTGGAGATTCCCCTTCCCAACCTAGAGCTTCTCCAGGTTAGGGGGGAAAGCTTGAGGTGCAAAAAAAATGAGTTAATTTAATTCAAAAGAGGAGAAAACTTATATCCTCTGGGGATGAGACAAGAGAAAATGATCATTTCTTCTCTTTGTGGTGAACAGTGCCAGAGCTGCTGCCCAGCCTGGCTCAAGGGGAGAATCCCCTGAGAGGTTTTGGGTGCAGAGATCACAGTCCCAGGTCCTGCAGACATCCCTCAGCGTGCTCACATTGCCCCAAAAAGAGAGGAAAAAGAGTGGGGCAGGAAACATTTTTTTTCCTGACTGACAGAAATCTATCTGAAATTGAAGCACAAAGTCGATGTGTTGCCAATTTTCCCCAGATGACCAGTAGAAATACAGTTTAGATTGGCTCATTCTTTTCCTCCAGTAACTTCAGATTGTTCCATTTTGATTTTAAGCTTTAGGGTATTTTAAAGCATTCAAGTTTAAACTTCAAGCGAAAGGGTAAATTTCAGCTCAGACTTTCCCAGACTTGTGTCCTGATTGCATGAGATTGGGATGCCTCGATAATTTCAAACCATGTTTTTCCAACCCAGAAAATTCCTTGTGAATGCTTCCAAATCTTCAATAGTTCTGCTACAACAAATGAGCACTTTTCAGCGAAGGACAAAAATGCATCTCAGGGCGAAAAAAAAAAAAATTGCCACTGTGTCTGCCTGTCAGAGGCAATCTCATGCTCACCATTCTCCTTCCAGTTCTCTCCTGCTTCTTAATCTCCCCTCATTCCCAGCACGGGAGAGATTTGGGACAGATTTGGGACAGATTTAGGACAGATTCCCACCCTCTGCCATAGAAACAACTTTCCCTGTGTCCCAGCTGAAGGCAGGGTATTTGGGCATGGGAAGGGCCATTAAAACCATCAGTTGTTTTAAAAGCCCAGCCTAAATTTTCACCTCACTGAGATGTATTTTGACACACACTGAGGGTCACCCCAGGCGTGATTTCAGCCTCCCCAAGGAGCCACACAGTTGTGTTTCCATCGCTCTTCCTCATCTCCCATCCCAACAAGAGGGATTTCCTCCCTTCTCCACCCCAGAGTGGCACATCCCTCTCTCTTGCCCTCCTCTCGGGAATTCCAGCTGGGAATTCCTGTGCTGCTGAGGCAGGAAAAGGGGCTGTGTGGAGGAAGGAAAAGGAGTTTTTTGAGGCAGGAAGAGGGACTGTGTTGAGGCAAGAAAAGGGATTTTTGGGGCAGGAAAAGTGGCTTTGTTGAGGAAGGAAAAGGGGTTGTGTTGAGTAAGGAAGAGGCGTTGTGCTGAGGAAGGAAAAAGGGTTGTGTTGAGGAAGGAAAAGGGGCTGTGCTGAGGCAGGAAAAGGGTTTTTTTGACAAAGGAAAAGGGTTTTTTTTGAGGCAGGAAAAGAGGCTGTGATGAGGAAGGAAGAGGGGCTGTGTTGAGGCAGGAAAAGGGATTTTTTGAGGCAGGAAAAGGGATTTAAGGAAAAGGGATTTTTGAGGCAGGAAAAGGGTTTTTTTGAGGCAGGAAGAGGGGCTGTGCTGGCACGTGGAGGTCTCTCTCCCCCGTGGTGATGATGCTGTCGTGGCTCTCACGGTGTGCTGGGCACGTGCCTTATCTGCCTGCCCGTGGAAAAGCAATATCAATTTGGTGGCGTTGAGGGCTGCAGCGAGAACAATGAGCTGTGCATTGTTAAACAAGGCACCAGCCCTGTGCTGTACAAGTGGAACAAGTGTAATCGCTGACACAGGCTCTGAGCATAATTATGGCTCAGCAGCAAGCACAGAAACCTGCCCTGCCTCCCTCCCTCGCTTGGGCTGCCCTGTGTTTTATATCTCCTGTGCCCTCAGTGAGGGGAAACAGCCTCAATCTGCACCAGGAGGAGGCTCAGGTTGGATATCAGGAGGAATTTCTTCGTGGGAAAGCTGCCCAAAGGGGTTTGGAGTCCCAGTGCCTGGAGGTTTAGGGATGTGGCTTGCAGTGGGACTCAGTGATGCTGGAGGGGTTTTTCCAACCTCAGTGATTCTGTGGTACCTCACAGCCTTCGAGAAAAGCCTCACTAATCCCACAGCAGCTACACAAAAACACTCCCACCTGCCTTCACTTTAAAATGGGGAAGGGTCCTTGCTTGGACCCTCAGTGACAGCACAGGGTTCCTCCAGAGCAACCCCACCACAGACAGAGAGAGGGAGCTGCCCCACCCTCCCACCTGAACAAGCCTGAATTTTATTTTGTTTTATTTTATTTTATTTTATTTTATTTTATTCTATTCTATTTTATTTCAAAGCAAATCCTAAAGCTCTGCAGTCTAATTGCTTCTCTTAGCAGCCAGATTCAAGTAATGACTCCAGTGTTTCGCCACGTTGAAGAGCAGCTGTGTATCAGTAATATCTCTGGAGCAAGGTCAACTGCTCTGCAATAAAACTCCATCCTGCCTTTCACATCCCATCAGCACAATCAGCCAATTGGGCTCTTCCCCGAATACCAAATGCAGCAGCAAACGCCACAACGAGCTTCCTGGGAGAGGGACAGCTCTGCTGGGTGAGCCAGCACTGGGTGCATATTTTCTGAAGCCCCAGTCCTTGCTCAGGGCTGTTCCCAGCCCTGCTGCAGCCAGGTGAGGCCACAATCTCAATCACAACTGCTCCATGTGGCCAGGCAGGCAGAGAGGTCACCCTGACCCGAATGTGTACAGGAATTGCTGGTAAAAACCCATTTCCCCACAGCTTTTCCCCCCTGATCTCCCCAAACCGCTGCCCTGGCTGCCAAACCAATCCCTCCTCCACTCAGGCATTTAAATTTGTTCCTGCTTTCAACCCTCTCTAAAAAGCAAAGGAATAACAGGGTTAAAAAAAAAATCCATTTCAACAGGTTTTCCTTTCCTCCTCCCCTTTCTCAAAGGGATATTCATAAACCCTGTGCCTGTTTTCCCATGGCTAATTAGCAGTGCAGATAATAAGCTGGTTTCATGGAGTTAGCATGCATCAGTGTCTCTGCTAACTGGGTTAATTACACACTGGATGGGCATTTGTTGAAGGGAGGATGGTGAGGATGGGTCTCTTTTTTTTTTTTTTTTTTTTTTTTTCCCAGCAGGGCTCAGGAACCTGCAGAATTTTCCAGGCAGTGCCACCAGTTTTCACCAGAATTATGATTTTTTTTTTCAATAATTCCGATTTTCCAGTGGTTTTCCCCCAAGCTCTAGTGCCACCAGCAGTGTCCCCAGCCCTGGGTGTCCCTAATGGGTGAGGTGTTTCACACCAGTGACAATGTCTCTGTCCCTTTCTCCCAAGAACTGCGAAATTTTTGGTCAGTGAAGGGCTCTGAGCACCTTGAATTCTCCACGACTCAAGACAAAATATACAAATGAATTGTAGACAGGTAGAGACACCAAAAAAAAATTAAAAAAAAAGTGACTTCAAGGCCAGCCTTCAAGGGGTTAAGAGCAACATCTCTGCTGGCAGAGGAGAGATGAATTCTCAGGCTCAAGAGCAATTTCAGAATCCACTCAAGCTTCATGCCACTCTGTGAAATCTCAGCGCACCTCAACTGGATCAGAAATTGGTTTACATTCCCTTCTTTGTGTTCATGAGTTTGTAAAAGCTGATTTATTTTAGCCCATTGTTACTCCAGGATATTACAGCAAAGACACCTATTGGGAGGAGAGAGAAGGTTCATTATAAAGTTGCCTAAACAAAGTCACTGCCATCAGGAAAGCTGGAGCAGAGAGTATTTTATTTTTATTGCACTGCAAGGAGGCACCTTGGCGGCAGAGTTAACCAAGGCCTGGCAGCTGATGGGGGAGAGTAGAGCTGTGGTCAGACGCAGTCAGTAGAAAAATTACTTTTCACTTCTCAGAGGACACAATTTCACCTGAGGGGTTTCATTTCTTACTCCGTTCCACACTTGCACGGTGGCTGTGATTCTTCTTTTGCTCTCACTGCTGGAGGAAAGACTCCAGGCTGCGTGTGAAACCCCCAAAAATGTCTTATTTTAACCATAAATGTAAAAGGTTCTGGCCTCCCTGTCGAGCTTCACATCCACGTGCCACACTCTGCTTCTCACTCTGCAGGGCCAAAGGACCCATACCCTTTGCTGTGACCCCTGAACATCTCCAGTTTCTGCTGAAAATAGGATATTTCACCCCACTCTTCACCTCTTCATCCTCCCCAATCCCAAGCCTTTGGCCTCCTCTCCTCTCCCTCCTTCCCAAAGGTTTTCCCATGTCTTACTCAACCAAGGAGTTCACGAGCAAAACCCAACCGTGGAACCATTGGAAAGCGATTTTGCAGCTGCCTCGTGATCAGAGGCAAAGCTCCTACCAGGGATGTTCATTTTGGAGCCACAGGAATTATTCTGTCTGCCCGTGGGGAGAGAGGGATTGGGGAAAAACCCCTCACATCAGCATTGCCCAGATGGGCTGGCTACCTCCTGCCTGCACTTCTGAGCTGCCATCGAATATTCTCGGCTGTGTTTTGCCCAGGACACCTGGAGAAAGTTTTCCCTGAAGAAAAAAAGAGGTTGGAAACTCCCCCAGGCACAAGTGGGGTGAATTCCTTTACCCACTGGGCTGACAGGGCTCAACAACTCCTCTGACACCTCAGCTGATCTCAGGGGTGGCTTTGCACCAGAGGGAAATTAATTAGGAAATAAAATAACAGCATTCCGCACATCCATTGCTGTGATTCATTACTCACTGGTTAATATAAAAGAGATGGAGAGCAACTTCTCGCTCAGGCAGACGGTGATAGGACAAGGGGGAGCAGTTTTAAACCAAAAGAGGAGAGATTTATATCAGATGTGGGGAAGAAATTCCTCCCTGGGAGGGTGGGGAGGTCCTGGCACAGGTCACCCTGAGAAACTGTCTCTGCCCCATCCCTGGGAGAGTCCAAGGCCAGGTTTTCATCCTGGGATTCTGTGCTTTCCCCAGTTATTCTTAATAATTAATCAGAACCTCTGAGCCCTCTGGGGAAGGGCTGTGTTTGCACAGCACTTGTCCGTGCTCTCAGCTGGCTTTGCTTGGTGCCACGATGAACTGAATCCTTAAAAACCGCCTTGACACATTAAAAACTCTTCTCTGAAAAGCAGAGTGAAAAATAACACTCTTCCTCCACAGAGCTAGACCCAAAGGCAGGCACTTTTAAAACTTCCTTTATAACTTTCCGATCCAGATCTGAAAATTGGCTGTCAGATCAAGCCAACAAATGGCAGCTCTGCCCTCCCTGAATTCCATGCCAGGATCAGTGTTCCTGCTGGAGCTGCAGGAGGAATGAATAAACAGCTGCTGCCTTCAGACCCCGTCCCCTGCACCTTTTCCTCCGAAGATAATCACACACACTCTCGATTTAATAGCTGATTCCGGAGGAGATTAAAGCTGAAAGGAATAGGCCACATATGAGGAGTTTTTATCTGTAGGTGGGAGAGATTTCCAAGGCAGCCACACAAGCTGGAGGAGTGGACAAAGTTTCCTCTGTCACCTGAAAAATGTGGCTTCTTAAAGGAAATCTGCCTCCAAACCCTGTGGATTTTAAGCTTTGCTGGGGCAGCGTGTGACATTCTGGGGCAGCGTGTGACATTCTGGGGCAGCGTGTGACACCCTGCCAGCCTCAAAGCCCCTTGCCAAGGGTCATCCTCAGACAGGGATATTATTCAGATTCATTCTTCATTTCCTATTCAGGGAGGAAAATCCCTATTTCAGGCTTCCTGACCCTCGGCTGATGAATGAGGCACGAGTGAAAGCAGTGGCACTGTGGCTGGGTACCCCTGACACCTCCTTGATCCTCTTGTTGGGTCAAACGGGTTCTGCAGCCTCTTTGAGACTCCAAATCCCCAGAAATAAATCCTCCTAAAGAGACCAGCCATGCCTGAGCTGCCTCTCCAAGTGCCAGCTCCAAGCTCTGGGATGTAACACAGAGAAGACAAACTGTGCACCCATTAGCACCACATCAATATCATTTAAAGCCCCATTCTGAGGAGGGCCTGGCAGCCCTCTCGATGCATTTCATTTCCCTGTGTCTCTGAGTGGACATAAATAATTGTGCAGCGCTGGCCCTTCCCACTCCATCCTCCCCAGCCAGAAGGATTATCTCTTGTTCTTTCTCCAGATTTGGCTCCGGGATGCAAGCACCATTTATGGCCACGGATTGTTCGAAAGGCCAAGTGTATAATGCACCATAAAATGAGATTTTAATACTCAGTGGGAGATCCCAGCAGCTCTGTTTTGTCACAGAGGCCTCTGTTCCCACACTTGAGTGATCCCCAGCTCTTGGAGCTTCCCACTGGGTTCAGGAGGACCTGGAGTCAGGAGAACACTCAGCCAGCGTGGGATTAATGATTCTGTTTTCTGCTGTTGTTTTGACCACTTTGCCCTCAGATTTTTGCCTTGCAAGGGCTGCCCTTGATCCCAATCCTAGCTCAGACTGGCAGGAACCCTCTGTGCAGAGGACAGGCCAGGAGCTGAAGGAAAATTCCACAAATAGGGATGGCAGGCTCAGCTCTGGGTTGTCTCTCCCACAAAGCCAAGCTGAAGGATCAGTTTTATCCTCCCCAAGTTGGGCAACCAGCAAAGCTGAGCCTGGGGAGAGGACTGCAAGCAGAGGAGAGGAAAATCTATCATGAATTAATCACAATAGGGCATCTTTCCTCAGCCTCCCATAAAACTCCAGCGTGATAATTTAGTGGTGAGAATATCCTCTAATGAGCTTCGAGGAAACTGCAGTCGTCTTAATGGGCTTCTTAATGAAGAATCATTTAGGATTTTATTAACACTGAGGAAAAACACATGGTGTTTGGTAGCTGTTTGGAGCTGGGTGAACATGAATAATTGTTTCAAACGCTCAAACACAAGCGCTCTAATGGGCCCCTCTTTGGTGCTTGAAGGATATCACAGTTTGGGTCTTTGAGAAGAGTATCCAGAAAGAAGATTTTTATGTTGGTTCCTGAATCAGAATTTCCAGCACATCCAGAGCTGTGGCAAGTGCCACCGGTGCCACGTGGATCCCAGATGTTGTCACAAGTGAAGAGCCAGTGGAAAGCACCAGTGGGTCTCAGCTTTGAATCTCATCCTGGGTTTGCTCCAGCTTCATCCAAAGAGCAGTGTTGGCCAAAGTGATCCCAGTTTTTCATTCTGCTCCTACGTGTTGTCTTGTATTTCGAGTCCTGACATCACCCAAACTTCAAGCCAGGTCCTGGTGCAGCAGTTGAGGTGGATCAGGAGAGCTGGGAGAGGAGAACTGGTCATTTCCCAGCACAATTTACCCGATTAATAGGCAATTTGTTCTGTGGTCATCACATGTCAGCAGTCGGAGTGAATAAAGCCCAGAGTTTCACGCTCTGCAGCCCTTCTGTGTGGGATTTGTTCACTGCAGAAAGGCTGAGCTTGCCTGCAGACCCCAGCTCCAAACGCCAGCAGCTCATGGGAAACGTTCCTTTCTAGTTCTGAGAACGGCTTCAGATGAAGATAATTCCACCAGGCTGTAGTGAGCAGGCAATTATGCACGCAGGGATCCTGCAGGAAGCAAAAGAGGTGCTAAGACAGGGAATAAAGAGGTTATTTTTCCTTCCCTTAGGCCTGGGTTTGCTGGGGGATTTTTCTCCCAGCTTTCTGTGGTCATGTCCCTCCATCCCTGTGGGAGCACCAGCCTCCATCAGGAGAACTGGTGATGGATCTCTCCTTGATCCTAAAAAAAAAAGGTTTTCCCTAATTTTAAGCTTCCTAGAGGACATCTAAATCTGTCCCTAAGAGACCAGAAGTGGAGAAAGCCAGAAATAGCCATGAAATTACTGCCTTAATCCATCTCTGCTGCTCACTGTGCAATCCCAAGGCCAGCAGTAACCACACAGTTATGGAGTTAATTAAATGGGTATCTGTGCCCTTAAACATAAAACACAGCCAGGAGGAACCTGCAGCATTCAGTGGATTTCGGAGAAATAAAGAAAGCAAAAAAACCCAAAAAAACACCCCCAAAAAACCCCCCCAAAATAAAGGAAGAACAGAACTATTTTGGATTAAGATAAAGGAAGGAAGGGGTGTTCATTTTCTTTCCTGATGCTCCACTTTGATAGATGCCAGGAGCTGAAAACTCTTGTTTAAACAAGATCTTGTTTTTCCAAGATTTGTGCCTTGGTGCAGTAGAAGCAGCAAGGGAAGGGGGGTTTTGCCAAATTCAATAGAATCAGTCAATAATATTTCATTAACACTGAGGCAGAATCACAAGCTTTTTAATGTGGACACAGGGCTCACAATTTATTTTCAGGCTAGATTTATTCTCCCACTACAGCTGGCACTAAAATAAACGGCAATATTACCATTATAATTAATCTCTAACCTTGAAATTCTAGTAATGACTGAAAAAAAAAAAAGAACAGGAAGCTATTTTTGAGAGGGAAAGTTCTGGGGAGGTATTATATGCAGGTGGATTTATTCCACATTCAATTAAAACACGAAGACTTCTGTTACTCCGTCAGCTTTGATTTGCCAACAACTTGCTCTGGTTTTAGTGCAAGCAGAAATTAGGTCCTTGTGTTTCTAATGGAGTCAGCACCAGATTAAAAGAGTATTTACCCAAAGAGTTCACGAGTGCTTTTGGGCTGCGTTTGAACGGCTCCTAATTCCCAGCGATTTGAGGACGGCACTCCCTGCAGTTTGTTTGGATGATGGAATATATATGAAATATATGTATAATATATGCCTCAAACTTGCAGGTTCCTGCCACGGAGGAGCTGTGGATTGTGCATGGCTGAGTTACCACCCCTTTTTTTTTGTCTGATTCAGGCACTCTCCTCCACTCCTTTGGCTTCCTCTGCCCAAATCAACAATCACCACTCAGCACCAGGAGGTTTTTTCCAGCCACAGAAGGTCCAGCCACTGCTCTGTGTCTGCTCACAGAGAGGTATAGATTGGTATAGATTAAAGAAATAAGAATAAAAATCTGTGAAAATGTGGTGGGGGAAAAAAAAAAATCAGCTGTCCCAAGCACACGGTGAGATTTGAGTCATTTTCTGTGTTCTGGGAAAGGACTTTGAGCGCTGGGAGTGATAGAAGCAGTTTTGAAATTAGGAAATTAGACATTATTTAAGCTTCCACTCTCCCTGTTGGTAATTAATCTGGATTCACTGCTATGCTGAGATCACTGGAGATGTTCCTCTCTGGTTGTTTCTGTCTGGGCTTCCAAGGGATGTTCACTCATCCATTGGGGTGTGAGAGTTTGATTCATTTTTTGGCTCAGTTCCCTGCTGTCATGCCTTAGTGATGGCCAATGCACCTGGACACTAGTGTAGAATAACAACACCAACTCTGGATCCAGCACAAAAACCACCAAACTTCAGGAAATGCTGCCAAATAAACCCCGTGGAAAGGAAAGTGATGAAAATATCCAGATTAGAAAGAGATAAGAGACAAAGAGCCCTAAACATGCCCAAGGAGAGAGGAAATGAAAGCTGGGAAGTGGCATTCAGTGGGTTTAAATGAACTCCCTGATTATCACAGATTGGCACCACTGAGGAGTTGTGTCCCTGGATGCTGCTGGGAGGAGCTCAGCTCCAACACTCCTCAGGCAGAGTCCTGCCAGCTTTTTCCAGCCTTAAAATTGTTAAAACTGGGTTTGTTTCCCCCATCAGCTTGTGCTGATCTCTTTCTACCCCGTCTTCAGACAGACAGAAGAGGCAGGGACAGAATTTGGAAAGAGATTTTTGGCCCAGCACGATCCTTTAGATGCCATCAGCTTTGCAGACATCTCTGTGTGCTGTTAGGTTTCTTTAGGAACACGTTCCTTAGACGTGGACAGGTTCTCCCCATCCTACAAGGAAGAATTTATGGAAGTTGTTTTAAATTATTCAATATAAATGTAAATAGGAGAAAGGGTTCTTTTGAATAAATTGTGGTTTTTATGCTCTGCCCTGGAAAAGTGGGCAGCAGGTTAGGATCTGCCTGCAAAATCCAAGGCAGTATTTTTCTCGGCGGTTGATGCAAATAACACAAATATGCTTTACATTTTAGAAGGAAGCTGATGAAATATTAAAGCCAAATTCCCAGGTCCCATCTCCTATTGAAATGGAGGGCTCTTGAGGGAGGCTGGAGGATGGCACAGGGAGGCTGAGGTGTGTGTGTGCAAGGCAGGGAAAACAAAGTCTGGAAAGGGCTGGCTGGGAAGGCAAATGTTTGTACAGAGGGAGAGATGGCCAGGGGGAAGGAAGGATGGATGAAAGGAAAATGTGCAGTGTTTGTGTGTCCCAGGAGAGGTTCTCTCTCTCCCAGGCCTTGTGTGTGTAGCAGGGATGGATTGTCCCAAGGGATAACAACAAAAAAAAAAGGAGCAGGGTATGGAAGTCCCTTGAATTATTCAATGCTCATAAATTACTTCTCTTTGTCACTGCCTGGTTTTTTTCAGGTGAGGAGATGGGATATGACCAGGAGCCCTGTGGTGAGCAGGTCCATCCCTTCTTCAGGCAGGAGGAGAACCAAGAGTATGAATTTTTCAGATTTCAACACTTTTCCATCAGATGGAACTCATTTCTTCTCATCCAGAGAATTCAATTCATCGTGAAAAATAAAGTAAAAAAGTGAAGGGGAGCTCTCTAGCAAGGGGTGGGAAAAACAGATGCTCTTGTTTCTCCCAGGGCTCCCAGCCTGCTCCTCTCTTCCTCACACCACCAAGTCCCACAGCCCTGGGGATCTCCCACAGCATTCCAGAGGCTCCTGATCCCATGGAATGAAGGAGCTCAAGCAGCTTTTCCTGCCCTATAACCAGGAGCAGTTCTGCTGGCACAGAGAATGCTCCTTGTCAGTTTGTGCTTGGAATATAGCAAGGACTGGGACAGGTGGTTCTGGAGGGAAAGTGAGAAGTTCCTGGGCCCAGGAAAACACACCAAGAAATGAACAGCAGCTCTGCACCATCAGCCCTGAGGCACCATTGCTCGTTTTGTATTTCTGATCGCTCCACCTCCAGCTGAGACCAGCAGTAGGAGATCCAGGCTCTGGGGTGCCCAGAGGAAGAGGAGGATGGAGCACGAGGAGCAGCTCTGGTTGATCACAGCCAAGGCACACCCCTGGGTGCTGCACACAGCCCGGTGTCACCTTTGCTCAGGCACAGGGGGACATTCAGAGCCTTTGTGACCCCACAGCCAGAGCAGGGGACAGTTCAGCCTGGGGACCAAGCGGGTGGCAGCTGGCAGAGGTGGCTGCAGGGACAGAGGGTGATCCCCAGCTGGGAGCTGCAGCAATCTCTGCTCGGTGCCGTTTGATTATCAGCCTGCAGTGCCCCCAGAGAGCAGCTCCATGAAAAATGCAGGAGAATTGAGACTCCATAAACATCATCCCTGAGAGGGAGAGAGGGAGAGAGGCGGCTTGTGCCAGGGGCCAGGGCAAAGCCACCAGCAGGGAGCCAGGGAGGATGGAGCCCGGAGCACAGGGAAAAGCTCTGGGAAAAGGGAACATTGCTCCCATCAGGAAGGGGTGGAGGGGATGGGACAGGCACAAGGGATGGGGAGAGACAGAGCTGCAAAAAGGAGCATGCAGAGACTTCACAAATAAGTGTATATGGATATTTAGTGTATATATAGATAATTAGTATATAAAACATAATGTATATATTATATATATACAGTATATAAATGATATATATAAGTAATTCTATATATAAGCAATTATATATAGCATATATTATAATATATACTCTCTATATAAGTAATTATATATATATAAGTAATTATATCGTGTATATATAATATCTAGTATATATTTTTTTTTATTTAAATCTATACACAGCACATCTGTGACACAGGTCTCTGTCTCAGTGACCTCAGACAGTTCACGCTGGCTGTCCCCAAGGCCCTGTGACACATGGGAGCCAGGAACAGAGATCAGCCCTGGCACTGCCCTGCAGCTGAGGCAGAAGGCCACACACACACTTCTTTAACATGCCTGGAGCAAACAACCCAGCTTCTATTTTGTCTGATTTATTTTCTTCCTTCCCTCTTGAGATAGGCAGCATGACCACTTCAGATGTTTCTGGGGCTAAATATGGAATGCAGCAAGAGGCGAGCAAAATCAGGGTTTAAACATCTGCCTTCCTTGGACGGATGGGTCTGGGAAATCGGAAAGGCTCCTTTGAAAGACAGACAGGAGATCAATTCCATCACTGCAGTGATGTCCCTCAGCAGGTCACTTTTCTCCAAGGAGATCATTTAGACATTTCTGAAACACCTTTTTTTTTCTTTTTTCTTTTACTGCGCCCACCTATAGCACTGCCAACACAGCAGAGAGGAGGGGAAGCAAAAAGGATATTATTTAACTTCTCATTAGGGCATCTGACAGTAAATATGGACCTGCCATGAACATTTTCATGACATACAGCACTCCTGCAGCATTTTAAGCAGCACCCCCCCCAAAAAAACCATCGTTTTGATCCCCTGGAATTGCTGACAGCTGGGTCATTGCTGGAAGCTGTGTTTGTATTTACTGACAGGGCTGGGGATCCCAGCAATGCAATCATTTGCTTGAGTTCCCCAGGCAGGGGCGGATAAAACCTGCCTGTAAACAGGAATGGAGAGAGAAATATCGGTGTGGAGAATAACTGGCAGAGAAAAGAGGCAGGGGTGGCTCCAGGATGTGCTGCTGTACCTGAGCAGGAAGGGGAGGGCTCACCTGGATCCCTCAGGCAGAACAGCACAGCTGGCCATGCACTTTTTTAGCTGTGGACTCCCCAGATGGGATTTTCTGGGCCTTCAAGCATTAAATTTCCCCTTTATTCCTGCAGAAAATCACAGCGTTTCTTTTGCCACCCTCCACCTTCTCAGCCACCTTTCGCTGCCACCAGCACGCTCTGAACGCTGGGGTAATCTCAACGGCGACCAAACAGAGGATACAAAAAAATTCACAAACAGCTAATAAATTCAGAAACCCCAAGGAAATTGTGGTGGCTTCCCTGCCCTGGGAGCAGGAAAAACCTCTCTGCCCACCTGGGATCTGCTGGAATTGTCCCCTGCGCCTGGCTGGATGCAAGGAGTGGATCACGAGGCTCCTGCTGCCAGCTGGATGCTGGTGTTGCCACCGGCTCAGCACCAATTATTTATGAAAGGAAATAGAAACAAAACTGCTTGACATTTGAAAAAGAAATCATTACCACACACTTGTGGCGAATCAGAGCTGGAGTGCTCTAAAGTTCCATGTCCCGGTGCTTAATTAGAGACAGAGGCAGTTTATGTTTAGCTCTCATGAAAAATTTAACCCCCCGGATGCTTTGGCTGCTTCCAGCCAAATCCTGCTGCTGGCCCAGCCCCTTCCACTTCAGCGAGGTGCAGGGCTCACCCCAGCCCGGGGACACCAACCCCAGCTGGAAACAGCTCAGGGGAGGCGTTTCAGCACTTTCAGTCCCCACGGGGATGGTTTGGGGTTGAATCCATCAGAGCAGGAGCAAGGTGCAGTGTGTGGGAATCTCAGCGAAGCCTTTCCCCTTCTCCCTGTGCCGGGAAAATCCTCGCTCCATCAGCTCTGGTGTGTCACCATCCACCCCAGGGCAGGAGCAGCTTTGGCTAAACCTGCCTTGGTGGGTTTCTTTTTTTTTTTCCTTTCCCCTCGTTTTTATAAAACACATCTCCACGGATGGGGCTGATGAGATAATTTTCTTTATTTTCCTCTCTCCCTGACAGACCTCCTTGGCTCACCGAGCCCATTCCTTACTTCAGGGGTCTGCTCTCAGCTGGAGATGACACTGCTCACCTCCATCCCTCACCTCTAAAACAGATGTAGCAGGTGTAGCATGAAGATAAATAGACTGAGCAGCACAAACTGCTCAGATAATGGGATCTGTGAAAGCTTCCACAGCCAACCATCATTGTAGCTACAGCTGAATTTCCCTAATCTAGACAAGCTCCTGCTTCCCTGTCCTTCAAACAGCAGTTTCATTTACATTAAAAAAAAATAAAAAATAAAAAATCCTTCCAAGATGATGTGGATTGCACTTTTTTTTTTTTTCCCCCCCTTCATGCTTTACAAGATATAAACATTGAGTCTTCTGTTTAAACGTAGCCTCTGGGTAGGGATTCCTGGGAAAACGAGAAGCAGGCCATTTTTCAGATAAATGATTTATACTGAAGATGCTATGGATGACCTGATGCTGACCTGTTGGAATTAATTCCAGCATTTGAGCTTCCATTTCTATTAAAACTCCATTTACCAGGAAAGTGAAAAGGTAATTATCGTCCCCAGCTTTAAATCACTCCGCTGCTGAATTATTAAAGGGAAGAATTAAAAATAATCAGGCTTTTTCATTATACTTCATAGAGAGGAAATTAAAGGTGTAAGAATGTATTTTTTGCTTGAATTTGAGTATTCATTCCTGAGATTTATGTAGAAATAGAAATTATTCTCTCTGCGTGCCCAGCTCATTCTCTTTATGAAGACACACAGACACACACATGAGGGGGAAGGCAAAAAGTAGAAAAACCCCTCTTGTAAAATGAAAAAAAAATGAAAAAAGAATAGAAGGAAGAAGAGATTTAACAGGAAGAAGTATAAGAGAGTGTTTTGCATTTTAATACCCTTTTTTCTGCACAATTACACCTCTGAGTGATCCAGCAGAGGGAGATTAAGCCGCTACTAATTTCAGATATACAGTTGTAAAATGCTAGGTTAGTTCTTATCGGGAGATGTAAGAAAATCCGACAGTGTCAGGCAGCAGGAGAGAAGCTGATTGCTCCTGATGTCTGCCAACTCTGCTGCAGCAGCGGAGCATGGCAGGGATGTGCCTGCTCCCAGGGAAAGGGACTCACAACTTCACACAAATCCCAGCAGAGGGAAAACCGGCTGGGAATGTCTGGTGAGGATGGGCAGAGTGAGAGCTCACACTGTCAGCGAGGAAAACACAGAATCAGGGACGATTATGAGGTGCTTTATTGAGGGCTCTGAGAGTCGGGGTACAGCCCCAAATCCGACTCCAACGAGGGTCCTGTATCATCCCCCTCCGTTACACAACTCTCTGTTAAACATTAACCTCCACGAGTTTTGGTAAATATCCTCCCTTGTGATTCTCACGGTTCTAGTTTAAGATAATAATCACGTTCAGCTACGGACAATTCTATCATCTATCTTATGATGATTAGGTACAGTTTCACCCGACCTAGTAAAGGATAACTTTATTTCCAAGTACAAATCGTCCCAACCTTTTCCTTCTCCTCTCACCCTGATTACCCAGGCAAAGTTAGACTGGATTTGGTTGGAACAATGGAAGCAGCATCCTGGTTGCAGTGAAGCTATTCCCAGCTTTTTGGTTAGAGTTAATAACAGAATAAGATAGAGTTAATAACAGAAATTATTAACTCTATCTTAACAACATCTCCCCAGTTCACTGGAAAAAAGGAGGGAATTGCAGCAATCTGGATTTCATGGCTGGAGCAGGGAATTTAGGCCAGCCAACATCTGGCCCTGGCAAAGCCATTGGAAAAGCTGATATATGATTCAATTGATAAAGAATTAAAGGGCAGAAATATAATTAACATCAGTCAACGTGGTTTTATGGAAAATAGGTCTTGTCAGTCAAATCTGATTTCGTTCTTTGATGAGATTATGAGTTTGGTTGATAAGGGTAACTGCAGAGATATAATATATTTAGCTGTTGTAAGATGTTTGACTTTGTATCTCACAACCTTCTGATTAAAAAATTAGTGTTATATGATATCAGCAAAGCACGTGGTAACTGGATTAAACATCTTATTTCTGATGGTGCCCATGGAGGAGAGAACACGGGAGGGAGAGAGAGAAGCACAAGTGGAGCTTTAACACATTTCCAGCCTTGGACTCAATTCCCCTCAATAATCTTGATACGAAGAATTAAATTAATCCTAATGAAATTTGCAGGGAGCCCGAAGATCTAAGGAGAGGAATATGGAAAAAAAAAATAAAATAAAAAGGGGGAGAGAACAGGAATTCACTGGAGCAGGGCTGGTGTGTGGACAGGGCTTTCCCTGGAAAAGATCAAAGGCAAATGCAGAGTATGCTGAGAGCGTTGATCCATCCTCCCTGGAGGGTGGCAGAGAGAGCTCAATCCTTTCAGTTTATCAGAGATGGAGAAGTGACTTGACTCGAGCAGATAAAAGCCTTTGTGAGGAGACAATAGCAGGTAAGCCCTCGTTAATCTAGGGGAAAAAAATTAAAAATAAAATTAAAAAAAAAAAAAGAGAGAGACAGCCCAATGACTTCAAGATGAAGCCGAAGAAATTTAAATGAGAAATTAGGCCCAAATACCTGAGTGAAATGTGATTAAATACCAAAACCCGCTCAAATTCTCAAGCTCCAGACACATTTAGTGTTTTATGAAAGGGCTGCTGGAACAACAAAATTGATTTTAACCCAGAACCAAGATAAGACTTAACTTGATAAGCCTGGCTTTACTGTCCTCCTGCTCAATGCCCAAAAGTCTCCCAAAGTCTTCCCTTTTTCACCACGTTCTGCACAGAACTTTGACTACCAGATCTCCTGGGCAATGAATTTATTATCCCTTTAACTGCCTGAAAAGAACTTACAGCCCTTTTAATAATACTTTACATCTCTCCAGGGTTTTCCCTTTTAGGATCTCAAAGAGCTCTGCAAATAACTATTATTCCTTATGTTCCCACACCTGGTCTCCCTTTTCCATCACACAGATCTGGGGAGAGGCTGAGATGACACGATTTGCTCTGTGTTGTACATGGTATCAGCTGGGTTTTGATGCCAGATGAGAACATGAAGACATTTTCCATCCCTGCTCTGCTCTTTTTGCTTCCAACACCCATCCATCAGTTGGGTGGGAATTTTGATTAAAAATTAGGCAGAGATGCCTTTGGATAAAGGAGAAACACAGTTTTGAAACACTGTTAGAAAGGAGCACCTTCATTTTTCATTTTAAGTCAGAACATGACTTTTATACTATTATCTTCTCAAGGCAAAAGTGGAAAGAAATATTGCAGTCGCCCCAAAACGATGTATCTTCCAAAAAATTGCATTTCACAGGAAAAAGGAGAGCTGGATTTTAATTCGGAGGGAGAAAGCAGACATGCCCTGTTTGGATGGATACTGCAGGCAGAAGAACAGACAGACAAATCAGCAAATAGGTCAGTAGGTAAACAGGGGATGGATTATACTGTAAATGGATTAATAAATATGCAAGTAGAAAAGAAAAAAAAAAAAAAAAAAAAAACAGAGGCACTTTTCCATTTCCCTCCCCTCCCTTCCCACCACGAGAGAGTCTGTAATGAATTAGGGGGGAAAAGCTGCTGAGGTGTCAGAACAATTTCTATTAAAGGTAATTTTCTAATGAAAAGGTTATAAGAGACTGTGTCAGAGCTAATCAAAATTCAATCTCCCCGTCACCAAACAGCACAATCCTGTTCCAGCAGGTCTGCCTCGGAGGGTTGTACAGAGTGAGGAAGAGGAGCTCAGTTCCAGAGCTGCCACGCTCCTCAGCAGAGCACAGGGAGAAGGAATATTTCACTCCTCAGCAAGCCATGCCCTCTCGGGGATGAATTTTTCCCCTGCTTTCAGCATTTCATTTAAATTATCCCTCTCATTCCTTCCTGTCCCTCCTTCCCTCCCACCCTCCCTCTGCTCCCTGTCTTTCCCAAGCCACCGGAGAGGATTGGAGACAGGATTACTTATTGATAGCAGCAGCCACCCTCCTAAATCCAGCCAGGGCTGCTGGCTAATCCCTTTAATGAGTAGGTTTAGCCCTGGCAGCCGAGCTAACCTGCATGTTTAACTCCGTGTTCAACTCCCCAGCTCTCCCTTCACCCCCTCCCAGCTGCTGAGCAGAAGCTGCACACCAGGAGATGGTCCTCAGCCCTAAATTATTATTTTTTATTTCTTTACCGCTAGGGAAAACAATCCCAGAGAGGCCCACATTTGTGTCTCTCCAGCATCAGGAGCTGGATCAGGATGGGTGGGAAGATCCACTTCCCTCTCCATCAAACACCGTTTGAGAAATGCAATTATGACATCCAAGAAGACAATCTGGAGAGGTGCTGCCTGTTTCCCATCCGGTCTGTGTTTCCCTGCCATCCTTGCTGGCAGGAATAAAGGGTTTTCTCCCTCCTTTTCCTTGTTAAGATTAAACTGTCACCAGCTTCCCCATTCCACTGGTTTGTTGGGACTTTCAAAGCCTGGAACTGTATTAAATATTCAGTCTATTCCTTTTGGCTACATTTCAGAGCCTGTATCCCTCCCTTTAATTGCTCTGTCAAGAATAGATGAAAGTTTGTTACCGAGGCTTTGACTGGGAAAAACTCAAACACTTTGGGCTCTGCTGTTTTATTTATTTAAAGAGGAAATATCGAGAATACTCTGCTTAAATTAGGCTCTATGCAATTGCTAAGGACCTCTTTCCTCATTTGTTCTTTTATGCATCCTTCCATTAACTCCTTTCTCTGCTATTTCCTCTTATGCTGAATTATATTCATGGGCTCTCCTTTATCTCTTTCTCTCTCTCTCTCTTTTTTGTCACCAAGTGCACAACTCCTCAAACTCCTCTTCTACAGCAGTACAGCGCCCTGTAATCTCCCAGGAATGCAGATGGAGATTTCCATCCAAGGAGAAACCTCCCTGGGGCATTGCTCCACCAGCAAGGTGGCAGAAAGCAGGATTTGGAGACAACTTGGCTGCCAGAGATGAAACAACCACAGCATCCTCTGCCCGGCTTCAAAGGCTGCCTCTGATTCATATGCACCCAACAGAAGCTCCTTAATCTGCACCACATCAGTTCACTCCTAGGCCCACCTCGCTGAACGGGCTGAGCTCTCCTCCGCGTCTCCAGGGCTTTTTCCTTCTTTTTGCCTCTCCTGAGCATCTTTGTTCTCGCTCTGAGCGCTGCTCAGGTTTTTATTCCAAGCACAAATTCAGCTCACTCCTGTTGCAGGCTGCAGCTGGAAGGAGATATATTTTTTTGTTTGGTTGGGTTTTTTTTTTTTTCCTTTACTTTTTTTTTTCTTCTTCTGGCTGAGGCCTGGAGAGGGTGGGTGAGCACATCTGTGCCACGATCAGGGGACAAGGGCAGCCTCCATCTGCGGGTGGAGACACAAACAGCAGCCACGCCAGATGTGCTGCCCTCCTGCTTCCTCGGATGTAATTTAACATCCCTTCCTCACCGCCTGCAATCACCCGGGCTCTGCCTCAATCCTCCTCACCCAGCCACGAGCACTCCTTGTCATTAGGGCTTTCAAAACCTCCATTATGAACATGTAAATGGGACGCGGCGAGGAGGGAAATATTTTACTACTCCAATTTCCTGTTGTGCCGTTGCCAGCAAGTCGTGATATTATTGCTGAGCATCTCCGAGCTGCACCAGCAGCTACAGGACCAGCCCCAGGTTGTGATCACAGCCAGAGCCTGACAACACGGCAATATCAAGTTTTTCAGGCGATATCAAAAGGTTTTCCAGGTTTTTTTTTTTCCTTTGAGAAAAGAGTGGAGATAGATAGAGGAAACCAAAGGAGAACCTGATCTTCTTCCCTGACCCTAATGGCAGCACGGTCTCGAGGTAAAAGCAGGAAACTGAGCCATATTTATAGCAGAGAAAGTGAAATCTCAGTTTTTCTGGCAGCATCGTTTAAGGATTTTGACCTCCTCAGATTTTTTCTGTGTTAACAGCATCCGAGCTCTGGCCCAGCAGGTCTCCTCATCAGCTGGTACCTACCACAAGCACTTGGGTCTCTTGGATTCTGTCAGCTCCTTTCTCAGGTCTGGCCTGGATCCCTCAGGAAGAGCAGAGGGATTGTATTCCAGAGGGATTCTGGCCTCTCCTTCCCTTCTCCACACACTGCACACGAGAAAAGCCCACCCTGACCCCCTGCTGCAGCCAGGTTCCTTCCAACAGGAATTGTTCCCCTCTATAACATTTCCAATGCAAATACCACTTGTGTTTAGTGCAGGGGAGAATTTATCCTCCATCTCCAAAAAGAGCTGTGTGAAGCCCAGGTTACATTTTCTGGCCTTTCCCCTCCCGTGTTTGTGTTTGTTGTAGGGTACAAGGGACGCTGGATCCCATCTCTCCAGACAGGTTTTCCACCTTGTGCATACTGAGGCTTCTGCAAGCAGAACCCACTGAATGCACACAAAATATTTCTCCCCAAGTTGCCTAACAAACCCCTAAAGGCACAACCCACAGCCAAGGTGCAGAGGAGAGATAGCAAATCAGGCACTACAGCGCTTTCAACTCCAATTTCCTTGTCCTACCTCCTGATAAGGTGTTGCTGAGACCTCTTCCATTTCTCAGTTCCACTCTAGCATGTGGATTTGGCACTCGTGAACTCTTTAATTTCATAAACCACCGGTGCTTTGCCTTCCCTTTTGCACCCCTGTGCCTTCTTGGAGCTCTCTAAGCCAGGTGCAGCCACCTGATAATTCCCTGTAATGCAATCACAGGCCTCAGTGCCAGGACTGAACTGAGCTGAGCTGCAGCCTCCACTCAAGGACACCACTGCTGATAAAAGACAGGACTCAAAGTCCCCTGGAACTTGAACCACATCACACAAACCCCCCGATTTTGCTGCTCCTCACATTACCATCCTCCTGGCTGACAAAACCCTGCTTGCTGGCATTTCCCAGGCTCCACACGTCTCATCTCCGAGTATATTGATATAAAAAAATAAAAGCTTTTGGCTTGCTGATGAGTGGTTTATATCCTCTGTGCCCCCTGAGGAAAGGGCACACGCTGCTGGTGCCTTCCTTGAGGAAAAATCCCACCCCACTTTTTGCACTCAAATCATCAGGACCAGAACAAGGCAACTGTGCTCATCCAGTTAAAGGAGGAAAGGCAGGTGTTGTAAACGGGCCAGGAGACCTGCTCCTTTGAAAAGCCTTTATTAGTCAGCTCTTTAAAGGGGGAACTCGAGGGGTCGCCTGCGCCGCCGCTGCTCCTGTCGCCGCCCTCGCTCCTGTCGCCGCTGAGGATCAGGTGTCAGTCGGACCTTCTGCTCTCGCCGCAGCAGAGTCGGGAGGCTCCGATCTCGCGGGAATTCCCGGCAACCCAACTGGGCTCGTGTGGTCTAGGGGTGTCACTTCTTCCCAGTCCCTTTGTGGTCGTGGCGAGGCGGCAGAAGCAGAATTCAGTCTTTAGGTAGCTGAGGGTCTTCTCGCTGTTGCAGTGTTTCCCTTTTTATCTGGATTTGGTGCTGGGTCGCGGCTTTTGGGTCCGTTTGCCGGCAACTGTACTTCGGTTTTGGAGCGGTGCACCATGGAAGTCCTTGGATTTTCCTATTAGGCGGGGCCGGCAGTTAGAGGAGCCGGCAGGGAACGGCGACAGCCTAGCCCGACGGAAGGGGGGGGGGGACCCCGGGGTTTTAGAGGGGGTATACAACTTGGAATAAGATTTTTGAGGGTACAAACTTTGGTACAAACAGCTTAACAGACCGGTTTACAACTGGCATAATATTTGAAACAGTACAACTTTTTAACAAATGACAGACTGTGTAAGAAAATGGGAATCTCTTACATTTTATTCATATCAGTCCCCCCTCTATTTCTTTGATCGGGCCTTTGCCCGCATCAATTGGCAGTTTTTGATTCATGGGAGTATATCTTTTTTAATTTTTGGTATTGGTTATATATTCTTTTGGCTTTATTCAGTTCTTCAGTTTGGGGTTCTAGTTTTATTTCAGTAGGTTTGGGGCTTGCTTGAATGGTTGCAGTTCGAATTAAATAGGGGAATATGCAGGGAAGGAGTAGAAAGCTGGCAAGGATGCTTAAATAAGTCAATAGGTAAGTTTTTATTAAGGGGTTCATCAATTTCATTCAGTGGCTTTTCTTTTATTAAATTTGCAACTCCCTTTGGATTGTCTAATTTTTTTTTTTTTTTTTTTTTTTTTTTTGGTAAAACAATTCTCTTATAGGGCACTCTCTCGTTAGGTGCTGCATAAACGTTGCAGCAATTTTTGCCATCCAATATTGTTTTTTTTATTTTTTTACTTGGGTTATATTAAAACACGTGGGACTCACATGAGTGTGAACTCTTATAAGGGACTGCAGATTCTCTTCATCATAGATGAGATGGTAGCCCCTAGAGCATGTTCCTTTGGCATGTTTGCTTATTAATGGGACTATAATTAGTCCTCCCAAGAGTCCAGTATGAACCATTATCTCGATCTCACCTGGTCTTGCCTCTTGGGTTGGGAAGTTATTTAGCTGGCCTTATGGAGTTTCTTTCAGTGTGCCCCCACTTGTTCAGTTTTTGATTAGGCTTTCTGTGGTGTGCCCTATAAGAGATCTGTAATGATATTATTATCACAACCTTTTTAAAACAGCTTAACACTTAGAACAACTTACAGAGAACATTTTTAAATGACAGTTTTTGATAACAACTTGGAAAGATTTTGAACAACGGGTTTTTTGTTGGTTTTTTTGTTTGTTTCTAATTGGGCTTTGGTTGTCTTTTGAAGGTTATTTTAAGTGTGTCTGGGTCTCTAATGGTGGTCTATTTGGAGGGAGTTTTTGCTGGGGTATCAGAGTCACTGGGAAGTGGCAATGGTTTTTTTATTCGGGATAGTTGTGTATGGTGAAGCCCCTATGTCTGACCTTGGTCGAACTCAGATTTTCAAGAGTGCTAGGGGCAAACATTTTAGCCAATTCATTCCAGTTTTTGTTATTAATTTAGTTAATACATTTTTGAAGGTTTTATTTATTCTCTCAATTCTTCTTGAGCTTTGAGAATGCCAGGGTGTATGTAACTGCCATTTCATTTCTAAGGCTTTAACAATATCATGCAGGACTTGTGCTACAAAGTGGGGGCCTCTGTCTGAAACGATGTTATTTATCAGTCTATATCGGGGGATGATGTGTTCTAGTAGTATCTTTATTACTACTTGTGCTGTTTCCCTTTTTGTAGGGAAGGCTTTCACCCAATGCGTTAAGTGATCAACTATAACTAAAAGATGCTTATGTCCTTGTATTGGAGGCATTCCTGTGAAGTCTATTTGTATGCTTTGAAAGGGTCTTAATGCTATTTGTCTTCCTCCTGGTGTGGGCTTTTTTATTACTTTTTGACAACTTAGGCATCCTTCAGTAACTGCTTTGGCCAGGTTATAGATTCTAACACATAGGTGTTCTCTCAGGAAATGATCACACAACCTTTGGGTGCCCCAGTGTCTTAGGCTGTGGATTTCTGCCAGCATTTTTCGAGCTATTGCTTTATTTAGGAATTTTCTTCCATCTGGGGTCAGCCATTCCCCTCGCTTCCCTTGGTGTAAACCTAACTTTTTTATTTCTCTTAATTCATTTTCATCATATATGGGTTCACTAACTTTGTTAGCTGGTACATCATTTAAAGTAAGAATTTTTATTGGTTCTCCCAGCCTTTGAGCTGCTAGTTTGGCTGCTTGATCAGCTACTTGGTTGCCCTTTCCTTCAAATGTGTACTTTTTTTGATGTCCCTTGACATGTACGATTGCTATTTCTTGGGGCTTCATAAGAGATTCTAATACAAATTTAATTAATTCTTTATGTATCAGATTTTTCCCCTTTGAATTTAGGTAGCCTCTTTCTTCCCAGATTTTTCCAAATGTGTGTACTATTCCAAATGCATATCTTGAGTCTGTGTAGATTGTACCTTGGTCTTGTTCTAATAAATCTAATCCCTTCTTGAGGGCATAGACTTCACAACACTGGGCAGACCAATGGGGGGGCAGTTTTTCTTTTTCTATAACTTTTAAATTGTCCTTTTTTGTACCTTCGACTATTGCATAGCCTGATATTCTCTTTTCCTCTGTCATCCTAGATGATCCATCAATAAATAGCACCCTCCCACATGGTAGAGGTGTATCTTCAAGATCTTCCCTTACTTTTGTTTGTAAATCTATGATTTCCAGGCAATTGTGCTCTAAGTTTGGTGTGGGTTCCCCTGAGAGGATCTGGGCAGGATTTAGACTTTTTGATGTGATTAGCTCCAAATCACTGGTGCCGGTTAAAATTACTTCATATTTTAAAATTCTAGAGTCAGTCAGCCATTGTTGAGCCCTTTGGATCAACACTGTCCTGAGATCATGGGGTGTGTGTGCAATGATTTTTCCCTGCAGTGTCAGTTTTTGTGCTTCTTCTACAAGAACAGCTGTGGCTGCTACAGCCTGGAGGCAAGCCAGCCACCCTCTTGCAACTGGATCCAAAGGTTTGGAAAGATATGCGACAGGCTTTTTGTGTCCTCCCCATTCTTGGGTTAATACTCCATAAGCTATTCCCCCTCCAGAGTTAATGAATAGGTCAAACTTTTTCTTAAGGTCTGGGAGACTCAGGACAGGGGCTGAAGACAATTTTGTCTTTAGGTCTTTCAATTGTTCTTCATCCTTATCAGTCCATTTTACAGGTTCAGGTTGGACTAACTTCTCATAGAGAAATTTAACACTTTGGGAATATTTTTCTATCCATAGTTTGCAATAACCAAATAGTTCTAATAATTTTCTTATATCTCTTTTTGTGGTTGGAGCTGGGATTGAGAGTATACCTGAGATTCTCTCAGGGCTTAATTTCTTACACCCTTCCCCAATGAGGTGTCTGAGGCATGTGACCTGTGATTCTACAAACTGTAATTTGTTCTTTGACACTTTGAGGCCTTTTTCCTTTAGAAAATTTAGGAGATTAATACTGTTTTTTTTCACTTCATCTTTCTCTCTCTCCAATATTAGGAGGTCATCTACATACTGCAGGATTTGTACATTATTTTTAGGGATAAACTGCCTTAGTAACTTTTCTAGGGCTTGCCCGAAAAGGTTTGGGCTTTCAGTGAACCCTTGAGGAAGACGAGTCCATCTTAGTTGCTGCTTTCTCTTACTTTCAGGGCACTCCCATTCGAAAGCAAACCAATCTCGGCTTCCTTCTGCCAAAGGACAGGCCCAAAAAGCATCTTTTAAATCTACTACAGTAAACCAGGAATGTTCTTTAGGGATCCTGCTCAGGAGTGTGTAGGGGTTTTGTACCACCAGGTGCCTGGTAATTGTTTTTTTGTTTACTTCTCTTAGGTCTTGCACTAATTTAAACTTATTTTCTGCTTTTTTTTACAGCCAGAATAGGGGTGTTGTGGGGTGACGTACAAGGTTCTAATATTCTTTCTGTGAGTAGATGGGTTATAACTGGGGTTAGTCCTTTTTTCCCTTCCAGAGAAATAGGATATTGCCTGACCCTTATAGGAGGCGTATTTTCTTGCATTTTTATTTCTATAGGTGGGATATCTAAATATCCATATTTTCCCTCCTCGGCCAAGACTTCTGGCTTGACTTCTCCTAAGTCTCTAACAGTCAGCCTCATGATTTGTAGCACCATTCTTCCTTTTCTAGGAAGAATCTTTATTCCTAACTGAACTTGCAGGTCCTTTCCCAGCAGGCTACTGTCTACTTTGGGTAGATATATCGAATTAGTGACACATCTTTTGGAATTTTCTTTAATTTCTACATTTTTTATAACTGAAGCCTCGAAAGGCTCCCCTTCTGCTCTTAGGACTCCACATGTCTTTCTTTTAATCGCAATTTTAGCTGGAAGTTGGTTAATACATGATTTATCTGCACCAGTATTCACTGAAAACTCAAACTCTTCATGTTGGGGACCTACTTCAAAATTTACTATGGGCCCTTCTTGATGTTTCATGGGGTCCCCTAACGCATAGAGCCCATGACACCCCCAATCCTGCTTGACCTCCTTCCTCAATAATTTTTCTAATGCCTCTTGTTCCCTCATGACAGTCTCATTAAATGACATTTTTTTGCAATGTTTCTTAAAGTGTCCTATTTCTCCACAATAATAACAGGCTCGGGTCTCTCCTGGTCTCTGAAGAGTATCCCAAGGTGGTGGGTTCCTTTCTCTTACCTTTCCTGGTAAAGATTTTGTGTTTCTTTTACTCTTAGTATCTTTTCTGAGATCCTTTACACTTTCCCTGGCCACGGCTACCATAATCCTGGTTTTTGCCTTTGTTTTTTCTTCTTCTCTCTTAAGGTATACTCTTAGGGCTTCCCTTAATAATTCATTTATTTCTCGGTCTTGCCAGTCTTTCATCTTTTCAAGTTTTTTTTTGATATCTGGCCAGGATTTTGTGACAAATTGTAACTTTAATAATATCTGTCCCTCTGGGCTATCTGGATCCAAATTAGAATATTGCTGGAAATTCCATCTGAGCCTGCTCAGCCAGGCTGCTGGGGTTTCATCTTTCTCTTGCATCCTGTTAAAAGCTAATTTGGTGTTGCTACTCTGAGGAACTGATTCTTTAATACCTCTTATCATTAGGTTTCTATAATCTTCCATATTTCTCCTCTCTTCTCCTCTGTTTGGGTCCCACCCTGGGTCAGCTATTGGCAACTTCTGGTCACTGGGTGGGCCCATTCGGTTTTCTCTTTCCCAGATGCGCATCCCTGCTGCCCTAACCAGCCGAACCTCGTCTGGATTGAATAGTATATTTAAGATGGAGTTTAGTTCTCCCCATGTATAAATATTTGGGCCCAAAAACTGGTCAATCTGGTTGGCAATTCTCACTGGGTTTTCAACTAGATTCCCCAGCTCTTTCTTAAAACTTCTGACTTCTGACGCTGTTAAAGGTGTATTGACAAATCCTATTCCTCCAACTGCCCCACCCAATGGGACCTCCTTTAGGGGAAAGAGTTTGGTTTTTGACCTGGTGTTACTGTAAGGGTAACTTTCTGGGTTTTTTATTGCCTGACAGGATGCATTGTTAGGTGCCAGACCTAACTCCCAGCTGTGAGGGGGTGCAGGGATTGTGGATGGTGAAGGAGAGGAGGTTAGACCAGTGTTAGGGAATGGCAGAGGGTAAGAGGGGTTATAAATTGGAGGGGGGTAAGCTGGGGAAGGAACAGGGATTACAGTTTGGGAAGGTATGATTTTTAGGTGAGGTTGGAGGATTACTTCAGGATAAACTGTAGGAGGAGGCAAATGTTCTAAGGGGTCCCAATTATGGCTAGCTTCTTTTTGGTTCTTCTGCTTTTCATTCCCTTGTTTCCCTTGCTGTAACTTACATATTTTTGTTGTTTTATTTTTGACTACTTGTTTTTGCCAACAGATAGCATAGGGTATCTGTTCAATACTTGAATCTCCTCGAGATTTCAAGTATTGAGTTAATTGTGAACACATCCAGGGGTCTCTAGTTCCACACCATGGCCATTTTGCAGGTAAATTTAGGTTAGGCCAAGCTTCTATGCAATAATGGATCATCTTGATTCTGTCTAAGCTTTTAGTGGCCTCATCAACCTCCCATAGTTCTAACATTTGTCCTAGTGGACTGTCTGGTGGAATATTTCTTATCTTTTTCTCTTTTTTCTCCTCAACTGGCTCCACTCTACTTATGTATGCCCCCATTTTCACTGGGTTTCAAATAAAAACTACAGTGCTCTTACCCTGACAGAAACTTTACTTCAGGGCAATACAAAGCAAAATTATCTGACTTTGTTTTAACTAAACTTCTTTAAGGTGCCCCTACACACACATAAGTTTAAAGGCGGGCAGCCCAAATTTTAACTCTCACTCACTCTTTGAACACTCGTAAGTAGCCCCAGGGACCCTCTCCTAGGGTCTGGGCACTACCCCTGCCAGTGCTCGGAATGCCCCACAGGTAGCCTGGTGACCCGCCCTTAGGGCCTCAGCCACTACCCTTACCTAAAAGTCTCTCACACTCTGGGACTCCCTTGACTCTTACTCCTCTGCACCCGGACAGCGTACCTCTTCTCTGGGTACCCCCGACCAATGCAGACTCTTTTGTCCCAGCACCCCGACAGCTACCCCAGCCAGTCTCCAAAGCACCCCGAAAGCAGCCTATCTTTGCTACCCCAGCCGGTGCTCAGACGCTCTGGGCTGTAGCCTCAGCCAGTGCTCCCTTTCTCTCTTTACACCCCGGTAGTTACCCCAGCCAGTGCCAACCCACAAGCCCCGAAAGTAGCCTGGGCAACCCGCCCTTAGGGTTCCAGCCGCTACCCCAGCCAGCGCTAGCCTTTTGTGACACCCCGGGCTATAGCCTCAGCCAGTGTGGTGCGTGCTTCACTTCTTTGACGTGCCACTTACTCTCTAAATTCCTCCGCACGTCCAGAGGGGGCGCCTATGCCCCTGGAGACGCCTCAGTCACTCTCAGTTCACTCGCTTCCTGCTTTTCCCGGCCGGCCCCCTCGCGGGGGTACTCAGCAGTCCAAACTCGCTTGGGGGGTCCGAGCTGCCGGCCCCCCCCACTCATTCACTCCACATCCGCTCGTCTCCACTCCCGCCACCGGTTATTCTTACCGATGCTCCCCCAGTGGCGTCCCGCGAGGCTGGCGAGCGACGTCCTCTGGTCCGGGATGTCCAGCTGTCCAGGAGGTCCGAGGTCGGGCTGCGCCTTCCCGTCCTGGTCCTCTTCTGGGCGTGGCTTAGATCCCGGACGAGTCCCCAAATTGTTGTAAACGGGCCAGGAGACCTGCTCCTTTGAAAAGCCTTTATTAGTCAGCTCTTTAAAGGGGGAACTCGAGGGGTCGCCTGCGCCGCCGCTGCTCCTGTCGCCGCCCTCGCTCCTGTCGCCGCTGAGGATCAGGTGTCAGTCGGACCTTCTGCTCTCGCCGCAGCAGAGTCGGGAGGCTCCGATCTCGCGGGAATTCCCGGCAACCCAACTGGGCTCGTGTGGTCTAGGGGTGTCACTTCTTCCCAGTCCCTTTGTGGTCGTGGCGAGGCGGCAGAAGCAGAATTCAGTCTTTAGGTAGCTGAGGGTCTTCTCGCTGTTGCAGTGTTTCCCTTTTTATCTGGATTTGGTGCTGGGTCGCGGCTTTTGGGTCCGTTTGCCGGCAACTGTACTTCGGTTTTGGAGCGGTGCACCATGGAAGTCCTTGGATTTTCCTATTAGGCGGGGCCGGCAGTTAGAGGAGCCGGCAGGGAACGGCGACAGCCTAGCCCGACGGACGGGGGGGGGGACCCCGGGGTTTTAGAGGGGGTATACAACTTGGAATAAGATGTTTGAGGGTACAAACTTTGGTACAAACAGCTTAACAGACCGGTTTACAACTGGCATAATATTTGAAACAGTACAACTTTTTAACAAATGACAGACTGTGTAAGAAAATGGGAATCTCTTACATTTTATTCATATCAGCAGGGAAGTTAAGAGAGGTTAAACAGACTTATGAACACTCTCAGCCTTTTGTGCAAGACCATGTGCTTAGGGGCAGCCCACATCAGATTAAATCCACTTTAAGAGCTGCTCTGGCTTTGCCCCTGGACCTTTCTGTTTGTTCCCTTGGAGACAAGCCCTGAAAGCTTCTCTAAGAGCCCTGAGTGTTCTCATTTCCTGCCTCAGCTGCCACCCACACTGACCAGTGGCCAAGCTGGGGATGGACAGGGCAGGAGAAAACCAGGCAATGGACTCCTGTGTTAGCAGCTTGCACCTGCAGCAGACACAAATTGTGATTTATGTGCTCGCTCATCCTTGCACCGAGCACTGCCGTGGCTGGCCAGGGCGTTTGTGTTGGGGTCAAAAGCCTGATGTGGATGTGCACAAACAGCTGAGGAGCCCTGCCACTGGGCCAGCTTGAGGGGAAATGGAATTTAGAGGTGAGCACATCCACCTGCCCAGAGACCTGATGTAAAACTGTCCCAATCCAAGGACAACTCGGGCAGAATTTAACACTCACACTTCCCTATTTACGTCCTCATCCTGTGCTCTTAAAGTAAAACCAACGTTTTCACAGGTTCCCATCGACTGCAAGGGACAATCCAAACCTGTTTTTAAACACGGGAATGCCCTTCCCTGCTGTCTTGCCCAAATAACTTTCTTTTCATCTCAATCAGGAATTAAAGTACATCTCACTGCCCCTTGATGCTCAAGTATCTGGTAAAAGCTGAGTTTGAAAGCAGTAGATACCCAGTTCTGTCTTTTTCTGGCCTCGGCTCAGGAGTTAGGAGCTATGATGAAGTAGTGGGAATATTTAATAACAAGAGGAAGATTTGAATCAGCTGTAGAGCTAAAACATCAAAATTGCAGCGCTAATTAGGGGTTTAAGGGAGGTTTATTCTTAAATGGCCATGAATGAACGGGGAGTGGGTGAGGGCGGAGCAGGGAGATTCATGTATGAGTGGGAATTAATAGTTGTAAAAATGAAATTTGGTTTACTTTTGTGGTTAGGGCTGGGATATGACAAGACTGCCATCAGAGTCTGGATGATTTCAGCCTGTGCTGTGTAAGACTGGCCAATATTCTGAATTCCCTTTTGTTCCACTTATTTGGGAGAAGATCCATCTATGGATGCGGAGATTAAAATGGCTTTTTTCCTTGTCACTTTGGGTGCTGATTTTAATCAGGGAGGTTTTTTTTTCCTTCCCCTTTCACAGCTCCATTTCTAAAGAAAAAAAGAACAGCTCAGAGAGAAATTGGAGCTGCTCCCAGGACAAATGGGCCTGACTGGCAGTGCATAAAATTACCACTGTCTCTTCACCTTGCTTTCTGCAATCCCTTTATTAACTAACCGAATCCTCAGTCATTCTCTCTTGCCCAGCTCATTCATTCTCTTTCTTTCTCCCTCTTTACTCTCAGCTAAAAGGTTCATTATCTCATGCTCCTGGACTAGTAATGCACCCAGATCACGGGACAGAGCAATTACATGTCCTGCAGAGTGTCCCCAAGCCACCGGGCCGGTGGCAGCAGGCACATCTGTGTGTTTTCTCGTGGCGTGATGCACCTGGTTGGGACTAAAGGGGTTTTATTTCCAGGGTGAAGTGGGATCCTGCCCTCCCGTGGGCAGTGGGAGGCAGGAAGAGGAACTGATGTTAATTATGACTCAGCTAGCCCAGGATTTTGCCTCCAGCCAACGAGAAATCCCACAAGTTGCTTGTGAGGCTTAGGGAGCTCTTGTTCCTGCCCTTGGACACTGAACCCACGATCTGTTATCTCATCCTCCTCAGAGTCCTTCAGAGTCCTGCCATCACCTTCCTCACGACTGAAAAAGGGGCCAGATTTCAGATTTCTGATCTCAGCCTCTAAAAAAGGCTCCAGGCACAACCCCCAGCTGTCACTCAAAGCACACATCCAGGTTTCAGTTCCAGCAGGGTAATTAATTTCCATCCAAAGACTGGAGGAAAGGTGTATTTGTTTAATGACTGCATTAACAATTTGTTCTTCTGCTCAGTATGTGTTCTGGCATTTTATTAAGATTTTTTTTTTTTTTTTACCGAGGGTGGGGAACAAAGACTAATAAAATGTGCTAATGACAAATACCAGCTGTGCGAAGAGGAGACATAAAAGGGACAAGATAATTCTGTGGGCTGGGTTGTAAAAGGCTCTGAACCCTCAGTGCACAGGCTGGGGTGAGGAAGAGCTGACACCACTCCATTTCTAAAAGGTGGTGGATCTCTCACACTTAAATCTTGCTTATTATGGTCTGTCTGTGGTGGGGTCTGAGGGAGCTCAGCCCTCCCCCAGAAGGTGCTGTGACATTTCACCTTTTTTCCTTGGATTCCCTGGATTGGCTTCAAGGAAAAGGACCAGTCCCACTTCCCTATTCAGAGGTTTTTCCTGCTCTCCTCGTCCCTCCTCGCTTGTGCATTCAAGTCTGATGCTCCTGGGCAGTCTCTCGGCCACCAGACTTCATCCAGGATAAATTAAAATATTTTTTTTTACTTCCTTAATATTTTGTAGCTGACACGACAATAAATAACTAAAAATACCCCTGCTTTTGTTGCAGCAAATATTGTTTTACGGGAGATGGAGGCAGATATGACCCTCAATATACTGCCCTTCACTGTAGTTATTTTCTCTCCTCTCTATTATTTGGTGAAGTTTTCTAGAACCATTTATATTTTTCCGTATATCACTTTAAAATCAGAAAGAGCTTTAAAAAGTAAATTGCATTTTTCCTCTCATCGCAGAGCTTTAGATTTCTTACTCTTCTCTTGGATTTTTTTTTTTTTAAACTTTTTTTTCCCCTAAAGTAAACAACCAACAAAAATTTTTACAGCACTCTCAAGAGGTCATATTTCTCATGGTTGTTTTTCAGTGTTCAGTGACAATTATTACTAAAAAAGAATATTTTTTTTCCAGCCAGGAGCTAGAATGGGAGCAGTCATGTAAACCATGATTTCTAAAGGATGAAGCAATCAAGCTGCTCTCACCTTCTCCAGAGAAATCCTGGGAACCTCAGTGACCTTGGATGCACTGAGGAGATTTGCACAAGTTTTTTTTTAACTTCTGCACCCCTCTGGCACCCTCAGCTTCACTTGCACCTGCCAGACACAGAAGGAAGTGCTCCAAACACCTTATTTCTGGCACTTCTCACAGTTTGGAGGTGTCATCCACTTCCCCAGTGTTAACCCAGGCAGCAGGAGGATGCTGCTGCAGGATGCTGAGCAGGGATCAGCCTCAGAAAAGAAAAAAAAATAAAAGGAAGGCTCAGCCTTTGCTCAGCCTCTCAGTGCCTCAAGTGGCTCTGGGGAACCAGCTGGGGTTTCTCCTGCTCATCCTGCACAGAAACCACAGGTGTTTTCTCAGCACGATCCAAAGCAGGGTGAGACCTGCAGGGCAGCTCACCTTTCCTGTCTGCAGGCAACTCCCAAGTTTTAGAAAGATCGTCCCTCTGGTAACTTCCTCTCATCTCTTATTCCCTCCAAGTAGCTGCTGCCATCTGTTCACACATCCAGGGCTTTTTATTTTTAAGTGGAAGTCCTTCACCATTCAAGGAGAGGCTGCCCCATGACACAGAGCCCAGGTAACACCTCTGCTTGGATCAAAAACCTCCTGCAAGTTGCAGGTGTGTCCCCGTCACCTCGGCAGGCTGCAGTGAATCTCTCAGCACAAAACCAAGCCATGCAAAGCAGAAAGCCTTGTCGTCGTGCTTGGTGCCTTGGGATTCACTGAAATCATGGACAGAATTGCCTCAGGGACAAAATGCCACTCAACGAGCTCTTTGCTGTCTAATTTGAAGAGCTCCAAGGGAGGAAAAGCAGGAGGTGGAATAGCGACAGGTCAGGGAAGAGTCTATCCACTTAAAAACCACTCGCTTTTCAAAGGAAGAAGCATCAAGGACTTCCTTGCCCACTTGGAGATGGCAGTTCCAATGCAGGCAGGAGGAGGTGGCTCCTTGGATGACCACGGGTGAATTGAGATGAGAACTCAGCGTGGTCCTACAGGACAGTGGCTGACCATCCATGGACACTGCTGTCCTTGCAAAGTGGGAGGAGGTGGCCAGCAAACCTCACTTGGGGGCTCTCAGTTCTGCACTGAAGGACGCTCAGAGTTTGCCAAAAGCCTTCAGGAGGAATCACAGCCTGAAGACAAACTCCAGAGCTCCCCTTGCTTCTCCTCTGTCTGGTCTGAGTTTGGAACGGCCGCCCCATTACTGCTGGTGACAGGCGTGTGATAACATTGCCATTTCATTAGCAGGGTATTGTTCAGGAGATTGATGGCTGGCAAGCTGAGAGAAATTGCATCTCCCTCTGCAGCTGCCTGTCTCAGAGACAGCATTCATCACCGAAGGAAGGGAGGCAAGGAAAACATACAGGAGTGAGAACCTGATGCATTGGCATTCCACCAAAATCAGCTGTCTGTGGGTAAGGATCCTGAAGCCTGGAAATGTTCCCTTTTGCTGCTCCAACCCCAGGAGAAAGTAGAGAAAATGTGAGTGTTGGGACCACTCTTCTCAGTCTGAAGCTACTGAGGCTTCACCTCTCCTCTGTGCTCAGGAATTATTATTATTATTATTAAACAGACAGTTCCAAAGCAAAGCAAATATTGACATTAAGTGAGAAAGTAAATGCCATTGTGCTTCTGGGTGCTGGAAGAGAGGAGAGAGACGATGAGGAGCAGAAGGAAATGAGGCTCTGGAAAGATTTAGAGAGGCTTAGGTTTGTTCCCCAGTTCTACACACTCTCCTCTTGCTGGGATTTGGGGCTTTCTGCTGGAGACAGGAACGCTGCAAGTGCAGAGGAAGGGCACACTGCAGTGCCATGTGTTTGTGACAACAAAAAAAACCCAAAACGCAGCTCATATAAAAGCTGCAGCCTATCCTGCCACTTCTGGAATATCATCCCCGTTTTGTCTGGCCCTCTCCATCCTCTTGGAGGCAGCTTCTGACGTGGGAGGCCGGCGAGAGCTCCCGATGAGACGGACAAAAACCACCTTCTCGCCTGTACGCAAAAAATGAAAACCTCATTTTGTGTCTGCTGAGCGAACAAGCCACAGCTAATTAAATCCCCTCACAATAGGACGTTACAGGAATGAGAACCACCCCCTTCAAAGCACAGCTGGGGACAAGCAGAGCCAGTCGTGCTGTGCCCCTACGGAGACACGGGGTGAGAAGCCTTTCATGGCACAGGCAGGAGGGAGCTCCCTCACGCCCTGGCAGATGAGCCAAGGAAGATTTGATTTGATTTTGCCAGGGTGAAAACACACACAGACACACAGAGGCACGCAGCAGGAAGGTTCTCCTGCTGCCTCCCCGGGGAGCAGAGGAGCTCTCAGCCACGTCTCCCACTGAGGGATGGGGAGTTCCCTTGGTGCTCACAACATCTGCAGCAGGGAGGGGACACTCAGGCACTGCCAGCGTGGTGGCCCTGGGCTCTGTCCTGCCCTCTGTCACATGTGACATGCAGGAGCACAGCAGGGAGGATTTATTGTGGTCTAACATCCGTGCCAGTGAAACCAACCCCATCTCCAACTGTTGAATAACATCTTTTGTTGTTGTGCAGGACCTCCTCACCAGCTTCACACATCCTTAGGGAATGCAGTTGGGAGCTGCTTTTTTTCTTTTTATTTTTTTTTTTATTTTATTTTCCCCAGACAGTAGGATGAGAAGCACAGAAACACCTGAATGAAAAAGCTGGGGCCAGGAAGCACATCTGCAGCAGTGCCAATCAGCACCCAGATCTGATCACAGAATCATTAAGGTCAGAAAAAACCTCCAAGGTCATCGAGTCCAACCTGTGACAGGTCACTGAGTGCCACATCCAGTCATTCCTTGGACACCTCCAGGGATGGAGACTCCAAACCTCCCTGGGCAGCCCCTGCCGAGGCTTGACAACCATTTCCATGAACAAATTCTTCCTGAGTACTCCCTGAATTCTTCCTGATGGTGCATGACAGCCCCCTGACAGTGTCCCTTACCCAAAGGCAGCCACCTGAGCAGAACCATGTCACCCACTAAGGGAAACATCCCTTTCCTAAGGGAAACTGCGAGGGACAGACGACCAAGTGTCTCACAACTTCCCACACTGTTTGTTTTCCCCCCTACAGCAGGTGTAATTTCAAACTGTGCAAGGTGCCAGCTCGCAGCTCTGGCTTTGCAGCTAAGGGTATTTAAAAGTCAAAGAGTGGTAAGGAAAAGACCTGTTTTGTATTAAAAGGATGAAGTTCGTTCACCTGAGCTTGGGCTGGACTCCTTCAGCAGGAGAACAAGAGCTCCTTCACCATCTGCACCCACATAAAGTCAGATTTTGTGATTTTTTTTTTAATTTTTTTTTTTTTGCAATATCATTTAACTTTCTTTTCTGAACAAAATGTAAAGTGGTATTTTTTTTTTCATTTTAGAAGTGTTGAAATGGGATGATTCACCAGGATCTTTCATTCTTTCCTACAGATATGTTTTGCTATCATGTTTCTTGAAAAAAAATTACTTATTTCTGGAAGAGCTTCCTGCAAAAGAATTTCGGTTTCATTAAAGCAGCTTTCTGATGAGGAAGCAGATAATCAGAGAATACCTGACATTATAATACTGAGAAGTTTTCTGACACAGTGGCAGGAGTGGGAGGGCTGGATTCCTGTGTTTGCCCTGATTCTGGGCCAGGAGTCAAGGAGTAATGGGGAGACAGGACCCCAGAGCAGGAAGGAAGCAAAAGAGAATTTTAGCACTGCTCCCCTGCCTCTCCTCTGTCAGCAGTGTCAGCAGCATCACTGCTGTGATTTTGCACTGGTTTGCAAGAGACTTTTTGATCCCCGAGGGAACAACTGTCATCAATTCAAGCCCGTGGTTTGAAAGGGTCTAGAAGTGCAAAGAGGGAACAAAGCAAAGACAAGACTCCATCTGGTTCTGAAGCAGAGTCAAACCAAGCCGTTCATGCATCGCATTTTCTATCAGCGATCCTCATGGAGCACAATCCACAAGCGCTGACACCTGGTGAGTGTGTGACCAGTGCACTTTCTCCATAGAAAACCCTGAAATATTCTGGGGCAAACATGCTCTGCCTTCTAAAATTTCCCGTAGGTACCCACAGCGCTGCCTCTCCTCCTTAATGCTTTCCCCAGCAGCATTCCTAAAGCCGGGAGCCTGGCAGAAAGGGAGAGGAAAAAGCCTTGAGGACCCAAATGAATGCAGATGACAGAGTGGCTGTGAGGGAGGCAGAGCCTCGAGTGGCTGGATTCACTGTCGGCGCTGAAGCCAGCTCTGCATTGGCTCAGGGGAGGGGACTGTTCTGCGTCGTTCTGCATCGAGTGGTGGTGGGATTTTAAGGTTTTCTTCCTGGTTAGACACCAGCTCTGCCGTTCCCAGACTGGCTGATTTGTGGCAGGAATCCCAGAGGCTGTGCTGAACTGCCTCTCCTCACCCATCTCATCTCGCTCCTGAGGGCAGCTTAACTAACTCACCTGAAAGGTGATTTATTTGGCAGTAAAAGCCACAAATACAACAGAGCCGCCTAATGAAGACAACTTGGTGACTCTGGCCCATTTTTAATTTTAATGTTGCTTGTAATCTCCATTCTGGTCTCTGGAGTTGTCAGTGGTTTTACAGCTCCTGATTATATGAGTGCAGCAGGCAGAGACAGCTCAGTGCAGGAGCTGGGAAAGCAGCATTAACAACAGCCCCTGGGGAATGCAGCCACGGCAGCTGAGGAATCGTCTGCACCATCACTGCAGTGACAGAAAGCACGGGCTGAGCAAGCGCTCCGTGGTGGTGTCCTTTCCACAACCTACCTGGCTGCTTCTTTATGGGTAGCCAAATAGCTCTGGGCCCAAAACACAAGGGAAGAGGAGACTCCAGCATCGCCATCCATGCAGAGTGACACTTCACTGGGTGTTACAGACAGGCAACTCTTACAGAAATGAAGTGGATACCAGGGATTTGCCATTGGGTATAGAAAAAGGGTCAAGTCTGTAGCCAACTTTGGAATTTTGGACTATCCAGCACTGCTCAGCACCTTATCCCATCCTATCAACTCCTTATCCGCGACGCTGTCCCTGCTAGTGAAGGATGCCATCGATAAGAAGCAAGCCAGTCTTCTCTCCAGAGCTCTGTCCTGCCAATAAAGCCCTGCAGACTCATCCACCTCCTCCCACCACAGGTCTGGTGCTAACCAGCTCCCAGATTGGAGAGTAAATCTATTCAGAGCCTAAGGATTTTCTGACAGAAAGATGGATAGAGAGACAGCAATTTCCTTCCCGGCATGAATAGAGGCGAACACAAAAGGCCAGGCACATTAAAAACGGGCACAGCTCCTGTTTGGAGCCCCGTGTCCTCAGCTGTCCTTCATGGCTTCCTCTCCTTCCTGCAGGAGCCTCAGGCTCATTCCTTCCATTGTGACATGAGGGATGTTCTCATCCACCACAGAGCGAGGACATCAGCCCCTGGTGTTGGAAGAGAACGCACCAAGGGACGCCTGGAGAGCACAGAGGCTGTTGGGGTTGCCACCACCACGGGCTGAGGGAGCTGGATGCGGTCTCAGAGCTGGGGACTTGGAAGGGAAATGTGGGCTTTGCTCCATGGGCAGGTCTGCCCGCCCAGGATCAGGGATGGAGCAGCATATGGAGCTCCACTGCTCTCCTGGATGCTGTGGTGGTTGGCAGGAGCAGTCTCAGCCCTCAAGGTTTGCATCCCTTTTACCAAGGCAGGAGGTGCTCCAGCTTTTATGGGTAGGAGAATTGGGACCAGGAGGAATTATACAACTGACATACAGGCAGATCTCAAAGTTTTATTCCAGCCCCTCCTAAGACACAGAAGAAGTTTAATTAAGGCTGCATCCTTTCTCTTTACAATCGTATGTAAATCTGGAGCAACTCCCCTGGAATTACTCTGTCCTTACCTGCCCAGAGCCTGCCCTAAGGTGGTGAGCTGTGGGCTGCACTCAAAGCCAGGGCTCAGAGGCAGCACTGAAGGTGGCCAGACAAGATTCTTCAGACTCTCCACTTCCCCACCCCACGCCAGCAGACTCTTCCCTGGTTCTGGGCCCCCTTTCCCTCCTGGGGAAACGGTACCACAGTGCAAAGAGTGCTTGGAAAAAGTCCACAGGCACCGACCCCCAGTGAGAAAGGAGGGGTCCCACCCCCTGGCTCCCCTCCAGGGAGCAGCACGTCAGCCACACAAGTTGCTTGTGGAATGAAGTGCAGAAACTGCCACCAGCTGTGGAGCTGGTGAAAACTGGCCCAGCCATTGACAAATCTTTCTCTGGAGACAGCTGACTCAGAGCTGCTCTGCCTCCCGGGTGTCTCCTGTCGTGCAGGCCCCGTCACTGCTGTGTCTCAGAATTAGCCAGGGGGGTTTTCTGTCTTCTGGGTTTGACCTTCTAAGGATGTTCAGCATCTTTCAGCATCTGGCCCCTCAGGGATGTGACACGCTCCACAGCTGTGCAGGGCAGCAGGCACAGCGTTCCCAGAGCAACAGAGACCTCATTCTTCTTCCTTGCTTCTCATCTCTTTCCAGGGACTGAAGCAGACGTGGCTCCTTCAGGTCCCAGCAGGGACACTGGGGCAGGACACAACAGTGTACCCAGGTGATCAGGAATCTTTTCCTGCTTTCAGCTCCTCCAGCATGCTGTTGGGAAGCACCTTCCTGCTGCTGCCACCCACGGCTCTGCAGCCAAAGCATTGGCATGGATAATCAGCATTGCACTACAAAGCCAGGGAAACCTCCCACTACCCAGAGGGAGGGATGAGCCTCTCTCAGGTGCTGGATCACTGATTTTCAGTGCTGTTTAGTTCAGTCCCTGGACACATTTATCTGTCATCAGCCACAATGGAAATTCCTGTGCACATCAGGGGCTTACCAACCTGGGCTGCATTGGCTTTGTCCCAATTCCCAATGCTATCCTGCTGCTTGGGCTTCCCAAGAGGCGAGAAAGAGGCTTGTCTGTCCTCACAGGTAATTAAACCTGGATTAGAACATGATCTGACTGGAATCCAGCCTGGGGAAAACTGTAAAGCGCTTCCCAGAGGTGAAGCTCTACAACCAGAGTCCAGGCAGTGCTGTGCCCTTCCTCTGTCTCCTGAAATAAAGTGGGTAGTGAAAAACCCACAGAAGCTGCTCTGGGGACCTGGACAACACAACACTGCCCACCACATGCAGTTCTCTGTTCCCCCTAGAGGAATGGAGGCACAGAGCCCTGACTGTCTAAAACAAAGTTTAATCCCTTGTTCCCCATAATATTCCACGTGCTTGGCTTTGCAGGGCTCTCAGGAGTGAGGTTGCAATCTGGATACCCACAGCACCCCCAGCCATGATCAGTTTTCTCCTGGCTGCTGCATAACAGGCCTGAAAACACAGAACCAATATGCAAATCTGACATTTAATTTGGACATGAGAGTTTAATGAGGCTGTGGAGATTCTGCCACTTGCAGCCTCCACATCCTGCAACCTGCAGTCACATTCCCTTAATTGAACGTGTCCCCACTACACGTCGGGATGCACAGGCATGTGCATGTGTTCTCCAACACGATTCCACCCTTTCCTCCCAACTCCACATTTTTCCCAAGCCTGAAGATCTCTTTTAAGGTGGTGCTTTGGTTTGGTGGCTCTGCAGCCTCTGAGCCCGAGGGCTGGGGCCAGACATTTCATGAGCAGCTGTGCTGTTTTGTTTTTGAAGAGATGGAAGATGTACCAGGAATCGGCTCTGGCAATTCCTGGTACATCCCCTCTGGGATGAAGAGGGAAGGGCACAGATTGTGCCTTGCAAGGCCTCCTATCCTATCCCATCCCATGAGACCTGGGAAACGTTTTCCTTCCAAAACAAGTGCCTTAATCAGGGAGAACGAATCCCATCCGCTAGCCCCAGTGACAAATGAGAGAACAAATAATCAAATAACAAAGCTCAAGCAAAACCCAGGAACTCCTACATGCAGCAAGGATATACTCCCTTTGTGCCACCTGTCTGCGAGCAAAGCCTTCCATCAGCTCCCAGTACAGAGACTCCACAGTCTTTTTATTTGAAGAGGATTATGGAGCTGCCATTCAGTAAATGAAGTGCCACTCCAAACAGCTGCACTGTGGCCTGCCCTCGTTCAGACACGGAGCCTTGCTGGGGCTGCAGAGCTGCAGGCAAAGGCTGCTCCTGGCCTTGGAGCTCTGCAGAACTAAGGAATGCTGGAGAGTGCATGCACAGGAGCCAGGAGAGAGGTGAAGAAGCAGGAGAGAGTAATTTCCTCATTTCTGCAGCTGCCCTGGAAGGTACAGCCGGGGTTTTCTCCTTCAGCAGCCTTCTTTTCTCTCAGGCTGCAGCCACAGCACCACACTGCTCCTCTGGCAACTGAAATATATATCCTGCTTTCCTGGGAGGGGACAGCAGGATAAGAGTCACTCCCCTTTCCCTGCTGCTTGATATCACAAGTTGCTCCCAGAACCATTATTCCCACAGTGAGCACGTCACCCTCTGTGCAGGGCTGATTGCCCAGAGCCACAGGAGACAAAGGCAGTGAGCTCCAGGGCCCAGCTCCAAGTGTGCCACATTTAATTCCCAGGGAATACGATCCTAGGAGAAGCCATGGAACTGGTGAAGAGACAGGGAGACCCGTCCTGGGGCTGGAAGGGGGGAATGTGAGCTGGGCCAGGGCAGGAGATCATTGGGAAGAGGCAGGAACGTGGGACATGAGCTCTGTTCAGCACGAGCAGGCTCTGGGATGAAATATTAATGCCAGCATCCTGAACAGGCAGCCAGCAGCAGTGTCTGAGCTACTTGGCCATGAATAAAAGATGGTCCTGAAAATGGGGAAGAGCAGCAAATTAATTAATCGAAGTAAAAGTCTCTCCACTCCCATTAAGGAACAAGGCTGGAATCCTCCCACATGCAGCTCAGCTGGGGAACATGCAGGGGCACAGAGAGGAGAAAGACAGCAGAGGCAGGGTCCTCTCCCACTGCCCAGCAGTGCCTGTAAGCTCAAGTTCAAATCCTGATTCAGCCTCTTATCAAGACTAATCTGCCAGCTTTGGGACTTCAGCCTCTGCCAGCTCCGACTCCTCACCTGTACCTGGCTCTCCCAGGTTTTAAGTAAGGGGTGAGGTGGGAGCTAAAGGGGGGCTGCAGATTCCTAACCCCCCATTCCAAGAGCTGTGCCAGGTAGCCCAGCTCTGGGCCAAACGTGGGGCCCAGCCCGCTGCCTCCAGGCGGGCCAACAGGGAGGGCTGTCCCACTCCTGGAGGGCTTGGAGCCGTTACGACCTGCAGGAGAAGACAATCCAGTTTTCCTTCATTCAGAGCTGGGAATTTTCTGGGTGCTGCTCAGTGCTGCCATGCTCAAGCCTAATCCCTTATGCTGCACCAGTTGACTGGGAACAGAGCAGTGGGGGCTGCTGCAGATGGAGAGACACCCTCAGCACCAAGAGATGACTGATCTCCTCTTCTGAAGCCTTGCCCATAAATTATAGATTTTAAGCAGTGTTTGTTTAAAATATTCAGCTTGCCACTTAAAAAAGAATACTCATACACACCAGGAATGGGGAAAAAGGATGGGGGCTGCATTCCCACTTGGAGGAGGGGGAGGGAAGCAGCCAGGGGAGAGGTGTTTCCTCCACTAATGAGCCAGCATCCCTGGCTGTGGATGTGGAGTCCAACACGTGAGGCACCTGCACTGCAGCTTTGCCTGCCTCTACCTCAGCACACAGCTCAGGCCCAGCCTCTGCTTTTTCCCCCTGCACATTACCTCACAGGCTTCCCTTCGAGCCCACAGCATAATGCTGTGTTTGCAAAGTCAGAGCAAAGATATCTCAAGTGTTCTAAGGGAAGGAAGAAGGTGAGAAGGCAGGGAAACATCCCCCTCTACACAATCCCCATTTCCCTAGAAACAGATTCATTGCTTTGATTAAAACTTCAGCTTTTCAGCTGCCTTGGCCACGGGGCAGATCCACAAAAGGTGAGTCGCAGGGAGCAGTAGCCGAGATATTTTTCATCAATGAAAAACGCTCCCCTTCATCTGCACAGCGCAGCCCGGCCCGGCACCAGAGCCTCTATTGCCGCCTGATGGTGAGGAAGAGGCAGCGCCCTGCTGCACAACGAAGGGATTTCTCCTCTAGGTTGCAGCACCTCCCAGGCTGAGGCAGGCTCTCACTGTCTTCTGGGATGGATTTCCCATGGAAGAGACTGCAGGAGGTGAGAAAGGCTTCCTTCAGCTTTTCCCGCCCAAGGACGTTCATTTGGACACTCAGGTGCATCTTGAGTAGAATAGAGGGAGCAGCAGCCCAGTTGTTCGGGAAGGCACAGACCTAACCCTGGCTCTCTGGGATTTATCACAGTCACATCCAGCCCGGAGCTGGATCTCCTGAGCCTCAGGTAGCTCTGGGATCTCCCTGTGATCTGAGGATGGATGGAGGGATGGATGGATGGATGGATGGATGGATGGAGGGAGGGAGGGAGGGATGGATGGATGGATGGATGGATGCAGGGATGGATGGATGGATGGAGGGATGGATGGATGGATGGATGGATGGATGGATGGATGGATGGATGGATGGATGGATGGCTGCCAAGACCGCCAGCCCTGGGCAGTTTCTCTTCCCTTCCTGCCACCTGGGGGATGCTCCAGGCCCAGCCCTCCTCCTGGCAGCTTAAGCACACTCCAGGCTGGCTGCATCTCACTCCCTCCTTAGGTGCCACCCCCTGTGCCCTCAGGAGGCAGAGAACTTTTCTTGCTCTCCATCCCAGGACACACTGACCATTCTGGCAAGTTCTGTACTGTATTTTTAATAAACTAGACCCAAACTTCATTTGCATGGATAAAAATAGCATCAGCTGCTCTGCCAAGCAGTTTTTTTTCTCTTGGTTAACACATTCATCCAAGCTGCTCTATTTGTCTTTCCTCCACAGACTCATATTCTTCTGGATTCATTTTGTCAAACAAATTGCACAAGCTGGACTGCCCATTTACCCAGTGCTGTTTGATTACAGGGGTTATTTATGAAACAGCAAGACATATGGCATTAAGCTTCTTAATAATAATAATAATGAGAGAAGGGAAGGAGAAAAGCTCCAGAAGAGAGGAGGGGGAAAATGTTTTTTATTACAGACAAAAGCTCCTGCCATCGGTGATAAATTCCAGACACTTTTTCCAGTTGCTCTTGTGCTGCAGACATGATGAATGGCACAGGCACTCAGCTCAGGAGCGTGGCCACGGGATCCAGGGTAAGGAGGGAAAAGCTGGAGCACACACAGGTGGTGGGGCTGGCTCAGGTGTGCAGGGACCACTGGCCACCAGGCACTGCACTCCTCAGGAGGTCACAGAAACGCAGACCCCACCCAGCCCTGCTTTTGAACTTGATTCCCTCTCTTCTCTCTGATGCAGTCACTTATTCCCGAGGAGTTTGGGACCACTCCATTCCCCACATGCAGAGCCCAGTTTGCTCCCTGAAGACATCCCTGTCTGACCTGGCCATCCTGGCTCTGCTGGTGACTCACTGCAATTCAATCAAAAGTTCTGTCAAAGAAAGACGCTCAATTAAGGGCCTGGGAGACCTTGAAAGCAGAGTCATTTCTGCAAGAGGAAGGTAATTAACTTTTTTAATCAGTGGGCACTGATCTCAAGGTCTAGTGAAGGGAGAGAGAAGCAAACTCACTCCCACAGACTCAGAGCAGAGCCCTGTGACATCACTGGAGGTCTCAGGAGCTGGACATGGTACACACCAACCTGCAGAGCTGCTCCATCACCTCATCCTTCTCCCTGATGTCATTCCCTGGGAGCAGAGGCACCTTCACCTCTGGCCTTCCCTTCTCTCCTTATCCCAGCAAAGGAAAACACACCAAACTTCCAATCAGAGCAGCATCAGTGTCTGGAAATAATTCCTCAGCAGCCCAGACTCCCTCACTTTCTTACAGGGAAGGCCCTGGCAAAGGGATAAAGAAGCTCAAGCACCAAGACTATAGGCTTTCCCCTGGTATTTGCAAATGTCCTGTAGCACCAGCCTCAGGTCCTGGTCTCGTGTTCATCAGCTGGCACAGATCAGGGTGCCGGGCAGGCAGAGTTAATCAGGCCTCGTTTGTGATTACAATGAACTCCTGCATTTCATGGCCTGCATCCTAAACCTGCTTTCTCATTCCCCAAGGCAGAGGGATTTACACTTTCAATTTTATGTGTAGTTAGTTAATGGTCCATTACTGTCAAAAGGATCAGTAGCTAGAAGTTAAATCCTACAGGATTTATGATAAGGAAGAACCAAAGGCTGCAGAAGAAAACATGCCAGAGGGGGCACAGGGAACACTGAGGGGTTTGCAGGTCCTCAGTGCTGTGACACTGGTGACAGAACACTGCTGGTGACAGCTCTAGAACAAGGCTCATCCCAGCACTTTTCCCTTACACACTCTACCAAGGTTCTGGCTCAAAAATTCAGTGCAAAACAGCAGCTTTGGCAGGATGGGAAAGGGTTTGCCTTGTTCATGTTGAATTCCTGCCCCCTCCCCATCAAGACACTCAGAGGGCTCCACTCCCTTAGCAAGATAAAGGATTCTGCAGTACCCACGAGCCTGCCAACAGCCAAAAAACGTCTGTCTGTTCTGCTGCTATCCCTGAGATCCGCAGTGGTGCTCCTGTCAGAGCAGAGGTGTTAAAGCAGCTGCACTGAAAGGTCTGTCAGCACTACAGAGCTGGCTGTGCAGGGGTTTATTAACCTGCCCATAAAAACTCACTCCAGGCTGGAGGGTAAACAAGGTCCCCAAGCCTCTGAAGCAGAGAATCATTCTTTTCTTTTTATTTTGTACACAAGGAAACAACTTTTTTTTCTGCTGGCTGAGGTTTACTGAGTGGGAAGCGGTGCCAAAGAGAGAGAGTTTGGCTAGATGGCGGACTGAAAACATTTAAGTGATCAATGGACAGTTCCTTGTTGTGTTTAGCAAGGGGCTGGAAATGATTTTGTAGGTCAAGGTAGCTTGAGCTGCAGCCAGGCAGGAAGCATCAGACAGGGTCAGAGGTCCACACCTGCAGAAGATGGACATACTAGGCCTGGAAAAACAATCCAGGAGACCTCCCAGGTCTAAGCCACTCAATTGTTCACCACCACACACAGATGTGCCAGCCACATTGCTGGTTCTGAAAAGCCTGGGACAGAGAAGGAAGACTTAAATGTTATTTAATGACTCTTACCAGTCTGGCTTTCCAGTGATTCTATGCTCTTTCCCTGCCAGCATTCCTCATTGGGTCTCCCATACCCCTTTGATGCAACCATAAAACTTGGAGGAGCCCATTGCACACTCCACGCACATTACTGCCAGAATTCAGAAGTTGTTTTCATCATTTCATCTACTAAGCTGCTGGGACATCAGCAGATTTTAACTTTTTTTAAATTCCCCTCTATTCTAATATAGCTGGGAGCGCTCCTCCCCACTGAAATCTCCATTAAAGCTCCGCTTCAGTAAGTCAGGCCTAAGAGTATGTACACAAAATAGAGATTTGCAGCTCATAAAGCTCACTTTCACCCCTCCTATCTACCCCACCAGGGAACGCCAGGCTAAGCTCTGAAGAGCAAGCAGCTTTAAAACATAAAAAAAATAAATCAAAACCCGCCCTACCAACGGGCTGTGGCCCGCCAAGAAAGCACAGGACTCGTGGGCTGTGCAATTTGCGTTCATCTACAAATAATTTGCGTTCACCCTGTGCACATCGGCCCAGCGAAGGGCAATGCTGCTCTCTCGTGGTTCCCAGCAGGATCAACGCCTTCGCTTCCCCTCCTCATCCCTCCTTTTACTGGTTGGACTGTGAATCCTCTGGATGGAGCAACCGGGATTAATGGAATGTCCCTTCCAACTCAAACCACTCGGGGATTCTCATTCCGTCGCGCCTCTCCCAAGCAAAAGCAATTCATGTATTATTAAGAGGAAGAGGCTGGCTCTATCAAATCATTGCTTTGCGTGAGGGGGACACATGGGCCGTCTTTGTTGGCCCTTCACACTTGATTAATTCATATTTACAACGCTTTGCTTCGTCTGAATGGAGCTTCTTATGATTTATTCCCAATATATTTTCAGCAACGCGGCCCTGGCCTGCCAGCACAGAGAGGAATTGCATGAAAAGAAGCTGTGGGTTGGTTCCTAGTGTTTGTTTACTCTCCTTGTAGTAAACAGCAGGTTTTTTTGTGTTGTTTGTGGTGCGTAGTAAATCCTGGTTTTGTTAAATGTGTGTTTAACAGAAAAACCTTTCCCCGTGTGTGTGTGTGTGCGTAGCATTGTTATAATAGCAATGTTTTCCTCTGGTTTTCATTTAATTCACTCCCTGCCTTTCTTATTTTGACCATCTTTTTATCCCTGCTTCTGATTTACGCCAACAGAATTTTCTGGTTTTCCTTTGATTACAAAAAAACTTGCTTTCGGGGCTTTTTAAATTTACTAATGTGTAGCCTCAGAAATAAGTAAGTACTATCACTACGTCCTTCAAGTTAAAAAAACGTTGCTTTTTGGAGTATCTTGCCCAACATTTTTAAGCTGAAATCAGAATCTCTTCAAAACAGATTTACGGCATTAAAAAAAAAAAAAAAGCAAAACATGGCATAAAAAATTCTATTCCACGGGAAGAGTGAAACGACAAATCACGTCGTCACTGACTCACACTAACACCTTTCACTCTTCCAACAGTAAAGAACTACATAAATATGGTTTATGTTCATGTATAAATAAACATAGTAAATAAGTCAATCCTTGTGACAAAAAGCTGAGAAACATACTTGCTCCAAAGGGTTTTAAGGCAGCATATGAACTTCAAAAGAATTTTTTGGAGGGTTTTTTTATAATCTTTTTAGTTTGTTTCAGGACTTTAAACGTCTCAGAGGTGCCAGATTTAGCAGTGCAGGAGAATATTCACAGAAGGGAGAAGCAGATACTCCGAGAGCTGTTGAGGGGTCCGTGGGGGTCACTGAGGGGTGGTTGGGTGCCCTGAGTGTCACCGAGGGCTTCAAGGGTCACTGATGGGGAATGTGGGTGCCATGTGTGACACCGAGAGGCCACGAGGGACACAGAGAGCCCCGAGTGTCCCTGGGGTGCCATGAAGGAACGTGGGTGTCCCAAGTGTCACTGAGACAGAGGTCGATGCCACAAGTGTCACTTGGGCGCCCTGAGAGACACGGAAAGGGACAGTGGGTGTCCCAAGTGTCCCTGGGGTGCTGTGAAGGAACGTGGGTGTCCCGAGTGTCCCTGGGGTGCCACAAAGGAACGCGGGCGTCCTGATTGTCACTGAGACAGAGGACAGTGCCACAAGTGTCACTTGGGCGTCCTGAGAGACACAGAAAGGGACAGTGGGTGTCCCGAGTGTCCCTGGGGTGCCGTGAAGGAACCTGGGTGTCCTGAGTGTCCCTGTGGTGCCATGAGAGAACATGGGTGTCCCAAGTGTCCCTGGGGTTCTGTGAAGGAACGTGGGTGTCCCGAGTGTCACTGAGACAGAGGCCAGTGTCACGAGTGTCACTTGGGCACACTGAGAGACACAGAAAGGGACAGTGGGTGTCCTGAGTGTCCCTGGGGTGCCATGAAGGAACCTGGGTGTCCCAAGTGTCCCTGTGGTGCCATGAGGGAACGTGGGTGTCCCGAGTGTCACTGAGACAGAGGCCAGTGCCACAAGTGTCACTTGAGCACCCTGACAGACACGGAAAGGGACAGTGGGTATCCCAAGTGTCCCTGAGGTGCCATGAGGGAACGTGGGTGTCCCGAGTGTCACTGAGACAGAGGCCAGTGTCACGAGTGTCACTTGGGTGCCCTGAGAGACACAGAAAGGGACAGTGGGTGTCCTGAGTGTCCCTGGGGTGCCATGTGGGAACATGGGTGTCCTGAGTGTCCCTGGGGTGCCGTGAAGGGACAGTGGGTGTCCTGAGCATCACTGAGACAGAGGCCAGTGTCACGAGTGTCACTTGGGCACCCTGAGAGACCAGAAAGGGACAGTGGGTGTCCCGAGTGTCCCTGGGGTGCCATGAAGGAACTTGGGTGTCCCAAATATCGCTGAGGAAGTGGCTGGTGCCTGCAGTGCCACTGGGGTGTCACTGTTAGGGACACCAAAGGACAAGGCAGGCAGCAGGAGGTCAAGCAGGAAAGCTTTATTTTATTTTTTCTGACTCCATATATACAATTTTACAAGCAGGCCAAGGTTGGCTATGCAGGCAGAAACCTCTTCAACATCTCTGGTGAACATCTCCATCCATCATCTTTCTCCTCCCAGAGGTAAAAATATGTAAACAATAGATCATTTCTAAAAATATACATAGTTTATTTGAAGCTGCGTGAGAACAAATGTAAACAGTGAAAAGCAGACAAACTTGAAGCAACAGCTGAGGCTTTTCAAGTTAAGAAATCAGAGGTGAATTGTGAGAGACAGAATGAAGATCTCGCAGAGAAAAAACTGATTGCGTAGAGGATATTTTTTAGGGTGAATCAGTGCTAATCTATAGTGGACAGAATGGACATTTTGGGGTGAAATCTGAGGTAATGAAATGTGAGGTAAATTGTGAGGGACAGTATGAAGTTCTCACAGGGAAAAACTGATTTCATAGAGGATATTTTCGGGGTAAATCAGACATAACCTACAGTGGACAGAATGGACGGTTTGGGGCGAACTCAGGTAAATTGCGAGGGACAGAATGCAGCTCAAAGGCGAAAACTCAGGTAAATTGTGGGAGACAGAATGCAGCTCTCACAGGCGAACTCTGAGATAAATTGCGGCGGGCAGGACGCAGTTCTCACAGGCGAAAGCTGAATTACCGAGCAGAAGATGATTTTTGCGGAATTCGCTCCCGTGTCCCGCGTTTCCCTGAGGCACAGGCCGCAGCCGCCAGGGGGCGCCGTGAGGGAAACGGGGGCGGGGCTTGTGCCGCTGCGGCTCCGCTTTTCCCGCGCCGCCAGGGGGCGCTGTGAGGGAAACGGGGCGGGGCTTGTGCCGCTGCCGCGCCGCTTTTCCCGCGCCGCCAGGGGGCGCCGTGAGGGAAACGGGGCGGGGCTTGTGCCGCTGCCGCGCCGCTTTTCCCGCGCCGCCAGGGGGCGCCTCCCGCCGCTCCCTCAGCGCCCTCAGAGGCGGGAGCGGCGCGCAGGGAAAAGGCGCTCCGAGGGCTCCAGAAAAGGAGTTGTCGTAGTCCTGGGGCAAATGAGGGGCTCTTGCGGAGGGAAGGAGTGTTGGGCAGCGGTGTCAGAAGGCAGCCGGGTGTTTTGGTGGAGTTGCTGAGAGAAAAGTGAGTGTTTAGAGCGGCTTGCGAGGGAGAGAGCTGGGGAAAAATGGGAGAGGCGAAGGGATGATTAAGGTAAAATCGGAGGTAAATTGTGAGGGGCAGTATGAAGTTCTTGTAGGGAAAAGCTGAGTAACTGTGCACGGGATTCAGTATGAGATGCCCTGTGTTACACTGAGGGAGAATCAGGTACCACAAGTTTCACTGCAGGCCATAAAGGACAAGGAGGCAGAGGCCGTGACTTTCTACCAATTAATAGGGTGGAAGGCTGAAAAGGGAGAAAATATAGGGAAGAAGAGGCAGAAAACAAAACCTAGAATTGATGGTAGGTAGTGATCAACAATGAAAAAAGGGTAATAGAAGAAGTGTTGCAAGAGTCAGTTGTACCACAAGCAGTGCTAAGTGCACACAGCCCTAACTGGGCCCTCCTTTTAAAGAAGCCATCTGTGTCCTTGCTTGGTAGAAGCCATCGAGGAGGAAAGAACAGACATTGTAAGGGATGGTGAGGCAAGACAAAACAGGAGGATCAGCACCTTTGAGGTCAAGAGGTGGCACGTGAGACCCTCTGGGCAAATGGCATCCCTGGCCTTTCCAGGGCACACATTGCTGGGAGTCTGGTGGGCACCTTCAGGGTGCCTTGGCACATTTTCTGCTGGGCGACCTCTCTGTAAGCAGGGCTGGGTGTTTGCTTTGGTGCCTTTGGCCTTTTGCCATTGTGCTGCTTTGGCTGCCTGGAGAGAGGGGTGACCCTGTAAGGAGGGTGAGAGCCTCTGTCTCCAAACACGAGGAGGGAAATGCAGCCTCCCCCAGGCCCCTCTGTAAGCACAGCAGGGCATTTTCCCCTGAATGGCTTTGTGCAGCATGACCCCCTGTACTCAGGGCTCATCACAGTCATTTGTCCCTTGGCCACCGCTCAGCAGGTTCACCTTGTGGCACCCCTGCAGCCCCCCGGGGCAGGCCTGCAGCTCTCGTGTCCTGCTCTGCAGCAGGCAAAGCCCCTCCCAGGCCATGGCACAGGGCTTTTTCCTTCTCCTGGCACCTGCCCTCCTGTGTGCCCGTCAGTGTGAGCGAGGCAGTGTGTGTGTGTGTACCCCTTAGAACCAGAGCAGAGGAGCTCAGGCTTCCCAGGAGGGGGAGAGGAGCTCTGTGACTCAGCCAGGGGTGCCCTGTCCAGCGGCAGGCAGAGCCAGGCCTGGCCCCGTGCTCCTGAGGACAGAGCGAAGCCGCTCAGTGGCAGCGTGGGCACAGAGACCTGCCTGTAGCCAGGGCCTGGGGGTGTGCCTGTGCTTCAGGGCTGCCTGTCCTGCTGCCCTGCCAGCGTGCCTGGCCTGTCCTCAGAGCAGGCAGCAGCTCCAGCTGTAAGCAGGGCAGAGCCTTTCCCCATCCCCAGCAGCTTTCCGCCTTCGGGGCTGTGCCCGTGTCTCCAGCATAAGCCCTGAGCTCGACTGCCTGGCTGTCGAGTCTCAGTCCTGTTCCTGCAGGGCGGAAGGCCAAGTGTTGTGGCTGCTGTAAGCAGGGTGTGGGTCTGGGAGCCTTTGTGCTCCCTCAGCCTGTGCAGGGTGACCCCTCCGTTAGCGGGGAGCAGGGCAGGGTGTCCCCAAATGGGAGACAGGAGCTTTTGGGGCCAGTGGCCAAGAGTCCCAGGCAGCAGCTCCAGCGCCCTGTAAGCAGGGGTGCAGCCTCTTTGGCCGCTGTTTCCATGCCACCAGTGGAGGGCCCTGCAGTGGATGGTGCTGGGGTGAGGCAGCCTGTGCTGGGAGAGTTCTGGGGTGCTGGGGGTAGTTGGGGACAAGAATTTTCCATGTGGAACTTCCACAACAGTTTCTTTCTGCCCCAGCCTTGCCCATGTGGGTTATGGGGTTTCATGGGCTGATTAATTGTTTTTCTCTCGGTTTGCCCCTCTCCTTTAGTGTTTTTTGCCTATTTGTAGAGAGGTTTTTGTGGTCTTGTCTTTTAACCTGTTTTTTGTTTCTTAGAGCCGTTATACTCTATAACGGCTCTAACGTTTTACCCCCTCTAAACCTCTTTAATTAGCATTCTGAGAAATTTTTTTTCCCCTCTCCAGGAACCGCAGCAATGACTTCTGCTTTTTCTGTTCCTCCATCCTCTTTTCCATCAATAAAATGCTTTTTCTATGTGTGGTTTGCAATTTTTCATACACTTTCCTCTCTCATGCTTTTCCACTTCTGCTATCTTTCTTTAACGTTTTCCTCTGCATCTGCAGATTGTTACATCATAAGGTTTTTGTCCATCTCTGTTGCTCCTAAATTCAGATTTGTTACCATGTTTTGGTGTCCAGGTAGGTGCCATTACCCTGCTACAGCTGACACCTTCTATGCATATTTCTGTGAATTATCTGTGAAGAATACGAGAGTGAGTTGTAATCAAGTGCTGGCTGGCAGGATCTCAAACCCCTTAGGCATAAATGTTACACCAGATGCTGTGTAGCTTCTGCTTTGGAACATGCTCCAGCTCCCTCAGCCACAGGGAGACTTTTCATCCCTTGAATACAAGATTGGAGGTGTTTGCTCTTTGCAACCAAGACTTCAACATTTAAGGGAGATTTATTGATCCTATGTGTTGCCTTTTCCTGTTTATTCCTGGGGTTGCCAGCTGTGAATTCCTCAGCAACAGGAGAGCAACCTCAGCAAAATCTGGTTTTACTCCTGTGCGTTGTGCTGCTTGGCCAAACTTAAAGAATTCTCCAAGTGCCAAGGCCTCCATTTGTGCTGGGCTTTAGGTACTGTAGGTAATAATAACAACTAATCAAAAGGTAAGTAATTTATAATGATAATAGGTAAATATTTAATGATAATGGATAAGTAATAGCTCAGAGAGATGAGCACTTACCAGCACAGTTCTTTGTGTGCCACAGTAAGTTCTCATTGCTACAATCCTGAATCCTTTTCCCTTTAGTTTCTAACTTTTTTCTATCTTTGGGATTCTCCTTTCTGAAGCTCAGGGCTTCTTTATGACACTGCTGTCTAAATCCACAAACTCTCCTACACTAATATTTCAAAGCAGAGGGTTAGCCTGGACTAAAATAAAAAAAAAAAAAGGAAGGAATTTTTTAAGGGTGTGTTTTTCTGTGGCAAAACTGCTCCCCGGGGATGTGAAGTGACCCACTTGCTGTCCCTGAAGGCAACAGTAGAAGGATGGGGGATTTGGGCTCCCAGCTCTGCTGTGAGAGCCCAGACACTCGTGGGTTCTCCAGCCTAAGAGAAGGAGACTACAAATGGGTATTGAGCTGCCTGGGAAGCACTTAAAAATCCCCCTTTGCTCCAAACATTTTGTCGTTATGGACTGAGAGCAGTCCCTGAGTGACCGTGCGCAGCAGAGGAGGTTGATGCGGCTGAGCGCTGCTGCTGTTTGGGGTGTGATGCCGAGCAGGGAAACAGCGGGGACTGGCCGGGTGCCTGGAGGAGCCGCAGCCCGGACTGCCTCCTCCCCTTCCCGGCCCTGGGCTGGGGCAGGAGGGCTCCTCAGAGCCGGGGAAACCCTTTCTCGCTGAGCCCCCGCATGTGCCATTGTCCCTGCTAACAATGGGGAGAGGAGGGAGCGCTGGAGCTGGTGACACAAAGCCCAGGGCGGGAGCAGCTGGTGGCTGCTCAAGGGAGGCTCTGTGTGTGTGCAGCCACTGGCGCGGCCCTGCCAGCAATGCCCGGGGCCCGGCCGGGGCTCCTGACAGCCTCAGGGTAGGACTGAGCCCTGTGCAGTGCTAAAAAGGGGCAAAACTGCCTTTATTTTTCGTGGAATCATGCATTGTCCTGACTTGGGAGGGGTCAGTGAGTCCCCACAGCACAGCCCCAACAATCCCACCCTGGGCATCCCTGAGAGCGTTGTCCAAACGCTCCTGGAGCTCTGGCAGCCCTGGGGCTGGGACCATTCCCTGGAGAGCCTGGTCAGTGCACCCTCTTTTCCTAATATCCAACCTAAATCTCCCCTGGCACAGCCCCAGCCCTTCCCTCACGTACTGTCCCAAAGAGCAGAGATCACTGCTGCCCCTCAGGAGGAAGTTGCAGACTGTATTTAACTGTAGACTCTATTTAACCTGCCTCTCTCCAGAGTCTGGGGCTTCCCAGCTGGCTCAGAGCACAGGGAGACCCTGCAGACAGCTTCTTCTTGTGGTTCCTCTCTGGTGCTGTCCCTAGGAACCTGTGTGGTGGGAGTTAACCACCCTGGCCTAATGCTTCCCTCATAAATAAGGAATGTTAATAAATACTTTCTATTCCTTAAGGCCCAGCAGATAGGAAGAGAATAATCAAGGAAGCTATTTCCACTTTCTGTAACTTGCATTAGTCATCTCTCCTGAGACAGGGGAAAGCTTGGCTGTGGATGGGCAGCAGGAATGGTGCTGTGCTCTACACCTCTTTTTCTGTCCAGCACCTCCTGGGAGGCCCCCAGCAGCTTTTCCTTTCCAACATGGGTGAGTTTCCCTAAAACAAAGGCGTTTATCTGAGAATCAGTTCCCTCTTGAGGCCTCAAGTGCTGCACATCCTGCATCAGCCCCCACAGACACTCCCCATTTTAAAGGGAGTGAGGGTGGAGGTGTCACAGGTGCTCAGCAGGTGGTGGAGGGCAGTTTCACCATCTGAAGTGGTAGCTTTTCCCAATTCCAACTCTGTCCATGTTTGCTGCCCTCCAAAGAGCCCGTGGGATGTGGCACCTTGCAGAGCTTTGGAATACAGTGACCCTGGAGGTAAGAAACAGGTCCGCAAACTGAGCCAGGAGTTGCCTGCCAAACCTGCCGGGCTCAGCTGGCAGAGACGCCTCTCCTGCCCCCAGGGATGAGTCTCCCTCGCAGCTCAGCAGAGATCAGGTTTGCAGGGCACGGTGCAGAAAGCAGCTCTCCAAAAAAACCAGACCCTGCCAAGAACTAACAGGATGCAATGGGAGGCGGCGAGGAGGAGGCTGGAGCAGGCAGCCAAGCACCCTGCCCACTCAGTCTGGAGACCAGATGGAGCAAACGGAGAGCTCTCTACCTCAGTCAACCTCCTCTTCCAGGCTGAGCTGGCTCCTCATGTCCTGGCTGGCTCCCACAAGGATTCCCACAAGACACAAAGAGATTTTAGTGATCTTGGGCTGGAGGCAGACAGAGATAGTCACCCACTCCTCCAGATGTGTGTCAGGCTGCAGGGACATGGCTCTGCTCTGCTTGGGCAGGACAGCCCACTGCTGGGCTCTTGTCTGCTGGATCCCAGCAGGCTGGGAAAGCCGTGCAGGTGAAGCTGGGATTTACTGGGGAGGATCCTACACTGTAGTGAATGCTCAGTGCTGGCAGCCCCCCAGAGAAGCCCCTTCGACAACATTTCCATTTTGGGGCACTCGTGGGACTGGTTGTGAGCACAGAGCCAGGAGCTACAAGGCAGCTCCAGGACAGTGTGCAGCAAACAGGGAGGAACGGAGGGAAGGGAGGGATGTTCCTGCTGGTAAATGTGTCAGTGCAGGGCTGGAGCTGATTGCTCACAGGCACTCCCTAGCCCTGATCACTGCTGGAAATCTTCACTCTCTGGGGCTTCTCTTTATGCAGGACACAGGCACGAAGCAGGTACAGGCTACCAAGGCTGGGGCTCTGTGCCAGCCATCTCCTTTGCCAGGCTGCTGTGACCCCAGGCCAGTGCTGCAGCAGGAGTCCTGCCTGCCCCTGTTTTCCCTGGCTCTGTGCTGCCTGCAGGAAGCAGGGGAGCAGAGTCTCCTCCACCCCTGCTCTGTGCAGCACTGCCACAAAGCCCAGGGGTTTCATATCTGGGCCGTGCTCCATTTAGCATCTGTGGGGCCTCGCTGGGCTCCCGAGGGCCATTCTGTCCCTCCAATCAAGGGCACAGCTCTTCTGCAGCCTCCCTTCCTTGTCCCTCAGAGATGGGGTGGGAAGGGCCTGGGTTTGGCTTAGTGCAGTGAGGAGTAAACCCTTTGCAGCTCCCCTGTCTCTGGGGCAGGGGCTGAGCTGTGGGGTGGGTGAGCATCACTCACTCCTTGGGCTGTGATCTCTGCAGCTCCACCACTTGATTCCCAAATACCCTCCCTTACTCCTCCATGTTGCAGCTCCCCAGCTCTAATGGCCTTGGGGAGGGTGTCAGGGGTCTCTCCACAGCACAGCTGCCCCAGGTCCTGTTGTCCATGCCCTTATATCACCTCTCCCCAGCAAATGGTTGCTGCGTGGGCATTGTTTTGAGCAGGGCCCAGGGTGTGCTGCTGTGCTGTGATTCATGAGCAGGAGGGAAAGGGAGAGATTTTCTAATTCCTGTGTTTGGGATAGGCTGAGGGCAGGGCAGAGATGTTCCTCTTGGGGAAGATGCATTTCAGTGTGCATTCCCCTTTCTCCTAGAAGGGTGAATCCTGCAGCAGAGTGTCCTTGGGCAAGGCCAGGATTTAATTGCTGCAGCATCACCAGACACCGGAGTCATGGTGCCCCTCAGAGCCTCTGCTCCCAGCCTGCCTCCTGCAGCTGCTGAGCTATTGGGAGCAGTGAATTCCCCCCCAGGGACCCCCACATGCCCTGGCTCTCTCCAGAGAGGATCCAGGGGCAGTTTGGCTGCTCTGAGCTCCCAGGGGAGCTGTCTGTGCCCTGCCTCTGCCCGCTGGTCTGTCTGTCCTGCCGCATCCACTCGCTGCTGCTGGCGCCTGCACTGCTGTGCTGCGCTGTGCCTGTTTGGCTGCCTGCTTGTCCCTCTCGCTGTCTGTCTCCCTGACTGGCACCTGCCACTGCACACACTGCCTGCCTCCCTCTCCACTGCTCTGTCACTATCAGGTTTTCTCCTCCCCACCCCTTTCCTCTGGCTGCTATCCGGAGGCCCCTGCATTAGGTGTGACTTCGGTGCTTTTCTCTGGTTTATGGACAGCAGCCAGGCTGCAATCTGCAGCAAAAGGACTATCCAGAGGGGAAAGATCTGCAAGGAGCCTCCTGCAAATACCTAGGCAGGACAGTGGCTGCCAGCAGTGCCCAGAAACTGCACACTCACACCTGCCTCCACAGCACCACAGCCAGGGACTGTAAAGAAGCCTTAATCTCTCACAGTGGGATTGCATTCTTCTAAAAGCCAGTCGCTGGAGCTTGAATTCCCTGGTTCCCTGTGTGATAGCTGGGCTGAGGGTGGGCATGTGGAGGAGACACAGCTTGTGGAGATCTGAGCCTAAATGTGAAAAGGACCCATGTGTGTGGTTGTGTGTGCTGCCCCACATCACAGCTGTGTTTGGATATGCACCTTGTGCTTGCAATTTCCCCCTCTGACAACATTGCAGCGTGCCTCATGTCTGCCTCTTTGCCTTGCATCCATCTGCTCCCACTGTCAGTATCTTTTCCTGTTGTTCTGCTATGCCTCTCCTCCCATCCATAGCCAGCCCTGCCAGCCTGAGCCAGCCTGAGCCAGCAGCGTGGTGTGTCATTGTGCTGCCACAGGGGTCAGGCCTTTGCCTGACCTCTGACACCACTCTGGGGCCCTGCTGAACACTCCCACTAGCCCCCTGGCCAGCTTGAGTGGCTGTCCTGTTTGGGCCAGTACACCTGCAGCCCATGCAGTGAGCGAGCAGCCAGAGCCAAGATTCTGTAGGATTAGCAAAACCCCCTGCACAGCCAGCTTGCAAAACCTCAGCACTCCAGTGTCAGCTGGGATCAGGTTCTGCTGGAGGAGAACATGACTTATATCAACTTTCCCGGTGTCAGCCCTTTTAGCAGAGCCCAGCCAGGGGTGTGAGAGAAGGCGAGGGCAGGGCAGGCCCTCCTGTGTGTCTCTGTGCCTTCCTGGGATGCCTCTGGACCCAAACTCCCAGGGAAAACAGCTCCCTGATGCTGCCCCCTCTCCTGTCATGGCCTTGCCAAGGAGCAGGGAAGAGGTCTCGTCCCAGGCTGCTTTCTGCATCCAAAGCCATTTTGCCTGTGCAGCAGCAGCTCTGCTCATCCCCTTCCCAAACATGCTGATAGGAGCCTGTGGGGAGCAAAACCTTGGTGTGTCCTCATTGTCACCAGGGCTGGGCCTAAAACTGAAGGTCTGTGTCCAGTGACATCCCAGACAGAGCCTGTAGATGTGACAGGGGCCATGGCCTAGTGGTGGGGTTGGCAGTGCTGGGTTAGCGGTTGGATTTGATGGTCTTAATTGTCTTTCCCAAATTAAATGATTGTGATTCTTTGATTCAGCTGAGCGTCCTGCCATTCCCACAATGATTTCCCACATGGAGGAGACCCGTGACACAGCCCTCGGTGATTTGGTGCAGAGTGGCCTCTTGGAGCACCTGAGCTGAACTCGTTTGGTGGCAAAGGCTAATACCTGCTCCCTCCTCAGCAAAACCCACGCCAAGCTCCTTTTCCCCTTCCCGACCATCCTCCTTTCCCAGCAAAACACCTCCCACGCTGCCGGGGAGGATGAAGGCTGGCAGCTCTTCCGCAAAAAACGACGTTCCCATGGCAATGGGGATGCGTCGCCCTTCCCGAGGAACATAACGGGGGCGAACCGCACCTTCCGCATCGGTGCGCGCCCCTTGTCCGGGGCGGGGGCGTCCGAGTCCCGCAGAGGCAGGGCCCCCCCGCACCGCCCCCCGCCGCAGGGCCGGGGGCCGAGCCTCAGTGACGCCTCCCGGTCCCCATTCGCTGGGTCCGCCCGCCCAGCCCTGCCCAGACTGCGGGAGCGCCTCGCCCACAGCCCGCCGGGCAGCCCCGGACAGCGCCGGCAGCCCCGCAGGCGGCGGGCAGCACCGGACAGCGCCCGCAGGTAGGCACCAGCGGCGGCAGCGCTCCCCGCGCCGGGAGCGGCCGCTGCGCTCGGGGCACCGCGCGGGGCTGCGGGCGAGGGTCCGCAGCCGTCGGGCGCCGCGGTGGCACCGGGAGCATCTCGCTCGAGGGATGCTCGGCCGGCCGGAGCGCGCTGGAGGACGGGACGGGCATCGCTTGTGGCCCCCGTGCCGCTGCCCCGCACCCTCGGCTCGGGACTGCGGCATTCCCGGTGGGCGCGCCCGCCCGTGCGCACGCCCGCACCGCAGCCGCGCTCCCGCTCCGCGCTGCTGCTGCTGCTGCTGCAGGGGGGGAGCTCGCCCAGCCCGAGCCCGCCTGCCCCTCTCGGGGCTCGCCCCATCGCTCTTCCCTGCGCACTGCGTCCCTGGGCATCCCCTTTGCCCGGCAGCCAGCCGCCAGGTTCCTGCGGCTTTGCCTTTCCCCCAGCCCGCCAGCCTGCCTCTGCACGCCCCCGTCCCCATCCCCGCGGCTCGATTGTCACCAGGAGCCCGTCACGCTGGTGGGCACCGGGGCAGGGTAGGTACCGCCATGGTGTCACCACGAGCAGGTGGGGATTGCGCCAGGGCTTTGCCCAGCAGGAGCTGGAGCCCCTCGAATGCCAGCGTCCTCCTGAGCCCTGTCCCTACGCCAAACCGCTGGGATCATGGAGCAGTGAGAGTTACCTGGCTTGCTCTGCTCCCAGCACTGCTGTCAGGAGAAAAGAGGTCCAAGGGCTATCGACACAGAGCCTAGAATATCTGAGTGTTTGGGCACAGAGATGGGAGGAAGATCCCTTCTCTGGGAGCTTCTTTGCGCTGATTTTCTGCAGGAAAGCCAGGCTATGACCTAGATAGTGTCCCAGGACATTCAAAAAGGAGCAGGTTGGTGCTGGGAAATGGGATGGGAGGACAGTTTCTAGGACCCCAGAGGTTCAAGCATTTACTCCATTGGCGACCTCTTGGTTGTCAAGATCAAACAGAAGGAAATTTTTCTTCCTGGCCAAGGTTTAGGGTTCTGGATAAAGAGATTTTTCAGGGCTTCAGGGTGAGCAAATGGGTTTGGTATTTCCTTTCAGAACGTTGTATGCAAAACCCGAAAAATTGCGAAACAGAAAACTGCAGCTGGCTGTGGTACAGGCAATTCCTTGCTCTTCCCTGGATGCTTTGTCAGGCTCAGAGGGAGCGAACTGAGAGTCTGTTGTCCCCTCTGCCAGCCTGGAGTGCCGAAGGGCTGGTTTATCGGCTCCCCCTCTTGGACCTGGCCGTACGTGGGCAGCCTGGAGGGCTGACTGCAGGGTGCTTGGTGTGTCCTTCAGCCCGTGTCTGCCTCACTGCTCCCCCACCCCGTCCCTCCATTCCGCATGTCTGCGGCTGGATTCCCCACGAGGCTGCTTGGCCAGGCTGCAAACCTTTAATTGATTCCTTGTGGCTGCATTGGGCCAGCTGGAATCGGCAGCCCTGCTGTTTGGATGGCACATCACAGGCCCCTTAACCCACACACACAGCCTGGAGAGAGACAGGCACCGGGCAGGGACCCAGGAAGGGGATGCTGCCACCCAAACCCTTTCCTCCCCGAGGTCAGGCAGGCTGAGCTCAGCTCCTGGAGGCTTCGTGCCATCCTTCAGTGGGCTTGGCTCCCTGTCCAGCTGCTGTGTCCCTCTGCCTCGCTGCTCTTGGCCCCTTTCCCTCACTGCATCGCAATGACTCATCCTTGCTGAGCTCACCCGCTGGAGCTGCGGGAGGACTGGCAGAGCGGGCACCCACCGGCCCCAGGAGAGGGTCCCTCACCTGGCAGCCCCCTCGCCGTGAGCCACAGACCTCTGGCCAAGGTGTGCAGGCACTGGGGTGCAGCCTGGTCTCACCCGTCCCAACCTTGGCTGGCCGTGGGGCAAAAGGGGGAGGAGCAGGACATACAGGCCTTGCTGCAGGTCTGGCCACGCTCATTTAATGTCTGCTGGGGGGATCTGGACAGGGAAAACAAAGCGTGGACGGGGCATTGCCCGGGGATGTGACAAGGTGACAGACACAGTGCCCGATTCCCCAGCTGGGTGCAGTCCCAGCCAGGCTCTGTGCAGTGAATCTGATGCTGGTGAGAAGGAGCAGGCTCTAGAGCATCGTTTGTGCAAGAAGGGCGGCCTGCACCACCGAGAGCCCACATCCACGGGGCAGTGGCCTGGCTGAGTGCCTCTCTCTCCCCCTGCCCAGGTTCCCCTGTCAGAGACAGCCCCACCGGGCCCCTCAGCAGCAAGATGAACCCCACCGTGGGCATCGCTGTCATCCTGACAGGTACATCCCTCCCTGCCCCCTGCCCGGCCCAGAGCAGCCTGGAGGCTGTATGGGCGTCCCCAGAGCTCTCTGCTCCCTCTCCAACCCCCTCCTGGCTCTCCCAGTCCTCCAGGCTGCCCAGTGCCAGATGATCAAGGACCTGAGTGCCTGCCTGCTGGGCCAGAACCTGCGCGTGGACTGTCGCTATGAGAACAAAACCGACAACCCCCTGACCTACGAGTTCAGCATCACCAAGGACAACAGGAAGCACGTCATCCACAGCACCATCAGCGTCTCCGAGAACATCTACCGGAGCCGAGCCAACGTCACCATGCACAAGAACCTGGTGTGCCTCCACCTGCAGAGCTTCACCACCAGCGATGAGGGCATCTACATGTGCGAGCTGAAGGCCACCAACGACTACACCGGCAACCAGATAAAGAACATCACCGTTATCAAAGGTGAGACAGGCCGTGGCACCTGGCCTCAGCCCTTCCCACCTGCTGCTTGGCTTGGCAGGGCCGGCAGAGAGCGCCACAACTCCCTGTGGTGTCCCCAGATCCTCCCTGAGCTCCAGAAGTGTGTCCCGAGCCTTACCTGCCCTTCAGGTGGGCTTCATCCCACAGATGGGCTATTCCACCCCATCCCACACTGCTTTTCCTGCCTCTCGGGTCCCACCCCAGGCGCATTGCCTTGATATCCTCCCATAGCGAGGACAGTGGGGATCCTCCACACCCACATCCCACAGGAGCAGCCCTCCAGATGCAGAGACCCGGTGCCCATCCATTTGTCACCTCCGTCAGGCACAGGAAGGGTTACGCTTCTCAGGGTCCCAAAAGCTTTTTGCTACTACACTTTGGGAGGGAAACAGGGCAGGATGGGACGTGACAGAGCAAAGGCCAGGAGCTCTGTTCCAGTCCCATTAGAACACCCAGCCTGAGCCTCGTTCCCGAGGGATTTCATCGCCTCTCTTCTCTCCCTCCCCATTCCTTCTCCTCACAGACAAACTGGAGAAATGCGCCGGCTTCAGCCTCTTGATCCAGAACACCTCGTGGCTCCTGCTGCTGCTCCTTTCCCTGCCTCTCCTGCAAGCCGTGGACTTCGTGTCCCTGTGACAGGCCAAGCACACACGAACACACACACACACACACACAGCGCTCGCACACACACGCACGCACACGCCGAGCACCCCAGCCACCCCGCCTTCCTCGCAGCCCCTGGAAAGAGAAGCTGAAGCGTCTGGAAGCCGTGAAACCTCTCTGTGTTATCTCTATTTAGCCGTATATCTAACGCTAAGCACCGCCCCGTGCCGACGCCCACCATCCCACGCACTCACAGCCCCGCTCCGAAGCATGGGGGCTCTGCTAGGCAGCGCTGCTTCTTCCCATGGCGCCTCCCCGCTCCGTAGGCTGGCTGGTTTGCTTGTGCTGGGAGCACTGGAGGCCTCAGCCTCGCTTGTCCCATCCCTTTAACTCTTGGGGTTTGCCTGTTCTCAACTGGGGAAAGACAGCTGGATTGGCAGGTAAGAGAGAGGGGTGATGCGAGAGCGTGCGCAGGGTGCCCGTGGTGGGTGCTGTGCCCGTGGCCCCTGGAGGTGACAGGGCTCTTGGTGTCCCCACCAGCCCTGCCTGCCACCCAGGTGATTGACTCCTCGCCCTGCTCCTCTCACCCTGAGCTGCCACGGCTGGGAGAGGGCACCAAATGACTCCCGTCTCGGTGAACAGGGGAGCCGTGGGATGCTGCTGGGCCTGGCAGGCTGGGAGGAGAGAGGGGAGCAGGTCTAGGAGACACCATGAACCCCCCGTGCCTCCTTAGGGCTCCTCTGGGGCCCTGGGAACGGGCTCAGTGCAAATATGCCTCGGCAACAAGTTTTTCCTAATCTGTTTCTTACAGCTGAGCTGGAAGTGAGGCCTCCTCCAGACACCATCTTGTACCTTTGGGCTGCCCGAGCCAGAGACACCACTCGCTCTCCCCGGGGACCAGCCCTTAGCTGTGACGAGAGAATTGCTGCCAGCACCAGTGGAGGCAAGCAGAGCCTCTCTGAGCTAGCCACAGCCCCACTGCCCTCCCCAGGGCCCTCAGAGCTGCACCCAGGCTGGCTGGTGGGGAGGGGGTTCCACACTCTGGGAGTGTGACCGCAGGGTCTCTGCTGGGACTCCTCTGCACCAGCACCTTGTTTCCCCTAAAGGAACATCTGGGGACCCCAGTCCTTCCTCATGGAGAGGCAGAGCAGTCTTCCTCAAATCCCGCCGTGCTCCTGGGAGGAGCCCCTGTGCCCCCCTCCCTTCTCCCTCCTCCCTCTCAGCATTTCCCTGTCTCCCTTCAAGAGCAGCAAAGGATCTAAGGGCAGCCCACCCCCTCGGTAAGGCCAGGATGGTGCCAGGGGTTGGCGAGAGCAGGGACGGGGATGGCCAGCACAGCTCAGATCTGCCAGCCCAGGGGGACCCCGAGGAGCCTCACCCAGGGGGAGGGCACAGGGAAAAGAAGAGGCAAGGCAGGAGCATCCAGGTGCACGGGGTGAACCCCAGCTGTGCCACCCACGGCTGAGAGCAATACACAGCAGCTGCTCCCCACTCCTTGCCCTTCTCCAGAGCTGCTCCCTCTCCTCCCCGTGCCCGTCCCCTGCCCATCCCTGCCTGCTTGCTTGCTGTCTAGTGCTGCTGAGGCCGTGCCCAGCTGAGGCCTGGCTGTGCCCAGCTCCCCTGGGCGTGCTGGTGAGCGCCGGGGCAGGCGCAGAGCCCAGCGGCAGAGCGCGGACGCGGCTCGAGTCTCATTTTTTGGTGAACATTTGTAGTTGTTTCCACAGCTTGTCGTCAAAGAAATTCTGTTAAGGGAAAAAGGAAAAAAAAAAAGAAATAAACAAAACAAAAACCAAAAAAACAAAAACAAAAACAAAAAAAAAACACGGGGGAAAAAAAAAAAATAACCCTATGAAAAGCAACAACAAGGACAACAGGAAAAAAGAACAACCAAACCTTATCATCCAGGAGTGTTCCTCTGTCTGCACAATAAAACCCTACCTAGGTTGTGTGTTGGAGCCATGGGTGCCCGTGTGTGCGGTGCTGGGGACAGGGGCTGTGTGGGGACAGGGGCTCCAGGACCCTGCTGTGGGGTACAGCCCCCTGTGCCTCCAGCGCCCCAATGCCTGTGGAAGAGAAGCACCCGACTTTCCTGGGCAGGGTAACCCACTCCTGCCCACCCGGAGCACGACCCCATGCACCCAGACCCTTTGTCCCCATCCCCATCTCTGTCCCTAAACCATCCCAGAGGTCACCTACTGCCCGCGGTGGTGGCAGGGAGGCAAAGCAGGGGACGAGTTCTAGTCCTGGCCCATCCATCCTCCGGGGAGGGAATTGCCAGGGATGGGATCGGGGCTGGGTGTGCACGTGTCCCAAAGCCGCTGTGCCTGGCACACCGGGGTCCTGCGGGAGCCCCTGTGCCCACACGCTGCCTGGGGGGCTGCCAAGGGCTCCTCTGGAGCAGCCCTACACTGCCCTGCCCAGGGTCAGGATTGCCTCCTTGGCACCAAGAGCCACCAGCAGGCTCCTGCCACCACCCCCTAACACCATTGGTGACCCTGCGCCACCTCCCAGTGACGCCCAGACGCGTCCCTCCCTGTTTAAGGGCTGGAGCCAGGCGGGAGGGAGGAAGATGCCACCCTAATTACATCCCTCCCCATTATCCTCGGCAGGTGCTGCCTGAGTCACGGCCACGCAGGTGCCGTACCCTGGGCGGGTCAGGCGTCCCGGAGCGGAGCCCCGGTGCCCCCACGGATCCCCGAGGGGTGGCCACGCCACCCCGGCTGCCCCACGCCCACCTTTGCTGAAGGTTCAGGGGGCTCTTCTCCTTACAGCTCACCCCAAGGGGGGCAAAACCCAGTCACCTTGATTCTCTACTCCGGATCTTGCTGGCAGCCACGACCACCCCTTCTTTTGCGCCCCCTTACCCCACCCCACACCAAGCTGTGTGTCTCCCCTCGCTCCCTCCCTTAACTCTCCCTCTATCCTCTCCCTCCTGGACCTCGACCTCCCTCCCCAAATCTCTCCCCTCCTCACGCTTACTCTCAGTCCTCCTCCTCCACGCCGCCAGCCCCCGCTGCCCCCGCAGCCTCCCCTCCTGTCCCCGCTTGCCGTGGGCCACCATCCCCCTCGGTTCACGTCCCCTTTAAGCCTCCCCAGGCTGGAATGCGAGAGGAGCGTTTCAGCGCCCTGTGAGGTCAGATAGAGACACTATATTTATCTGGCCGGTAACCTGAGCCCTGAATTTCTGCGGTGGTGTTTTTTACGCGGCCCCACAGCCCTCGAGCTCGGCCCCCTCCGGCCACTGCGCTCCCTCCCAGGCTGGAGGGGCTGAGCCGGGGGTGTCCTGAGCCCTGCGGAGGGTCCGGCTGCTGCCCATCTCCACCTCGCCCGTCTGCGGTGCCAGGGCGAGCTCCCCGAGGAGGCAGGAGCAACCCCGAGGGCATCACCAGATACCTGCCTGGTGGCCCCTCGCCGTGCCCTGAGCAGCCACATGCAGGTGAGTGCAGGGGGTGCCGTGGGGACACCGCCTCGGGGAGGGGGACACGGACACGGGCAAAACTGCCCCTCTCTTCCTTCAGCTGGATAAAACCACGGCGGAGAGGTTTCTCTCCGGGGAGCTGCTTCAGAGTTGACACACAAAATCCTTGGCTCTCAGCCGCCCCCCCGGCACCCTCCTCGTCCCCCGGCGTGGGCAAAGCCCGAGGGTCCCTTCTTTTATTTTTTGCCACCCACAGATGTCAAAGCAGTAACTCATGCCCCGGGTGTTAGGTCAGGGTCCCCCCGTGGGTTCGGGGGGTGGCCCGGGAGCAGCAGGTTGTGCAGCAGCGTGGGGATGTGTCAGCAGCACGGAGCGAGGCCGGGGCGATGACTCCCGGCCATGTGGGGTGAGCTCGGAGGGTTCTCGGGCCCAGGGCTGGCCCTGGCCGGGCTGGTCCCGGCTGGATGAGTCACCTTGGGCAGGGCCTGTCCCTTTGGGGGGTGGGAGTGGTGGGGGGCAGCGCCGGAGCCGGGCTGTGACAGAGGCACTGCAGTCCCCACCTATCGACAAGGGTGACTCCAGTCCCAAACACTTTGCAGCACATTCCCCCCGGAATGTCACCCGGGGTCACCCTTCCTGGAGGGAAATGGATACCTGGAGGGGTTCTGTGCCTTGTTTCCCTGGGGGAACGGGCGGGAGGCTGTCCCTGCTCGCTGGCACGCTCAATCCCCAAACCACTCGTACTCTGGAGCGTGCAAAGTGCCTCACACAGGGTCCCCTCTCTGCCGCCACCACCGCAGAGTCCTGGGAGCTCCCACGTAACCTCCAGGCTGGGACATTGTGTCTCAGGGGACAGGGGACACAGCTCCGAGCCTGCGTAAGCGAGAAGCAGCTGCGCTGTGACACCCAGGACGGAGCCAGCGCGGTGTAAGCTGAGCTGAGCCCGCCCTGGGGCTCCGTGGCCACCGAGGGGGACAGCTGCCACCGGGCACGGGCAGGACAGGGGGGACACCTGCCACCGGGCACGGGCAGGACAGAGGGGACACCTGCCACCGGGCACGAGCAGGACAGGGAGGACAGCTGCCACCGGACACGGGCAGGACAGAGGGGACACCTGCCACCGGGCACGGGCAGGACAGCAGCTGCGGACAGAGCTGGGGCTCTGTCCTGCCTCCAGAGTGATGGTTCTGCCTCCTCACTTTGAGCTGAGCTTCCCGCCGGGAAGGCTGCTGGAGCTGGAGGCCAGGGCAGGACCCGCCAGCAGCCTGAGCAGCCCCACGGTGTCCCGCTCCCATGTCGCGGCGCTGCTCCTGTCTGGCAACGTGAGCGCAGACCGGACATTCCTGTGCCTCAGCTTCCCCTGACAGCCCGCGAGGATGATGAGGGTGCAGGAGGCCTGAGTCAGCCGTGGCGGCCGCAGGGCTTTGCCAGGCAGCAGGAAAGCTCAGCACAATGACGGGCAGGGAGGGGCCAGGCAGCCCAGGAAGCGCTGGGAGGAACCGGGCTTTTCTCACACCCCCTCAGCTCCTCTGGGCTCCTGGCACGCTCCGCTCTCCCGCCGCCCTGGGGTCCGCTCGGATGTGACACGGGGACTTGGAAGCGCAGGCAAAGCTGGCAGATGTGACATTCCTCCATGGTAAGGGCTCTCTTCCCAAGGAATGGGGTAGCTCCCGTGTCTGGGGCCGGTGCCCGTGCGGACCCTGCATCCCTCCATCGGCTCCTCCGCATCCCCAGGGCAGGTGCCGCCTTGGGAGACCTGTCCTGCTGCCAGGGGCACCTGCTGCCCTCCTGTTCCTGAACTGGTGCTCTGCTGGTGCTGCTGGTGCCAGGAGAGAGCGTGGGTACCTGGCAGGGGCCGATGGCGTGGGGCTGCCCTGGCACTGTCCCCAGCCAAGCTCATCTCTGCTGGCGACGCGATGGGGAGCAGAGGCAGTCCCTGTGCCAGGCCGCTCCGTGCCCCGGCAGGGCAGGCAGCCAGGCATGTGCTCCCTGGGAGCCCAGGGGCTCCGTCACTCTCACCCTGGCACTCAGTGCCAGTCCCTTGGCTGGGGTCCCACTCCCTCCGAGCGAAATTCCCCATTGTCTGTGGCCAATCCCGCGCTCCTGGGGAGGGCGGCCGCAGCCAGGCTGGGAAGAGCCGGGCGTTCCATGGAGCTCTTGCCTGGGAGCAGATTATTCACCCTCCAGCCTCCGTCCCCAAACAGGTCTGCGCGCTCCACCTCCCTGCCGCTTGTAAATATTTCCCTGTCCGCTGTGGGATGCTGTTCCCTGGCCGATCGCAGCAGCGCAGGGATGCCGGCGGCTGGCTGCAAAGGCAGGCTGGCAGCCAGGAGCCCACGGGGGCTGCTGCCTGCTGTCTCTCACCACCTTCTCCTAAAAGCATTCCCGGGGAGTTTGGACACTGAGCAGGCGGCTGTGTCCCCGCAGGGCCAGGCGGGGAGTGACACGCTCTGCCGGGATCCAGCGCCCGTCCCCAAGGCCGGGTGCACCCTCGGTGCTGCCGGGGCCGTGCAAGGGCCGGGCCGGGCACAGGCTCCGGCACCTCCTGGCTTGGAGCCGGGCCAGAGCCCGCCCCGGCTGGGCTGGGAAAAGCCTTTGAATCAGGGTCATCTCCCGGGTGACTGGAGACTCTCAGAGCCACATGAGCCACTGTCCTGCCAGGGAAGGGACAGCAGTCACCCCGGGAGCTGAGCACCAGCAGCGGCAGGGCAGAGGAGCTCGGCTGGGCTCCTGCCGGCCCCGGTGCCACCCACAGCCCCAGCACAGGTAGGGATCCAGCCGTCAGCCTGCCCAGAGTGGGTGCTGAGGGCAAACTCCCCTCCAGCTCCTGACAGCCCGTGTTTGGGGACTGCTGGCCGCCACCCTGCCCTGTCCCTGCTTGGGGTTGGCCCTGTGTGTGCTCTGGGGGCCTCTGTCCCTGTCTCTGTGTGCTCCTCTCCTGCCACCAGCTCTCTGTGGGGACCAAGTGCTGGCTCTGCCCAGCTGGCAGGGCCACGGCTGCCTCCTCACCAGGGGGACTCAGCTTGAATTGCTGTTGGGGGCTCACGGGGCCATGGCAGGGACATAGGAAAGTGGCACAGAAGATGACCTTGCCTCAGTTTCCCTCTCACTGCAATGCCAGCCCCTTGCCGAACCCCGGTGCTCCCTGTGAGTAACCATGGGAAGATGCTGGGCTGCCTGGATTGGTCCATCCCATCTGTTTCAGCCAGAGCTGGGCCTGAGCATCGTCCTGTGACCTGGAGGAGGCACTGGGGATATCCCTCCAGCCCCAGGAGTGGGACAGATGGCATGGCTGGGGTGCCAGGGCTGGGGCAGAGGTGACTGCTGCAGTTCCTTGGTGTCTCTGGGGATATTGGGTACGTCTGGCTGTGCCCTGGGGCTCTCTTCTCTGCTGTGAGGTGCCTGGGGACATGGGGTGGCAATGCCAGCTGTGTCCTGCTGTCCCAGGCCCTCCAGGAAAGCTGGCAGGTGGCAGGAGCCATGGCCACAGTGTGACCAGCTGAGAGCCCTGTGTGTCTCCCAGGGTCTCCAGGAGAGGCAGGAACTGGGTGGGAGCCGGTGGGTGCCTTGTTGAGCTGGCCAGGGCCTGTGGAGGCTCATCCCTGGGCTCTTCCCTTGCAGCAGATGCCTCCAGGACAACCTGCTGAGCCCCAGCCTGCAGCATGTCCCAGCTCTCCTCCACCCTGAGGCGATACGTGGACTCCTCCCGCTACACCGAGACCACCTACAGCAAAGTGCCCGGCGGCTACAGCTCCTACAGCTCCTATGGCACCGCCCTGTCCGCCCCCTACGCAGACCCCGACAAAATCGGCTTCAAAGCCAGCTACCTGCCCTCTCCTCGCTACCACCACGCTGGGGGGCTGTCCCCCACGGGTGGCTATGACAGCAGCCGGCTGTACCCCGACCCCAGCATCCGTCTGAGCCCCTCGTACATCCGCGCACAGCCGCGGCCGCCCGGCGCCGGGCTCAGCGGAGGTGCCTGCTACACCTTCAGCGGCAGCCCCACGGGCTACCTGCCCTCCGCAGCGCCCCTCAGCCGCCACAAATCCATCAGCCACTCGGACCTGGCGCGGGAGTTCTCGGCGCTGCACACCTCCGACAGCACCTACCTGCCCGCGGCCGGCGCGCTCAGCACCCGCAGCCGCCCGGAGCTCGGCAACCTGCAGGGCCTCTACCAGGCTGCCACTCACTCCGAGTATGTCCGTGGCTACCTGGAGAGGAAAAGCCACCACGGCGGCTTCTCCAGCGGCCACCTCAGCCCCTCTCAGGCCACGCTGCCACCCTCGGGCACCCGCTGTGCCAGCCAGCCCTGCGAGAGGAGCGATGACCACTGCGACGTGTCCGCACAGGAGCCCACGGTACGTGGGGCGGGCTGGGCTGGGGGTCAGAGCTGTGCTGGGAGGGGATGTGGGTTGTGTTTGTGGTGAGTGGAGGAGCCAGAAGCACCCACACTCTGCCTGGGAACCTGAGCGTGCTGCTCCGTGCCTCGGTTTGATCCTCTGAGATGCCCTTGCTGGCACAGCAGTCCCGGCTGAGCTGCTGAGGCAGCCGTGTGAGGGCGGATGGGTGTCCTCGGAGGGGCTGTGCTGGCAGGGGACAGTCCCCAAGGAGCCAGGACCGGCCTGTGCCCAGGATTGTGCCCTCTGCATGCATGTGACAGCAGGTGATGGCTCTGGCCCCGTGTGGGGCTGACGAGGATTTCCTGCTGCCTCATCGCAGATAGGGAAGGTGACATGAGCAGGCTGGGCACTCATCCTGCTGGCACAGCTGGTTTGTCTGGTGATGGCTTTGCCACAGTGACTCGATGCCCAGCGATGCCAGTCCCCTGGCACCATCCACTGCTGTCAGTGTGTTTGTGGCCCTGTGGCCTGTGTGGCAGCAGGGGGTTCCCCATGGCAGCACCACGCGTGTTGGCAGGTGCCCGGTGCCCCACGTCCCCGTCGGTGCTGCAGCGTCCCCAGAGCCCCAGCCCGGGCCGGGAGCAGGCACCGCACACGCCGCCCGTGCAGGGGAGCAGCCTGGTAATTTTCCACTCAGGTTTCCTTCCAAGATCTGACCAGGCTCTGCCTGCATTGTCTCCCGCTGTCATTCCAGTCACCCTCCATTCACCCATGGTCTGACCTGCCCTTTGCTTCCCTGAGCCTCTGTCCCCGCGCCACCCGCCGAGCTGTGAGAATTCCTGTCCTGCTCGCAGGGGAGCAGAAAAGAAACCCCCAGCAATCCTTCCCTTGGAAGGCCCCACATCCCTCCCTGTGCCCCTTCCCCGGTGCCTTCCCTCACAGAACCACCTTCAGCGGTGGTGTGGGACCCCCTGTGCCCACCTGCCTCACGCCCGGCCCCCAGCCCTGGGGTGAGGGAGCAGGCTGGGGAGTCAGGGCAGTGGAGGATCAGTGCCGTGGAAGGGAATTCCTGCCTCCCCCTCCCACAGCAGGCCCTGGTGGGGGGGACCAAGGGGGGATCCAGGGGCTGCTGCAGCCGCTGGCTCTCACAAAAGCTGCCCCATGTGCCCACCCAGTGCTGTGGTGGGGTGCCAGCCTGCTCCCATGGGATGCCTGCGGGGCAGCAGGGGCTGTGCAGGTCCCCAAGGTGGTCTGCACGTGGACACAGCCTGGGCTGATAGGTGGCAAAGGTGGCACGGGGCACTGGGACAGAGACCCATGCCAGGGCAGGCAGGGTCAGTGACACTGGCTTCGGTTTCCTTGGTGCTTTGATGGGCACACCTGCTATTTTCCACTGCCGTGGTTTATTCCCTCCCTTTCCCAAGCCGGGAAGCAAATGTCCCGATCGTAAAGCAGACTCGGCTGCCTGCGGCCGTGCCAGATGCCGGAAACAAGCGCAGGCTGCAGCCCCGGAGCTGCCATCGGTTCTGCCCCATTGCCCAGCCCCGAGGGCAGTGTCAGCAGCACCCGCTCCTGACGCAGCCAGGCGACAGCGGGACTGGCCCCGCGCCTCCTCCCATCCCTTTTTCCACCGCCGCCTCCTGCCTCTGTGCCTCAGGAGCCCAGAGGGGTTAGCAGCCGGGATTGAGGGTGTCTCCCTGTGTCCTCACCCTCGCCATCACCTCGTGCCTCAGTTTACCGCCCCGTGGGCAAAGGGAGGTGTGTGAAGGCGCGGTTTGAGCGAGGCGCTGTGCCCGCGGAGCTGCAGGGCCGTGCTGGCTCCCGGGAAGGGCAGTCTGGAGTGGGGCAGGACCGGAGCTGTGCCGGCCCATTAACCACCCCGGGTGTACATAGGGTCAGGAGGCCAGGGCCACCCACAAAACCGCCGGCAGCTCTCCCTGCAGTCCCATCCTGAGCAGCTGACGTCCCTGGCCCGCAGCCAGCGCTGGCTGGCCCTGCCTGCAGCCGAGCTGCCAACCGGGCCTGTGGCAACCTCTGCCCCTGGCAGAAGGTCACCGCTGCGGAGGGGCCAGCTGAGGGCAGGGACCTGGCTCTGCGTGGTGCCGTCCCACCGGGTGTCCCCTTCTCTCTCCAGCCTCGCCCTCAGAGCCTGCGTGCTGCTCTCTGGCTGGAGGGAATTCAGTCCCCGGCCCGGGCAGCTCCATGTCACCGGGCCACGAGGTTCCACACGGGATGTGGCTGAGCCGCCCTCTCGCCGTGGAACCGGCTCAGCCAGCACGGTGCAGCCCCACGGGGAGGGAGAGCTGTGCCAGCTCCCTGCACAGCACCCGGGGCTGGCCGTGCTCCAGTGCCCATCCTGACCCCGCCGTACCCACCCGCGCTGCCGGGCGGGGTGGCAGGAGCCCTGGATTTTTGGGGAGCTGTCCCAGAGCCAGGCTGTGCCCCTGGGCACGGCAGGGCACCCAGGCAGGCTGCAGGAGAGCGGAGGGGTGTGTGCCCCGGCGTGCACACCGTGTCCCCGTGTGTGTGTACGCCGTACACAGCACGGGGTGTGTACATGTACACACGTGTGAGCACGCACAGGCCCCGGTTACGACAGGCCTCCTCTTGTGATGCAAAGGAGCCCTCGGCCCTGCAGATGAATAACGCTGCAAGATGCCTCCTCAGATATTTTTGCCGGTGCCAAAAATAGTCTCCTTCCCTTCCTCCCTCCCCTGCCAGTCCCCAGCCAGCCCCTCGGCTGGCTGTGCCGAGCTCTGCTCCACAGGGAAGGCTGCATCTGCAGCCACCGGGATTCAGCAGCCCCTGCCTCAGGATGGGGGCGTTTTGGGGGCTCCAGAGGAGGAAAGGAGGCTCTGCTTAGAGCCCTCTCGGTGAGGTTGGAGGCCGTGGCTCTGTCAGAGCAGCCCAGACCGCACTCCCTGCCCTGGATGCCCGTGGAAATTTCCCTGAGCAGGCAGAGGAACACCTGGGCACGCACAGCAGGCGCAGGGCTCCGGCGCTCGTCCTGCCGCGGTCAGAGGGGTGAAAGCAGCGGGAGACGCAGGACTAGGACGCAGGACAGCCGGGCTCGCTGCCAGTCTCCGCATCTGCCCTTGCTGCAGGAGAAGAGCTGGAGCCCTGCCCGTGCCGTGCCTCAGTTTACCGAGGGGAGACACCAGGTGGGGTCTTTGCTCCATGTAGGAATTGCGGGGAGTTTTTCCCCAGCGCAAGGCACCGAAATACGCTCTGAGCTCAGCGCTAATGCATCCCCCAAAGAGGGGGGTTCCCCCAAAATGTCACTGCCCGGGAACCCCATTCGCACTGCAGGAAAGGCACATGCCCGGGGGTCCCACAGCTCTGTCTGGCAGCCCGCAGCCCCTCTGTGGGTACAGACACCTCCTGTACCCACATGTTGTGGGACTGCCCCACTTTTACCAAGGCAATTTTGGCGAGTAACCCGCAGTTGGGGAGCCCCGCTCCCTGCTCCCGGTGCCTGCCCAGAGCCCAACGTGCCCGGGGCCGGACAGCCGGTGTCACCAGCCCTGGGAGCACGGGGGGAGCACAGGGGGGACCGGCGCTGGTCCGGCTGCCGCCTCTCCCCGGTTCCCCATCGCCCCCGCGGTGCGCGCACGGTGCCGGTGTTGGGGTGCTGGAGCGCGGGGAGCCCCGCTCAGAGAGATGCCGAGGGGTCACCGCGGTCCCCCGCAAACCCCCCGGAGCCGGGGAGGTGTCGCCGGCCGGTTCCGGAGCTCGTCCCCGGGGCAGAGCCGCCCCTCGCGGGCCCCCCTGGCTCCCGGCGCGCTGTACCACGCGGTGCGCGGGGGCTGGCCGTCACCGAGCCGTCACCGAGCCGTCACCGAGCCCGGCTGCCGCCTCTCCACCCATTTGATGTCAGAGGCGCTCAGGTGCCGTCAGCCCCGCAGGCGGCACCGGCTCCGGCCCCGCTCGCCCAGCACGGGGGGCTCCGAGCCTGACCCCGCGCCCCCCGCCGCAGCCGGCCCCGGGCGAGGGCAGCCCGCCCGGTGTCCCCCCGCACCCCGCCGCCCCCGGCTGCTCCCCGCCGTCCTGCTGTGCCCGCCGGGGCCACCATGAGGGATTCCTACACGGTGACGCTGCCCGAGGAGCCCCCCGCGCTCCCCGACCTTCACAAGGACCTGCGGCCCCGCGCCTCCATGCCGGGGTCGCTGCTGGTCTCCACCTTCGTCGGGCTCGTCCTCAACAAGACCAAGGTACGAGATGCCCGCAGCCGCCGTCCCCCGCCTTGGGGGCAGAGAAGGGGGCAGCCCCTGCCCTCGCTGGGGAGCGTGGGGTGCCCGGTGCCATCCCCCGTGCCCGAGGATGGGGTGCCCGCGGGTGGGTGCCCTCCCAGCCGCCCGCGGGGACGGCGTGTCCCGGTGTCCCGCAGGGTGACAGGGAGCAGGTGAACCGCACGTGTCAGGACACCTGGGTTCCTCTCCCAGCCCTGCCCTTGCGGTGACCTTGGCGGGGTCCCCGTGTCCCACCACAAGGCAGGGTCTGGTGGCCACGCCGAGCCCCTTGGCAGTGACATCGGAGTGAACTTGGCTGTCCCCAGAGCCACGGTGCCGGGACAGATCTCTCCTGCAGCGATGGCAGAGCAAGGGGCAAGGAGGGCAGGGTCTGGGCACTTATGTAAGTCTGGCTGCTCTGGTTCTCCTGCTGCCCCAACAGGCTCCGGGCATGCGGAGCTGGATGGGGCAGGACGGTCCGGATCTTGCCCCTTGTCCCCATCGCCTGTCCCTTGTCCCCGTCCTGCGGTGCAGCCTCGGGGAGTCCCCAGCCGCGCCGCGTGAGCCAGCTCTCCTTCACTGCCTCTGAGCATGTCGTGTCCTAGATAAAGCCCTGTACGGGA